>NC_135330.1:18326038-18953331 GCF_023851605.1 Tamandua tetradactyla | reverse complement strand
TAAAGACTGAGATGGTATAATGGCAGGAGAGGACTCTAACGCTGAATTCTTTGTGCATCCCTCTTTATTCCATTTTATGGCTGAATAATCCTCCAATGTATGAATATACCGCATTTGTTTATGCATATGTCAGTTAATAGACATTTGGGCTGCTTTCACGTTTTGGCTTTATGAATAATGCTGCTGTGGAAAGTTTTTATAAGGTCATGTTTTTTTCTTTAATTTTTTTTTTTTAGCTGTCTTAGGTTTGCAGAAAAATCATAAAATGTAGAGTTCCGATATATCACCCTATTATTAACACCTTGCATTAGTTGTACATTGTTATAATTCATGGAGAAATATTTTTATCACTATTAACTAGAGTCCATTATTTACAGTAGAATTTACTATTGCATGCAGATATGTTCTTATTTCTCTTCAGTATATATGTTGGAATGTAGTTGCTGTATTATGTGGTAACTCAATGTATAACCTTTTGAGGAACTGCCAGAGTGTTTTCCAAAATGGCTACACCATTTATATTTCATTAGCAGTATGAGTTTTGCAGTTTGTCTATATCTTCACCAACACGTTATCATCTTTCTCTTTGATTTTTGCCATCCTAGTATGTGTGAAGTGGTATCTCATTCTGCTTTTGATTTGCATTTCTGTGGGATGTCTGTTCATTTTCTTAATGGTTATGCTTGTAATACAAATGTTTTAATTTGATGAAGTCCAATTATTCTGGTGTTTTTTTTTTTTTTTGTCTGTTGTGTTTTTGTTGTTTTATCTGAGAAGGAAATGCCCAACTCAGTAAAGATTTACTCTTTTACTTTCTTCTAAGAGTTTTATAGTTTTGCTTTTACATTTGGGTCTGTGATCTATTTAATTCTTCAGTAGTATGGCATATGAAAGGAGTATACTGTTATTGATCTGTGTGTGGATAACCAGTTATCCCAGTACCGGTATCCCAGTAAAAGACTGTTCTTTCCCCATTTGAATTGTTTTGGCATCTCTGTTGCTGTTTCTGTTTTATATTAGCATTTTGGGTGAGACTATAAAACCCAAATTCATGTCTGTTTTCCCCAGGTGGTAAAAAATTTTTTAAAAATTTTGACGACCAAGAATCTGGCAAGATTTTGGAACTCATGGTACTGGCAGCCTAACTTTTCTTGTGAATGCATTTTAGGGCATAGGAAACTATGAATAACGAACATATTGTTTTCTTCACAGGGACATCCAGCGGGCCCATAGGGTGGTGGCTGAGCTCCAGGCTGGAATGTGCTTCATTAACAACTATAATGTCAGCCCAGTGGAGTTACCCTTTGGTGGATATAAGATGTCAGGTGAGGATCCAGAGAATATGGGGAGTGTAAAAACAAACTCAGGTCTCTAGTGATATAGGTCATAATTCAGTCGTTAAACTAGTGTTCCTAATCCTGTCTGTGTATCAGAATCATTTGGGGAATAAATAGAGATTCCTGGTTCTCTGCAGACCCACCATATCAGTCTCCTGGGAGTGAAAGCCAGCATCATTGTGCTTTTTTCTTTTTTACCCCAAAAGCTCTCCAAAGGTTCTTATCTGTAGTCTGTCTTATGAATTTCCATTATACATCTCAAAAAGGCTTATTTTATGGCAGCGTTACTTTTTCTTCACAGACTGTAGTCACTGTCAGCATAAAGGTTCCTTACTAGGGATGTACATCATAATTCACTGTGCAGTTTTTAGATTGTTTAGGTGAAATATCTCAAAAGTGATACCTCAGAATGCTTGTATTAATTAATCCTCTAACATAACCTTTTACAATCAATTCTATTCATCCTATACTTGATGGCATATAGAAGTGTTTTCTCTAAGCCTCTGTTCATTTGTTTAATTTATTCAGTAATCAGATATGTGTTACCATTACATGGCAACTGTATTATCACAGTATAACAAAAGGAGGGTTGAGGCATCAGGATTATAGTCAATATTCTAGGTTCTTTGAAGTTTGTTGCCTATAACTATATATCAAGTCCCCATACCCTTTTTCATTTATATTGAAAATTGTTTTGGGCTTTCTAGAGGCACTGTCCTAAGAATTTGACTCTTAGTTTCTTTGGCAAATATTTATTCCAGTCACAGTGTTGGCAAACATATAAATCCTGATTTACATTGATGAGGTTGTGGGTGTTAATCCTCTGACAGTGTTAATTTGGTATTATCCTGGCATGCCCTGATCATACTCCAATAATGTCCCCTGTCCCTGTGCATACAAGGCACAAATGCAGACTAGGTACCAGGGGACCATTTTACTCCTTTATAACCCTTAGTGCAGGGAAAAATTAGTTTGGAATAAGCAGCTTAGGCTCAAGGCCTTAGTGGGGACTCCTAAGCCATCTGTCCCTTCACCAAATCTAAGCCTTCGAACCAGCACCCATAGGTGTGTCCACAGTGGATGAGAGAGAGACAGAAAGACTAACATGCCTAATCAGCTGGGTGCTCAGAGGATTTGGAAAGGAACGGATGCTGAGTCAGGTTTTTGTGTAATCTTTTGAATGGCACCCTTGGAGATCGGCATTTTTGCCTTGCTCACAGGAGGCACAGCCTGCCTGTGTCTGAGGCAGGGTACACAAGAAAGGCGATGCATGGTTTGCTCTCTTTTCACCCAGTGGCAGCTGGGCAGTATCTTGGGTTAACCTAAAGAGTCCTTTTCCCTACTGAATGGACAGGGTATAAAGAAACAGGTAATCTTACAGACTGAATATATGAAAAAGTTAGTAAACCTATTATATAGAGTTAAGTTTTCCATCAGCCCTTACTTTCAAGGACATAAGGTTGATTGGTGTAGAAACTGCTTTTTTTTTGCTAAGAAAGACTGAATGTTTTTCAGACTTCAGAACGGAATAGTAGATACCTGAAGTTAAGATCCATATTGATAAGAAAGGAAATGAGACCTGTATATTTCCCTACCCTTATCCCCAAAGGTCAGGGGGTTATTTTCCCCATTCCTAGCTCCACAGTTAATATATGGATTGTAGACTTTACCCCCCCCCCCCCCCAATTTTTAGATTCTGTGTTCTATCCTAATATTTTTAGGCTGCTTATTATTCCCACCCTGATGTGAAGTGCCTGTCCTTGAAGATTCATCAGTCATTGTGACTGTTCAGACTATTGAAATGCCTTACACTACCTTTTCCTTTCAGGATTTGGCAGAGAAAATGGTCGTGTGACAATTGAATATTATTCACAATTAAAGACTGTGTGTGTGGAGATGGGCGATGTGGAATCTGCTTTCTGAAAATCAGCTGCATTGAAAACTGGCAACATGGCCATGCTGTGGAATAATGAGAATCGGCTGTCTTGACAGAGGCAATCCAGTTGAATAGTTTTAAATCCAGAATTTTGGTCCTTCCATGTGAGAAGTTAATGGCTTAATATTATTTTTCATCTCTCAGTCAGCTTCCTAGTTGAAAATGTGCATAAGTGCCTTTCTGTACTAATCAAGAAAGTTGTGTTGTGACTTTCCTCAAAGCAAATTTCTGTGAAATCTTTATGAGCCAGTAACACACTTCTGGGAAAAGAGGAGAGGGATCAGGATTATACGTCTTCAGGACAGATTTGATCCACCGTCAGAATTAATTCTCCAGTTCATTTTAAAAACTTGTTCCTTTGAAAATTCTTGGGGAATCAGTAGAGATGATTTCTGCTTATTGAAATTTTTTAAGGTGTTTCCTCTTGTCGTTCCATTTGGAAAATCAACATTCAGAATACATGACTAGGGAATAGATGGGTTCCAATTCTGTATGATTATTCACTTGCCATTTTAAACACTTTGCTTTCATTCAGTGCTGTGATAGAGGAAATCTGTCTCCTGTCCTTGAACTTGCTCTTATGACAGAAGAGTTACTTTTTAAATATACAGATTATTTGTATGTTAACACAGTACACTAAAATGTAAATAAACCACACTGTAAATCATTTCAGTTTCATGTTTTGATGAATAGTTTCAACAGATTTTGGGTGGCCAGTAAGCAAATGGGTGCAACTCCAGGGATAAAATGCACCTAGTTTAAGATTGCAGTCGAAGTATAGAGATGAAGTAAAAAGTATAAGGCAGAGGGGGCAGTGCAACAGTGGCTCATTGGCAAAGAGGCAGGTTTCATCAGCTATAATTGGCTTAATTTCTGGCCCCTGTAAGCTTTTAGACTGTGCTCTTCCCACCCTGATGAGCCATGCCTGTCCTTGAAGCTGTCTGGTCATTGTGACAATTGTAGTGAACCCTTCTCTTCCTTTCAGGGGAATAGTTTATATATATTTGTTAATTTAGTATCAGAAATAAGGGATGTTTGTTGTTGCTGTGCTTTTATCTAATTTGATTGGCTAGTACACAGTTTTAGAATAGGAGAAAATTTTATAAGTTTTTCTTGGTATTTATTTGCACAGAGGGCATTTATGTGATATTGAGCAAGGCCAAAAGTATTACTCATCTTTCTGCAACTTAACCAGTAGGAGCTGTCTGGAAGATGATGGTTTCTGGAGAGAAAACAGCTGGGAAAGGGAACCAACATTTGAGTGCTCATTGTGTTCCTACTGCTGCATCCCTTCTTATTACATCCTCACAGGAAGCCTAGGGAAAGTATATGGATCCCTGCTTTTTCAGGTGAAGAAACTAACATTTAGAAAAGTCTTGGTCTTGGGCAAAGTCAGTAAGTTGTGCAGGCTGTGTAGGGCTCTGAACAGAAGCCTGTGCTTTCTGTTACCCTTTCCTGGTTCCTGGAACTTAACCCAACAGGGTCCAAAGTATGTTCCAGGATGTTATTAGCTAGGGTATTTCACAGAGGTACCTGATCAAAGAACCAATTTCTTTTGGAACATCTTCTCCAGTGATATCTACAAAACACATTTTGGGAAACTCTGACAATCAAGAGGGCAAGAACTTCCTTTGATTTGGAAGAGGTTCTATCATAGCTATCTGCCCCCAAGAAGTTTCTTTTTTCTCCACTGCTATTTTGATTTACTTTTGAGAATTAAGAAGCAAAAGGCACCCTTCTCCTTCCTTCCCCCATCTAATTTTATCTTCCAGAGGTAATTTACTATTACTAAGATTTGGGTGCATGTTTCACAGGATTTTCTTAAAGGGAATTACTGCTTACTAATTCTGGATCTTGGTGAGGCTGCATATATATGTCAGCATAGTGCTTATTGGGGCTTAGTAAAAAGGCCTAGGCAGTTCTTTTATCTCTACCTGCCCAATTTAAAGGTCCAGCTCATATCCTTTCATGTGATTTTTTTTTTAGCTGTTAAATTATTTTTATTTAATATAACTGAAAAAGTTAAATATTTTAATGTAACAAAAAGCTGTAATTGATGAGTTTAGGTTTACATTTTAAAGGATTTCAACAATTTTAGTATCGCCAATCACTGAACATTTGTATTTTACTATTTTGAAATGTAAAACGCACAATTATAATACCCACACTACATATCTTATGACTTCAAAGTTTTAGCTAAAACATGAGTCTCTGCAGTAAAAGCAAGAGTTCCTTTATACCTAATACAAATAAAATGTATTTATTACTAATAAAGTGCCACTACATTCAACAATACCATTTCAGCTATTTCCTTTTGAGGGGAGAAGGGCAAGTTTCATTTCAAAAGTAACCCATAGTATAGACTAGTCATTTTCATTATGTTAGTATTGAACTAGTAATCTGCATTCTTCTTCTTCTTTTTTTTTCTTTTTTAACTTTTTTTCTTATTGTATAGTACAGCGTGTACTACTCTGGAGGTGGCTCTTATGTGAGCTTCAGGTAGACCTTGCTACCTCTCATAACTTGCCACCCCCCATCCAGGACCATTCTAGCCAATCCTTAAGAACACCTAGGGCAATTAAGAGTGCTTTGAAAACTTGCTTTTTCCTTTCTTTGCTTTGTATATATGTTATATTAAAGCAATAGTTTTCAAAGCACTCTTCAACAAGTAGTTACAGGAAAGATCCCAGAGTTTGTCATGGGCTACCATATGATCCTCTCATATTTTTCCTTCTAGCTGCTCCAGAATATAGGAGGCTAGTAGGAATAAATATATTTTTTTATTATCATAATTGACTTTTTTTGTGTGTGAAAAATAGCATATATACAAAAAGGCAATAAATTTCAAAGCACAACACAACAATTAGTTGTAGAACAGATTTCAGAGTTTAGTATGGTTTACAATTCCATAATTTTAGGTTTTTATTTCAAGCTGCTCTAAGATACTGGTGACTAAAAGAAATATCAATTTAATGATTCAGCAGTCATATTCATTTGTTAATCCTACTTTCTTTGTGTAACTCCACGACATCACCTTTGCTCTTTCTATCACAATCTTTAGGAGTATTTGGGCTATGGCTATTCTAACTTTTTCGTGTTAGAAGGGGCTTTTAATAATATGCGGTAGGGAGATGGAACTATCTGATGTTCTGGAGAGGCTGGGCCCTCTAGGTTTCAGGACTTATCTGGACTAGGGACCCATCTGGAGGTTGTAGGTTTCTGGAAAGTTACCCTTGTGCATGGAACCTTTCTTATATATTGCCCTAGGTGTTCTTTAGGATTGGCTGGAATGGTTTTGGTTGGGGTTTGGCTTGTTATGATACATAGCAATGTCTAACTGAAGCTTGCGTAAGAGTGACCTCCAGAGTAGCCTCTTGACTCTATTTGAATTCTCCCAGCCACTGATATTTTATTAGTTAAACTTCTTTTCCCTCTTTTGGTCAGAATGGAATTGTTGATCCCAAGGTGCCAGGGCTGGATTCATCCCTGGGAGTCATCTCCCACTGATGTCATGTCCCACGTAGGGGGGAGGGTAATGGTTTCACTTGCAGAGCTAGGCTTACAAAGAATGAGTCCACATCCCTTTCATGTGATTTTAAGGCTTCTTTGATTGATTCCTGTATTAACAATAGATTTTTCTTTGAATCACATTAACACAAGAAAGAAGAGAAATGGGGTCTCATTTTGGTTCACTTTTTTGCAATTGTTTATAATCCTGATCTCTGACTTTGGCTTTTTAGTGATCCCATTTAGATCCTATTCTTAACTTGGGCAGGTCTTTTAAAAGAAAAGGTGGTCACTGAACCCCTTCTTTCCTCTTTGTTGTTCCTTTATTTCTTGCCACCAGAGATCCTACTGCTGCCTAAGGAACCCTGCTAAGGCAAAAATCTGGCAGATAGTAGGTGGTTAAAGTTTACCAGGACCATTCATCAACATCACCTGTCAGACTTCTGTAGCAATGGGAGCATCCCTGAATCCTTGCCTGCTTTTTGCAATGCTAGCCTCTCCACTCTAGCTCCTCTGAAATGTCTGGATCTGAATTTGGCTTTCCTTTTACACCTGAAGACCTATTTTTTTGTGTGTTCCTTTTCAGAGTATGAAGAGGAAAAGTCAACAAAGGGGACAGAGGACACAAAGCTTTAACAGTTAAACTTTCTCACTGATGTGAAAACTAATAACCAATCAGATAAGCAGGGAGTGATCTTTTTAATGTAGATAAGATTATGTCATATTCTTGCTTTAAACTCTACCATGGATTTTAATTGTAGTTCATATCACTTGGCTCATAGTAAATACGCAATGTTCTAATAAATTAATAGACTCAAAGGGCCAGCTTGGGGCCCTGCTACTCAAAGCATGGCCCAGCATCAGCTTGTGAGAATTGCAGAATCCCAGGTTCCCCGCCAGCCTAGGAATCAGAATCTGCATTTTACACAGACATGCTCAACAGTTTGCCACGCACTGCTCTACCAAATGGTTCTCAATTTTGGCTGTGTGTTAGAACTACCCAGAGTTTTAAAAATACTGAGAAACCAGATGAATTTAATGGGCAGCCAAGGTTGAGAACCATTGCTTTAGGGCTATGCTCTCCAAATACAGAGGTCACTAGTTACACACAGCTATTTAATTAAAATTAAATTAAAAATAGGTCATTTGTCACTCTAGCCTCAAGTTCACAAACGTGGGTTGTACTTACTCTATTGGAAAATGCAGATATAGAGCATTTCCATCGTGTCAGAAAGTTCTATTGGATGGTGCCACTTAAAAGATAAGAAACTAGACTGCTTAGTTTTTGATAGAGTTAGGAGGGAATCTTTGGAAAGGGAAGCAGGGCAAGCTTGGGTTCCTAAGAACGTAAAGGGTAAACCTGGTTGTGGATTTTTTGTTTGTTTTTTTGGTTGTGGATTTTTGATGAAGATTTGCTTCTGAAGTTACACTACCAGGTGGCTCCAGATTCTCCTACCATGCCTTGTGCTGGACCACGAGTCCAGCCTCTGGCCACAGGAGTACCACACTAGGCACTGTACTTGCATCATCTCATTTGATCCTCAGAAACTTTATACAGCAACCATTATCATTACCCCCAATTTACAACAGGCCAAGCTGAGGTTTGAAGGAATAGTAAACTTGCCCAAGGGCACATAGTTACCTGCAGGTGGGATCCTTTAGGTGTAAATATGGATAAATTAGACTATTACAGGCAGGTAGGCCTTTCTAGTTCCCATCTATAATCAAATTCAGAATGTGTATCCCTATGGAAATAAACTGTCTCTTTATATATATATATATATTTTTTTTTGCATGGGCAGGCACCGGGAATCAAACCCGGGTCCTCGGGCATGTCAGGCAAGCATTCTTGCCTGCTGAGCCACTGTGGCCCGCCCAATAAACTGTCTCTTTAGAATGCTTAATGTCAATATGTGGTTAATGGTGCTAAGTTTTTCTCCACTAGACGGGGGAATTTAAGAGAAACCCTAGCTTGCTCAACAGGGTTATTCTCTATAGCAGCAATTTGCAAGATGCATTCTTTCAAGCCTTAAGGCTCCCTGAGGTGCTGAAGTCGGGGAGCCAGGGAACTCCAAAGGCAGAGCTCTGGACCCCCGACCCCTACTTCAACCACAGCACCTCATTGTGAGGGTATTGGGGTCCCTCATTAGACTTCATCTGAGCCTGTTCTGTAACAGATCAAAAATAACCAAAAACAAAGAGAAAACGAGATTATTACAAACTCCTAATTATATTTTTTCAAATCAGGACCAAAAAATACCTATCCATCTTCACCATTTCATAAAAGGTTATTTTAATATAAAAAAGAGAAGTCTTCAAGAAAAACAGGCCTCGTTTCCTCATTTTGCTCTACACTGGTAAAATTTCTCATGGACTAACACTGCCATGTACACTGATGTAGTCCAGTTTCCTCATCACATGCCTGAGGGATGAGTGCCTTAGGGTCATCTGATGCCCATCTTCAGTGGCAGAGCACGGCATTCTGTCATTAAATACCTCATCTCCCTTGAGCAACAGTCTCTGATAGGAAAAATACATGAATGTTTTTAAAGTCAGATCTGGGTTCAAATCCTAGCTTTCATCCTTATAGGCTTTAAGCACTTTAAATGTGACTAGTGTGACTGAAAACCTGACATTTTGGTCTTAATTAAATTTAAATAGCCACATGTATCTAGTGGCTAGCACACTGGACAGCATAGGTCTAGACACTACATTTCCATTAACGTAGTTTACGGCCACGGATTTTGACAGCTGTCTCATAGACAGCTATCTCATCGTGCAAACTCACATTGTTCTCCAAGTCTAAGTTTTCCACATTTGTTGCTAAGCACATCCTTTCCCATTGGTACCTACAAAATTAGATCTTTGTATCCAAATGCAGGTTGTTACATTCATTTCTATTATGTTTCATCTTATTGCTTTAGTCTATAGAAAATTAAAAAAATCCTTACTGTTATCCTAAGTATTAGCAGCAAGTGATAAGAAAATCTTATATCCTAACTAGAATGGAAGGACTTTTCTTCCTTGAGCCCCGACTTTTCATCATTGTGGCATGACATGACTATATTAGCATAATTATACTTTTTCCCAGCTTCACATACTGAGTACCCACTGGCAGAGTGAGGAGATACCTATGGCTACTCTCTCATCTTACTGGAACAGGCTACTTATTTTATTTAGATGGAGACTCAAAAGAAGTGATGGAGTCAAAAGGTTTAGATATGAGGCTGATGCCAGGTAGGTTTTATTACATTAAAAAAAAGGGGGGGCGAGGGAGTTAAGGTAAATCATTCAAAAGGAATGGGTTTTTTTTAAACTCTGCAATTCTTCAATGGCAGCATTTGAGCCCACTATTTAAGCCAGTTTTCACCCAGCCAAGATGCTGGAAAGCAGAGCACACCGTTGTGCCCATCAAGCCAAAGAGTGCAATGGATCCCAGGGCTCCTCGACTCCGTTTGCTGGGTTCTGAAAAAGAAGAAAGAGTAGAGTTTACTGTGGATACTCCAGAATTAAGATCCTTTCCACATCTACAAGTCTTACATCAAGGCACCTGGGGTTGTACGTTAGATTTCTGGTCTTAAGAGGTTAATCAACTCTTTAGCCTAAAGCTGTCAATATGTCACATTCTGCAAGTTATCACAAAGAGTACTACTGGATCTTACAAAATTATGGAGTAGCAATTAGAGCAGCTTTTGCTCTAGGACCCTTAGGAAGCAAGTATTTCCCTCTTTCACAAAGAAGTAAGTGCAGCAAGAAAGTTTCATCTCCTCTCTCTTATATTGGGGTAAGGAGCACAGGCTGGAGTGAGGCTGCCTGGGTTTTACTCCAGAGCCAAGCTCTCAGGTTTATATTTAGTAGCTCTGTGATCTTCAGCCTTCATTTTTCTGAGTTTCAGTTTCCTCATCTATATTATGGGATATATTATTTATATCATAAAACTGTTGTGAGGTTAAACAGCATACGTAAAGTTCTTAGAACAGCAATTGGCAGATAGGAAATACTCAATAAAAATAATTTTTGTTACTACTCGAAGGTTGGTAAAAGAAAGAAAATATTAGAACTTAGGTTCACCTAATTATGAAGCTACTTTATTTCCACCCTTACTTAAAACCCTGCTAAGGAAAATATAGTAGTATAAGATTTTAAATTTATTTGGCAAATGTCAATATCTACTTACCTCCTGTATAATAGCCATAAGCATAGAGAACTCGTCCAACAATCCAAGCCAAGCCCAAACCAGAAGCTATACGCTAAAATAGAAGGGCTACGTTAGTGTGTGTATTTAAGAAATAGGTACACATTTATTAACACCTAATGTTGATAAAGCAATGGTTTACCAAAAACATACTAGTTTCATGGATATGGCAAAATACTCCCTACCAAAGTTAGGGGAGAACTAAGTTATTTGTTCTGTGGGGGGGGGGGGGGGGGGCAACAAAGCTCTGTGATTCTTTTAACTGCTAATGAACCTTGGAAAGTAGTACTGGTTTTCTACACAGGTGGGATGGAGGGAACTTATTTGTCCTGGAGAGCCCAAAGTGCTAGAGCTCAAGAGAAGGAGAGGCAAGTCCTGGGATCTAAGGGTAATCCAGAAGAGGACATCGATAAAAAGCAGGACTAGAGGAAAAGTCTGCTGTCCCAAAGGGAGCCCAAACATGATATTTACTGCAAACTCCAGCTCCTGTATGTGACCTTATTTCCATGGAAGTTACTCACCAGGACGGGGCTCTAAGCAGACTGTGCGGCAGTCTGCATGTAGATATGGGACTCCACTAGAAAAAAATGGGGAAGGTGAGTTGGGTTGTGAACCCAAGAATAAGTAATCTTGACAGGAGAAGTCTCCCTGTCTCTCACAGCTGTGAGAAGAGAGAGCAGAAGCTTATGCAAGATGAAAAAAAAAAGCCCATTTGGCTATCATCCTGGGGTGACCCGTTTTGTCAAAAGCAGGAAGGGGAAAAAAGAAAGGGAGAGAGTGAGTGAGGACATGAAACATTTCCCAAATGAATTTACAATTTAGTAGTGATATTTATGGTGGTAAAATCACTACCACTTAAGGATTTGTTTGTTTAGTTGACTTTGGGCAAGGTTAAATATCAGCAGGAGCATGAAATACCAAAAAGAAAAACCCCAGTCGCGTAAGTAACTATGTACAAACTCTGTAAGTCTCCACCCAGGCTGTTCTTTACAATAATGTTGCTTAATTACTATCAGCCTAGGAACAAATTTAAGGGCCTGTTCTCTGAGTAGTTCTTGGATTATTTTTTTTCTTTTATTAAATATTTTTTATTGTGAAATGTAACATGTAGAAAGGTGGTAAATTTCAAAGTACAGTTTAACAAGTAGTGACAGAGCAAATTTCAGAGTATGGTATGGGTTACAGTTCCACAATTTTAGAGACTAACAAGAAATATCAATTAATGATTCAGTAGTCACAATCATTTGTTAAAATTCCTGGATTAGTTTTAAGAACTGAGCTAGGAATGGGATCTAGGGAAGTGGGACAGCTATGGGGTTTGCAGTACACATCAGGTGATAACGCTGCCCAATGCAGAGAGAGCCAGGTTACTTAGACCAGCTGAAGCACCAGTCACTCGCTAGAAAATTGGGTTCTTTAGAGGCACTAGAAAGAAATAGGAGAACAGCTGATGTTTCCTTGAAAAAATACAGGACTTCAAGGTCATGAACTACCCATGTGCCATCCTGGCAGCTTAAAAAAACTCAAGGCCATTCCAGTACAGGCAGGGAGGTTACAAAAGGCTAAGGACCAGAAGTATATGTCAGCATTCTTGTCAGAACTCAATTAAGGGGTAACTGGTTCCTGAAAAGGGAACACTGTCCAAAGCAAGATCCCAATAGCAACCAGGCAGTCTTGGCTAAACTTGCTTTATTTAGACAGGTTCAAGTACGTACCACGTCTACAGCCTAGAAGGGCTACAGTGGCCTACATGGCTCCGATGTCTGCCCCATTCCTGCACTGCCCTTGTCTCCTGCTCTTTGCTGTCCCCTCATTCCAGAGAAGCCACGTGTCCTTCCCTGTGCTCAACAGACCTGCCGGGCAGGCTCCTGTCTCAGGGCCTTTGCACTTGCTCTTCTGTCTGGAAGATGCTGGAGACATCTGCAGTACCTACTTCCTTCCCTTTGGAGTTTTGCTTAATGGCCATTGTCTTCTCAGCAAGCCCCTCCTTGATCACCCTATTCAAAATTACCTCTGCCCCACTATACC
The DNA here is from genome assembly GCF_023851605.1 of Tamandua tetradactyla. Lineage (NCBI taxonomy): Eukaryota > Metazoa > Chordata > Mammalia > Pilosa > Myrmecophagidae > Tamandua > Tamandua tetradactyla. The sequence continues at coordinate 18,940,328 of NC_135330.1, read as the reverse complement.
CCAGCCCCTTCCCTTCTTAGAGTCTCTTGGTGGCACCTCTCACCCTCTAACATACTACATAATTTACTTATGTTGCTCTTTGTCAGTGGCCCTCAATTAAATGGTAAGCTCCATGAAATCAGGTTCCTTTTGCCTGTTTTGACCAGTGTTGTAACCCCTAGTAATTACTAAATGTTGTTGTGTGAATGAATGAATACGGCAAGTGAAAACTCTTATAGATATGAACTTCTTGAAATCAGAGAGCCCTGAGTTCAAACTCTGATTTTCCTATTTTCTAGCTCTTTGATCCTGTGAAAGTTACATTTGTTAAAAAATGGGTAAAATTCTACCTACTTTAAAGAACTTTGTAAGAAGTAACTGCATGAAATCCTGTTGAATACATGGTGCCTAGACACTGAAGACATTGATTAAATGTTCATTTCCTTCTTCCCTCCTTGAGTATAGCTCAGTGAATTAAAGTCAAATATATGAAAACCCAGTGGAAGAACTTACCGGGTGGTAAACACCTCCAACAGCTAGAAAAAATAAGAAGGGAGGATACACTTCCAACCTGGAACAGACAGGAAGAAACTTAAATAAAAACCTTATTAAGTATGCTTGCACAGAGCCCAAGAGTAAAATTAACATTGATTAAAGTCTACCCTCTATTGTGTTGTAAGAGGTTAGCGGTAACTCAGAACACAGTAAAAGGGATCTCAGATCTAACAAACTGATGAGGAAAGTCTTGGTAAATTAGTGTTTCCTTAAAGAGCTCAAAGCCTCTCCTCTCCCTGGGTTGGGAGATTCACCATCATTTGTAGAGAGGATGTGCTGCAAATACTGCAGAGGGGCAGTGCAACATTAAAGAGACTTTTGAAAAGATTATGCAGAATTCCGCCTTTATGACACTTTTAACGAGGTGCCCATGACTGTTATCCTGGCTATTCCTCAGCACATACAGAGCACCGAGTATGGAGGTGTTGGAGAGAAAACACCCCGGTGGGGAGGAGGGGCGGCACTCACGTGTTCTGGTGGGCTCGCTGAATGCAGTTGAAGAGGTGCCCGTTTTCTGGATCGCTGCTGTACATGGTAGGATACTGTTAAAAGGAAGTACAGGATGTTAGTCCCGAGGGCGAAGAGCAGCATTCAGTGTGGAGAGTCAGAGTCAACCTTAAAGATAATCTATTTCACGGTATCTTCTAGTGTATCCTTGACAGGCGATCATTCAATTTCTATTTAAATATTTATAGTGACACAGAGGCAGATTTAATCAGCTCCTATTCAATATGCAGTAATTAGATTATGTCTCTACCATAGTTACACAACGGATATAGGCACCTTGTGCCAAACCCAGGGATTTTCATTGATGTTGTGCCATCCATGATGGATTACAGATGTATTACAGAGACTCAATAGGGAAATGGCTCCATCCCAAGAGTCATCAAATACCACATCTTTTAAAGATTTCCCTCAAGGGGAGAGCAGAAATTGAATGCGTAAGAATATAAGTGTCTATTAAAAAACAAGCACACTAGATAGGAAAACTTTAAGAGTCTTTAGTTAGGCAGTCTAATTATAAGTTGCTAAACAAAAACAGACTTTAAAATTGTTCACCAGGGACAACTTCAGTAATTATCCCTTTCAGAGCAGCTGCAAACTAAAAGAAGAATTAATAGACTCCCTCCCTATGTCCAACGTCCAAGCTCAGACTAACCTGAGCACCACATATTTCTTTTCTACTTGGAATACAGGAAAACCACCTTCCAAAACCACCTTTTAAGTGGCATACCAGGAAACAACACAGCTACCTAACTCTCTTCAGAAAATACCATTCTTCCTAGCGAATAGCTCCTGCCCCAAAGCACACTGTTCTAACTCCAGCACCCCTTGCCTTCCCACAGAAGAGACACAGTAAGGTGGAAACTAGCTCCCAAGAGAGTCCAACATGTCTTGTCTCCTTCCCACCAGAAAGGGGCAGAATTTCTAATAGACCCAGTCCTGAAATGGTCACCACTGACCACCAGCTCCTCACCTCTCCCTCCAGGGCTGAAAACCAGTTCTTGGATAAACTTTTGGTCCCTGGACAAACCTACACAAGCACCAGCTTATGCTCCCACTCACCTCCACCTTGTACTTCTTGCGGGCCTTGGCAACGTTGATGGCTAGATGAGCTACCATCATGAAGCTGGCAGCACCAGTGAGAACCACGAAGCCATATTCCTTAGAGAGGACGGCCATCTTGGCTCTGGAAGAAAGAATGCCACGTGGATTTAGCACCCAAACACCATGCGGTCTTAAAGAACGCCATGCTTTATTGACAGCACATGTATACTAAGAGATGAAAGGAGATAGGAGTAAATGTGCTGTTTCTCAGAGGTAGTCAGAGATACTACTATCTATCAGACAACAGAATGAAAACTGATTCAAGCGTAATTCAGAGCTGTCAATTACATTCACAGTATTATGTTACCATCGAATGTGGTTAAAAGGGGGAAATTTTAAGTTGTAAAAATGTTACTAGAAAAAAGTAAAATAAAAACACAGGACTGTACAACACAGTGACCCCTAATTTAAAACCGCAGACTATAGTTAATAGCACAATTATAGCAATATTCTTTCATCAATTGTAGCAAATGTCCATACTAATGCACGTTATTAATAATGGAGGTGGGGAGAGTATATGGGAACTCTGTATTTCATATATGATTTTTCTGTAAACCTACAACTTCTTCAATTAAAAAAAAAGCCCCTTTGTTAAAAGAGATTCAAGTAGAATATGCGTACAATCATGCTATATGTTCTCTTCTGTCCCTGGGTTCCTTTGATCAACATTACATACATGAAATTCACCTATATCACTGTAATAGCTATTGCTATAGGATGATTTAGCCATGAAAATCACATTTTGGAAAAAAAAATATTTAGCGTGACAAAATGCTAAAGAATATATTAAACAACAACTACAACAACAACAAAACAGATGAGAAAAGGAACAGGAGAAAGGATAAACAGAATAATCCCCAGTTTTATTTGTGTGTTGGTTTGCTGGCCTGGGGGACACTGAGGGCTAGAACTGTGGGCCCTCCCTTCTGTCCTGGGGGTGGGCTGCTCCAGCAGTGACATGGCCCACAGGCAGCAAAAGGCCCAGTTTGAGGGCTCTGAAAGCCGAATATGGTTCCTGCCACCAAGATACGCAGGTGAGGGCAGCTCCTGGGGATCCCATGTTGCCATGAAGCCATCACTTCAAAACCAGCCCTGTCAGTTTTCTGATATCTGCAAATTCTTTTGAAATGCATCAAAAAATGAATAAATAAACCAATATAGCAAAAGGTTCAGTGGAGAATTCAGGTGGTGGCTCTATGGATATTCACTGCACAATTTTTTCAACTTTTCTGCTTGCTTGATAATTCTCATCATAAAATATTTGGGGGAAAGAGCTAATCCCAGCTCATTTTCCAGAGGTCAGCCACTGTGAATGATCTATTTTAACTCTTGTCCTGCCCCAGGAGGAAAGAGGAGTGAAGGAAAGAAACAGACTGGGCATCAGGAGAACAAATCTGGCAGGCAGGAGGAATCCCTCATGAACTCAAGGTCACTGCTCCTCCAGCCTATTTGAGCTTTGATAACCAGGTGGAAGAAGGGCCAGAGCATGGCAGGACACAAAAGAAACAGCTACAGTATTTCAACAGATTTCAATTGACTGCCCATCACACACAAGGCAGGTGACCTGCCAGTGTTCAGCCTTCAGGCCCTTATTTCCATCCCTGATGATTCTGTCTGGTTTTGATCTCTTCTGTACATTTGGGAAGGTTACCCCTGCTCTACAGTGTTTCTGGCCATCTCAAAACCAACTCAACAAGATGGCACTATCCCTGTTTTCCAAAGAGATAGCCAGAGGCTAATGTTCCCAAGATGTAAAACAGAAAAGTACCAGAGCTGGGATTCAAATTCAGATTCATTTGGTTTCAGAATCCCCTTTCAGTTCTACTTGAAAATTTAAAGCTGAACTGACTATGAGGTCAAAGCATATTTTGCCAAATGGAATTTAGGGCAGGCAAGCAGCTTAATTTTTATACATAAGTTTCTAAGAAGTAACATTTGGGGCTGAAGTCCTAAAAGTCTGCCTCCTCTTCTCCATATCTCAGACAAATGTTTGTGAAATTCAGCAAGGTTTTTTTTTCACAGTAAAGCTCATCGCTTTTACCCTCCTAAATTCTGCACCATAAGCTGCTCCATGGAGGCACGTCCACCTGCCCCTCCAAGGGGAAGGAAGGAGGGTAGCAGGTGGGCCACATGGGAAGGGCTGATTCCATGATTCAGCACAAGAACCACCACCGGGTCAACTTACCCGAGACCTGTCCTGTATGACCGCAGAGGGCAAGGAGTCTCCAACTGGCTCCAAGCTTCCCTGCCGTCACTCTCTTCTAAATTAGTACCTTCCAAACTTTAGAAAATCAGCTATAGGGTGAAGGTAAAACAAACATATACTGTCAATACTGAACACCTCCTCTTTGAAAGTAAATAAAAATGACTGAGGCTTCCAATCCATCAGATATCCTTGGAATTCAACACATTTCAGCCTAGTAGCCCATCTAGAATGAAACTGCCTCTAACTCAGAAGCCTCCTGATTAAGGATAATAAAATTAAGCATGGGCAGTGCAACAGTGGCTCAGTGGCAGAATTCTCGCCTGCCATGCCAGAGACCCAGGTTCAATTCCTGGATCCTGCCCATGCAATAAATAAATAAATAAATAAATAAATAAATAATAAGCATGTTTGGTTTAGGTCTCAGTTTGCAAGTCAAGAATCTGCTTCCAGGCCCTGACCTAGGAACAGGAGGCCAGGCTCCCTGGCAATGAGGGGTTTCCTGGTATTTGTGCGGCATTTAAAATTTTACTTTTTTTTTTTTTTTTTTTTTTTAAAGGAAAGACAGAGAGAAGGAAGGAAGGAAGGAAGAAAGGGAAACATCTTTTTAAACATTTTCTTGTTTTATTGTATTTTGTTTTTCCGTCCTTTGTTACATGGGCTGGGGCCGGGAATCGAACCGAGGTCCTCCGGCATAGCAGGCAAGCACTTTGCCCGCTGAGCCACCGCGGCCCGCCCCTAAAATTTTACTTTTAATCTTCACCAAAATCCCAACAGTTCTATTTTAGAGAGAAGGAAATGGAGGTTCAGCTAGGTTTACAGCTTAGTGAAGACACTGCTAGAACCAGAGCAGGTTCTAAAACTAACAACAACACTCCAGCTGCTACTGGCAAAACATTTGAATTTGGGGGCTCAGTCATTGACCTCTGTTTTTCTGATTTTTATGGGCTTGGGGTAGAGGAAATTAGATAGCAAGACAGAAAAGTGCCTCTTGAGTAATGTGTCTCTATAGTAGGCAAGGAACCTTCAGGAAAGTAACTGTTCAAAAATGGACAACTATACATCCCCACTAGAATGGCTACTATTAAAAAAATGGAAAATTACAAGTATTGGAGAGGAATGTGGCAAAACAGGAACACTCATTCATTGCTGGGTGGGGAGAGGTATGTAAAATGGTACAGCTGCTGTGGAAGACCATTTGGCAGTTCCTCAGAAAGTGAAGTACAGAATTAACATATGATGTGGCAATTCCACTATCAGGTATATGCCCGAAAGTACTGAAGGCAGGGACTCGAACAGATAATTGCACACCAATGTTCACAGAGGCGTTATTCACAATTGTCAAAATGATGGAGCATCCCAAGTGCCCATTAACTGAAGAATGGATAAACAAAATGTGGTATATACAATAATGGAATATTATTCAGCATTAAAAAGGAATAAAGTTCTGGTTCATGCAACAGCATGGATTAGCCTTGAAGACATCATGGTGAGTGAAATAGGCCAGACACAAAAGGACACATATTGTTTGATCACACTGATATGAAATAATTAGAATAAGCAAACTCACAGAGTCAGACTCTAGACTATAGGTTACCAGGGGATGGGATAGGAGGAAGGAATAGGGAGTTAAGGCTTAAAATGTAGAGTTTCTATTTGGGATGGTGGAAAAGTTTTGGTAATGGATGGGGTTAATGGTAGAACATTGGAAATGCAATTAACGGCACTGAATTAGATATCTGAATGCAGTTAAAAGGGGAAATTTTGGTTGTGTATATGTTACTAGAATATAAATTTTTAAAAAATCCACAGAACTGTACAAGACAGAAACAGTGAATCCTAGGTTAAACCTGGGGCTATGGCTAGTAGTACTGTTAGAAAAATGTACTTTCATCAATTGTAACAAATGCACCTCATCAATGCAAGGTGTTAATACTAGGGTGGTATATGGGAACCCTGTATTTTAAGTATGATTTTTCTCTAAACCCACAACTTCTCTAATAAAAAGTCTACATTCACACCCTAGTCAAAGTTACACTCCTCACACTGTGCAATCTGTATTGAGGGAAAAGGAATTTGGATGTGGGCCAGGGGAAGCAGAACCAGGAAAAATAAGTCATTTTAAGGCCATAGAATTTACAGTAAGGGGGCCCCAGAATCTGAGGCTAGAGCAGGTGGTTTGCAAAGGACTGCATGATTAGCCGTGGCGAAAGCTTTGGAACAGCAAAAGGACGCTCTCTGAGACTCTTTCCACAGGAGCAGCCGGATACACCTGCATTGGTGGAGAAGCAAAGCCTGGAAAATTGCCACTGGAAAATAGCCTCCCACTGGATTGATATCTAAGGGTCCAGAGCTGCAAAATTTACAACTTAACCTAATTCAGTGTCTTTTTTACAGGGAGTGCCCTCCCTGATATCTCCCACTCCCACCAAGAGAGGAATCCTGCTTCATTAGCCCACAGCAACCTGTACTTCCGCAACTGGTGTGATCAGTGCTAAAACAGAAAGAACACCCAATTACAAGAGCCTCAAGCTGCCATGAGGGAGGTACCATGTTTATCTGGCACCCTCCTAACCAAGCCCAGAGGTGTGCTCAGCAGATGCTTGTGAAATAAATGAAGTGAACTGCAGCTCCAGGTGGCTCTCAGGAACAACCAGCCTCTACCTGAGATAATGTTTCTCAGCTGGCACAGTGCCAGGCTTACAGTATACACTTAACCAACCTAAGTTTCCTTTACTTCCCTCAGAAGTATCTTTTGAAATGATGGAAGCACGTGGACGTATGGATTAGTTGAGAAAGAGGAGTTTAGAACCCAGACAAAGGCTTTGTTATCAACAGCTGCTGAAAACATAAATCCCAGAGGCACTGAAAAAATGGTATAAAGGCTTGGCCTCTGGGGAAAGAATCAGATTAATTCATTCAGGGTTTTAAAAAACTCCATCAGTTGCTGAATCCTCATTCTCCGAGGACTCCAGGGCAAAGTGATGGTGGCATCCATCCCTTTAGAAACTGGCCTTTGTGTGTGTGGTAAGTGCACCTGGAGAAGGGAGGTGGGTCAGTTCAGTGGCCACACCCCATGCAGCGATACTCACACCCTAGATTGTGCCTGCCCCACAGTGGCAGATAGCTTCATGGGGCCAGGCTTGAGAAGCTGATAACTACTGGCACAAAACCTCACTGGCGTGAACAACTCAACTGGGCTGCTCCCAAGACACACCGGCAAACCTTTTATCAACCCTACAAGATAAGGTCCTTGTAGGTGGGAACTCTGCCCTATGCTTTGTCTTCTACACGTACTAGATGCCCACAGTCCAAAAGTCCTTTCTGAGTTGGCCTTTCAATACGGTGTAGATCGATGACTTTACAATTCACCTGGATATATAATTGCATTTATATCAGTTTTCCAGGTTAATTTTTACATTTATAAATTAAAATTGATGAGCTGATATCCTCTATCACATGATAAGGATATTTAAAAATACCTAGAGTTTGCACTATTACATACTATGGAGGGAAGAGTAAAATAGAATCTTCTGGAGGACAGCTTGGCAATAAGTAACATTCTTTACACGTACATACTTTTTGGTTCTTTAATTCTACTAGTAATCTATCCTGAGGTAATAATCAGAAATGTGAACAGACTGATTCATAGGCACTCATGTCAGCACTATTTATAATAGCAAAAACAGAAAAGTTACAGATGTCCAAGAATAGAGGCCCAGTTAAATATATTGATAAATAGAATATTACGCAATGGAAAATGTTGTGCAAAAAGTTAAAGATGTTAGGTGGGAAAACAGTAGGAAAAAAGATGCATATGCAGCATAATCTCAGTTCTGTCATTCACAGAAAAAAATTACAGGAAAAACTTTTCAAAATCCTAAGCATAGTTATTTCTAGATGGCTGAAATATAGATGATTTTCCTTTACACTTTTCTGTAACTTCTGAAATAAGCAAATACTTAGCACAAAAAGGTATATAAAAATATAGAATACTACCTTCACAGGGTGGTTTGGGGAATTAAATGAGATAAACTATATAAGTACCTAGTATGATCACTTAATAAAGGTGGATACAAATATTAAGACACTGTAAATGCTGGCCAATGTACACATCTGTCCACATATGTAACACTTTCTAAATTAGGAGACAATTTTTCTACAAATCAACAATGTCTTCTTACTTGGAAATTAGCTCTGATACTATCTTAAATGGATTCAAAAATTCAGCAAAAAGCTGTTCTACTTAGATGCTGTTAGTCTCATGGCATGGACAGCATAATGAGCCTAAGAATGCTTACTTCATTTATTCAACCACAGTATATAAAGCTTTTATTGTATGTCAGGCCCTGCTGAGGGGCAGGGAATGAAGTAGTGAGGAATGAGATGGAGGTGCTGACATCTCAATGACGGGACACTGGGAACCGATGTGCAATTAAAAAGTACCTTCAGAGAGTGATAACTGCTATGGACAATAGAAGGACAATGGTGTAGAGAGAATGGGGGTGGTGCTGGTTTATGACTCTATCAGGATCATCCCAGAAGGCTTCTTTGCAGGAGCAATATTTGCACCAACACTTGATGAGAAAGAAACAGAACAGCAAGTGCCAAGGCCCTAGGTGAGGAAAAGCCCGGCATATTAAAGAAATACAAAGAAAGCCAGAGTGGCTGGACCATAGCGAATGGTGGGGCAGGTAGTAGATGAGGTCAGAGAGGACAGCTTGTAAGAGGGGCTTTATAAGCTGTGTAACAGTTAGCATTTCCTCCTTCCTCTCTAAATTTCAAGGTACAAAGAGACACACAGTAGTACAGACCCCAAAAGTAACAAAGAAAGAGTTCCAAAATAGAAGAGGTGGTCCTCTGCCCAAATGCACAGACAGATGAAAAAATGGCCGGGCTTTAGGGGAAAGGTAGAAGGTAGAGTCTCATGTACTGGGGTTAAGAAACAAGGGACTGTGAGGCAATACCACTAGAGCAGTCCTAACTCCTAAACTTACTCAAATTGTTCTATTTCCTTCCTTAAGGAAATTCCATCCTGCCATCACAGTACAAGTCCTACTTCCTCCTCTAAGAAGCTTTTACTCCTGTCCCTTGAGGGCCCCAGGCTCCTTTTGAATTTTTGAAGACTTGTTTCATAAAATTAGCTATTACAGACCACTTGAACAATGAATGCACTTGATCAATGAAAACAATATACATCTCCAAATGGCTGTGTGCTCTGTGAGAATAGAGAATGTTTCCAACTTATCACATTTTATTTTTAACTTTTTTATTGTATAGTATAACATACATACAAAGCAAAGAAATAAAAAAGCAATGGTTTTCAAAGTACTCTTCAACAAGTAGTTACAGGACAGATCCCAGAGTCTGTCATGGGCTACCATACCATCCTCTCATATTTTTCCTTCTAGCTGCTCCAGAATATAGGAGGCTAGAGGACTTAAATACTTTTTTTATCATGACAATCAACTTTTTTGCCTTCTTTTTTTTGTGAAAAATAACACATATACAAAAAAGCTATAAATTTCAAAGCACAGCATCACAATTAGTTGTAAAACATATTTCAGAGTGTGACATGGATTACAATTTCACAATTTTAGGTTTTTACTTCTAGCTGCTCTAAAATACTGGAGACTAAAAGAGATAGCAATTTAATGATTCAGCATTCATATTCATTTCTTAAATCTTATCTTCTCTGTAAAACTCCACCATCACCTTTGATATTTCCATCCCTCTCTTTAGGGGTGTTTGGGCTATGGCAGTTCTTAATTTTTGCTATTGGAAGGGTCTGTCACTAATATGGGGTAGCGAGATGGAACTATCTGATATTCTGGAGAGGCTGGGCTAGGTTTCAGGATTTATCTGGACCAGGGACCCATCTGGAGGTTGTAGGTTTCTCTAGGTTACTCTAGTGCCTGAAACCCTTGTGGAATCTTATATATTACTCTAGGTGTTCTTTAGGATTGGCTGGAATGATCCTGGTTGGGGATTGGCAGGTTATGATAGGTAGCAAGATCTAACTGAAGCTCATATGAGAGCAACCTCCAGAGTAGCTTCTCGACTCTATTTGAACTCTCTCTGTCACTGATACTTTGTTAGTTATACTTCTTTTCCCCCTTTTGGTCAGGATGGAATTGTTGATCCCACAGGGCCAGGTCTGGATTCATCCCTGGGAATCTTCTCCCACATTACCAGGGAAACGGTTACCCCTGGATGTCATGTCCCATATAGTGGGGAGGGCAATGATTTCACTTGCAAAGTTTGGCTTAGAGAGACTGAGGCCACATCTGAGCAACAACAGAGGTCCTCCAGAAGTAACTCTTAGGCATGCCTATAGGTAGTCTGAGCTTCTATGCTACTTACATAAGCTTCAAAAGAGTAAGCCTCATGATTGAGGGCATGGCCTATTAATTTGGGTGTCCCTAAAGTTTGACACAGTATCAGTGGATTCCCTGATGGCAAGGTTTAAGAGTTCTATATTCTTTCTCCCATCCCTCAAGGGACTTTGTCAATACTTTTTGATTATCTGCTTAATATACTCTAGGATGTATCCAGACATTACAATAATCTATACAGGATTAAAGGACCTCTTTCTTATTCTGGGCTCTGTGTTTCAGTTGTTCAAATGAGCTATGCAGACAGGTTAAATTAGATTATGCACTACAGAACATTTCAGTTCCAGACAAAATAAACCTTTCTCCCTTGGTCTCAAAGAGTATGTGTGGTTCTAAAATATAGACACTGTCTTCCTTATCCCTATGTTCTGAATCACTTCAACCCCAACCTGTTCAGCTTCATTCTTATCTCTAAAGATGAGGTGATACATCTATAAAACAGCCTCTCAAAGTCCAGAAATAATAATCATCACTCCGGACTTAATGTGTCTGCTCTAAAAGCTTACAATCTAGGCCCCTGTTTTCTTATAAGCATTTTCTAAAGGTGACCATACCATTGTGTGCTTTTGTTTCTGGCTTATTTTGTCTCACCAAAAGTCCCCCATGTTCATTCACATCATTGCACACCTCACAACTTTGTTCCTTTTTGTGCAGCACAACCTTTGTTCATAAGAATACACCACTGTTCGCCAACCTACTTCTCCTTCAGTGCATCCTTCACCCTCCTGCATTCATAGGGGATCATGTATTGGGCCCAAAGTCTAGTCCATCAACATTCTCAATTTTAGATAATTTCATTCTTTCCAAGAGAAAGAAAACCAATAAACACACCCTCACCAAATAGGAAATTTAAACCTCCTTAACTACTTGTGCTGGTTTGAAAGGATGTATGTACCCTTGAAAAGCCATGTTTTAATCTAAATCCCTTTTCATAAAGGCAGAATAATCCCTATTCAATACTGTATGTTTGAAACTGTAATCAGATCATCTCTCTGGAGATGTGATTTAATCAAGAGTGGTTGTTAAACTGGATTAGGTGATGATATGTCTTGACCCCTTTGGATGGATCTTGATTAGTTTCTGGAGTCCTATAAAAGAGGAAACATTTTGGAGAATGAAGGCGATTCAGAGAGAGCAGAGCAGAACATAGCCACAAGAAGCAGAGTCCACCAGCCAGTGACCTTTGGAGATGAAGAAGGAACATGCCTCCCCGGGAGCTTCATGAAACAGGAAGCCAGGAGAAGAAGCTAGCAGATGATGACGTCGTGCTTGCCATATGCCCTTCCAGATGAGAGAGAAGCCCTGACCGTGTTCACCATGTGCCTTTCCAGTTGAGAGAGAAACTCTGACTGTGATCACCAAGTGCACTTCCACTTGAGAGAGAGACCCTGAACTTCATCGGCCTTCTTGAACCAAGGTATCTTTCCCTGGATGCCTCTGATTGGCTATTTCTATAGACTTGTGTAATTGGGAAATTTTCTCAGCCTTAGAACTGTAAATTAGCAACTTATTAAATTCCCCTTTTTAAAAGCCACTGTTTCTGGTATATTGCATTCCAGCAGCTAGCAAACACTACTTATTACATTTAAGAGTAACTTGCTACTGAAGACAGAAACTCAATAGAATGCTGCTGATTATGCTCTAGGTTAGTGATTCTCAAACTTCAGCAGTATCAAAATCACCTGCAGGGCTTGTTAAACCACACTCCAATCCCCCCCCCAAAAAAAGTACAATAGATATTAGGTGGGGGTGAGAATTTGCATTTCTACCAAGTTCATAGGTGATGCTGGTCAGGGACCCTACTTTAAAAACTGCTGTTCTAGGCAAAAAAAGAGAGAAAGTTTGCAGAAGGTGATTTTGTCCGATTCAAAAACCATAGGCATAGTCTTGTCTTGGCCATTCATGTTCAGCCGAAATCCTGAAAGGCTGCTGATGAGCCCTTTCTCCTGCAGCATCCTGAGAACACCAGGGGACTGATGAGACCTAAGGCAGGTTTTGCAGAACAAGCTGTGGCTGAGTCCTCAAAATTATATGCAGGCGGTTATGCATGCTAGAAGACTGGTTTCTTCTTGCAGCTTTAACAGGGGCCTCAAACATAGGTAGATAAGAGAATGAAGTATCTTCTGAGAATGAGTCTAACCTCTAACAGCCACCGGATTCCCAGACCTTCTTTCACGGTCACAGTCACTCACCAGACTCCACTAGCCAAACAAGTAAGAGTTTAAGGCTCCTCATCTTTCAAAGTGATGATCACAGGCTACAGCCAAACTGTGGTGACTAGCACTTCCAATACCATAGCCAGAGACACCCCAAATTCTGAATGGCCAGCAAAAGGAACTTCAAATGAAAGGCCCATTCAAGGATCCAATGGAACCTCCAACTAACTCCTCATGGAATATTTTTTATTTTAATTTAATTTAATTTTATTTAGGTGTATGGTCTGGGAATTGAACCCAGGTCTTCCACATGGAAGGCAAGCATTCTACCACTGAACCACCCATGCACCCTCCTCATGGAATTTTTTATGCCATCTGGTAAAAATAGCAAAATGGGAAATAATGTCACTATTGCGTACATATAAAATGCTTCCTATATGTCAGGTACTGTAAGAGAGTTGACATAAATTAACACTCGATATTCACAACAATCCTATGTGGTAGTTATGATTATCATTCCCATTTTGCAGATGAGGGAACTGAGTCAAAGGGGAATGATGGAACTTGCCTAAGGTCACACAGCTAGTAGGTACAGAGCCGGGTCCCGGAATACAGACAGATGGGCACCAGTGAGCATGCTCTGAGGTTGCTCCTTACCCTGGAGTCAGAGGACCTCCTTCCTCCGGCATGGGGAGCAACGAGAAGAAACATCTCCACAAAGGTCCCATTTAGGGGCAGTACAGAAGCTGCACCATGGCCTCCATCCCAGGAGCAAAGGGGGAGGGACAGAGTCAGGGCACAAGAGCGCCCAGCTGAGGGGACAGCTAAATCAAGGACCTCTGGAATACTTTACATACAGGATCATGTCATCTGCAAATAAAGACTGTTTTACTGCTTCGTTTCCAGCGTGGATACCTTTTATATCTTTTTCTTGCCTGACTGCTTTGGCTACAACTTCCAGTACAATGTTAAATAGAAGTGATGAGAGTGGACATCCTTGCTCGTTCCCAATTTTAGTGGGATAGCCGTCATCTTTTACTGTTAAGTATGTTAGCTGTAAGTTTTACATAAATGTCCTTTTTTGGGAGTACTCTAGAAACTTCATTATTTCTATACTATTTTTTAAAAACAGCAGCACATCCATTTGTAGCTTTATGACTATACAAATAATGATTCATTTGAGGACATATCAGGTTGGGGGAAGAAAACTGGGAACAACAATTTGAGGCAGGTGGGGGGCATGGGGCTAGGGGCAGCAGAAAAGGCCCAGGCCGTGGTATCTTTCTACACGGAGACTGGGAGAATACCAGTGCCCTCAAGGGCACCTGAGGTCAACAGGATGATTTAGGGGGTGGAACAGCACCCGGCGTAATAACTCTTCAAGCAGCCAGGGTCAGTAGACACCCAGTGGATTTGAAGAAGGCTATCAGGCACCATTTTAAAGTCTCACTTTAGTAGTGGTCAAACTTGGGTTTAAGGTGAGGCTGTGTTGGACTCAGAGAAGATATCCTCCGTGCTAGTGCCTGGGTTGGCAATGAGTTTAATCATAATATTTGACTAAAGTACTCTCCTCTAAGAATTTTACAGACAGATTCTCCCGAGAACATGCTACTTCTGTAACAAAGCTTCCTCCAATTCCTGCTTGTCACCACTCGCCTTATCTCACTGGGGCAGGAGTTCCTTCAGTTACAACAAGGCTGAACCAGAAAACTTCCTTAATTACATTCAACTGGACACTCCTACTACAACGCTCTCTTGCATTATGTACCTAGACACTCTCGGCTGTACCAAAGAAATTCCCCAGGGCACAACCAGCAACGCACAGAGTACAAGGTGGCCTTTATGGATTTGGACACCTGCCTGAATTAACTGATCAATTCTGAGCCACACTGCTAGGACTTATCTTTTACTAAATGAAAATTAATCAAATATTTTTTTAATGAACAATAAAGTGGTAGATAATTATTTGAGGAGATCTCATTTTCCAGAAATTGGCATCATTCCTCTTTAAACTCCTACTCTACTGTCCTATCCTAATGGAATATATATATTTTTTAACATTTGATTTTTTAAAAAATTTTTATTAATAAAACCAATCACCATACAATATGAACATTCTTCTTTTTTTCATCACAGAGTTGTATATTCATCATCATGATCATTTCTTAGAACATTTGCATCAATTCAGAAAAAGAAACAAAAAGAAAACAGAAAAAAAATTAATACATACCATACCTCTTACCCCTCCCTTTCACTGATCACTAGCATTTCAAGCTACTAAATTTATTTTAACGTTTGTTCCCCCAATTATTTATTTATTTTTAATCCATAACATTTGACATTTTTAAATGCAACTTTATTGCAATACATTCACATACTAGCCAATACGTTCACATATAAACATCCAAAGTGTACAATCAGTGGTTCACAGTGTCATCATACAGTTGTGCATATATCAGCACAATCAATTTTTGAACAACTTCATAACTCCAAAAAAAAAGAATAAAAATAAAAATAAAAAAGGACACCCAAAACCTCCTGTACCCTTACCCACCCCTATTATTTACTTTTTGTCCTTACTTATCTGTCCATAAGTAAGTTAAAGGGAGTGTCAAGGTTTTCACAATCACACACTGGTTAAAGGGAGTGTCAAGATTTTCACAATCACACACTGTAAAAGCTATATAGTTATACAATCATCTTCAAAAATCACCATTTTTGGTGGTTCTAAGTATTATTTTCTTAAATAAAAATATTAAAATAATAAAAATAAAAAAGAATAATCTCCAGAATGACCCCTCGACTCTATCTGAAATCTCTCTCAGCCTCTGAAACTGAGGGGCAGAAAGGAATCTGCTTTTCTGCTCTCCCTTTGCCCACCCCCCAAAATAAATAAAAACCAGGTTGGACAGTGGTAATCCTCACTTCCATTTGCAATACTGCTCTCTGCAAACTGTACTGCGGTTTCTCTGTTCTTGCCTTTTTTTTCCTGCATCCAGAAACAGAGCAATGATAAAGCGCTCAGAGTAAGCCATCACCCAATGTTTCATTAAAATCTCTAGTTTATTGGTTGCTGTGTTCTTTTAATCCAATCTCACTTACATATAGCGAAAAAAATCAAGATTTTAATAAGAGAGTAATACATGGGAGATAATGTAAAGATAATATCCGGTCAGACCAGATGGAGTTCCCTGAGTGCCAAATACCAGGTGGGTATTCAGAAACCTCGGGGGTGGCTCTGGGGTCTACTTTGCCAGCTTAAAGTGCCCCTGGGAAAGCTGTCCATCCTCACTTTCGCCTTCAGAGATTTTCACAAAGGGCAGACCTCAACATTATCTTCAGACAGAGCAGCTGAGCGTCCTGAGCCCATATAAAGCTCAATGGAGAAATACAAGAGCCTGAGAGGGAAGTAACAGAAAAGCAATTCTTTGTATCCATAATGGGAAAAAGGACAAGGAGAGTCACAGATTTCTATGGGTCCACTTACATTTTCAAAATGCCCGTTCTGGCTACTTCTACATTAAACAGATGGATAAATCTGTTTGAGTGTCAGCATTTCAAATGATAGCTAGATTTAAAACAGAATATGTGGATATTCAAGAGAAGGAATCAAAACCCAGGCCACAAAAAGTAACTATTCTCCCACAGGTAATTGCACTGCATACTCAGTAGCTATATCTTCAAAGGCTAAAAATGAAACCTTAGTTGAACAGGAATAGCATTATTTATCCAGGGCTTTATTATTAACTCAAGTGAGGTGAACAGCAGCAGGCAGCTCCTTAATTCTAGTACCTCATCGTCTTCAATTCCTCATCAATGTTGCTGGCAGAATCTTTGGGAAGCTGAAACTAACTATAAGTTAGGATCTGTCCCTTTAAGAGAGAAATGTGCTATAATCCAAATACATTCAGCTTTACAATTAAACAGCCACATGATGCCATTTTGATTCCAAGACTCTGGTGAATGGTCAGTACAGAAAACAACAGTTTAATACATTACTACACTAGCTGGGACTGGGGGGAGGGATGACTCAGCATGTTGCTCAAGTCCAGATGAAAGATGCTCGGTTATATGGGACAACTTTGAACTGACACAAACTCTGCTGAGGCCTAAGTAAGCAAACAACCTGTTCTCTTTTTCTCTAGAGTCTGACGTCTGTGTGAAAAGTCAGTGAACACCCATGCCGGAAATTCACCCAGTAATTCTGAGCTTCAGGAATCTAAGAATACTAGACTTGTAACCAGACAGAGCAAATCCTAAGTTCCCTTGCCAGGGTGATGACAATGACAAACTCTCCCAAACAGATCCTAGTTGCCTAAGGCTCCAGGGGTGAGAGGTCCTTGACATGGTGATGCCTAAACTAGAAGCCCAGGGCAAAGGGGGCCAGGCTGGACAGTCTGGAGCTGAACCTCCCAGGAGATGTGGTCCTAAGGGACAGCCTGCAGATGACTTAATATCTCATAACAACTAATTAAATGAACTCCATTGGATAAACTCAGGACAAACAATTTTACCTAAGTGAAACTGCCCCGAATCCACTCCTACACCTCTTTCAGTATTTCTTTTGGATAATTCTTCACTTCTTTATCCCCTGCTAGTTGCTGTGTGTCATGCTAGGTGCTGGGCTACAATGGTGATCAAGGCTGAGAAGGAAGGTCTGGAACCCCCAGAATATATAGTCAGATTGGAGGGACAACAAAAGACGACCGTAAAACAGGCAAGTAACAGATTGGGATAAGTGCTCTGATGACACAAACAGTGATATGTGAGAGAGAGAGATGTAGAGAAAACAGCAAGTGCAAAGGTCTCTTTCTTCTATAAGGAAAGGAGACCAGTGTGTCTGAAGGGTAGGGACACAGACTAAAAGCAGCGTGGTAGGAGATAGTAATTATTTTTGTTAATACTTATTATTATTGGCAAGTATATCATTTACTACATGTCAAATATTGTTTTAAGCATTTTACCAGTATTAGTATTAAATGATTTAAATCCTCACAGTATCCTCATGTTACAGATGAGGAAACTGAGCATCAGAGAGGTTAAGCACCTTGCCCAAGGTCACAAAGCTATCAGAGTGCAAAGTCTGGATTCATATACACCCAGGCAGTCTGGCTCCTTCGAGTCTATGCCTTCAACCTTTGGCTATACTGCCTCTCAATGAGTTTGGAGAGCATGTCTGGCCACACCCCACCTCTTTTGAAGCACTGCCACCCTCCGCTTCCAACCCTAGATCCTCTCCTGAGCATAAACCACATTAACAAGAATACAGAGCTAATAATTAACTCCGAGTTTGAGACTGATTAAAGCCTCACATGTTTCTAATTGGAAGAAAAAAATTTGGTAAAGGTCCAAAAGGAACATTTTCTTTTTAATGAGTTTCTGCACTGCAGTATGATAAAAGAGTAGAGGCTACGTGTTCCAACCTTTCAGAACATATAGCTTTGCAAGGACCAAAGCAATACAGCAACTGGCATGCCATTACAGTTTACATTACTATTACTATTCTGATGTGCCTAGACTGCTATTACACAGGCTACAGGGCTACAGGAAAACTAAGCTACGACTCTCAGAAGAGAGGAAAAAAAAAATCTCAAATGAGTCACTTCGACACCGCTTGGGTTTTCCATCACAGGATACACAGGCAGACTGCAGTTAATTCTTAGCAGATGCTGCATTCTCCCCTCCCCTAAGGTATTCGACAGACTGTTTGTCATCCACCTCATTCCAGCCACTCCTAGGGGCTTTTTCTGCATTTCTCTGGGTTAATATATAAATACCTTCTTTCACATCATGTTCCTTTCACCTGTAAACCTCCAGGTTAGGAGGTTCCCCTTTCAGGATGGTGCCTCCTCAGAACTCTAGGAAGTCTAAATCAAGGGGAAGATTGCCCTTCCTCACTTCTGTTTCTTAAACTAAGGAAGCCCCTGGAGAGCCATTTCTATGGCTGACCACATTATGGCACCATTTTATATATAGTAACATTGGTTAAAAAAAAAAAACACATTGCTTGACAAAGTATTCTATTTCTGTAACATTGTGTCAAGAGGAAAAAGCCTACCACACTGTCTTCCCAGGAGTGAAAGTATTTGTTTGGACTTCAGATCTTATTTAGTTTGGAATTTAACTCCTTTGAGAATAAACATTCTTGTGTCTCAGATAATATGCTCTCACTACTAAATTCATGATAAATAAATAAAACACAAATAAAACACAGCCTGTAACTTTGACCAATAACTTGGGTGCTTCCCCAAACTGCAGACTCCAGGTGATCTCCAATGACAAGCCTTTGTTTCAGCTGCCACACTCAGAGGCATCCACAATCTGCAGCAAGTCCGCATGACCACACCTAGGCCCTACAAGGAACCACACATTCGCACAGCAGAAAGCGTCCCTCCCCTCCAGGACTCTTCTTTCCCCCAACTAAGGGATTAAAGCACCAGCCCCTGCCGCTCCTTTTCTGCCTTCCCAACTCTGCTTCCCTTTTCTCCTTTCCCACATTTGTTTGTCCCCTAATCTACAGCATAGCTAGTAAACTCGGGATTCCCAAGGAAAGTATTTACAAAAGCCACAACTTCAGGGAATGACTCACCAACGCGCCTCCAGTCTTTACCACCGCCCTGCAGCTGCCCCTCTGCTGTGGCCCTGGGCCTCCCAGCAGCGACACCAGATAAGATGCGGAATGCTTTTCTAAAAACCAAGGCAAGACCTTAAGTAAAGACTCCCCCACCCCCTTTGGCGTTTCACGCTCTAAGACGGCGGCAGGAAATGACCCATGGGAGGAAAACAAACACAATTTTCTCTGAGGCTGTCCTCGAGGGTTCCTAGCAACACGCAGACGATCGCAGCAGGCGCAGCGCTCCAAGGCCACGTACAAACCAATGTTATCGATTAGGCCTGCACAGCCTACTGCCCCTGCAGTCCCAAGTTCCTCTGGCCTCTGCACCAGACTTGCAGTTGGCAAGGTGTGGTGAGCTCCGGGAGGCAGGAAAAAGAGTTCCCTGACTGCAAAGCCCGGGGAGAGGAGGAGAAGAAAGAAAGGAACTAAGGGAGGGTTGACCTTGAGGATCTCCCTGGGCCACTGCCAGCGAGGCCGGGCTCCGCTTAGACCCTCCAAACCCACTCTGATCGGATGGGGGGAGGATGCTGAACAAGTGGAGGACAAAAGGGAGGAAAAGGCAGAAAGCAAAACTACAGATAAGGGAGAGAAAGAGTGAGCTCTAGGCGACAGGGGTATAGTTGACGCCCAGTGCAAGAGTGGTGAGCAAATGGTCCCCGAGGGTCGAAGCTGTTTGCTGTCCGCAGGTGCCAGCACTCACCTGGATCACCTTCGGCTTTCGTGGTGCAGACCGCAGCGACTCAGCGAAGTGTGGGTGCGGCGCCCAGGGCTTGGGGCAGCGCAGGGCAGGGCGGAGTTCTGCTTTGCCACGCCCCCCCAGGGCGGAGCTCCCCGAGCGGGGCTGCTCGGAGACCAGCTCTACTTTCGAATTTGCTAGCTTCGCTGAGGCGCGGAAAGGGTTTTCTTCCTCTTCGTGCTCGTGCATAGATTTACGCCTCCCACTCCCAAATCCATCTGTCCATTCCCTTCCCCAGGAGCCTTTGTGGTTGCCTTTCCAAACTCTCCCTATCAGTTAATACTTCTCGGAATGCGTTTGCAGAACAGCGGTGGCAGAGCGCGTTAATAATTTATCTCCAGCACAGCCACCGTAGCTTGGTTCCAGGCGCCCCGCGGGCTTGGACCGCGCGTGCGCGGAAGTAGGGCGTCTCTGGCGGCTTCTCCTTGCGCAGTCGGCCGTGGTGAGCTCCCATAGCACGTGTCTGGGTGCGGGAGGCGTTCAGTGTCTCTGTTTACCACACTCACTAATTGAAAGGCTATCTAGGGATGTTTGGGCCTGCAATCTTTTCTGTTTAATAAATGTTGTCGTTAGTTTGGCTGAGATCCTACCCGCGTCGTGGGCCGCGCGCCCTTCCTCGCTCACGCCCCCTGGCCGGCTCGCGTGGCCCAGCGGCCCCAGGGCGATACCGTCTCTGGGCCTCACAGAACTTTGATAATGAATACATTCTCCAGTTGTCCCTTCGTGGCCGGCTTCGAGGTCGGGTTTGTGGAGGTGACCTCTTGAGTGAGGCCTGTAGGCAGTTGGGGATCGAAGAAGTAAAATTCGCCACGTGCTTTATATCCAGCGGAAGGCACAGTGGTTGCGGGTTTTTACATGTTTTAAGTGCGTCCTCCACCGCTGTCCTCTCGACACTGCACATCCCACCACATCTACATTAAGCCCTCCCCTAGCACGTTCTCTGTAGGGAACTTTCCGTTCTATGACAGCGTGTGCCTGGAAGCCAGTGATTCCAAGGCAGGTGTCGAAAGGCTGGAGTTTAGATCTTAAGAGGGTTGTAGGCTGCGTGTTTGTTCCTTTTATTGGGTTGACAGAGTCACACATTCGCGAGTATTTTGAACACTCATAAAATCTTATAGTTGTTCAACAATTTCCAACCATCTTCACTAGGGTAAAATAGTTTTCTCCTTCCCTTTTTAGGTAAATGAAGGCCTTATATTTTGGGGTTGCCGGCATGTTGGGTGTGGAGGAGTTGTTTTTATTGAACACTGAAAGGAAGCAAACGGAAAAGTCTGCATTATCGAGGGATATGGTTAACTACTTGTTTGCCGTCACACAGGGACAATAGGAAAAGATAGAATTCTGAGTCTGATTCTTTAGTACTTTCCAACGCTTTAGGCTGCCTTATCCATTGTCAAGATACTACACACAGCATTGCTTCAGGTCAAGAAACACACTTCACAGCAAATGAAGTGTGGGAATAGTCACATGCTCATGGAATTCTCTGGTCTTACCATGTTCCCCATCATCCAGAAGCAGCTGGATTGATAGAACGGTGGAATGGCCTTTTGAAAACTCAATTACGATGCCAACTAGGTGGCAATACCTTGCAGGGCTGGGGTAATGTTTCTCCAGGAAGGTATGAATGCTATGAATCAGCATCCACTGTATCATGCTGTTTCTCCGGTAGCTAGGATCCATAGGTCCAGGAACCAAGGGGTGGAAATGGGAATGACACCACACGCTATTATCCCTAGTGATCCACTAGAAAATTTTTTACTTCCTGTCCCTGAAACCGTGAGCTTTGCTGGTCTACAAGTTTTAATTCCAAAAGGGGGAGTGCTTCCACCAGGAGACACAACAATGATTCCATTGAACTGGAATCTAAGGCTGCCACCTGGTCACTTTGGGCTACACATGCCCTTGGATCAACAAGCCAAGAAGGGGATTACTTTACTGGCTGGGGTGATTGACCCTGACTATCAAGGGGAAATAGGACTGCAACTACACAATGGAGATAAAGAAGGATGTTCCTGAAATATAGGGGATCCCTTAGGGCATCTTTTGTTACTACCATGCCCTGTGATTAAAATCAGTGGAAAACTGCAGCAACCCAATCCAGGCAGGACTACCAATGGGTCTGAAACTTCAGGAATGAAGGTTTGGGCCACCCCACCAGGCAAAGAACCATGGCCAACCGAAGTGTTGCTGAGGGTAAAGGGGACATGGAATGGGTATTGAAGAAGGTAGTAGAAATATGGACTATGACCATGTGATCAGTTACAGAAACAAGGACTGTAATGCTGTTTTGTTCATGTTATAATATTTAAGTTGTAAAATATCAAGTTTAGTTTAAGAATAATTATTACTCAAGGTCTTGCACCTTATTCTGGGGAGATTTAATACATTTCTGGTTCTACGTGGGACAGTTGAGTATTGTTAGTTGAGGGAAAAAATGTGTCTTTTATTGTTTTCTGTTTAGAGATTAAGTATGGCTAAAGGTGATGTGTATAGCTGCCAAATTGACAAGGGGTTACTGTCACAGTCAAGTTCATGCATCAACTTGGCCAGGTGTTGGTGCCTGTTTGTCTGACTGGGCAAGTGCTGGCCTGTCTGTTACTATGAGAACATTTCATAGAAAAAAATCATGTTCACATCGGATCATGTGATGTGATCCACACCTGATTGCATTTGTAATCAGCCAAGGGGAGTGTCTGCTGAAATGAGTTATGCTTAATCTAATCACTAGAAGACTTTTAAGGAGGATTCAGAAAATAAGTCTTCCTGCTTTGGCCAGTGAGCCTCTCCTGTGGAGTTTGTCCAGACCTTTCATCGGAGTCATTGGCTTCACAGCCTGCCCTATGGATTTTGAACTTTACATTCCTCAAGGTTATGTAAGACACTTTTAAAAATTTTATATCTACAGATATTTTCTGCTGATTCTGTTTCTCAAGAAAACCCTAACTAATACACCCCTTTTGGTCAGGAAGGTTTTCTCAATCCCTTGATGCCAGATCCCAGCTCATCCTGGGATTTTTGTCCCACATTGCCAGGGAGACACACCCTTGGGAGTCATGTTCCACCTAGCCGGGGAGGGCAATGGGTTCACTTGCCATGTCGGCTTAGAAAGAGAGGCCACATCTGAGCAACAGAAGAGATTCTCTAGGGGTAACTTTTAGGCCTAATTTTAAGTAGGCTTAGTCTATCCTTTACAGGAATAAGTTTCACAGGGGCAAATCCCAAGACTGGGGGCTTGGCCTGTTGATTTGGTTGTCCCCACTGCTTGTGAGAGTTTCAGAAATTCTCCAATTGGGGAAATTGAATCTTTCCCCTTTTCTCACCTTTCCCTAAGGGGACTCTGCAATGCTTCTTTATTCACTGTCCAAATCACTCTGGGATTTATCAGGGCATCACACTAACCTGGACAAACCATAAAATCTCATGCCCTATTCAAGATTCCCTATACTTATGGTGTTCAAATAAACTGACCATACAAGTTAAATTAGGAAATGCACTATCCAAAATATAAATTTTGCTCCAAATGAACATCTCTCCCTTTAGTCTCACACAAAAATTGAAGTTTTAAGAGATGGACATATCATTGTTTACGCAGTCTTCTGATATACCTTAGCCCTATCCAGATAAGCTTCATTCATATGTCTACTCGATATCTGATCACTTTTTCAACTTTTTAAGCAGTTCCTGTATAGAGTACTGCTGACTTTCGTATCTTCAGAGCTCTGACTCTGAGTCTCAGGTTTCACGTAAATATCCGAAGTTTTGAAAGACCAGGTTATATACAAAGAGCTCAGGATCTCAGAATTTAGAATTAATGATTACACCTCCTGAATAATTGTGACTGTTGTAAGAGCTTTCCATGTACCACTTTTTAAAGGTATATTCCCAGGACTGGAATTTCTAGGTCATAGCTATGTCCATTTCACTATGTAGCACCAAACTGTTTCTGAGTCTCAGTATACGTTGGCTCTCTCACAGGCAGTGAAAGAGACTTCCATATTTCTCTGCAACTTTGGCCACACTTGTATTGTTAGACTACTAGATTATTTTTTTTTTTTTTTTTTTTTTTTTAAAGGAAAGACAGAGAGAAGGAAGGAAGGATAGAAGGAAGGAAGGAAGGAAGAAAGGGAAACATTTTTAAACATTTTCTTGTTTTATTGTATTCTGTTTCTCCGTTTTTGTTACATGGGCTGGGGCCGGGAATCGAACCGAGGTCCTCCGGCATAGCAGGCAAGCACTTTGCCGGCTGAGCCACCGCGGCCCGCCCTACTAGATTATTTTTTACCAATTTCCTGCTGATAGTCAATTTTGTTGTCTCCCTCTCACCTTTTTAAAAGTTTATTTGCTATCACAAAAACTGTAGTTAGCCCAATATCACAGATTTATCTTGGTGAGCTTTTTTTAAATTTTTTTTTTATTAATTAAAAAAAGAATTAACAAAACAATTAGAAATCATTCCAATCTACATGTACAATCAGTAATTCCTAATAACATCACATAGTTGCATATTCATAATTTCTTAGTACATTTGCATCGATTTAGAAAAAGAAATAAAAAGACAACAGAATAAGAATTAAAACAATAATAGAAAAAACAAAAACAAAAACAAAAACAAAAAACCTATACCTCACATGCAGCTTCATTCAGTGTTTTAACATAATTGCATTACAATTGGGTAGTATTGTGCTGTCCATTTCTGAGTTTTTATATCCAGTCCCGTTGTACAGTCTGTATCCCTTCATCTCCAATTATCCCTTCTCTTTTTTTTTTTTTTTAATTAACGGAAAAAAAGAAATTAACCCAACATTTAGAGATCATACCATTCTACATATGCAATCATTAATTCTTAACATCATCACATAGATGCATGATCATCATTTCTTAGTACATTTGCATTGGTTTAGAAGAACTAGCAACATAACTGAAAAAGATATAGAATGTTAATATAGAGAAAAAAATAAAAGTAATAATAGTAAAATCAAAACAAAACAAAACAAAAACCTATAGCTCAGATGCAGCTTCATTCAGTGTTTTAACATGATTACTTTACAATTAGGTATTATTGTGCTGTCCATTTTTGAGTTTTTGTATCTAGTCCTGTTACACCGTCTGTATCCCTTCAACTCCAATTGGCCATTATCTTACCCTGTTTCTACCTCCTGCTGGACTCTGTTATCAAGGACATATTCCAAATTTATTCTCGAATGTCTGTTCACATCAGTGGGACCATACAGTATTTGTCCTTTAGTTTTTGGCTAGACTCACTCAGCATAATGTTCTCTAGGTCCATCCATGTTATTACATGCTTCATAAGTTTATCCTGTCTTAAAGCTGCATAGTATTCCATCGTATGTATATACCACAGTTTGTTTAGCCACTCTTCTGTTGATGGAGATTTTGGCTGTTTCCATCTCTTTGCAATTGTAAATAATGCTGCTATAAACATTGGTGTGCAAATGTCCGTTTGTGTCTTTGCCCTTAAGTCCTTTGAGTAGATACCTAGCAATGGTATTGCTGGGTCGTATGGCAATTCTATATTCAGCTTTTTGAGGAACCGCCAAACTGCCTTCCACAGTGGTTGCACCCTTTGACATTCCCACCAACAGTGGATAAGTGTGCCTCTTTCTCCACATCCTCTCCAGCACTTGTCATTTTCTGTTTTGTTGATAATGGCCATTCTGGTGGGTGTGAGATGATATCTCATTGTGGTTTTGATTTGCATTTCTCTAATGGCCAGAGACATTGAGCATCTCTTCATGTGCCTTTTGGCCATTTGTATTTCCTCTTCTGATAGGTGTCTGTTCAAGTCTTTTTCCCATTTTGTAATTGGGTTGGCTGTCTTTTTGTTGTTGAGATGAACAATCTCTTTATAAATTCTGGATACTAGACCTTTATCTGATATATCACTTCCAAATATTGTCTCCCATTGTGAAGGCTGTCTTTCTACTTTCTTGATGAAGTTCTTTGATGGACAAAAGTGTTTAATTTTGAGGAGTTCCCATTTATTTATTTCCTTCTTCAGTGCTCTTGCTTTAGGTTTAAGGTCCATAAAACCGCCTCCAGTTGTAAGATCCATAAGATATCTCCCAACATTTTCCTCTAACTGTTTTATGGTCTTAGACCTAATGTTTAGATCTTTGATCCATTTTGAGTTAACTTTTGTATAGGGTGTGAGAGATGGGTCTTCTTTCATTCTTTTGCATATGGATATCCAGTTCTCTAGGCACCATTTATTGAAGAGACTGTTCTGTCCCAGGTGAGTTGGCTTGACTGCCTTATCAAAGATCAAAGTCCATAGATGAGAGGGTCTATATCTGAGCACTCTATTCGATTCCATTGGTCGATATATCTATCTTTATGCCAATACCATGCTGTTTTGACCACTGTGGCTTCATAATATGCCTTAAAGTCAGGCAGCGCGAGACCTCCAGCTTCGTTTTTTTTCCTCAAGATGTTTTTAGCAATTCGGGGCACCCTGCCCTTCCAGATAAATTTGCTTATTGGTTTTTCTAATTCTGAAAAATAAGTTGTTGGGATTTTGATTGGTATTGCATTGAATCTGTAGATCAATTTAGGTAGGATTGACATCTTAACTATATTTAGTCTTCCAATCCATGAACACGGTATGCCCTTCCATCTATTTAGGTCTTCTGTGATTTCTTTTAGCAGTTTTTTGTAGTTTTCTTTATATAGGTTTTTTGTCTCTTTAGTTAAATTTATTCCTAGGTATTTTATTGTTTTAGTTGCAATTGTAAATGGGATTCGTTTCTTGATTTCCCCCTCAGCTTGTTCATTACTAGTGTATAGAAATGCTACAGATTTTTGAATGTTGATCTTGTAACCTGCTACTTTGCTGTACTCATTTATTAGCTCTAGTAGTTTTGTTGTGGATTTTTCCGGGTTTTCGACGTATAGTATCATATCGTCTGCAAACAGTGATAGTTTTACTTCTTCCTTTCCAATTTTGATGCCTTGTATTTCTTTTTCTTGTCTAATTGCTCTGGCTAGAACCTCCAACACAATGTTGAATAATAGTGGTGATAGTGGACATCCTTGTCTTGTTCCTGATCTTAGGGGGAAAGTTTTCAATTTTTCCCCATTGAGGATGATATTAGCTGTGGGTTTTTCATATATTCCCTCTATCATTTTAAGGAAGTTCCCTTGTATTCCTATCTTTTGAACTGTTTTCAACAGGAAAGGATGTTGAATCTTGTCAAATGCCTTCTCTGCATCAATTGAGATGATCATGTGATTTTTCTGCTTTGATTTGTTGATATGGTGTATTACATTAATTGATTTTCTTATGTTGAACCATCCTTGCATACCTGGGATGAATCCTACTTGGTCATGATGTATAATTCTTTTAATGTGTTGTTGGATACGATTTGCTAGAATTTTATTGAGGATTTCTGCATCTATATTCATTAGAGAGATTGGCCTGTAGTTTTCTTTTTTTGTAATATCTTTGCCTGGTTTTGGTATGAGGGTGATGTTGGCTTCATAGAATGAATTAGGCAGTTTTCCCTCCACTTCGATTTTTTTGAAGAGTTTGAGGAGAATTGGTACTAATTCTTTCTGGAACGTTTGGTAGAATTCACATGTGAGCCATCTGGTCCTGGACTTTTCTTTTTAGGAAGATTTTGAATGACTAATTCAATTTCTTTACTTGTGATTGGTTTGTTGAGGTCATCTATGTCTTCTTGAGTCAAAGTTGGTTGTTCATGTCTTTCCAGGAACCCGTCCATTTCATCTAAATTGTTGTATTTATTAGCGTAAAGTTGTTCATAGTATCCTGTTATTGCCTCCTTTATTTCTGTGACGTCAGTAGTTATGTCTCCTCTTCCATTTCTGATCTTATTTATTTGCATCCTCTCTCTTCTTCTTTTTGTCAATCTTGCTAAGGGCCCATCAATCTTATTGATTTTCTCATAGAACCAACTTCTGGTCTTATTGATTTTCTCTACTGTTTTCCTATTTTCAATTTCATTTATTTCTGCTCTGATCTTTGTTATTTCTTTCCTTTTGCTTGCTTTGGGATTAGTTTGCTGTTCTTTCTCCAGTTCTTCCAAGTGGACAGTTAATTCCTGCATTTTTGCCTTTTCTTCTTTTCTGATATAGGCATTTAGGGCAATAAATTTCCCTCTTAGCACTGCCTTTGCTGCATCCCATAAGTTTTGATATGTTGTGTTTTCATTTTCATTTGCCTCGAGGTATTTACTAATTTCTCTTGCAATTTCTTCTTTGACCCACTCGTTGTTTAAGAGTGTGTTGTTGAGCCTCCACATATTTGTGAATTTTCTGGCACTCCACCTATTGTTGATTTCCAACTTCATTCCTTTATAATCCGAGAAAGTGTTGTGTATGATTTCAATCTTTTTAAATTTGTTAAGACTTGCTTTGTGACCCAGCATATGGTCTATCTTTGAGAATGATCCATGAGCACTTGAGAAAAAGGTGTATCCTGCTGTTGTGGATGTAATGTCCTATAAATGTCTGTTAAGTCTAGCTCATTTATAGTAATATTCAGATTCTCTATTTCTTTATTGATCCTCTGTCTAGATGTTCTGTCCATTGATGAGAGTGGGGAATTGAAGTCTCCAAGTATTATGGTATATGTGTCTATTTCCCTTTTCACTGTTTACATTGTATTCCTCATGTATTTTGGGGCATTCTGGTTCGGTGCATAAATATTTATGATTGTTATGTCTTCTTGTTCAATTGTTCCTTTTATTAGTATATAGTGTCCTTCTTTGTCTCTTTTAACTGTTTTACATTTGAAGTCTAATTTGTTGGATATTAGTATAGCCACTCCTGCTCTTTTCTGGTTGTTATTTGCATGAAATATCTTTTCCCAACCTTTCACTTTCAACCTATGTTTATTTTTGGGTCTAAGATGTGTTTCCTGTAGACAGCATATAGAAGGATCCTGTTTTTTAATCCATTCTGCCAATCTATGTCTTTTGATTGGGGAATTCAGTCCATTAACATTTAGTGTTATTACTGTTTGGATAATATTTTCCTCTGCCATTTTGCCTTTTGTATTATATATATCATATCTGACTTTCCTTCTTTCTACACTCTTCTCCATACCGCTCTCTTCTGTCTTTTCGGTTCTGACTCTAGTGCTCCCTTTAGTATTTCTTGCAGAGCTGGTCTCTTGGTCACAAATTCTCTCAGTGACTTTTTGTCTGAGAATGTTTTAATTTCTCCCTCATTTTTGAAGGACAGTTTTGCTGGATATAGGAGTCTTGGTTGGCAGTTTTTCTCTTTTAGTAATTTAAATATATCATCCCACTGTCTTCTAGCTTCCATGGTTTCTGCTGAGAAATCTACACGTAGTCTTATTGGGTTTCCCCTTGTATGTGATGGATTGTTTTTCTCTTGCTGCTTTCAAGATCCTCTCTTTCTCTTTGACCTCTGACATTCTAACTAGTAAGTGTCTTGGAGATCGCCTATTTGGGTCTAATCTCTTTGGGGTGCGCTGCACTTCTTGGATCTGTAATTTTAGGTCTTTCATAAGAGTTGGGAAATTTTCAGTGATAATTTCTTCCATTAGTTTTTCTCCTCCTTTTCCCTTCTCTTCTCCTTCTGGGACACCCACAACACGTATATTTGTGTGGTTCATATTGTCCTTGAGTTCCCTGATACCCTGTGAAAATTTTTCCATTCTTTTCCCGATAGTTTCTGTTTGTTTTTGGAATTCAGATGTTCCATCCTCCAAATCACTAATTCTATCTTCTGTCTCTTTGAATCTATCATTGTAGGTATCCATTGTTTTTTCTATCTTTTCTACTTTGTCCTTCACTTCCATAAGTTCTGTGATTTGTTTTTTCAGTTTTTCTATTTCTTCATGTTCAGCCCATGTCTTCTTCATGTCCTCCCTCAATTTATCGATTTCGTTTTTGAAGAGGTTTTCCATTTCTGTTCGTATATTCAGCATTAGTTGTTTCAGCTCCTGTATCTCATTTGAACTATTGGTTTGTTCCTTTGACTGGGCCATATTTTCAATTATTTGAGTGTGATCCGTTATCTTCTGTTGGCGTCTGCGCATTTAGACAGATTTCCCTGGGTATTGGATCCAAAAGTTTGGAAGATTTTTCTGTGAAATCTCTGGGTTCTGTTTTTCTTATCCTGCCCAGTAGGTGGCGCTTGTGGCACACGTTTGTCTGCGGGTCCCACCAGTAAAAGGTGCTGTGGGACCTTAAACTTTGGAAAACTCTCGCCGTCCGGGAGGTTCGCTAGCCGAAGCGGCTTGAGCCGGCCCGGGGTCCAAACGCAGGGCGGGTTGCTGGCCGCTGCAGCCCGGGAAAGAGCCCGTCCGAATTTCCTAGTCGGCCCTGGGCGACAAGCATGGCGGTAGGGCGCCAGCGGCAGCGGCCCACCCGGGAGAGTGCACGTTCCCCGGGAGTCACGGGTTTGGAAGGGGCCTCCCCCACCCGTCACCGTTCTCCGCAGCCTGGGGATTTCCGATCCAATTCTCTCAGTTGGTCCGGGGGGCCGCGCGTGGTGTGGGCTCCAGCCGCCTTGGTTTCAGGGGACCGCCTCTCCAATTCTCCCAGCCGGCCCGGGAAGGGGGAAGGGAGTGACTCCAGCTGCTTGCCGCCCCGCCCAGTAAGGCCCGCGCGCCTCGGTGATCTCACCCGAGCTGCTTCTCTCAGCCAGCCAGCCGTTCCAGGATGGGGTACGCTGTCTTTTTTATCTCTGTTGTGGCTTTGGGCGCTTTCTGTATCGTTTCTACTCCCCTAGTAGCTGTCCTGGAGAAGAAACTAAGATCCGCGTGTCTTACTAAGCCGCCATCTTCCAGGAAGTCCTCTTATTTTATTTTATTTTATTTTTTTGGTATGGGCAGGCACCGAGAATCGAACAAAGGTCTCTGGCATGGTAAGTGAGAACTGTCACTGTGCCACCACTGCCCATTCCTTGGTGAGCTTTTGTAAATTAGTCTACAGTATTTCTCCTGGTTAGTGGGAATGCCGAGTCAAATGTCTGTAAATCTTAATAGCTCTACCCAATTTTTCTCCCAAGATTCCATCAGTTTATATTCCCACAGAACTATGCAAACACCTGTTTCTTCATATCTTTAACACTGGCTATCATCTAACTTTAAAATGTTTGCCAGTCTCATCGTTACCTCAATTTTGTTTTTATTTGCACTTATCTAATGATTAGTAAGTTTGACTCTATTTGTATTCAGTGAGTTGTAACTTTTTTTTCTTTGAAAACTGCCAGTTTTTAATTTTTTTAATTTTTTGCCCATTTTCATATTTGGATTGTCTTTTTTCCTATCAGCTTATATAAGCTTTTTCTAAATTAAGGAAATCAGTCCTTTGCTACCATATTTGTTGTAAATATCTTTCCCCTATTTAACACTGGTCTTCAGACTAGTATTTAGTCTGAATAAAATAGACTTTTATTCCATAAAGAAAAAATTTTGTGAATTCATATTTACCATATTTTTACTTTATGGCCTCCAGGTTTTATATCCTTCTTTTTTTAAAACTTTGTTTTAATTGTATAAATATACAAAACAAAGAAAGAAAGCAATAGTTTTCAAAGCACTCTAAGAAGTAGAGGACAGATCCCAGAGTTTGTCATGGGCTACCATATCTATATCCTTCTTAAAAAGAGACCTTTACCACCTTCACTCATGCTTTCTTTTTGAAATTTTAGGTTTATTTTATGTTTTACTCCTTGATACATGTTAAATATTTGATAATTTATATTTAAATATTTGACACATGAAAATAAAGCCTCAGTGAGGAAATGAGATGTAGGAATCTAGCTTTCTTTCCTCAACAGTTTGTCCAGGTTTCTCCTCCTTGTTTAAAATTTCACTGTTTTGGTTTGCTAAAGGTCCCAGAATGCAATTATCAGCAATGGATGAGCTTTTATAAAGGGGATTTATTAAGTTACAAGTTTACAGTTCTAAGGCCATAAAAATGTCCAAACTAAAGCATTCAGAGAAAGATAACTTGACTCTGAAGAAAGGCCATTGTCTATCACCTGGGAAGACATGTGACTTGCATATACTGGTCCTTGTTCCCATTTCTTTTGCTTCTAGTTTCTGATTCCAGTGGCTTCCTCTCTAAGCATCTGTGGGTCTTACCTTAGCTGTTCTAGGGCACAACTCTGGGTTTCATCTTTTAGCTGAGCATCTCCAAGGGCTGGAGATTTCCTTTTTTCAGGTTCTGGCTATTTCTGTGAGTTCTTGCTTAGCACCTGAGCTATTTCTCTCTCAGTCTCCAAAGGTCTGTGCCTAGACATCTGCTCTCTGTAAGGGCTCCTTTTTTTTAAGGGCTCCAGTAAATTAGTCAAGACCCACCTCGAATGGGTGGGGTCACATCTCCATCTAATCAAAGGCCCAATGCAACCGGGTATGCCACATCTCCATGTAAACAATCTAATCAGGTGTCCCACCCTAAACAATAGGTCTACCCCAAAAGACTGGATTAGTATGAAATTAACATGGCTTTTCTGGGGTACATAATAGTTTCAAATCAGCAAAGTCACCTTTTTTTTTTCAAAGTCACCTTTATCATGAACTCAGTTGCCATATATATTTGCATTAATTTCTGGATTCATCATTCTGTTTTACTGATGTCTATTTTTTTCTAATATAAAAACAGTTTAAATTTTTGTTCACTGCCTGCATTTTAAAAAATAAAACATGGGCAGCGCTCCATCCGCCATCTTATCCTTCCTTTTCTCCTCCTGCTCTGGTGGCTCTCCAACCACCACCGTGCCCTCTTCCGCCTTCACCACCTCCTCCGCCACCGTCCTCGACAGCCTTGCCACTCTCACCTTTCCTCCTCCAGAACAGCTACTGGGGGAGTAGAGACGATACAGAGCAGCTCCCGGAGCCACAACGGAGACCAAAGGGACGGCGTACCCCATCCTGGAACGGCTGACTGTCTGGGAGAACCAGCTCCAGTGAGATCGCCGAGGGGTGCAGGCTTTCCTGGGCAGGACGGCAAGCGGCCGGAGTCACTCCCTTCCTCCTTCCCAGGCCAGCTGGCAGAATTGGGCAGGCGGTCCCCTCGGGCCGCGGCGGCTGGCGCCCCCACCACGCAAGGCCCCCCGGACCAACTGAGAGAGTTGAGTCGGAAATCCCCAGACCGTGGAGAACGGTGACCGGGGGGTCCCTTCCAAACACGTGACTCCCCGGTCCAGCTGGGAACGGTGCACTCTCCTGGGCTGCGGCGGCTGGCGCCCTCCCGCCACGCTTGGCGCCCCAGGCCGACAAGGAAATTTGGTCGGGCGCTCTCCCGGGCTGCAGCGACCGGTGACCCTCCCCGCGTTCGGCCCCCGGGTCGGCTGGCACTCTTCCAAGCTGCTTCGGCTGGCGAACCTCCCCCACGGCGAGAGTTTTCCAAAGTTAAAGGACCCACAGCACCTTTTACTGGTGGAACCTGCAGACAAACGTGTGCCACGAGCGCCACCTACTGGGCAGGATAATAAACACAGAACCCAGAGATTTCACAGAAAAATCTTTCAACCTGTTGGGTCCAACATGCAGGGAAATCTGACTAAATGCCCAGACGCCAGCAGAAGATAACGGATCACGCTCAGAAAATTGAAAATATGGCCCAGTCAAAGGAACAAACCAATAGTTCAAATGAGATACAGGAGCTGAAACAACTAATGCAGAATATATGAACAGAAATGGAAAACCTCTTCAAAAACGAAATCGATAAATTGAGGGAGGACATGAAGAAGACATGGGCTGAACAAAAAGAAGAAATAGAAAAACTGAAAAAACAAATCACAGAGCTTATGGAAGTGAAGGATAAAGTAGAAAAGATGGAAAAAACAATGGATACCTACAATGATAGATTTAAAGAGACAGAAGATAGAATTAGTGATTTGGAGGATGGAACATCTGAATTCCAAAAAGAAACAGAAACTGTCGGGAAAAGAATGGAAAAATTTGGACAGGGTATCAGGGAACTCAAGGACAATATGAACCACACAAATATACGTGTTGTGGGTGTCCCAGAAGGAGAAGAGAAGGGAAAAGGAGGAGAAAAACTAATGGAAGAAATTATCACTGAAAATTTCCCAACTCTTATGAAAGACCTAAAATTACAGATCCAAGAAGTGCAGCGCACCCCAAAGAGATTAGACCCAAATAGGCGTTCTCCAAGACACTTACTAGTTAGAATGTCAGAGGTCAAAGAGAAAGAGAGGATCTTGAAAGCAGCAAGAGAAAAACAATCCATCACATACAAGGGAAACCCAATAAGACTACGTGTAGATTTCTCAGCAGAAACCATGGAAGCTAGAAAACAGTGGGATGATATATTTAAATTACTAAAATAGAAAAACTGCCAACCAAGACTCCTATATCCAGCAAAACTGTCCTTCAAAAATGAGGGAGAAATTAAAACATTCTCAGACAAAAAGTCACTGAGAGAATTTGTGACCAAGAGACCAGCTCTGCAAGAAATACTAAAGGGAGCACTAGAGTCAGAACCGAAAAGACAGAAGAGAGTGGTATGGAGAAGAGTGTAGAAAGAAGGAAAGTCAGATATGATATATATAATACAAAAGGCAAAATGGTAGAGGAAAATATTATACACAGTAATAACACTAAATGTTAATGGACTGAATTCCCCAATCAAAAGACATAGACTGGCAGAATGGATTAAAAAACAGGATCCTTGTATATGCTGTCTACAGGAAACACATCTTAGACCCAAAGATAAACATAGGTTGAAAGTGAAAGGTTGGGAAAAGATATTTCATGCAAATAACAACCTGAAAAGAGCAGGAGTGGCTATACTAATATCCAACAAGTTAGACTTCAAATGTAAAACAGTTAAAAGAGACAAAGAAGGACACTATATACTAATAAAAGGAACAATTAAACAAGAAGACATAACAATCATAAATATTTACGCACCGAACCAGAATGCCCCAAAATACGTGAGGAATACAATGCAAACACTGAAAGGGAAATAGACACATATACCATAATACTTGGAGACTTCAATTCCCCACTCTCATCAATGGACAGAACATCTAGACAGAGGATCAATAAAGAAATAGAGAATCTGAATATTACTATAAATGAGCTAGACTTAACAGACATTTATAGGACATTACATCCCACAACAGCAGGATACACCTTTTTCTCAAGTGCTCATGGATCATTCTCAAAGATAGACCATATGCTGGGTCACAAAGCAAGTCTTGACAAATTTAAAAAGATTGAAATCATACACAACACTTTCTCGGATCATAAAGGAATGAAGTTGGAAATCAACAATAGGTGGAGTGCCAGAAAATTCACAAATATGTGGAGGCTCAACAACACACTCTTAAACAACAAGTGGGTCAAAGAAGAAATTGCAAGAGAAATTAGTAAATACCTTGAGGCGAATGAAAATGAAAACACAACATATCAAAACTTATGGGACGCAGCAAAGGCAGTGCTAAGAGGGAAATTTATTGCCCTAAATGCCTATATCAGAAAAGAAGAAAAGGCAAAAATGCAGGAATTAACTGTCCACTTGGAAGAACTGGAGAAAGAACAGCAAACTAATCCCAAAGCAAGCAAAAGGAAAGAAATAACAAAGATTAGAGCAGAAATAAATGAAATTGAAAACATGAAAACAATAGAGAAAATCAATAAGACCAGAAGTTGGTTCTATGAGAAAATCAATAAGATTGATGGGCCCTTAGCAAGATTGACAAAAAGAAGAAGAGAGAGGATGCAAATAAATAAGATCAGAAATGGAAGAGGAGACATAACTACTGACGTCACAGAAATAAAGGAGGTAATAACAGGATACTATGAACAACTTTACGCTAATAAATACAACAATTTAGATGAAATGGACAGGTTCCTGGAAAGACATGAACAACCAACTTTGACTCAAGAAGAAATAGATGACCTCAAGAAACCAATCACAAGTAAAGAAATTGAATTAGTCATTCAAAAGCTTCCTAAAAAGAAAAGTCCAGGACCAGACGGCTTCACATGTGAATTCTATCAAACATTCCAGAAAGAATTAGTACCAACTCTCCTCAAACTCTTCAAAAAAATCGAAGCGGAGGGAAAACTACCTAATTCATTCTATGAAGCCAACATCACCCTCATGCCAAAACCAGGCAAAGATATTACAAAAAAAGAAAACTACAGGCCAATCTCTCTAATGAATATAGATGCAGAAATCCTCAATAAAATTCTAGCAAATCGTATCCAACAACACATTAAAAGAATTATACATCATGACCAAGTAGGATTCATCCCAGGTATGCAAGGATGGTTCAACATAAGAAAATCAATTAATGTAATACACCATATCAACAAATCAAAGCAGAAAAATCACATGATCATCTCAATTGATGCAGAGAAGGCATTTGACAAGATTCAACATCCTTTCCTGTTGAAAACAGGTCAAAAGATAGGAATACAAGGGAACTTCCTTAAAATGATAGAGGGAATATATGAAAAACCCACAGCTAATATCATCCTCAATGGGGAAAAATTGAAAACTTTCCCCCTAAGATCAGGAACAAGACAAGGATGTCCACTATCACCACTATTATTCAACATTGTGTTGGAGGTTCTAGCCAGAGCAATTAGACAAGAAAAAGAAATACAAGGCATCAAAATTGGAAAGGAAGAAGTAAAACTATCACTGTTTGCAGACGATATGATACTATACGTCGAAAACCCGGAAAAATCCACAACAAAACTACTAGAGCTAATAAATGAGTACAGCAAAGTAGCAGGTTACAAGATCAACATTCAAAAATCTGTAGCATTTCTATACACTAGTAATGAACAAGCTGAGGGGGAAATCAAGAAACGAATCCCATTTACAATTGCAACTAAAACAATAAAATACCTAGGAATAAATTTAACTAAAGAGACAAAAAACCTATATAAAGAAAACTACAAAAAACTGCTAAAAGAAATCACAGAAGACCTAAATAGATGGAAGGGCATACCGTGTTCATGGATTGGAAGACTAAATATAGTTAAGATGTCAATCCTACCTAAATTGATCTACAGATTCAATGCAATACCAATCAAAATCCCAACAACTTATTTTTCAGAAT
This sequence comes from Tamandua tetradactyla, assembly GCF_023851605.1. Taxonomy (NCBI): domain Eukaryota; kingdom Metazoa; phylum Chordata; class Mammalia; order Pilosa; family Myrmecophagidae; genus Tamandua; species Tamandua tetradactyla. The sequence continues at coordinate 18,903,013 of NC_135330.1, read as the reverse complement.
TAGAAAAACCAATAAGCAAATTTATCTGGAAGGGCAGGGTGCCCCGAATTGCTAAAAACATCTTGAGGAAAAAAAACGAAGCTGGAGGTCTCGCGCTGCCTGACTTTAAGGCATATTATGAAGCCACAGTGGTCAAAACAGCATGGTATTGGCATAAAGATAGATATATCGACCAATGGAATCGAATAGAGTGCTCAGATATAGACCCTCTCATCTATGGACATTTGATCTTTGATAAGGCAGTCAAGCCAACTCACCTGGGACAGAACAGTCTCTTCAATAAATGGTGCCTAGAGAACTGTATATCCATATGCAAAAGAATGAAAGAGGACCCGTATCTCACACCCTATACAAAAGTTAACTCAAAATGGATCAAAGATCTAAACATTAGGTCTAAGACCATAAAACAGTTAGAGGAAAATGTAGGGAGATATCTTATGAAACTTACAATTGGAGGTGGTTTTATGGACCTTAAACCTAAAGCAAGAGCACTGAAGAAGGAAATAAATAAATGGGAGCTCCTCAAAATTAAACACTTTTGTGCATCAAAGAACTTCATCAAGAAAGTAGAAAGACAGCCTACACAATGGGAGATAATATTTGGAAATGACATATCAGATAAAAGTCTAGTATCCAGAATTTATAAAGAGATTGTTCAACTCAACAACAAAAAGACAGCCAACCCAATTACAAAATGGGAAAAAGACTTGAACAGACACCTACCTGAAGAGGAAATACGGATGGCCAAGAGGCACATGAAGAGATGCTCAATGTCCCTGGCCATTAGAGAAATGCAAATCAAAACCACAATGAGATATCATCTCACACCCACCAGAATGGCCATTATCAACAAAACAGAAAATGACAAGTGCTGGAGAGGATGTGGAGAAAGAGGCACACTTATCCACTGTTGGTGGGAATGTCAAATGGTGCAACCACTGTGGAAGGCAGTTTGGCGGTTCCTCAAAAAGCTGGATATAGAATTGCCATACGACCCAGCAATACCATTGCTAGGTATCTACTCAAAGGACTTAAGGGCAAAGACACAAACGGACATTTGCACACCAATGTTTATAGCAGCGTTATTTACAATTGCAAAGAGATGGAAACAGCCAAAATATCCATCAACAGAAGAATGGCTAAACAAACTGTGGTATATACATACGATGGAATATTATGCAGCTTTAAGACAGGGTAAACTTATGAAGCATGTAATAACATGGATGGACCTAGAGAACATTATGCTGAGTGAGTCCAGCCAAAAACTAAAGGACAAATACTGTATGGTCCCACTGATGTGAACGGACATTTGAGAATAAACTTGGAATATGTCATTGGTAACAGAGTCCAGCAGGAGTTAGAAACAGGGTAAGATAATGCGTAACTGGAGCTGAAGGGATACACACTGTGCAACAGGACTAGATACAAAAACTCAAAAATGGACAGCACAATAATACCTAATTGTAAAGTAATCATGTTAAAACACTGAATGAAGCTGCATCTGAGCTATAGGTTTTTTTTTTGTTGTTGTTGTTTTTTTTACTATTATTATTACTTTTATTTCTTTTCTCTATATTAACATTCTATATCTTTTTCTGTTGTGTTGCTAGTTCTTCTAAACCGATGCAAATGTACTAAGAAACGATGATCATGCATCTATGTGATGATGTTAAGAATTACTGATTGCATATGTAGAATGGTATGATTTCTAAATGTTGGGTTAATTTCTTTTTTTCCGTTAATTAATAATAAATAAATAAATAAATAAATAAATAAATAAAACATTACCTTTTCCTTAATTAAAAAGTCAAAGCCATACATAGGTGTTATCTTCAGAAAACATGGCCCTAAATAGTCAGGACTGCCTGATCCCACATTAGAGAAAAAAGTCTCTTTATCTTGGTGAGAAGGTGAGTTTATTGAAGGTGCATCATCAAGGAAATGGAAGAAAAACTTTTGGACTGGGAAGTTTTGTGTTCTAGTTTGTAAGCTGCTGGAATGCGATATACCAGAAATGGAACAGCTTTAAAAAGGGAACTTAATATATTAAGTTAGAAGTTTACATGTTCTAAGGCTTTGAAAATGTCCAAATTAAAGCAAGGCTATAGTAATGTCCAATGTAAGGCATCCAGGAAATGATACCTTGGTTCAAGAAGCCTAAACAGATTCTGGGTTTCTTTTTCAACTGGAAAGGCACATGGCAAACATGGCGACATCTGCTAGTCTTCTCTCCAGGCTTCTGGATTCATGACGCTCCCCCAGGAGCATTTGCCTTCTTCATCTCTAAAGAGCTGCATGGGCTCTAAAGCCTTTTTCCACAATGGTTCCCTCTTAAAGGGCTCCCCTAGTAAGCAACCCCAGTAAGCAACCCCACCTTGAATAGGTGGAGATACATCTCCATGGAACCCATCTAATCAAAAGTTACCACCCACAATTGGGTGGGTAGCATCTCCATGGAAACAATAAAAGATTCCACCCAGCAATACTGAATGAGAATTAAAGGACATGGCTTTTCTGGGGTACACTAAAGATTCAAACTGGCACAGGTGGTTTTGGTTTTATAACCCCAAACAGACAAAAAAATGACCAGGATCCAGAAAAAAGCAAAAGAGAAAAAAATAGAAGAGGAAAAACGGCTTGGTCAACATGTCCAGTTATCTTGTAGGCCCCTCTTGTTGACTATTTGGGCTTTTGTTCTTGTCCTTCAAGAGGGAGGAAGGTGCTGATACTAGTTCGTGTGATGTTTCATTCCTGCGAGCAAAGCAAAGGAGGGTTTCTGGGAATGAGAGTAAGTTTTTGAGATAAGAACAACAACAAATTATTTCAACAAGGGCTTTTTATGTTTAAAATGACTTCAAGGTTGCTTGAGAGAAGTGATCATAAGAAAAAAACCTTTTTTCTAGCTACTAAAGACAATGCTAAGCATTTCAGCTCAAGGATTATATTGAGTATTTTTCTATCTACCCAGCTATGATAGACACAAATATCACAGGCATTAGGAACACATCTGAGCAAGGTTCTATGGCCAGTAGGAGAATTAACTTGTGGACATCTGGTTCAGGAAATAATGGTCAAAGGGTACCAGGAATACAAAGTTACAAAGTATTTTGTGGATTCTCAGTTGGGAAGAAATATTCTTTATAAACAAGACGTTGTAAGTTAGGCAACCAATAGATATTAGAACCAATATCTTGAGAGAGGCCTGATTTCATTAGATAGAACAGTGTTCCTAGGAACTGATTTATTGTTCTTTATTTAAGTAAAGTCCAGTATACTAGGGTATCTAGTTTTCAGGGACTATAGGAAGGTGGTGGATAGTGATCTTGTTTCAGATAGAAAAAGAAACTGATATAGTAAAACTTTGGTGATCTTACACCCTCAAGAAATGGCTCTATGTTTTGGAAAGATGAGGAACTTTCACTACCCTTCTCAAATGGATCACACCACACCCTTTCCTCCTTATTTACTAAAATTTTAATTAGTGTAGATCATGCACAATTGTTAAACAGAGCAGATAGTACAGAAAAGCAACAGTTCACAGTCCCACCTTATCTTGCTATCCTGGAGCAACTCCTTAAAAAAAAAGTAATAGACTTTATTTTTCAGTATCGTTTTAGATTTGTAGAAAAATTGAGCAGATACTACCTAGAGTTCCATATTTATACTCCCCAAGTTTCCCCTTCTAATCAGTATCTTGAGTTAGTGTGATTCATTTGTTACCATTAATGGACCAATATTGAAATATTATTAACTAAAGTTCAAGTTTACATTAAGGTATAGTTCTGTGGGTTTTGATAAATGCCTAATGGCATATACACACCATTATAAGTAAATATAATAATTTCATTGCCTTAAAAATTCCCTTTTTCACCTATTCAGCCCTCCACCCTCCCACCTAACTCTTGGGAACCACTAATGTTTTGACTGACTATCGTTTTGCCTTTTCCAAATTGTCATTTAGTTGGAATCGTACAGCATATAGTCTTTTCAGCTTCTTTTACTTTGTGATGTGTATTTAAGTTTCCTCCATGTCTTTTTGTGGCTTGATAGCTAGTTTCTTTTTATTGCTGAATATTATTCCATTGTATGAATTAATAGGTCACAGCTTATTTATCCGTCATCTATTGGAGTCTATCTTGATTGCTTCCAGTTTTTGTCATTATGAAGAAAGTTGCTCTAAATATTCTTGTGCAGGTTTTTGTGTGTATATAAGTTTTCAACTCAATTGAGTAAATACCTATGAGTACAATTGTTAGATTGTAGAGTAAGATTATGCTTATCTTTGTAAGAAACTGCCAAACTGTCTTCCAAAGGCTTTGTACTATCTGGTATGCCCACAGCAATGAGTGAGCATTCCTGTTCTCCGCATTCTCATTGGCTTATGGTATTATTTCTTTTTTAGATTTTAGCCATTCTAATAGGTATGTAATGATATCTCACTGTTGTTGAAGCAACTACTCTTTAACTCTATATATTTGCTTTGTCTGGTGCTTGCTTCCTTATCTCTCTATATTGTGAATACTAATTCTTGATTTTTCAACTTTAGACATTGCTTCCTGACTGTATGATAGTTCATCTTCGTTATCCTTTATTTGTCCCTACCCTACCCTACATAGTTATATCACCTTCCTTAATCACCTGAGTATTGTCAAACAACATACTCATATTTCTTTCCTTTTTTATTTTCCAGAGATGGTGTCTCTTGACCTATCCACTTTTGACTTTTGGCTTCCACTTTGCTCTTCTCTCTCCTTCCCCCTTTCTGTTTCCCTATGTCCTTCAACTGGGTTTTTCCTATTTCCATTGTCAACGGTGATAACATCTATCCTCTGTACCGTAAGCATGGTCAACTCTCTCATGATTTGTTTTTTTTAAATAAATATTTTTATTGTCAAATTTAAACAAACATACATACATAAAATTTAAACATACAAACATTCTTAACATACAAGCATTCTATACATGGTGTACAATTAATGACTCATAATAGCATCACATAGTTATGAATTCATCACCATGATCATTTTTTTGAACATTTGCATCTTTCCAGCAAAAGAAATAAAAAGAAAAAAGAAAAAAACTCATACATACCATACCCTTTACCTGTCCCTCTCATTGATCACTAGTATTTCAATCTACTCAACTTATTTAACTTTTGTTCCCCCTATTATTTGTTTATTTTTGTCCATATATATATTTTAAATATTTTTTTTATTAATTAAAAAAAATTTAACAACGAATGAACAAAAACGTTAACATATGATCATTCTGTTCTACATATATAATCAGTAATTCACAATATCATCACATAGTTGCATATTCATCATGATCATTTCTTAAACATTTGCATCAATTCAGAAAAAGAAATAAAAAGACAACAGAAAAAGAAATAAAACGAAAACAGAAAAAAAAAGATTATACATACCATACCCCTTACCCCTCCCTTTCATTGATTACTAGCATTTCAAACTAAATTTATTTTAACATTTGTTCCCCCATTATTTATTTTTATTCCATATGCTCTTCTTGTCTGTTGACAAGGTAGATAAAAGGAGCATCAGACACAAGGTTTTCACGGTCTCCCAGTCACATTGTAAAAGTTTTATCATTATACAATCATCTTTAAGAAACTTGGCTGTGTTCTTCAAGGAACACACCTCTACAGTTTCAGGTACTTCCTTCAAGCCACTCCAGTACGCCATAAACAAAAAAGGGATTATCTATATAATACATAAGAATAACCTCCAGGATAACCTCTCAACTCTGTTTGAAATCTCTCAGCCACTGGCACTTTATTTTGTTTCATTTCTTTCTTCTCCGTATGGTTGAGAAAGTTTTCTCAATCCCTTGATGCTGTCTATCATGATTTGTTAATAGTTTGAGGTTTATGCTGGTTTAAAACTGTTGCGTATCCCAGTTTGCAGATTTGAAACTGTCATGTACCCCAGAAAAGCTATGTCTTTAATCCTCATTCAGTATTGTTGGGTGGCATCTTTTTTATTGTTTCCATGGAGGTGTGACCCACCCAATTGTGGGTGGTACCTTTTGATTAGATGGAGATGTGACCCTGCTCATTCAAGGTGGGTCTTAATTAGTTTGCTGGAGTCCGTAAAAGAGCTGACCAAGAGAGCAGAGTTAGATGCTTGGAGACAAACAGAAGAAGCTCAGAGAGGAGGCTACTGGAACAAGGAGCTGAAAGCAATGAAACCCTGGAGCAAAAGGCAGCAGATGTCACCATGTGCCTTCTTTACAGAGAAATCCAAGGTGCTGCCTTTCCTGCTAGAAGGTATCCTCTTATTGGTGCCTTAATTTGGACGTTTTCATGGCCTTAGAATTGTAACTTGTAACTTAATAAATCCCCTTTATAAAAGCCCATCCATTTCTGGTATAGTGCATTCTGGCAGCATTAACAAACGAAACAGATTTTGGTATTGAGAGTGGGTACCAAAACATGTTGGAATGGCTTTTTACATGCATAATGGGAAGATTCTGGATGAATTCTGGGAAGGTGAATAGGAAAGGCCTGAATTGCTTTGAACAGACTGTTGGTAGAAATGTGAACTCTAAAGATGCCTCCAGTGAGGCTTTAGACAAAATGATGAATGTATCATTGCAAACTGGAAGAAAGGCAATCCCTGTTTTAAAGTGGCAGAGAATTTGGCAAAATTGAGTCCTGTTGGATGGTGTTGGATGGAAGGTAAAATTTGAAGGTGATGAGTATGGATAGCTAACTGAGGAAATTTCCAAACTGAATGTAGAAAATGCAGCTTATAGTAAAATGGGACAGGAAAGGGATAAGCTGAGAAATCAACTCTTGGGTACAAAGAAATCAGAAACTGATTATTTAGAAAATTCTGAGCTTTTGGAAAATGAGGCCTCAGAGAATCCCCCCATACATGGAAACAGTCAGCCATTTCACAAAAAGTCAGGATTAGAAATGGAGTTATCCAGAAAGGATTTGTGTTAAGTTCTATTGTCTGATGGGTTTGACCCCTTTATGTTGAAAGCTAAGCCAACAAGTTTCGTGTGAGAGATGTATAAATGGAACCACTGCCAGTCTGGACTAAAAGGCACAGAAAAGGGACAAATTGAAGGAAAAATGACTTCAAAGCCAGAACCATGGAAGCTAAAGCTTGGAAATCTTGGGCAAGGAGAGCAGATCCACTGATGCATTTGGAGAGGGTGAGTTTGCCCCGGCAGCAGAGGATGAGTCTTCTGCTTTGTTGTTCAGGAAGAATTTTGCCACCTCATGGAGGGTGGGGCACATTCCCCAGGCATTGTGGGGAAACTGGTGACCATCCTATTGTTCTGAAGGGGTTGAGCATGTACCCTGGAGATGGCAGAGTGTCCAAGTGCTTGGAGAGGGTAGAGCTGAGAATAAGGTGGTCTCCCCAGTGTTTCCCAATGTTGCAGCCCTCATCCCAGTGTTTGGAGAAAACAGAGCTGCTGTGTAAACCCTTGGAAAGAGTGTGACTGTCTGTCTTTCAAGCCCCAAGGATAAATGACTCACAGGCTTCGAAATCTAATAGAGTTTGCCCTGTAGATTTAGAGAACTGTTTGAGTCTGGTGACCCATGTTTTCCTTCCGGTATCACCCTATGTAAATGGAAATATGCATCCTATGGCTGTTCATCCTTTGTGTATTGGAAGAAAATAACTTGTTCTGAATTTCACAGGTCCACAGCCAGAGGATATTTTTGCTTTAGAACCGACCATGACTATAACAGACTTTGATGAGATTTTGTATGATTTCTGACTTTGTATTGAAATGGTTTGTCTTTTGTGATATTGTGATGGAGTGAATATATTTTTTATATGGTGAGAACATGTCTTTTAGGGGCCCAGAGGGTGGAATGTGCTAGTTAAAAACTGTTGGGTACTCCAGAAAAGTCATATTCTTTTAGTCCTAATTCAATTTTGTGGGAGCAGCCATGTTCTCTTAATTCTAATCCAATATTGTAGGGTGGGACCTCTTGATTAGATTGTTCCAATGGAGATGTGACCCAATGAATTGTGGGTGTGATGTTCTGATTAGATGGAGATGTGATCCTGCCCATTCAAAGTGGGTCTTAACTAGTTTACTGGCATCCTTAAAAGAGCCGACACAGAGAGCCGAGTGTTAGATGCTTAGAGACAAACAGAAGAAGCTCAAAGAAGAAGCTACTGGAACCAGGAGCTGAAAGCAATGAAACCTAGGAGCAAAGGGTCAGCAGACATCACCATGTGCCTTCCTAGCTAACAGGGAAACCCCAGATGTTGCCTTTCCTCCAAGAAGGTATCCTCTTGTTGGTGCCTTAATTTGGACATTTTCATGGCCTTAGAATTGTAATCTGTAACTTAATAAATACCCTTTATAAAAGCCAATCCATTTCTGGTATATTGCATTCTGGCAGCATTAGCAAACCAAAACAAGACTAAAAGTTGAAAAGTAAATAACCAGTATCAACGTTAGTATTATTTTGTAAGTATTGTTCATTGTATAACCAAGTATTGTATTGTACTTTATTTTGTGTCTAATGTTATGATCTTTATGCTTCTAAATGAAGAATGTTGCTAATGGTTAAGTTCAAATGCAATTGCCCTTTCTTCTTAAATAGTGACATAGTGAACATAATGTAAACTTCCTTGGAGTGAAAGAAGTGGTTAGTTGTACATCAAAATTCATTCTTCCCTTCTTTTGCAACTCTGCTAGACTACATTTCCCACCCTTCCTTGTAGTTCAGTGTGTCTGTGTGACCAAGTTCTCTCCATTGGAATATGAGAAGAGCTTAAAACTCTTCTGTGAATGTTTCACTATGCTCTTTCCTTTTGGACTTGGTGGATGAAAAGACATCAGGCTAAGATACATGCATAAGAAGAAGGTGCTTGAGAAACTAAGTTAGTATATGGAGGAAGGCCAACCCTCAATCTGAACACCCATCCAAGACTTATTTTTAAAGAAATAATCTTCAAATAAATTGAGCCATTAACACTTTCTGAATGTCACTGAAACTTAGCTTTCCTTTATAATGTAGAAATTGGTACCCTGAAGTAGGGGCTTCCATAAACCAGAACCTAAATTTGTGATATGGGCTTGCTGGTCATAAAGAAAGATAACACAAGCTAGAAAGAAAAGAGATCCATGTTATCAATGGAAGTACATTTAATTAACCCATCACCTGATGACTACTAATAACTTGAAAGGCAGACCAAGTACCAAGTGAGTCTGTAGTTCTAAGGAATGTAGTTGAAAATAGCTAGAATGTAGTGTGTGTGCATGTGCGTGTGTGGCTTCAAACTGCTTGTAGCAGGGTATTACAATGAGAAAATTCCAGGCAGGTACTAACTGGTTTGAAAACATCAATGAAAGGACTATGTAACTTATAAATGAAAAGACAATTTATCTTCCATTCCCCACCTACAAAGTTCATCTGGGACAGTGAAAATTGTCATTTGGGAAACGAAAGAGGAATAAACATGGCAGTTACTCTCTCACTGCATGGGCTTTTCCAGAGTTGGAAAGGCTGGCTGCTTCTGAACCTCAAACTACGAAAAAAGGCTTTCAGTAACCAAGGCTGGTAAATATTTATCTTTAAATAAAAGGGTTCACCCCTGTATCAAAGGTCAGATTAAGGCTATTACCTTCTTCCTTTAGATTTATTGTTTTAGATGATCACTGGACCATTTAAAACACGGTGGGAAAGCGAGATAGAAGAACAGAGACACAGAGAGACAGACTGAAAACATCAGAGCCAGGTACAGGGTCATGGAAGGGAAGAAATGAAGTAGTTCTAGAAAAAACAAATATAAGTATGATTGGCACATGTTATTCACTGGAAATGGATTAGAATCTTTGAGGCAGCTGTTATGTCAAAGAAATAATAAGCATGGCCTTTAAGGGTCTTTTTCTTTCCAAGCCATAAAACAAATCCTTGGGCTTTCAAACTTTTAGGCTGAGAAAGCTGTACATCTCTTAAAGAGGGTACATTATATTCACCAGTGCCCATTTCTGATGTGGCCGTGAAGGATAATGGACAAGGAAGAAACTCTCAGAGGGCAAAGGCAGTAGACCATAGAGAACAGTGGACAAGGGAATTTCCAGAGAGCAGAACCAGGGTCTGAGCCCCTACTCTGGGACAGACACTGTGTTTGGCTTTTTATGTAAACTGTTATATCTTTACTGGGAGACACAGTCCATCATGGACCCTAAGTCCCTGCATGTTGTTGGTGAATGCATCAGACTGTTCATGCAGCACTATAGGTCAAGGTGACTGAATAGGTTCTTCCATGTTGCTGTTGTGGTCCCTCACGTAGGCCCAGATTACATCCCTCAGTGGCACCCTCCCCCGAGAGGAGAGTGCTTTCAGTCCCAGAATGAAAACATGTCTACAGGTAATCTATTATTTCTGATAGAAGTCAAATCTCAAGATCCATTAGGATCATGTACAGGAACCCCATGGTATCAACAGACCCTTATTGAAGCTTCTTCCACTATTCAAATATCAGAAGGAGCTAGTGTTGAAGCCTCAGGGTATCAGATGACAAAGACAATTCCCTCCAGGAACATGGAGATTTCTCTCCACTGAACACGCAGTTCTCAACAAGTGGCTCTGCCTCCCCCTCACACTCCCTTTCCTGGGACTCCTAGGGTCCTTGGCTGGCATGCCATTCTTAGAAATCCTGGCTTTCCATGACAGTCCTCCCAGGGCTCACCCTTGCTGGTCCTTGGGCATTCTAGAAATTCAGTTACAGTTGGCTCGCAGGTCCCTGTGCCTCCCTCAGACTCTGCTGAGTGCTGCATGACTCTAGGGCCTGGTGTGGCTCCTTCTTTTCTCTCTTAACCATTGCTTCACCAGTGAGCTTCCTCCCACAGAAGCCACTTGTTCAGCCTTTGGGCTATAGTTGTTTTCTAATCTCTGTCACTAAGGGTTTCTACTAGGCCTTAAGATCCATTTGGACGTGCCCAGGTCCTCCAGTGCTCAGAGCCTAAATCGGGATCACACCTCAGTAGGCCTGAGATGTGTGAGGTATGATAGGGAGCAGACCCCCGAGTGATCTCATTAATCTCTTAGACACACCTATGAAAGGGAGGGAGGTGGATCATAGTGAGGAAATGGCCTAATGGGCAAAAAACTGATCGATCATAGCAAGCTGCTGTTCCTCAGAGAGGTAAATGTGTGAGATCCTAAGTTGAAAGCAGGAGCAGTACAGAGTGGTTTCATTAGGGGAGTCCCCAGAGTGCACCCTCTCTTCTAGAGGCCACATATCTGTTATAAAAGCCATTATGACTCACTTCCCAGAAGTATGAAAGTGAGGATCAGGAGCAGGTAGCTAAGTCATAAGGCCAAGGGCAGGGCTAACAGTACCTTCAAGGGCCTTACAGCTGGGAGGGAAAGAGACAGGTAAACAAATAATGTTAATACAAGTATAAATGCTCTAATAATCTAAAGAGTTTAGAGTGCAGGGTGTGGTACTCCAAGTGCCCCAGCAGCTCTCTCCTAATAATGAATCTCCAACTTCCTCTCCAAACCTTTTCAGTCCCTCAGTGAATGGCGAAAGCTCAAGGCTTGCAAAACCAGTTTTCAGAAACCTCCTTCATAGGTCCAGCTTCAAAATGTGGGAGTGATCGGCACTTAGTTGGTGATTTCAGCAAAAAAACCATAAAAAACAAATGGTAATATTTGTTGCCTCTGGGGCAGAAACTGGGAGGCTGGAGGACAGGAGTGGAAGGGGAGGCTTTTCCCAGTTTTGTACTTTTTGAGTTTTGAACTATTTCTTCTTCATAAATGTAAACTTACTTAGAAAAAAAAAGAGCCAAGGATTAACAAAAGCTTTTTTTTCACATGTCAATTTGAGGGCCTGTCATGGTCAGTTTCATGCATGAGTTTGTCCAGGTGATGGTACCTTTGTCTGGTTGGGCAAGTGCTGGCCTGTCTGTTGCTATGAGGACATTTCGTAGAATTAAATCATGATCACGTCGGCTACATCCACAGCTGATTCCATTTGTAATCAGCCAGGGGAGTGTCTTCTTTAATGAGTGATACTTAATCTAATTACTGGAAGCCTTTTAAGGAGGATTGAGAAGAGACAGGCTCTCTTCCTGCTTCGGTGGTGAGCCTCTCCTGTGGAGTTTGTCCAGACCCTTCATCAGAATCATCAGCTTCACAGCCTGCCTTATGGATTTTGCATTCTACGTTCCCATGGTTATGTGAGACACTTTTATGAATTTTATATTTACGAATATTTCCTGTTGATTCTGTTGCTCTAGAGAACCCTAACTAATACAGGGCCTCAGCAGGAGAGGTAGTGTTGCAGAAGGGGAGATGCCGAGTTCAAAAGCAAGAGAGTCCAGGTGCCCTGCAGGATTATCAAGAGAAGCCAGTATCTGCAGGCAATCAACCTGTCCTGGGTACAAACTGAACCAGATAAAAGACATTCATGTTGTTTTCAGATGGACATTGCAGGTCCACAGGACTACCCCTGAGAGCAGACGTTAAAATTTGAAAATCGTCTTACCCAGTGGCAACTCCTAAAGTAGGCTTCATAACTCAAATTTTCATACCAACGTAGGCAAGCTGGGAAGTATATGGATGTTTTTCAAGATAAAAGTAGTCTGCCACACTGCAGGTACATGTCATCATGAAGGCAGTCCAGACTGTCTCCTCTTCCCTATCCCAATTTAGCAAATCATGTAAATGATCAGCACCAGACTAAAAAGCCCGGTCTATACAACTAGCTCAGGCTGTTTTGGTTTTCAGTCTTTTTTGTCCACTTCTCACAGTAAGAAAGTTTATTTTGCAACTCAGGATGCACAATCATACAAATTCACACACGTAATTCTGAAATGAAAGTATACTTCCTTTCATCACATATGATAGTCTCAATTTTCTGTTCTATTATTCCCTGTTTCATATATTTTTACGCTAGTCATGAACCAATAAATTGAGGTTTTGACCCACTATGACCCATACTTTGGAAAATTCTGAGCTGACACATGTGCATGTATACCATCATAATATAAAAGACATATCATATGGTGGGCTTGAAAGACACATCATTAGACCCTGTCCCAAATATTTAAATTTGCTTTTGCTGTCAAGGGTGTATTATTTATCTTCTGTGATGAGCTCTTCTATTTTTTGCTTCAAGAAACCCAGTCTTAGAAATTTTACAAAATAAAAACCCAGAATCTTTTAGTACTTTAGTCATTAAAAATGCATTAGAAAAACCAGCTTTTCATCTTGACGTTTATGGTAATCATTTCCTGGCTTTTCTTTGTAGTTTTATCACCTGAGTGTGCAACTCTAACAATTATAGTTGTTTTCTCAGTTTAAGAAATACGTATCTTTTAAGTTTCTTTTAATCTACCACTCCCTTTCTATTTTCTTCCCTCCATCTTTCATCTTATTTATTGAATGAACCAGATTGCTTGCTCTATAGAGATTCCCACAGTATGGAGTTTGCTAAATACATCCATGGTATACTTTAGCATGAGCCCCTGTCATCTGTATTTCCTATAAACTGGTAAGTTGATAGATGGGTTTAGAGTTTTAATCAGATTCAGATTTGATTTTTTTTGGCAAAATGATATGGTGTAGTATTAGATAGCACCTAATATCTATGTATGCGCGCGTGTGTGTGTGTGTGTCTGTATGTGCGTGATGTTAGCAGCCATTGATGTTCAATGCCTAGATCTATTAACTTGTAAGGGTTGCAAAATGGTGATATTCTTTCTTCATTTGTTAGCTTTGATATATCTATTAAGAGAAACTTCCCCTCATCTACTATTTGGTTACCCAGCTATTCAATTCATTTGGGAAAGGCAGAGCAGAACAGATGTCTCAAGGCAGTAAGTTGCTTCCTTATCCTCCTCCAAAGATGCTCAGTTAATTTTTTTTTAAGTATCGTTTTGAATCCATGAATTTAAACACATTTGAAGTGTTTAAATTGATTGCAGTTATTATGCTTATTGAATCTCTGGTTGTACCATCTTTGCCAAGGAGGCGTCTTGAATCTCTTTGCCATGACCCTTTGACATGATGTAATAGTCTCAGTTCTTTGGGAGTCTCTGGTCATGTCCGAGGTTTGGACCACTTCCTATTCATATGTAGCCTTTAGTTGAGGGAAAAGAAACTTTGTTCTTCCCCTTCAAAGACTTCAAAGAGTTTGGAAAGGGAGGAGAGGTAGAGAATGAAGGGAGAAAAGCCTACTTTAGTTTTTGATGGCTACTGTTTCCCTCCACTCAAGATATACTTTATTATTCACTTGCTGCTCCAATTTATGGGAGTCATCATGGTAATAAGATGTAGAACACAGAATACCAGCACTGGAAGGGGTTTAAAGGGCTAGTGCAGTCCCTTTATTTTGCATATCGGGGGAGAAGGGACAACATTTATTGAGTTAGATGTTGACGTATGTTATAAATCCTTTGAAATGAATATTATCCCCATTTTATAGATAAGGAAATGCCACTCAGAAAAATTAAGTAACTGGCAAAAAGAGTTAAAATAAGTGCCAGGGCTGGGGATAGAACCCAGGTCTCTTGATACCCAGACTAATTTTCTTTGAATAGTAACTCTAATCAAAATCCAGTAAGGCTTTGTACTCCCAACTTTAATGCCCCACTCTATTTCCTCTATAGAGGATGGTGTTCTAGTTTGCTAGCTGCCAGAATGCAATATATCAGAAACAGAACAGCTTTTAAAAGGGGGAATTTATTAAGTTGCAAGTTTATGGTTCTAAGGCCATGAAAATGTCCCAATTAGAGCAAGTCTATAAAAATGTCCAAATTAAGGCACCTTCACTCAAGAAAAGGCCAATGAAGTTCAGGGTTTCTCTCTCAACTGGAAAGGCACATGGCAAACATGGTGGCGTCTACTAGCTTTCTCTCCAGGTTTCTTGTTTCATGAAGCTTTTCCAGGGACATTTTCCTTCTTCATCTCCAAAGGTCTCTGGCTGTGTGGGCTCTAGTGGGTCTTGTGGGTCTCAAGCTCTAAAATGTTTCCTCTTTTAGAGGATTCCAGTAAATTAATCAAGACCCACCTGGAATGGATGGAGTCATATCTCCCTCTAATCAAAGGTTAATTCCCACAATTATCTCTGTGGAGATAATCTAATCAAGTTTCCAATTTTGAGGCTGAATGGGGACTAAAAGAAATGGCTGCTCCCAGGAGATGGATCAGGATTAAAACATGGCTTTTCTATCCAGCACAGATGTTGTCATCTAAAATAATTTAGACTGCCAATGTTCGGGAAATTTTGAAGTGAATATAAGATAAACCAACAGAGTTTCATTACTCAGTCCTGCTGGACCTCAGCTTGACAGGTGAAATGCTGAAGTCAGTGGAACCCTGCCTCATTCTTTACCCAGATTCTACTGAATGCATGACCTAGAGGTAAACTGCCAACTTCCCAGTAAGGGGAGTTGGTGAGTGCAGGCCCAGCAATCAGGGTCAACTGGAAGAGAAGGGAATCCATGGTTGTACAATTAGAATTGAGAATGTTTGAAAGAAAAGGGGGAAGAGAAAGAGAAGATGGACTGTGGAATATGGGAGAAGAAATTGTTGATTGTGGAATGTGGAACGTGAAATGCAGAAGAATATGATGGTAAGAGTCCTTTTAAGGGCATTAGGATATAAGAGGGCAAGGGCAGCAAGAACAGAGCCTTTATGCAAAACAGTCACTTGGGAGAAAGGGAACATTCCGGTAGTTATCCCGTGCCACCTTGTGGCTACTTTGTCACTTTCCACCAAATGCTCCACCGTCTCTCTGTTTATTTCCCTTTGTCCCTTTGAAAGTCAATGTTATTTGAGCTGTGCCCACAAGCAAGGCTTAATCCCTTACTCAAAGGATGGTTCTAACCACATTATGACATTAACTCATTCAATCCTCACAACAGCCCTGTGAAGTAGGTAACATTATTATTCACTTTTTTCAGGTAAGGAAATACAGGTTGAGTAGCTTGTGTAGGGCCTCCCAGATAGTAACTGGCAGAGGTGGGCTCTGAACCCAGAAGCTTTATTCTTTATCACTAGGATGTACTTTCTCTCTCATACTCAGAGTCTGTTTAGAATGTGTTCTAATCAAAATCAGATCTGAACTCTCATTCTTACTTTGTGTATCCTATTGTTTCTAGAGTAGTCTGCCCCATGGAGTAGTTAGCCAGGGGCTTTTCAGAGAAGCCTCTCATTCCAGTTTATTTCACTCATCTTGCTTCTCCCATTCCCTTTTCTCCAAACACTTAGATTATGCGGATTCATGAATAAATAGGAATGTCGAAAAATACTGTGCTGTTGTAAAAAATGATTAAAGAAGAGAGGTTGGGAAAAGTGATTTCAATTAGATTCTTTCCTCCCTAATCCTGGAAGTTTTAGCATGAAGAGAACCATTTAGATGGATAAATTTTTATTTCACAAGGTGAAATTAAAAAAAATTACATCTATATGTCCGTGTGTGGGGAGTGAGACTGAAAGCCAGTAGATCTGAGGTCTCGTCATTAACAAACTTGCTGAAAAGCCTGCATTGTAATTTATCTAAGTGCTAGTAGACAGTGTAACTTAAACATCGGTAAGGTAGATCAGCTATACGAAAAGGGGAAAGGAAGAGTTAGGAAACAGTAGAAGCTAAACAGCTGTCACTTAAGTTGTTAGTAAATTAAAAAGTGCCAGCCTTGCTGTTTCTTGCACTCTGCACTCTGCTATACAATTCCAGAACTCTGTGATGAGCAAGGTGCTAGACTCCTACTGAAAGAGAGATACCAGCTGTTCAGATTCAAAAATGAAACAAGAGAAACTCCTGAGGGACAAATGGAGAACTGGCTGGGCAGAGCTACTCAAGGAAGTGAAAATTAATCATAGTAAAACTGGCTTCATAGGACAGAGTCAGAAGACTATCAGAACACAATGAAAGTAGTATTGCTATATCTCCACAATGGCAAAAGAAGATTTTCTTTTATTAATAATGCTCACAGGAATCCTTGACTTAGGGTCCTGGCCCCTCCCCTAACTGCAGTATCAGACATGGTTCATAACTCTTCCGTTTCACAAGGTGAATGAAAAATACCTTCGATTTCCATTGCTTCATTTCTGACAGTAAGGAGAGCACTAACTTTTATTCCTTGTCCTCAAAGTACTTACTATTATTTGTCATCCTGAAAGTGAAATTTCACTTGCCTTTGAGATGAGCATAAGAAATGTTTTTTTAAAAAATTTATTTATTAATTAAAACATTTAACAAACCAAATAAAACATTAACATATATAATCAGTAATTCACAATATCATCACTTAGTTGCATATTCATCATTTCTTAGAACATTTGCATCAATTCAGAAAAAGAAATAAAAAAGACAATAGAAAAAGAAATAAAATGAAAACAGAAATAAGAAATATTTTTATATTGAAAATATAAAGTGAACTCTGAAAACTTTTGCAGTCAAACTTTTTTATCACTTCTTTTACCCTTTGCCTTTTCTATGAGAAAGGCACTTTCCCTGCATGTTATTAGTATGCTCGCTAGTCGTTTAGGTTTTTGTGGTGTGCCCATGAGGTATATATAGAGAAGTGTTAGCTCATGAATCCCTGCCACATTCTGAAAACTAGGTAAGCTGAGAGCATTATCTTTCTATTCACACATAACAGATGCAAAAAGAGTAAAAAGGTATGCTGAGGTTTGTCAGTGGGATTGGGATTGACCATGATTAGGGACATTCTCCACCATCCCATTCATGATCTTTTTGGTTTAAAGATAACAATAACAGAGAACTGGTTTTTCTTCTCAGAGAGTGGAGGATGCTGATGAGAAGTCTAAGGAGTAAGTAGACAAGAAGGGAGAGTGAGAGAATGTACCAGGCATTCTTAGATAGCCTCGGTGTCAACTTTCCCTTTCCCTTTCCCAAGAGGAGTTTTTTATTTTACTTGTATGCATGTATGTATATATTTACATGTGTATATATGAATGTATTTATTTTAGCAAATAATCAAAAAAGAATTTGGGAGTAAAGTTGGGAAATAAGCAAAGCAATAAGCTGGTTAATGCCAGTTTGGAATTTAAAAAGAAAATGAATATTAAGGAATGTCCTGGTTTTCTTAGGTGACTTTGAAGGTGGTTTCGGAAGAGGAATGCTATAAACGCGCAGGGCAGTGTTTTCACCAGAATTAGGTATATCAGGAATTTTACAAATATTATATATATATATATATATATATATATATATATATATACACACACACTTACATATTAGATTTATTAGTAGCTTCCAATGGAGATTCCTTAAAAAAAAAAAACAATCTTAATTTGGATGTTTAAACTCTGGTAATTAAAATTAGTCCTTCTCCCCACCCCCTTTCTATCTTTATCTCAATTTCACAAAGGATTTTGGGGCGTGGCTTAATATATTCATTTCATTTAAAGCTGTTTGAAAGGTGAAAATATATAAACATTGAGTGTATTACTATTATTTCAGGCATTTCCAGATTTATAACCAAAATTCTGAGTCATCACTAACTACATCCTATGGTATTCAGATTAAAACAGATTTTATGCATGTTACTGAAAAATTATGTAAATCAAAGTGGAAAATATTGAACAAAATATTTTCCTGTTAACTTTTAATGTGATTTGTGAATTTTTGAAAAAAATCTTTATGTCTTCCACTTTGAAATTAGTAGGGGGTCCTGATGCTCTCTTTAAGTTTCTCTGGTACCTGTGTTGTTCATGAAATTGTTATCATTTTTGTTTTTTCATCAGAAACAGTTGAATATTGGCAATTTTGTATGATTGAAACTAATATGTGAATAGGAAAAATTTTGCTAAAAATATCTTGAAGTTAATCCTTTTTTGATATAAATGATTACTTTTTAATGTATTGATTTTATACGTTAAGATTTTTTATATTGGGTTTACTTACAGCAGGATTTATTTAAAATTTATCAGACTTCTCTGTTTTGCACATGTGTGGTATGATACTGGCTATAAATTCAGGAATTTAAGGGCAACTAGAAATCTTTCAGCACATGTCTTTCGCAGCATTAACCACAATCCTCCCTGACAAGTTGGAGGTTACTGACTTTGAAACACAGCCAGTTTCTGAGAATCCAGCGTGTATTCTTTCCATGACCCTCAAAACCTGGCCTGTTTCCCATTAATGACTTTCTGTTTTGTTTGAGGCATGATATGGTCCAGTTTCCTGGTTAATTTCCAGATCTTCTGCCATTCTTGTACAACTCATTTTCTTTGTGGTGGGTCTTACCAAAAGATACCGTGTATAGAAAAAGGATGTCTGGAAATTATCATGTTTCAGCAACAAAATTGTTTGAACATCTGACTGTCATTTATAACCAAACATCTCTGGTCTCATCTATGGAAAATATCACACATAGCACAGAAAATTGAAAAGAGCTGGTAGAAGATATTTGTTGAGCTTGCATTGTGCACTGTTCTGGTGGGTTCTTAGGAGATCTCAGGTTATTTTAATATTTTAATTTTAATTTAATTGATTGTAAGTTTTCCCTTCTGCAGAGAATTGGGAATTTCTGAAAGTGAATTTGAGAAACTAATTAATTCACCCTGCTCCCTGCTGGAAATTCAGCATAATGTTGGGCATGGAGCCTAACTCCAGGGGGCAGAAGGAGCTTCTTCAAAATTTTGGGATGGGCAGGGGGCATCCCTATTGGCACTGGCCATTGCTCGTATGTTCAAGTCTGAAGCCACCATTGTCCCGAGATCCCTGAGGAAGTTCCTCTCTGGGTAACCTGACAGGATTTGGGCCACTTTGTCATTCATGGGAGTCCGTGATCAAATGTCTCCTTTTAATCCCTGGCACAGGGACTTTGAATACATCCTTTCTATAGGGGTCCGTTGGTCTGTTCTCTAAGACCGCCTTTTCAGGGTTGTTTTTGTTGAGAAAAGAACAACATGCCAAGAAATCTTGTTAAGCCTGGAATGACCTTTTGAGGCTGAATTGGTGTCGTCTTAGGGTTATGACCAATCTTTAGCTCACAATGGCCTTTCCATCTAGTTTTTAGACATTGATATAATGGGAGCAAGTAGACTCCACAGCCTTTCTTGGAAACACAGTTCTGGGTAAAGCAGTAATAGCCTCTTTGGTAAAAAAAATAAAAAAATAAAAAATCTAGTTATATATATACAACCTAACATTTCCCCTTTAACCTAATATTTAATTCAGTGGAATTAATTATATTTACAATGTTTTGCTACCATCATCACTACCCTCACCAAAACTGTTCCATCACCTCAAACAGAAACTCTGTACCAATTAAGCAGTAACTTCCCATTCCCTCATCCCTTGTCAGCTACTGGTAAAATTATATTCTAGTTCCTGACTCTATGAATTTTCTTATTTTAACTAACTAGTTTGTATCAGTGAGACCAAACAATATTTGTCTGTTTTGTTTTTAAATAATAACCATTCCAGTGGTGTGTGGTAGTATCTCATTGTGATTTTTATTTGCTTTTCCTAATGGCTGATGATGTTGAGCATCTTTTCATGGGCTTATTGACCAATAATAGCCTCTTTAATGTAAGAAATGTGAAGTTCTCTGTGGAGCCAGATAGGCCACACACTTCTAGTATATAAATTACACTATTGTTAATATAATCTGCAGGATGAAAATTTTGGGATAATTAGTGAATAAGTCAGTCTCACCCATAAGACACACAACCAAAGAAAATCAGGCTTCATTAGTTTCTTCACAATGCAAAACTCCCAGTTAATATTATAGCTGTCGTAACTGAACTTCAGTTGGCAACTTCCTATCAGCTGAGAGGGAAATAGATTTTAGCTTCATCCCTGTGATCTTGTACTAATGTACAGAGTTCCTTTATTTACCAAAGCGTGTTTGCCTGTCTTTAAACCAGCACTATCCAGTAGAAACATAGTGTCATCCGTGTGTGTAATTTAAAATTTTCTAGTAGCCCCATTAAAAAGGTAAAAAGAAACAGCTTAATTTAAAAGTACATTTTATTTAATCATCCACAATATATAAATATATTTAATACATAAATATTTAAAAATACATTAAAATAATATCACTTCATTATATAATCAATATAAAAATCATAAATGAGATATTTTGTATTTTTTTTGTATGCAGTCTTAGAAATCTGGTGAGCATCTCCACACTTATGGTATATCTTAATTTGGACTAGCCATATTTTAAGTGCTCTTAGTGACATGAAGCTAGCAGCTACTGCAATGGACAGCACAGCTTTAGACTTTGCTGTATCTTGGAGGATTTTTTTAGTATAGAGAGGAAGATGGGGCAGGAAAGAGAGAAAAAAGAAGAGTCTCTGTTGGAATAACAGAATCCGTAGTCAGGCTTCCCAGAGTCTGCACACCTCTGTTCACCATTTAAACTTTAAACCTAAAGCACTGTTGTCCTTTATTTGAGACACCCCAGCAGGCAACTGTGATCAAAATAACCTTATAAAGTCAATGTCCGCTCTAAGCAAAATTGAGAAGAACAGATGATTTTGGTCTGGTAGAATGAGAAAAGACTGGCGACAGGATGGTGGAACTAAGTTCAAACCCCAGCCCTGCTGTATGAGCTCTGAGCTTATGCAGGTCTGTAACCACCTTGGATCTTACCCCCTCCTATAATGGGGACACATCCATTAGTCTTGCAGGATTTTAGTGGGGATTGAATTAGATTCCTTATGTGAATGCACCTAGTTCTGTCAGTGTGTGGTCCATGGGAATTACCCACTCAACCAGTGCCAATATCTACCTCTTTCATCATCGATTTTCTCATCAGAAACTTTGCTCCATCTCTGCTCCCTTTGGAGCTGCAGGGGTCCACTCTATTAGGGTCTGGACTGATTTTCTACTCTGTGTTCCTGGAACCTCAATTTCTGCTGAATCCCTAATCATAGGCCTACTATAATTGCAACTGTGTTATAAATATCAAAACATTGTTGTTGAAGCACCAACAATTTAGGTACTGTTCATTTCAAATCCACGTGAAATGTTCCATTGAATGACTCCAAACTTGGTAAAAGATCAGCAGCACTTTTATTTTTGACCGACGGGTGGCAGCATTGTCTAAGCCGCTGATCTCTCAGCACTGGCGCTTCTGAGACTGCCTTTTTTTAAGAGAAAAAAATTAATTTATTTTAGGGAAATGAAAAAATAAAATTCTTCCTGTATTTCTGGATTATTTTAGTGGACTTGTTAATACAGCAAAATACCATAATTATACTAACTATATATAGAATGACATGCCAGCACTTATAAGCTACACTGAAATAATCGATAGATACAGAGCATTAAGAATTATAGTACTGAATTCAACTTGAATATCCTTGTCTTTAAAAGGAGGCATGAGACACCTTTTTATGTGCTAATTATCTAGGTTCCTTCCCTCAACCTGAAAAAGAACTTTTAATCTGAAAGTTTAGGGCACATCAGCTAAGAAACTGCTAAAATAAAATCCAGAACATAGAGCTGCCGTCCAATGGGACAGTGGAAGAGACTGTTCTGGCACAGAACAGACTCAAGTTGCTATTCAGAGGCGCCCTGTGGGGGTGGGTCCCCAACAGCGACCTTGGAGGGTGATGGCAGGATAGAACGCTTTCCAGCAGGGGATCCCCAAGTTCAAAACATGGGGAATGAGAGGACAGAAATGTTGACCCTAAGAGCTTGGATGGAAAGAGAAATATCCTGTACAAACAGAGGCTGCTCACAGGTAGTAAAGACTGGTCTTCTTGCAGGTTCACTCTAATAACTGCAAAGTTGCTTTCTTACTCTCGTCCCCTAACCCCACCCCCTTAGTAGGACCTGCCATGTTTGTGTTTGAATTAGAAGGATGTGCTTTTGAAAAAACATTCCAGGTTTTTATGTTTTGTCACCTGGAATTTAGTATGTACCTACCCCATCCTCCTGACTCCAATACCAGATACGATGACATTTGGGATTCTGAATGATAATTGTGGGGCACCAATTACTCAACCAGTTAAATTAAAGATAATTTAATCACATTGGCAGACTTAAAGTTCTTTCAGGCTTTCCCTTAAATTTCCTGATTTTTATCAGATGAGTTAAATCAACAGATCTGGTATGGTGGAGAAATTTGCCATAGAACATTTGGAGAATGCAGAAAAGCATCAAGGAGGAAATAAAAACCACCAATTAGCTTTAAAAAGATGCATATCTTGAAAAATAGGATAACCATTGGTTTTTGGTGGCAAGGCATAGATAAACTAGAAAAACTTATGAATTGTAATTCACTATGTGAATTCTATGGTTGATCATGCTGTAAAAAAAAGAACAAATGATATTTCGGATTATATTGGTTTGTTTGATTATTCAGTCATTCATATATACATTAAAAAATTTAAGTAATGCTATATGCTAAATATTGTGCTAGATGTTGTGGGGGTGAGGGTGGGTCTGTTGAGCAGCGAATAAGATACAATCCTTGCTCGTAAAATCTTACAGTTTATTGGAGGAGAGGCTGGTAAATCATTAACTCTGAATGTGGTAAGTGCTACAGCAGGGCTATATACTGTCTTACAGAAGCAGAGAGAAAGGCACCTAACACCCCACCTACAGCCAGGAAGACTTCATGGGGAGGTTGGGGGTGGAAAGTTGGATAAAGAAGATTCCAGGCAGAGGAAAATCACATGCAAAGACATTTATATTAGATTGTTTGATGCTTCTGAGGAATAGTGAGTAGTTTGGTATGAAGCTGGTGCACAAGAGGTGCATAGAATAGGGTGTGGAGGGTAATGGTGTTGGGAAATGAGTTTGAAAGGAGAGCACAAGCCTTTTATACCAGGGCAGGTTGTTTGAAATTTTATCTCATAGGATTTGGTGACAGATGCAGAGGTAGAGAAGTGGGAGGAATATGGGATGATTCCCTGGTTTCTATTTCAGATGACCAAATGAATGTTGGGAATAGAGGAGGGCCATGGCTGTGGGAGGTGAGAAAGATAATGAGTTCTGTTTGGAACTTCAAGGAACTTGCTCAGGCAACACCTGAATATATAGATCTGGTGATAAGACAGATCTAGATTTCCTGTTAAAGATTTTGGTCAATAATAACTTTTATTTACTAAAGACTTACTACGTGCCAGATTCCGTGTTAATCCTCATAGTAAACCACATTGTACAGATGAAGAAAATCAATGTACATAACTTGCCCAAAGTCACCTGCCAGCAAGTAGTGGAGCTGGGATTTGAATCCAGGCTGATTCCAGAGCCTACATTCTTAACCATTTCGTTTTACAGAAGCCATCTGCACAGAGGTGGTAGTAGAAGCAAAGTTACAGTTGAGACTTCCAGGGACAGAATATAGAATGGGAAGAGAAAAGCACTGAAGCTGGGACCCTGAGAAACAAAGCCATCTGTGGGACAAGCCACCCACAGAGACCAGAAACCTAAGAAGAGAATTTTGATGAGAGAGTGGTCAATAATGACAAATATCACAGAGAAATTAAATAAGACAGGAACTGCAAAGTCCCCTTAGATTTGTATTTCTGAGTCTTTCTGGTATCAGCCACATGTTTCCAGCTGATGGTCAAACATAAGCATTAGGGTGTTCCACAGTCATCTTCATCTTTTAAGTTCTTTTTCTGTTGATGATCTTACTCATCTGGATCTTCTTGGACATCCAGAATATAAACCTGAAGAAGCTGGTCTTTGATGTGCTGTCCCACCAAGACCACCAGTGACCCAGTCCTGTCGGCCCTAACTCGACAACATTTCTCTCACCTACACCGTCCTCTGCATACCCTCTCTCATACCCCAATTCTTTTCTTCTTACCTATACCATTGTCTCTCTATCTTGATTTTTGTCTTTTTACCTTTTTTTGCCACATATTCCTCTCATCTGCCTTGCCCAGTCTTTCTGACATCTCATCATGCCAGTACCCCCTAGCTCAGAATCTGTCAGAGGCTGTCTTCATGTTTTACAATATAAATTCCAAATTTTTAATGAAGGTCATCTATAAAATTGCTTCAGTTGGGAGGGCCGCGGTGGCTCAGCGGGCAAAGTGCTTGCCTGCTATGCCGGAGGACCTCGGTTCGATTCCCGGCCCCAGCCCATGTAACAAAAACGGAGAAACAGAATACAATAAAACAAGAAAATGTTTAAAAATGTTTCCCTTTCTTCCTTCCTTCCTTCCTTCTCTCTGTCTTTCCTTTAAAAAAAAAAAAAAAAAAAAAAAAAATTGCTTCAGCTTACTTTTTTTTTTTTTTTTGCTTGATGCCCCTTGCAGGCTGTTCTCCAGCTGGATTGAAAAACATCTTGTTTTCTGTGTTTGCTTCCTAGAGCCATTACTTAGACCAATCTTTCCACCTGGGTGCACTTTCCTTTCATCTTTCAGGTCCAAATCCTAACCATCCTTCAAAGGTCATCTCAAATGCTATTTCCTCTGGGAAACTCTTCTTGACCCCTTTCCGCCAGAAATAATTTCAGTCTCACACAAGTATGGCCCTTTATCTGTACTTGTCTTATGGCAATTAATGCTTTCTACTTTCTATTATGGCTTTTTGTATATGTCTTGACTTAGTTTCTCGAGGGCAAGGTCTATTTCTTAACTATTTTATATTCCTCAGTTTGTCACATTGGGTGTTTATATATAGATGCTTTATTGACTATTTATTGAATGAATGGATGGAAAACTGACATACTGTCAGGCTTTGTGCAATCCCTGGCTATTTTCTTCCTATCATCTCTTTAGACTGAGTCTCCCTGGTAAGGTGACTTCTCAGCTAGAAAATGAAAACCCATAGCTAAAGTTTGAGAAAAGTTCATTTTGAGGAGTGTCAGTGTGTGCAATAGAAAGGCTTAGGTAGACACTTGATTCTTTACATATATGCTAATTGAGGAAAAATCAGCCTTTTTTTTTTTTTTTGAGCATCTCAATATCCAATTTGGTTAGTCTTGGGATATTTAATGTAGACACCCTCTGCAGAGGCAGTGTTTAGAAGTGAGTAGAGTGCCTTTGTTGGTAGGTAGGTATCAAGGGAAAGGTGTTTATCTTGGGAATGGCACCTGGTTCCCTTAAAAATATCTTTATGTTTGGTGACTGTGTAACATTTCCAGGTTTTCCATCGATCCATAGATAGAATGTGATTAGGGAATAAGAAGCCATAGCTAGAGTGCTGGACCAGTTTGGTGGTGCCTGTCTGTCCAGCTTGTGAAATTCGAACTGAATGCAGAGTTTCCATGATTGAGTATTCTATCCTGTCCAGGTATGCTTTGGCCTTCTCTGGCCTTTGAGGGTATTTTCCTCTCTAGCTGCATGTGGATGAGCTGCTTGTTAAACATATTCAGAGGAACTCAAGGGAGGAATCAATGGAAAATGCCTTACGGTGTTATATTTATTTGGATATCTATTAAAAGTTTAAATCCTATAATTTGAGAACACGTATAGTTAGGGCTCATAGCTTCTTACCAGTTTGGGCAAAGCTCAATTGCTCCTTTGAAATGGAATACAGATTTTGTTACTTTTTGCCTTTGATGATGGTGGTGTGGATAATATAAGGGAAAAACTCTCATATAAAAATAGCTTGTTCAGGATTTGTGATATCTCTAGGCCATCTATCTATTTGAGCTTGTGAGTCCTAGCATATCTTTGTTAGTGATGGCCAAGGCAAATTAAGTTTGTTGCCGATTACCTGCCTGGTGTGGGATATGGGGAAGAAAGCAACTCAATAGTCTTCTTTTATCCCTTCTCAGCTGCCTCTCCCTTTCTTTTTATCCATTTTTCTCCCCCTATCCGGTGATTGACTAGCCAATAGGCAATTGTGAACCAAAGTCAATGCCACATTTTCATAAAAGGCAAGGTACACCCTTCCAATTGTAGAAGAGGGAGAACTGGAAAATCCATCACCTGCTGCCTTTCTTTAAATGATGCTGCAGGAGCTACATGGTTTTTCCTCCACCTGGCCCAGAGGTGCCCATATTCAAAATGTGGAAATCAAAGATAAAGAAGATCCTAGTTGTAAATGCCACCCTTCTGTTAATTTGCACATCACTTTTGTACTTTCATCTTCTCTCTCTTTATGCCCCCTTTTCACCCAATCTCTGACATTCGTGCTGACACCTTCCCACATGGAATCTAAAGTGAATACTTTTGAATCATTTTTATTGGAAATCAGCCCATACTTATGTCCTCAAAAGTTTTTCATCTCCTATTTTAGAAGGAATGGATCTGGTATTTTTGTGTGGGTACTTGAATGACTTTTCCATATTTCTTCTTTGGTCCTGTGTTCTACATGCTTTTCCCTTCCTATCCTCTTTTAACCTGTGTCTGATGCTTTTACTCACTGTTCAATAGGAATTTGGGGGGAGAATTTTGATTTCTAGAATAGCAAGTCAAATAGTAATCTCTTTTAAAAAGAGGGCTCATGTCAGAAATGCCTTTTGTACTATGGACACCTGAGACTTGGACATTTTATGTGGGGCTTGGGTCTGAGAATTAGGAATTCAGATTTAGAACTGATGTTCTAAAGATCCTGGATTCCACTTTCTGGAATAGAATCAGGTGACCCACAACACAGAAAAGGTAACCAACCTTCAAATTTCTAGCCAAGACTGTGAATGGTGACTGTTCTAGTTTGCTAGCTTCTGGAATGCAACACACCAGAGACAGACTGGCTTTCAATAAAAGGGGATTTATTTAGTTAACATATAGTTCTTCAGAGGAAAGGCAGCTAACTTTCAACTGAGGTTCTTTCTTATGTGGGGAGGCACAGGGCAATCTCTGCTGGCCTTCTCTCCAGGCCTCTGGGTTCCAACAACTTTCCCTGGGGTGATTCCTTTCTACATCTCTAAAGACCTGGGCTGAGCTGTGAGTGCTGAGATGAGGTATACTGAGCTGCTTGGGCTGTGCTATATTGAGCACTCTCATTTAAGTGCCAGCCAATTAAATCAAACATCATTCATTGCAACAGGCAAGCCTCTTAGCTGACTGCAGATGTAATCAGGAACAGCTGAGGTTCACATGCCATTGGCTCATGTCCACATCAACAGAACCAGGCACCATCACCTGGCCAATTGACACCTGAATCTAATTACCATAGTGACCAACTTGGAAAACAAAATATTTATGTCTTTATGTAACCAATTAAAACTTGATTGAGAATGATGTGTAAATGAAATCCAAACTAAAGTAAAGAATTAACTTTGGCAGGATTGCAAATCATTTTCATGATACACCTTATATTTGTTAAGCTCTAAACAAGTTATAATTTACTTGGAACCCTTATGACAAAACATGTTTGATCATTTAATCATTGTCACATCTTTATGAGGAAGGCTTTGTTGTTACCTCATTTCGTAGATAAAGGAACTGAGGCCAGAGTTTGGTTTAATTGCTCCAAAGTTACACAGAAATAATTGAGACAATCCAGGTATTCTGACTTCAGATCTCAGACTCTTTACCTGTATTTAGCAAGTCTTTATTTTGGAGAGCAAATGTGGCAAAGAAAAAAAAATAACATGCATTCAGAACCTTTCCTTTTTCATTGACTTCTGACAAGAAGTAGGCTTCTTAGATGGTCAACTGCTTGAGATCAGATAATGAGAAAGGAGGAGAACTGAATGAGCTATGTTGGCAAGGGCGGAGAAGTACTACTAGAGGAAGAGTGGAATATTTCAGAAAAGCAAATAAGAAGACAGATGATAAATGCAGGCTGAGATTTGAGAGAGTTTTGAGGTGTTTTGGGAGTAGAGAACATGAAATTGGCAACAGTGTCTTCTGTGCTCTATGACAGAGTATGAAAGAGATGGGTGAAGAGGATCTTGAGAAGTTTTATTTTTATTATGAATGGAATGCTCACTTGGTGCCCACTTTCTTTTCTTTCTTTTTTTTTTTTTTTTTAGAAATTACAGAAGAGATTTCAATTGCTTTTCAGTTCTCTTTGAGAGCCAGTTTGTTCTTTTCTTGGATTCAGCACTTTCTGTTGCTAGTTATATGAGCTGAAAAGCTAAGATGTTAATCCAGGTTTTCATGTGCAGTTAGATAAACAAAGAGAGGGCATAATGGGTGGAGTCTAAGCTCAGCAGTGCCAAAGAGAACTCTGGGAAATGGGCAAATGGAAATCTCTCTATCTCCTCATCTCTGTTAATGGAAGCCATGGTCAGGCCTGAGCTAAACACCCTCAGATTTGCATTCTCAGGGTCTTCACTTTTTTTTTGAATCCCTCTTTTTTCCTTAAACCCAGGAAATACTTCTTGGTGCTAATCTGATCCTTCTCTAATTGCACAATAACCATGAATATTCTTTCATTCACAGGCAAGGAAATAGCATGATTCTGTTGGGAGAATTTTTGCAATTTTCTCCCTTCTCATAGACTGCGGTAACATGGTCTTGTGACTTGATTCCTCTGGTGTAACATTCTGGGTGTAATAGTCTGATCAGCAGTGCCAGCCATGGGTCATGAGCTGGGTATGGAAATGTGCTGCCTTAGCTGAACTGCTGACCTTGTCTCAGGGGAAAAGTCACTGAGTCTCAGTCGATGTAGGGCTGGGAATAGGAAAATCTGAGGCTAAAGGTAGACTCTGGCATATGACTTCTCTGAAAGTCTGGTGACTTCAGACCTGATTTTGCTCAGAATTGGCATCTTATCTGCAGGCTTCAACTCAAGGGTAATGTTCTAGTTTGTGAGGCTGCCGAAATGCAATATACCAGAAGAGGCTTGGTGTTTACAATGCAGATTTATTAGCATAGAAGCTTACAGTTCTGAGGCTGTGAAAATGTCCAAATTGAGGCATTATCAGGCAATGCTGTTTCCCCAGAGACCTACTGATGGTGATCCTGGACTCCTCTGTCATATGTCAAGCACATGGTGGTGTCCTCTGGTCTCTCCCTTGCCTTCTGAGTTTGCTTTCAGCTTCTTAGTTCCATGGCTTTCTCTCTGTATATTTGAATTTCATTCTCTTATAAAGGACTACCGTCCCTTGAGCAGCTACTATACACAATATAAAGTAACTAACATGCATGATGTATATTATTCATTCCAAAATATTTGTCAGTGCTTGAATAATAATGTAATTTGAGGGTGTCTTTTCATAGCTTCCCCCTCATACCTGGTTGCCTACTTACTTGCAATTTTATTTCCCCCAAGATAAATACTGTGAAAGGAACTGCCCTTATTTGGAAGAATGAACTTCGATTTGTGAGTTTTTTTTTTTTTAAATCACATACTTGATGGTCTCATTTGATGGTATTCTTTTTTTTAAGTCTGCATTTTTATTTGCAAGCTACCATTGAAAAGCCAACTCTAACTAAAGTAAAAATTTCAATTTCATGGCTCATGTAACTAAAAAGACTATGGATATATGTGGCTTTAGTTAGCCTTTATTGTGTCTCGAGGGCTCATCTCTCAGCTTTGGTTGGTTCCTGTTTTGTCCATTATGGCAAGATGGCTGCCAGCATAGACCTGCAGAAACATATAAATAGTTTAAGTGATTTGGGGTCAGTCTGAGAAGTCTTATGACCTCTGAGAGCTTTGGTTTCCTCAACTATAAAATGGAGATAATACCCATTATCACATAGTATTATGTGAATATTTATTGGCCTCATAATAGGCCAGGTACTTTAGTAGCTAAAAAAGCATGGTCTTTGAAGTCACATCTGGCTTCATCGCTTATTAAATTTACTTGTGTAAATTGAGGAGGATACTTATAGTACCTGTAGAATCTGGCTGTTTGAGATTTAAAATGATATTGGGCATATAAAACCTCTAATCAATGCCTGGCACATAAAAAATGCCACTCAAGAAATTGTGGCTATTGCTTGAGTAGAATTTTGAAAAGTGACCATTAATGGTTTGAATGAAAAAGTAAACTTAGTCATGGGAAATGGCAGGAAAAGGGCATTGTTCTAGTTTGCAAGCTGCTGGAATGTGATATACCAGAAATGGAATGGCTTTTATAAAGGGGAATTTATTAAGCTTCTCGTTTACAGTTCCAAGGACAGGAAAATGTCCGAATTAAAGCAAGGCTATAAAAAAATGTCCAATCTAAGGCATCCAGGAAAAGATACCTTGGCTCAAGAAGGCTGATGACGTTCAGGGTTTCTCTCTCAGCTGGAAAGGCACATGGCAAAATCTATTAGCTTTCTCTTCAATGGCTTCCCTCAGGGCTCTGTCTGTTCTGTTAGCTCTATTGGTTCTGTTGGTTCTTGCAGCTCTAAAGTTTTCTCCAAAATGGTTTCCTCTTAAAGGGCTCCAGTAAGCAACCCCAACTTGAACAGGTGGAGACACATCGCCATGGAAACCATTTAATCAAAAATTACCACGCACAATTGGGTGGGTCACATCTCCGTGGAAACAACAAAGGAATATTGAATGAGGATTAAAGAACTTGACTTTTCTGGGGTACACAACAGATTCAAACTGGCACAGCATGAACAGTGAATCATAAATGGGCAGTTGGGGGTTGGGGCAACAAGTAGGTAGGTTGGGTAGAGCTGAAATACAGAAATGTGGCTAATGTTCCTTGTATCAGATCAAAAGACAGATGCCAAGAGATAGTCCAGGGAAGAGCCTGTCAGCCAACCAGGAGGTTGGAAGGAGAAATACTGCTGTGCTTTTGAAAAAAAAATGTAATTATAGCATCTAGTGTAGTGCTTTATTCTTGACCAGTGTTTGTTACATTGACTTGAATTGCCTTCAAAGCCAGAGAGAGTCTTCTTAATGCCCTCAATGGAGGCCAATCTTCCTTTCATGAGGCTGGACTCTGTAATTCAGAGGCTAATCTGATGGATTAAGTGGGGGGTCAAAATAAATAATTCTGATTCCAAGGAAATAAAACTAATATGATTTTTTTCTTTGACTTAAATTGGTTTTTGAAAGCAACATTGAACCAGTTAAAGTTACGGCACTTTAAAAAGTCAGTTTCATAATTTCACATGTTACATGTGAAATATATTAACTCAACAAATTCACGGAGTACTTGTGCACTAGGCATTATATGAAGTACTAGGGTTACAAAGATTAGTAAGTATTGCTTCTTGGGGCATTATATGAAGTACTAGGGTTACAAAGATTAATAAGTATTGCTTCTTGGGGAAACCACTGTCTTGTGGGGAGGGAGACCAGAAGATCTGTCATTATAATGTGGTGAGATCAGACTTGAGGAGTTCGTTCAGGTTCTGCAAGCAGTTATTGGCATGGGGTACAGGATGAGGTTGGGAAGCTGTGTGCTGTCTGGGAAGGTTTTTAAGTAGAGGTGATTCTTGAGTAGGATGTTGAGAGATGCATGCAAATTTACAAGTATTAGGAGGTGTAGGATTGTGTGTGTGTGTATTTCAGATAGAAATGTATTTAGGAAGGTTCAGAGGCCATGGATGTCATTAGAATGTCTTGAGGAACGACGGTGAGCAAGATCCAACAGATGAACGACATAATTGACATTTACTATCTTTTTCTTCTGTGTATATGTCTTATCTCTCTAAAAAGATTGCTAATTTTTTGCAGACAGGGCTCATGGCTACATTCCCAAGATTAAAACATACATTGGATACCTAATATTTTCTCATTACTTTACAACCAGGCATTTTGAAAATGTAATTCAGCCAAGGCTGGTAACACTCAGCTATTTGCCTTAACTTTTCTTCCCCTCAAGTTTGAACTTATTGTTCCTGTCAATTCTCTGTGAACTGTCTCTACACAGTCGCAGCCTCTAGCTCTTCTGCCTTTTACACCATCCAGGAAGGTCCTTGATGGGTAGAAATAGGACCTATGTTTAGTGATTCCTTTCCATTCCCAGCTCTCAGCATTTCTCATAGCCTGTTGTGAAACATCTCACCCCTTGGGAATCTCCAGACCTGTGCTTCCCTGGTCATACTTACCTCTTAAGATGCTTGTCTCATCTTGTGTTTTTAAAAAAGGGAATTCTATTTTAGTTTGCTTTTGATTCAGCCCTCTTTTGCAGTTGGTTTAATAGCTGTCGTATCCCTCTTTCTGGTTATTGCATTTCAAATTTGTGTGGTTGATCCAACCTTGTCCCAGTTAACCAGTTGTCTCTTCTGGGCCCTGGTGACAAGAGCCCCACCTTCTCAGCATGCTGGATTTCTTGCACAGTGTCATGCCAATGTGGATTTCTTTCTGCTTCTCTGCCTTTGCCTGGCTACCCAGATTCTGGAGTCAGATTGTATGGTTCGAATCCCAGCTCTGACACTTGCTGACTGAGCTTTGGTAAATTATTTTACTTCTCTCAACCCCATTTTCTTATCTGTAAATGAGGATTCTAAGATGGTTGTCTTCATTTTGTAGGGCTACTATAACAAAGTGCCACAAACTGTTGGCTTAAACAATAGGACTTTGTAGCCCAGGCCTTGTCTGAAGTCTCTAGCATTCTGGTGGTGGGTTGCTGGCAGTCTCTGCTTCTGTCATGGACATCTGTCTCTTTTTGTCTCCTCCTTTAGCTTATACTTCAGTGTCCAGATTTCCACTCATACAGGATTAAGGGCCACCCTTATTCAATTTGTCCTTGTCTAAATAGGATCCTCAAAGATACTATTCATAAATAAGACCAACCCATGGAAACTAGGGGTTTAGACTTGACCATATCTTTTTTGGAGATATTATTCAATCTACCACAGTGGTGATAAGGTTTAAATAAAGTGATGCTTGCAATGACAGAATGTCTGGTTTATGGTAAATGCTCAAGAAATAACTGCTCTTGAAATGATTATTATTAGGATGAGTGTTTTTATTATTCCTCTACTACCCCTGTGCAAATTGTATGAGTCCTGCAAGGCCCAGCTAGACCTCTATCTCCTCCACAAAGCTTTTCCATCCATTCAAGCCAGCAGGAAACTCTGCCTTAAACTCCCATTATCACTAATGTCTGAAATTAATGCTTGATTATTGTTTTAATGTTTAATATTGTGTTATTACTGTACTAAGTACTAATTGGTTTTTATTCTTGTTCACTGATGTAGAGAAATGTCCTTGAATATTGTTAATAAAGACTATCTTTTACTTTTAGCCTCTCCACTACTAGTTACTTTAGAATTAGTTTTTCTTTTAGTTGTCGTGTTTAATCAGTTCAATATCTTAATGCTCAGTGTGAACTTATTTGGACAGTCCTTGCACAGAGGATTATTAGACTGGTGAAAAGAGAGAAAATTGGTTGGCAGGTCACATCATCCATGCCAAATGCTGGGATCTTCCTACAGAGGATGCCCTTTGTTAGCTGCAGGCCGGGATGGTGCTATTTCTCCAGGGTAGAAGGACTGAGATAAGAAGGCAACATCTCCACTGCCAATGACAACATCCTGTTGTCCAACATTAAGCTGATTTCGTGTTGTTTCTGCTTTTACTAGGTAGGG
Organism: Tamandua tetradactyla; assembly: GCF_023851605.1. Classification (NCBI taxonomy): domain Eukaryota; kingdom Metazoa; phylum Chordata; class Mammalia; order Pilosa; family Myrmecophagidae; genus Tamandua; species Tamandua tetradactyla. The sequence goes on along the minus strand of NC_135330.1, from coordinate 18,868,728 downwards.
AGAAGTTCCTAGTGAATTTTAAGGCAGCAAGTAAGTCACATGTTGAAGACCTCATTTGACACCATCTTTTTCTAAAACCGGTGATTCTCAATCCTGGATGCAGAGTAGAATCATCTGAGGAGCTTTAAAAATACTGATGCCCAGCTGAGGCTTTGGATCAGTTAGATATTAATCTTACCAAGTGGTTTTATTATGCAGTGGAGGCTGGGAACATTCCACTGTTCTAAAACCAGGTTCCCCAGCATTCAGAAACCCTTCCACCTGATGAATGGGCTATAGTTTGAATTACCCACATTCAGCCTGTTTCTCTGGGGGTATTGGCTGCAACTGGCTTGTAGGAATTGGTTTTTAAAATAGCCTTGACATCTTAAGGGTCCAAACAATGCCATGAAAGAGATAGTTTACTATCCGATAAGGCCTTGCAAACTTGCCCAAGCCAGGCTGCTCACTATATGCCTAGGAATAGAATTTTCCTTGCTGTAGGTCACTGGTGCCATAGAAGAGAACTGACAGGGCTCCCCAAGGACCTAAAGTATTTATAACTCTTACCGTATTTCTGCAAGGTGAGCTTTGCCACCACAGGCCTGAATCCAGGCTGCTAAGAACCGCTAAGGCAGAGGACTAGTGCACGCTGCTGCAGGCTGCTCAGTGAAACAACGCTGAACACTACAAGAGAGGGGCTCAGGTAGTCTTCCCAGAGAACGGAAAGGAGCAAAGCTGGAGAATAGGCTCACCCAGGTTACCTCTTTCACCTTATGTGTGATATTTTGCAGAGGAATCAATTAAGATATTTTAAAAAACAGATTTATTGAGCTATAATTTACATGCCATACAATTTATCTGTTTTAAGTGTACAGTTCAATGATTTTTAGTGAATTTACAGAGTTCTGCAGCCATCACCACAATCCAGTTTTAGAACATTTCCATCATTCCAAAAAGGTCCTTCATGTCAGTTTGCAGTCTGTCCCACTTCCATCCCCAATCCAGGCAACCATTAATCTGCTTTCTGTCTTTATAGTGTTTCCTTTTCTGGAAATTTCATAAAACTGAATCATATAATATGTAGTCTTTTGTGTCTGGCATCTCTCATTTAGCAAATTATTTTTAAGGGTTATCCATGTTGTGGCAAGTATCAGTATTTCATTCCTTTATGTTGCTGAACAGTATTCCATCGTGTGGATATGCCACGTTTTATTTATTCATTCATCAATTGATAGATATTTCCATTGTTTCCACTTTGGGGCTCTTTTGAATAATGCTGCTATGAACCCTAAGTCAGTTGGGTGAGGAAGTATGCTCTATTTTTAGGGATGCATGGTAAGGATTTTTTGAGTAGATAATACAATCTACTTTATTATTATTATTATTATTTTTTGTATGCTGTATGACAGGGGTCACATTTCATTCTTTTTCCATGTGAATATCCCTTTACACCATTTGTTGAATTTTTGTTGTTGTTGCTGTTTTTCTTCCTTTCTTTGCTTGTTTGTTTATATTTTGGGAAGTACGTGGGCCAGGAATCAAACCCGGGTCTCCCACATGGCAGGCGACAATTCTACCACTGAACTACCTTTGCACCAATACAATCTACTTTAACAAGTAAGAGTTATAATAGAGGCACTGCTCAGTAATTCAAGAATTAATCGTTGCATACATGAACTATTTGAGTTTTTGTTGTAATGTTTCCCTATGAGCTATGGGGACTGTGCACATGCTTCCCTCTGTTTGGGATGTTCTTACCCTAACCTCCATTACTGAAATCCCAACTCATATGTCGTTCCTTGATGAAGCGCTTCCTGCTCTCTCTAGGCTGAGAGAGTCATTTTTCTCTTCTGGGGTTTAAGAGTGTATGCAACTTGTATTGATTGCATCTGGAGACTCCTCATCTGGGCTGCAAGGACTCTGTCTCTTTCACCAAACAATGTTAGTTCCTTTGCTCTGAAATAAAACTGTATGGTAAGCATTGTGTGAGGGGAATTATGTTTGTAGAACTAGCTATTTTCGAGTAACTCCTATAATCACAAGTATAAAATGTTGGAGGTGGAAGGGATATCAGAGCTCTTATCCACAGCCTTTATTTGTGCTAATGAAGAAATTGAAGCCTAGAGAGATGAAATGACCTGTCTTTGAGGACATGCAGATGTTGGGTTTCCAGCAAAGACAAAAGCATGAGTCCTCTGAGTCCCATGTGAAAGAGAGAGTGTTCTGCTATCTGGGGTGATAGACACTCATTGTCTCCTCAATACCACCAGTTTTTGAGGACCTACTTTGTGCCAAAGATTGCATTAATTTCTTTACATAAAAATCTCTAAATTTTAGAGGGCCAAGATGAGTTTAATTTTCCCCCACCCCAAACATATGACAAGTAAAGTTGAGGGAAAATGAGGATCACAGAGGTTCAAGGCTTATTAGTAGAATTCCAACCCAAATATTTTCCCTTGTATCTGTTTGAATCTGTTGTGAACCCCAGAAAAGCCAAGTTCTTTCATCCTCATTCAATATTGCTGGGTGGGAGCTTTTTTATTGTTTCCGTGGAGATGTGACCCACCCAATTGTAGGTGGTAACTATTGATTAGATTGTTTCCATGGACGTATGTCTCTATCCATTCAAGGTGGGGTTGCTTCTCACTGGAGCCCTTTAAGAAAGAACCATTTTGGGAAAGAGCCAGGAGAGCCCACACAGCCAGAGACCTTTGGAGATGAAGAAGGAAAGCGCCCTGGAGAGAAAGCTGGCAGACATCGCCATGTTTGCTATGTGCCTTTCCACTTGAGAGAGAAACCCTGAATGTCATTGGCCTTCTTGAACCAAGGTATCTTTCCCTGAATGTCTAAAAATTGGACATTTTTATGACCTTTCTTTAATTTGGACATTTTCATGGCCTTAGAACTGTAAACTAGCAACTTAAAAAATTCCCCCTTTGTGAAAGCCATTCCATTTCTGGTGTATCACATTCTGGCAGCTTGCAAACTAGAACACCCCTCCATTCTACTATGCAATACAGAGACAGAATTGCAGTATGAGGAAATATCTACCAGGCTGATAAAAATGGTCATTATGTTATAGCAAACTTTACTTTTCATATGTTTGGGGTGGGGGAAATTAAGACTAGATCAACATAAATAATTTTTTTAAATTTTGACTATGTTTATTGATGATAGTTTATATATTTGCCCCAAGATTTCAGTATTTCATTTACTAATCTATATTGTATTGCAATTTAGGTTTCTATTCAAAATGCACTTATTGAAACGCCAAAAGTATCTTTTTATTTTTTTTTTTATTTTTTAAAGCTGTATCATTGTTCAATCATCATCAAGAAACATGGCTACTGGGACACAGCTCTACATTTTCAGGCAGTTCCCTCCAGCCTTTCCACTACATCTTGAACAACAAGGTGATATCTGTTTAATGTGTAAGAATAACCTCCAGGATAACCTCTCGACTCTATTTGGAATCTCTCAGCCATTGACACTTTGTCTCATTTCACTCTTCCCCCTTTTGGTCGAGAAGGTTCTCTCAATCCCTTGATGTTAATTCTCAGCTCATTCTAGGGTTTTTTCTCAATCCCTTGATGCTGAATCTCAGCTCATTCCAGGATCTCTGTCCCATATTGCCAGGAAGTTCCACACCCCTGGGAGTCATGTCCCACGTAGACAGGGTGGTGAGTTTGCTTGCTGTGTTGGTTGGAGAGAGAGGCCACATCCGAGCAACAAAAGAGGCTCTCTTGGGGGTGACTCTTAGGCCTAAATTTTAAGTAGACTTGACCTATTCTTTATGGGGTTAAGTTTCATAGGAACAAAGCTCAATGCTGGGGGCTCAGCCTATAACTTTGGTTGTTCACACTGCTTGTGAGAGTATCAAGAATTCAACTTGGGGAAGCTGAATTTCTCCCCGTTCTCACCATTCCCCAAAGGGGGCTTTGCAAATATTTTTCTACTCACTGATCGAATCACTCTGGGATTCATCGGGGCATCACTCTGGACAAACCAGCAAAATCTCAAGTCCTATCTGAGATTCCAATTACTTATGGTGTTCAGTCAAACTATCTACGTAAGTTATATTAGGAAATGCACTAGTCAAAATATAAATTTTGTAACAAATAAACATTTTTCACTTTAACTTCACACATAAGGTGCAAAAGTATCTTTTTAGCATAAGTAAATTTTCACTGGAAACTGGTAATCCCTGAGAAGCATCCTAGTAGGAGAGCAGCAAGGTTTCAGTGCTTCAGTATAAACTTCCATTCGTTTTCATTACAATTGTTGCAGTATGGGTGTCAGCAAGACTGCAGTTCATGGAGCTCCTACCATGTGTTTGGCACTGTAACAAGTACCGTGGAAGTAAAATAGTCTAAACCACAGACAACTTCTGAGGGAGGCCAGATCAACGATTCTTGCAAGAAATACCCAGACATAAAGGAACAGGCAAGTTCTAATTTGTTTTATTGTTTGGAAATATACCCAGAGTCACTGAAATAGTGAACTATATAGGAAGGAGTATTCATTGTATGCCAGATCACATACCCGATTTTATTGTTTTTAAATGCTAATCTCTTGACGTAAAAAATTCGCCTGATCAAGAAACCCATTACTCATCTGACTCTTGTCAATTCTTCATACTGCCTTCAGATTTTCCCACATTCCAAATAGTTCCTTCTTTAACCCATAGCAGTGTAATGACTGTTATTGCATGGGCTGATTGCTAGTGTCAGATCTCCACCATCTGGCTGCTTGCAAAGAACGGATTATCCTTTTAAAGTCTTAATAGAATAGATGGTTTCTTTGGCCTTATTTTCTAATGTTAGCTTTTAAACAGCCTATGTCAAATACACAGCTTTTGAATTTGAATCCCAGTGATGATAAACAGTTAGTTACACACAGGAAAGAGCAAAGAGCTGGAACAGGTGAAATCAGATTTGTAAACAGTTATTTTGTCAATTTCCCTAACGTGGAATTATTCCTCTATGTACAGAGAGAGAGAGAGAGAGAGAGAGAGAGAGAGAGAGAGAGAGAGAGAGAGAGAGAGAGAGAAGAAGGTGGTAGAGAAAACATGAAATGTGAAATTACGTAGACCTGGGTTGCTGAACGTCTCAGCTCTGCCAGGTGTTATCTAAGTTTACTAGTCAGGGTTCTCTACGGAAACAGAACTAACAGAAGATATCTGTAAATATGAGGTTTATAAAAGTGTCTCAAGCAACCATGGGAATGGAAGTCCAAAATGCACATGGCAGGCTGTGAAACTGGCAGCTATGATGAAGGGTCTGGAAGAACTCCACGGGAGAGGCTCACTGGTTAAAGAAGCAGTGAAAAAGTCTCTCTTCTTCCCTAAAAGTCTTCAACTGATTGGGTTATATCGTTGGTGGGAGATATACCTTAGTTGATCACAGATGCAATCAACTGACTTAGATTTAATACACCAGCTTCCAGTTTATCAACCAGCCATGATATATCCTTGCAGCAATGGTCAGACCAGTGCTTGCCTCATCAGAGAACTGGACATCATTACTTGGCCAAGTTGACACCAGAACCTAACCATCATACCAGATAAAATAGGAAAGCTGCCAACTTTTTAAAGCCTCGGTTTTCTTAGCATACAATGGGGGCAGTAATATCTTTAAGGTTGTGGAAAGGCTTTGTGAGTTGGAAATCGATGTAAAATTATCAGGTATGGTTCTGGTGGAACCCAGTTCTTTCTTCTTCAAATGGGCCCTGTGTCTGAGGAAATGTGATGGGCTGGGGGGGCGGGGTTGTGTATATTGCAGGTTGCCTGTGTGGCATTCTCAGCCTTGTCATGGTCTTGAAATCTCAGAGACAGCTTCTGTGTAGATGGAGCAGAAGTCTTTCCCTCCTTACTCAGGCATAGATTTGGCAGAAAGAGAAATTCCAAAAGATGGGCTGAGGGAATGGCAACCAGACATGTCTTCCCTGTCACCACCTCCACTTTTAACCTCAGGTACAGAAGGTTGAATTAATCATATTCCTCAATTAATGGCACATTTTTCCCTGCCACCCTCCTCTTATTTTACTTAATCTTCTTACTCCCATTCCCAGTCACTGTTTCCCCTGCAGACATTCAGTTAATGAGCTTAAAAGTATGTTTAAAATATATGAAATTGGTCTTGTGTTGTAATCATGTATTCATAGAACAAAAATTTTGTTAAGTGTATTAAGCTTTGTTCTAGGCATTTGGAGACATCCATGAACAAAGCAGACAAAAATTCCTGCCCTCAGGAAGCCTGTATTCTAACAGTGAAGGTGGGGTAGGGAGACCAAACTTATCACCTTTTAGAGTACTATGCAATTCACTTATTACATTTGACTATTGTCTAGATTTAAAAATACAGCAGGATATGGAGGATTGAGTGTGTATGTTTGTGTATAGTGGGATTTTGGGGGTTGCAGTTCTACGCAGAAGGACTAGCCAATGCAAAAGCTCTTTTTCAGAATCAGTGCTTGGCATGTTTCAAAAACTTCAGGGGGGCCAGTAAGTCTGGGACAGAGTGAGTGATGAGGACAGTGATAGAAGATGATGGCAGTAAGGTAAGGAGGTAGTGGTGGAGGCAGGTCATGTAGGGCCTTATAGGACCTTGTAGGGACTTTAGGTTAAAATTAAAAAAAAATTATTTAGAAATAATTTCAAACTTACAGGACAGTTGCAAAAATAATACCAACCTGATACAGAGAACTGTAACATACCCCACAACCAGTGTTCTAGTTTGCAAGCTGCTGGAATGCGATATATCAGAAACAGAACAGCTTTTAAAAGGGGGGAATTTATTAAGTTACAAATTTACATGTTCTAAGGCTGTGAGAATGTTCAAATGAAAGCAAGGTTATAGAAATGTCCAATCTAAGGTATCCAGGGAAAGATAACTTGGTTTAAGAAGGCTGATGACCTTCAGGGTTTCCTCTCAACTGGGAAGGCACATGGCAATATGGTGACATCCGCCAGCGTTCTCTCCAAGCTTCTTGTTTCATGCAGCTCCCCCTGGAGCTGTTTCCCTTTTTCATCTCCAAAGGCCTCTGGTTATGTGGGCTCTTGTGGCTCTTAAGCTTTTTCCAAAATGCTTTCCTCTTAAAGGGCTCCAATAAGCATCCCCACCTTGAGGGTGGAGACACATCTCCATGGAAACCACCTAATCAAAAGATACCATCACAATTGGGTGGGTCATATCTCCATGGATAATCAAAAAATCCCACCCAGCAATACTGAATGAGGATTAAAGGACATGGCTTTTCTGGGGTACACCACAGATTCAAATTGGCACACCCAGGTACATAGATCTACCAACTTTTAACACTTTGTCACATTTTCTGTTTCTTCCTTCCTTCCTTTCTTTCATCTATCATCTATCTATACCTATCTATATTTTTATCAATTTATTTGTTTCCTAAACATTTGAGAGTAGGTTGTATACATGAAGCTCCTTGAACACTTAATAATTCCATGTATATTTCCTACGAATTAGAATATTCACTTATGTAACAAACTTAGGTACAGTTATTTAACATTGATATAATTTAACATTGATACAAAGTTTACAGTCTGGGGTAGGTTGAATGATATACCTCAGAAAAAAACAAAAAACATATTCTTACTAGTCCAGTGTACCGGAGGGGGAGACAAACACCACGTCCTTGCGGTTCCCCAGCCAGGGATGCGCTGTGAGTGACCTAGCTATGGAACTCCAGGTACCCCCGGACTCCGTTGGGACCCTGCTCCTCGGTCCCCAGCAGCCTCAGCATTCCCTGGGACAAACTCGTCTCGTGTTACCCCGCCCCCCCCCACCCCCAGCGCAAACCCTGGGTTGGTGGCCTCTGGGCCCAGGAAAGCAGCAGGGACACCTAACTTCCTAATTTCTTTTGGGTCTTGGAAGAAGTTATTCTTCAAAGAAGAAGAATTTGGCACCTGGTGGAAGTACGAACCTACAACAGACCCAAATCGCCGAAGCCCAGGAACTCAGTGCCACACAATGGCAGCAGTCGGGTGCTCAGTGCTACGTAAAAGATGCAGTTCTCAATTGAAACTGAAAAATCCCAAAGCCTGGGACTGGCGGTCAGCAATGACCCGGGATCCGTCATTGTGAGACCTGCTCCACTGGCCTCTCGCCATCCCATGCCCTGAGCTTGATGTGTGCGGTGCCCTGACTGGCCAGTTCTCCCTTCTCCGGGTTCCAAGCTCACTGGGCTCCTCTGCTGTGCGGACAGGCAGGAGACAGAGCAACCCCTGGGCGCCTAGTTCTCTTGCCTTGAGCTTCTCTTCCCCACAACGGGTGCCCGGGAGAAGACCCTGCTCTGACTAGCCGCCTTGGGCTGAGCTTCTTAATAGGAGGGATAAATTCTGAAGGAGAGCACCAACCAATGAAGAGCCAATTTGCAAAGACTATGAATAATGGTGTTTTTGTTTTTTTGTTTGTTTTGTATTTGTTTACTTATGTTACCTCCTGTCACTCAAGGATATCTTTGGCTATAAACTTAAGGAACAGACAGCTCGGAGAATAAATCACATGGACATTTACATAGGAACAGTAAACAAGAATAAATCCCAATTTAACACTTTGGAATATTAAATGTACAGTGTGCAATAAAAGAGTACAAGATAAAGAAATAGGAAATGATGGTTCATCCCAAAGAATAAGATATAAATCTAGAAATCATCAACGAAGAAGACCAGACTTTAGACACACTGAACAAAGACTTGAAAAATTGATCCTCAATATGTTCAAGGAGAATGATTTTGCATTTCATACCAGAAGACCCCTGTGTTTAGTAAATACCCTAGAGAAAACACCTATTTCCCTGTCTCATTCCTGAAAACTTCTATCAGGGAACAGACTGGTCCTGCCGAATAAGAAGGGGGCGGGGGGATCTGGCTGAAATGTTTACACTCCAAATTTTGGAATCCAGGCTGAAATGTTGCTCTACTTAACCCAGTACAGATTTTCCGCAGGCTAGGGAGTAAAGCCTTGTAATATCAGTGAGACCGACTGGTGAATGTGCCAGAATGAATTAATTTCTATTCATTTAATAAACATTGGAAGAGTGCCTACTAATGTTCCTGGCATAGTGCTCAATGCGGATGAAAAATACTGTTTTACTTTATTTTAAATCTTTGGCCCCCAGCCCAGCACCAGGCACTTTCTATAAGCTCCCCCTAACTGAAGAGATGGCTCATGAAAGTAAAGCTCAGAATTGCTTGGGGGCTACACTCGGGCCTGCTGGAAACAGATCAGGATTCACACCCCACAGCACCATCCTGTTGTTTGTAGCCACCAAAGGATTTTCAGATGGAAAATTGGTGTCTTCTTTGAAGGCTAATGATGCACAGGTAACCACTGACAGGGCTCCAAGCCTGCAAAGTCAAGAGGCCGTGAAATCTGCATCTAGAGTAGTAGGTTCTTAACCATTTTGCAGTCACCATTACTCTGATGAAATCTATGGGTTCTTTCTCCAAAAAAATACACACTCATTTACCAACAATTTCAGGAGGTTCATAGATTAGAAATCTCTGGTCTTCTCTGTCTTTTCTGAGCCTACATCTTGTCCTTGGTTTGTGCTTGCTTATAGCCTTTGGAAAACCCCTTTTTTATAGGAATATGAATCTTCCCTCTACCCTCCATGAAATAAACACCATCACCCCTCTAGGATGCTGTATTGTGTATCTTAAAGCAGGAAATCCTTTGCCCCAGGCCTCTTTGACTTAATTATTTCTTATACTGCTTTAGCTATTTATAAGTTGCTTTTGCCTGTATGGCAAATTCTGGTACAGTAAGACAGAGAGAAGTTTCCTGGTTCAGCATTCAGACTGCCACCCAATAGATTGGCACCAAAATATAGGAATCACAGTATGTACAAAGGGGTGGCTCTGCTCCCTATAGAATAGGGAATGCGGCCCAGCTCCACACTGTGCCATGTAGTTGGTAGGGGAGGGGAAACAAAGATGCCATGTGGTTCTCTTACAATTTTAAAGCTGCATTTTCTTGATTTGGCACCTTCCCAGTTATTGCAGCCTTTTAGTTGTTTTCTAGAGCTCTGAGGAAGATGGCTCTGCCAGTTTTTCCTAGGTGTTCAAAGACTCTGTGGGAGAAAACCATACTGGAGTGTCTTATACTGCCATCTTGGCACTCAACATACCCTGTGGCTTTCTGTTTTATAAAGGCTTTAGTAGAAGCATTAAGACCCACCTTGATTCAACTGGCCACACTAAATTAACATCTGCAAAAGTTCTTTTTATAATAGGTTCACACCCATAGAAATGGGATTAAGAGTAGAAACACTTTTAAGAAAAGAATTCTTTACAGTTGTAAGTCTAGAGAAGCTAAGAATTAAAGAAAAAGCTTATTGACAATATTACTATAGACCAGGGGTTGGTAAATTCTTTTTCTCTAAAGGGTCAAATAGTAAATATTTTAGATTTTGTGGGCCACAAGATCTCTATCACAACTACTCAACTCTGCAGTTGTAGCGTAAAGCTGCCATAGAAATATATGCAAATGAGCATGGCTGTTTTCCAATAAAACTTTATTTACAAGACAGGCAGCAGGCTGGATTTGACCTTCAGGCCTTTTTATGACAACCCCTGCTATAGAACGTGAACTATTTTCAGTAAGTAAAGATGAACAATTTTTGAGATTTGCTGAAGCTATGAATCCTGGTTGTTAAGCTCCTTCTAGAAAATATTTTATCAGAAAACTTTTTCTTGAATTGTACTCTGTTGTATACAGAACGGCTATAATATTATTAAATGTGCTACTACTTTATCTTGCACATCAGACATTTGGATATGCAGAAACAACTATAAGTCATATTAAAGTTTGATGGTCTGGTGGCTTAAAAAAAAAAGAGTAGAAACACTTTTTATTTATTACAGATTCTAAAATTCAAAAGCATAAAAAATAAGGATAGATCTATAGTTTTAGAATACAATATATAAAGAAATAATGTATAACAAGTACAAAGAAAAAGATCGGTGATGGAGAGGTATAGGGACAATGTACGTGTATGCTGTTGAAGTTGTTAGTATCAAATCAGATGCAATTGTTGTAGATTTAGGATGATAAATTTAAGTCCCATGGTAACCACACAGAAGATATCTGAAAACTATATAGAGAAGAAAATGAGAAGAGATTCATAAAGGTACACTACAAAAAATCAAATAAATGTGAAAGCAGGCATTAATTAAGAAGAATTGAGGGACAAAATATAAGACTTATAAAGACCAAACAGAAGAATGACTGAAGAAAGCCCTGCATCATCAGTAGTTACTTTAAATATAAATGGGTTAAATTCTCCAGTCAAACAGCCAAGATTGGCAGATGAATAAAAAAGCATGATTCTATAACTATATGCAGTATACAAGAGACTTGCCTTAAATTTAAAGACAGAGGTAGGTTAAAAGTGAAATAATGGAGAAAATATATCATGGAAATAGTAACCAAAAGAGATCTGGGATATCTATATTAATATCAGAAAAAATAGACTTCAAGTCAAAAACTGTTATAAGAGACAAAGATGGTCACTATATACTGACTGATAAAGGGGTCAATTCAACAAGAAGACCTAGCAATTATAAATATGCACCTAATAGGAGAGCCCAAAATATAGGAAGCAAATTTTGATAGATTTGAAGATAGAAAAAGACAGTTCTACATTAATAGTAGAAGACTTCAACTCACTACTTTCAATAATGGATAGGACATCTAGACAGAAAGTCAGTAAGGAATAGGAGACATGAATAATACTATAAACCTACTAGATCTGAGAGACATATACAGATATTTACCCCACAGCAGCAGAATACACATTTGTCCCTAGTCCACATGGCTCATTCTCTAAGATAGACGTATGTTAGGTTACAAAGCATGGCTAAATTAATTTAAAAATATTGAAATCATAAGATGTATCTTCTCTGACCACAGTGGAAGGAAGCTAGAAATCAATAAGAGGGAGAGCTGAAAAATTCACAAATATGCTGAAATTAAGTAGCACACTTTTAAACAACCAGTGATATCAGAGAATAAATCACAAGGTAGGATGTATCTTGAGGAAAATGAAATGAAATACAACATACCTAAACATATGGGATGCAGCAAAGGCAAGGCTGAGAGGTAAATTTATAGCTCTAATGCTTATATTAAAAAACAAATAAGGTCTCAAATCAGAGACCTAATCTCACAATTGAAGGATGTGGAACAAAGAAGAGCAAAATAAACCCAAAATAAGTAGAAGGAAGGAAATAACAAAGAATTGAGTAGAGATAAAGTGAAATAAAGATTAAAAAAAACTGCTAAAGAGAATCAATGAAATAAAAATTTTGTTCTTTGAAATGATCGATAAAATCGACAAGCTGTAAGCTGAACTGACAAAGAATAAGAAAGGACACAAAATACTAAAGTGAGGAATGAAAGGAAGGACTTTATTATACGGACTCCATAGAAAGAAAAAGGATTGTGAGAGGACACTATGAACAACTGTGCATTCAGCAACAAATTAGATAACCTAGACAAATTCTGGACAAAGTCCTGGAAATACACAAATTATCTACATTGGCTCAAGGAAAAATAGGAGATTTCAACAGACCAATAACAAGTAAAGAGAATGAACCAGCAACCAAAATCCTCCCATGAAAGAAAATCCCAGGACCACATGGATACACTGGTAAATTTTACCAAACATACCAAAAATAATTAACACCAATACTGCTCAAATTCTTCAAAAACTTGATAGGAGGGAACACTTTCCAACTCATTCTATGACATCAACATCACCCTAATTCAAAGACATATAAAGATATAAGAAAAAGAAAATTACTGACCAGTTTCTCTAGTGAATATAGATGCAAAAATTCTCAATAAAGAACTAGCAAATTGAATCCAACAGCACACTAAAATAATTATACATCATGATCAAGTGGGATTTATCCCAGGTATACTCGAGTTGTCCAACATGAGAAAATCAGTTAATGTAATACAGCACATGAAGAGGAAAAAAAAAATACATGATCATCTCAATTGATGCAGAAAAGGCATTTGACAAAATCCAGCACCCCTTCTTGATAAAATCACTTAGAAAACTAGGACTGGCAGAAGCTTCCTCAATATGAAAAAGTGCATATATGAAAAACCCGCAGCTAACATTATACTCAATGGTGGAAGACTGAAAGTTTTCCCTTTAAGATCAGGAGCAAGACAAGAATGCTCGCTGTCACCACTATTATTCAACATTGTACTGGAAGTTCTAGCCAGAAAAAGTAGGCAAGAAAAATAAATAAAACGTATCTATATTGGAAAGGGAGAAGTAAAACTTTCCCTATTTGCAGATGACGTGATTTTGTAAAACCACAAGTGATCTACTAAAGCTAAGAAATTCAGCAAAGTGGCAGGGTACAAGATCAATATGCAAAAATCAGTCATGTTTCTATACATTAGTAATGAGAAATTTGAAGTGGTAATCAAGAAAAAAATTCCATTTCCAGTAGCAGTTAAAAGAATAAAACACTTAGGAATAAATTAAGAAAAGGATATAAAGGACTTACACATGGAAAATTATAAAACTTGGCTAAAAGAAATCAAAGTACTCTAAATGGGAGGACATTCTGCATGGATTGGAAGACTAAATATTATAAGATGTAAATTCTACCCAAAATGATTTACAGAGTCAGTGCAATTCCAGTCAACATTCCAGCAGCTTTCTCATGAGATCTGTAGGCTGCCTTCTACATCCAGCATTCTATAGGAGAGCTCTGTGGTTGCCTTTGCATCCAGCCAACAAAGCTGTGCTCCAGGCAGCTGCAATTTGCCTATTCGCCTATAGTATTCTGTAGGAGAGCTCTGTGGGCTGCTTTCTGCATCTTAGGCCTATTTTTAAATTGTGTTGTTTATTCTGGGATGGTGAGCCTGTGATGAGTGTCTAGATTCAGTCCTTCAGGCTGCTGCCAGTGAGACAGGAACAGACATCTATACTCCCAGTATATGTGTGAGGGTTACTTTGCTCCCTCTGGAATCAGGAACTGAGACCCTCACTGGGATCATGGGCCTGCTCTGCTCTGAGCTGGTGAGGGGATGGGAGTCCTTTTACCAGAAGCAGGAATGATAGCAAGGGGTGGTGGGCAGGAACTGTTGAGCATTGCTTGTCCCCCACCATCAGTATTTTTCTGCAGGCAGCAGGGCCACTTGACCTGACCTGTTGACCTAGGCTAGTCCTGGACCCAAGAAGTATGTGCAGTCTGTTAGGTTTAAAGTTTAATAATCAGTTCTTCCCTTCTTTCTGCATCATCATTGCCTTGTAGGATTTTACCTCATCTTGTTTGATCAGTGAATCTCAAATTATAGTGTGCATGAGATTCATCTAGAGAACCTACTAAAATGCAGATTACTGCCTCCTGCCTCACTTGTTCTCCAGCTCCTGAGATTTTTTATTAAGATGAACTTGGAGATTCCTAGGAGTTTGGTCTCCATCCTTTAGTTATTTCCATTTGTCTTCCAGGCTGCCGAGCAGAACTACGATTTCCCTGAACATGCTCTGTTCTCATACCTTGGCACTTTCACCCTTACCGTCCATCTGAAATGTTCCTCCTAGTGTGAAATTCTGTGATACTTCAAGATCTAGGTCAAACAAAGTCTCCCCCTCTAAAGCCCTCTCTAATTTTTCTTGGACTTAAACTTACGGACATAGTGCAAATGAAGAAAGATGGAAGTTAGTATGAGCATCAGGCTCACTAGCAAGGTGCCCTTTAGAAACCTCCTGGACACCCCTTTAGATAAGGTGCTTAAAATACTTCCCAGAGGAAGATAGCAATATCCTAGACCAATCTTTTATTTTAAAAAAATTTTTTTAAATCAAATATACATGTACATGGTTTTAAAATTTGTAGGTCTACTACATTTGTTATGAAAAAAAGCAGTCCTCCATCCTTTTCCCCAATGATTTTCCCTCTCCAGAGGCAAATCCTTGAAACTCTTAATCCCTTCTCTTAAAAACATGCTTGACTTCCGGGTCAAATGGCGGCTTAACATCCTGCGCATTTTAGTTCGTCCTCCAGAACAACTACTAAATAACCAGAAACAGTACCAAATAGCTCCTGGGGCCACATAAGTGACCAGACACACAGCGTACCTCAGTCTGGACCAGCTGGACCGGCTGCGAGCACCCCCCAGAACTGTAAGTTCCCAAAGCTGCAGCAGCCAGTGCCCCTCCCCAACAGGCCACTTCCCAGAGGGGAAAGGAAAGGACTTTACCAGCAGCAGGGACTGGGCACAATCAAACGCCAATTGTGGAACTAACTAACAAATTCTGACTACTAAAAATAGGCCCCCAGCTTAGGTGAACCTGATCAAAGCAGAGGTTACTCATCTTTGCCCTGGCGCCAAGGGGGCAGGACTGACAGTAAAAGGGGGAAAAAAAAAGAAAGAAACAGAGGTTTTTGTGGCTGTGTATCTACAAAGGCTTGACTGCCTCTGGATACAATGGCAGGACTTTTCAGGCTGCAACTGCCCTAGGCATAGGCAGAAGTGAGCTCTATTGGGGACTTGTCTGGAGCCTGTGCCTTCCCCAGGGGAGGGGTGAAGCCCAACTCAGGTGGAATCCCTCCATCAAGGAATTCAGACACCAGGGCTTGGTAATTTGAAGCCATTAAAACCAGCCTACAACCTCTCCTCTGTCTCCACCACACCCCCAGCAGGAAGAGTCTGCCAAAGTTAAAGGTACCGCATCATCTTATGCTGGTGGGACCTGCAGTCAGACAAGTGCCACACACAGGGCAGGATAAGAAAAACAGAGTCCAGAGACTTCACAGGAAAGGCTTTCAACCTGCTGGGTCTCACCCTCAGGGAAAACTGAGGCAGGTGACTCTTTCCTCCTGATAGGAGGCTAGTTTGGTCTGGGAAAATCTGGCTGGGGTCTATAATATCTAAGTAGACCCTCCTAAGCATGTGTGTGTGTGTGGGGGGAGGCATCATACAAGCAGGGCAAGAAACAAGAAAACAAGAACTGAAAAATTCTCCTCTGTTAAACAAAACTTAAGCTAAAGGTCCAGATAAAGCTGAATGGAATGTCAAAGAACAGATAGACAACAAATTCATCCAGCAAGAAAACCCTAGATAAAAGAAGTGAAAGCAATCTCCAGAATAAACTAATTAAGGTAATTAAATGCCTAGACACCAGCAAAAAATAACAAATCACACTAGGAAAATTAAAGATATGACCCAGTCAAAGGAACAAACCAACAATTCAAATGACATACAGGAGCTGAAACAATTAATTCAGAATGTACAAACAGACATGGAAAACCTCATCAAAAACCAAATCAATGAATTGAGGGAGGATATAAAAAAGGCAAGGAAGGAACAAAAAGAAGAAACTGAAAGTCTGAAAAAACAAATCACAGAACTTATGGGAATGAAAGACACAGTAGAAGAGATGAAAAAAACAATGGAAACCTACAATGGTAGATTTTGAGAGACAGAACATAGGATTTCAAAACTGGAGGATGGAACATCTGAAATCTGACAAGAAACAGAAACTATAGGGAAAAAAATGGAAAAAATATGAGCAGGGACTCAGGGAATTGAAAGACAATATGAAGTGCATGAATATACATGTTGTGGGTGTCCCAGAAGGAGAAGAGAAGGGAAAAGGAGGAGAAAAACTAATGGAGGAAATTATCACTGAAAATTTCCCAATGCTTATGAAAGACTTAAAATTACAGATCCAAGAAGTGCAGCGTACCCCAAAGAGAATAGATCCAAATAGACATACTCCAAGACATTTAATAATCAGAATGTCAGCGGTCAAAGAAAAAGAGAGGATCTTGAAAGCAGCAAGAGATAAGCAAGCCATCACATACAAGGGAAGCCCGATAAGACTATCCACAGATCTCTTAGCAGAAACCATGGAGGCGAGAAGACAGTGGGATAATATATTTAAATTATTAAAAGAGAAAAAACTGCCAACCAAGAATTCTATATCCAGCAAAATTGTCCTTCAAAAATGAGGGAGAAATTAAAACATTTTCAGACAAAAAATCACTGAGAGAATTTGTGACCAAGAGACCAGCTCTGCAAGAAATACTAAAGGGAACACTAGAGACAGATACGAAGACAGAAGAGAGAGGTGTGGAGAAGAGTGTAGAAAGAAGACTATGAGTAAAGGTAAAAAGAAGGAAAATTAGATATGACATATAAAATCCAGAAGGCAAAATAGGAGAAGAAAGTACTACCCATGCAGTAATAACACTGAATGTTAATGGATTAAACCCTCCAATCAAAAGACATAGTTTGGCAGAATGGATTAAAAAACAGGACCCATCTATATGCTGTCTCTACTCAAAGGACACGAGGCCAAGGACACAAATAGACATTTACACACCAATGTTTATAGCAGCATTATTAACAATTACCAACAGATGGAAACAGCCAAAATGTCCATCAACAGACAGTTGGCCAAACAAACTGTGACATTTACATAAGATGGAATATTATGCAGCTGTAAGACAGAATAAAGTTATGAAGTATGTAACAACATGAATGGACCTTAAGGACATTATGCTGAGTGTGATTAGCCAGAAACAAAAGGACAAATACTGTATGGTCTCACTGATATGAACTGATATTAGTGAATAAACTTTGGAATATTTCCTTGGTAACAGAGACCATCAGGAGACAGAAATAGGGTGAGATATTGGGTAATTGGAGCTGAAGGGATACAGACTGTGCAACAGGACTGAATACAAAAACTCAGAAATGGACAGCACAATACTACCTAACTGTAATGTAATTATGTTAAAACACTGAATGAATCTGCATGTGAGAATGATAAAGGGAGGAGGGCTGGGGACATAAATGAAATCAGAAAGAAAGATAGATGGTATAATCTAGGAATGCCTAGAATGTATAATAATAGTGAAATGTACAATGTACAAATTTTAAAAATGTTTTGCATGAGGAAGAACAAAGGAATGTCATTATTGCAGGGTGCTGAAAATAGATGATAATACTTTAAAATGTCATCTTATGTGTGAGACTAAAGCAAAAAATATTTATTTGTTACAAAATTTATATTTTGACTAGAGCATTTCCTAATATAACTCATGTAGATAGTTTGATTGAATGTCATAAGTACTTGGAATCTCAGGTAGGACATGAGATTTTGTTGGTTTGTCCAGAGTGATGCCCCGATGAATCCCAGAGTGAATGATCAGTGACTGGAAAAGTATTTGCAAGCCCCCTTTGGGGAATGGTGAGAGTGGGGAGAAATCCAACTTCCCCAAGTTGAATTCTTGATATTCTCACAAGCAGTGTGGACAACCAAAGCTATAGGCTGAGCCCCCAGGCTTGGGGTTTGTTCATATGAAACTTAACCCCACAAAGGATAGGTCAAGTCTACTTAAAATTTAGGCCTAAGAGTCACCCCCAAGAGAGCCTCTTTTGTTGCTCAGATGTGGCCTCTCTCTCCAGCCAACATGACGAGCAGTCTCACCACCCTCCCCCTCTCTGCGTGGGACATGACTCCCAGGGGTATGGACCTTCCTGGCAATGTGGGACAGAGAACCTGGAATAAGCTGAGACTCAGCATCAAGGGACTGAGAAAAACCCTAGAATGAGCTGAGAATGAACATCAAGGGATTGAGAGAACCTTCTCGACCAAAAGGGGAAGAGTGAAATGAGACTAAGTGTCAATGGCTGAGAGATTCCAAACAAAGTTGAGAGGTTATCCTGGTGGTTATTCTTGTGCATTAATTAGATATCACCCTGTTGTTCAAGATGTAGTGGAGAGGCTGGAGGGAAATGCCTGAAAATGTAGAGTTGTGTTCCAGTAGCCATGTTTCTTGATGATGCTTGAACAATGATATAGCTTTCACAATGAGACTGTGAATGTGAAAACCTTGTGTTGGATGCTCCTTTTAGCTACTATATCAAAAGAAGAGTAGAACATATGGAATAAAAATATATAATAGGGGGAACAAATTGTTAAAATAAATTTAGTTTGAAATGCTAGTGGTAAATGAAAGTGAGGGGTAAGGGGTATGGTATGTATAATCTTTTTTTTCCTCTGTTATCATTTTATTTCTTTTTCTGTTGTCTTTTTATTTCTTTTTCTAAATTGATGCAAATGTTCTAAGGAATGATGAATATGCAACTATGCGATGGTATTAAGAATTACTGATTGTATATGTAGAATGGAATGATATCTTAATGTTTTGTCTGTTAATTTTTTTAATCAATAAAAAAGTTAAAAAAAAAAACAAAACATGCTTTCATGGCTCCTTTTTTGACTCTTTAGTTTTAGGCACCCTCTGTTGACTTTCCTCTGCAGGGGATGAGGATTTAACCCTCTGTCCTCCTCCTGTGCCTTTCACACCTGTCCCTTCCCATCTCCATGTTTATATTACTCAGCCGGGTTTGGCATGCAGTATGCAAAGGTGGTTCTCCCTGCCTCAGTGACTGGTGCCACCATTCACTTGGCTGTCCAAGTCAGATATTTGAGCATCCTTCTTAACTTCTTTCTCTTTCCCTTAATCCTCCCTTTTCCTCATTTCCCCTCCTCTCCCTGTCTAGTCACTAATGGAATTCTGTGAACTTTCCCTCTGACATAACTCTTAAATTCATCCACTTCTCTCTGTTTGCACTGCCACCGCACTTTCTCTGCCACCCTCACTGCAGAATACTGCAATAACATTAGTTTCCTTGTTTTTCTCTCATGCCTCCCTCTGGTCTCTGCTTCACCTTGAAGCTGGCGTGAGCGTTCTCAAACACATATCAGACCATGTAATTCTCTTGCTTAAACCTCATGAGTATTCCTTGAGGCTTATAGGGTAAAGTTCAAATTCCTTACCATGGTGTGGAGAGAGAAGGTTTTGTCTGGCATTTTTTCTCCCTCCAGGAAGTATCTTTACAGGCTCTATTTACTTCCAGTAAACTTGGGACCAGGTAAAATATTAGTGGAAATGACATATGTCATTTCTAGGCCAGTAAGTGCTGTGTGCCTATTATATCTCTCTTTTCTCTCCTGTAGTAACCTCTGAGGACCGTATTCTAGTTGCTGTAGCTATTGGAGAGGAGGGCTGCTCTGCCCACATTGGGCTTTACATGATAAGTCTTTGTTGTTCTAAGCCAATGAAGCTTTGGGTTTATCTGTTACAGCAGCATAGCTTACCATTACCCTGACTAACACAGTATATATCAGGCCCTTCAGGGTTCAGTCTATTTTCTTGCTCTAACATTCTCCCTTCTTTTCCTTCCCTTAGATTTTATATTCTAGTTACAGTGAAAAGCTTTCAGTTCCCTGGACATTCCAGGCTCTTTCCCACCCCAGGCCTTTGTACATGTGGTTCTTGTTGCTTAGAACATCTTCTTATCACCCATCCCTGCTTGCCAGTTGGCCTGGCTAGCCTTAACTCAACCTTCAAGTCTCAGCTTAGCTGTCTGTCTCTCTGGGAAGACTTTAAGACTCCCTCCTACCTACTGGGAGAGGTGCCCTTTCCTTGTGTTCTCTGAGTACCCAGTGCCTACCCTTCACTTATCACTCTGTCCTGAAAATGTCTGTTCACTGTGTTAACACCAAACTAGACTGTAAGCTCGCTGATCATGGGGTCAGTGCCTCATTCGCTGCAGGCTTCTCAGGGCCAATCAAGTATGTGCTCAGTAAATTTTTGTGAAATAAATGAATTGCTGTGGGAAGATCCAGGCATGATCTTAAATTGAAAGCTATTTTGAAAAGCTGCAAAAAAAAAAAAAAGAAAAAGATTTCTTTTTCCAGGACTTTCTTAGTTGTTTTAATTCCTGAGACAGTATCAATTAGTGGTTTGGAGGAAACAGTCTATAGTCAGATGGAGCTAGTTTGACTTCTGGTCTTACTAGCTGTATAATGATAAGCAAATTACTTAATCTCTCTAAGTCTCAATGCCATTACCTAATGTGAATAATAGTGCCCTTTTATAGGGTTAGTGTGTTGATTAAATGAATTGATATATATAAGCAGTTATATGTGCCCAAAATAGATGTTAATGATATTGTTATTATTATTATTATTCTTGTTTTTATAATGCATCAAATACAGAGTTCCCATATGCCTGCCTATCATTAACACTTTGCATTGGTGTGGTACATTTGTCACAATTGATGTCAGCACATCATGATAACTCTACTACTGACTACAGCCAATGGTTTAAGTGTTGTGCAATACCATGGATTTAAAAAAAATTTTATTCTAGCAATATATATACCACCTAAAATTTCCCCTTTTAACCACATTCAAATATATAATTCAGTGCTGTTAATTATGTTCACAATGCTGTGATAGTGTTATTTTAAAAAAATATACTAAATCCAGTGTAATATCACAAAGTGGATCCAGGGAATAATGAATGAAATCCAAATGAAGGACTGGAATTCAGTTAATAGTAATATTCTAATGTTAGTTTCTTAGTTTATTATCCCACAGTAATGTGAGATAATATTAGGGGACAGCTGGGTGAGGGGTGTAAAGGAACTCTTTGTACTATCTTTACAGGTTTTTTGTAAATTGAAAATTATTCCAAAATAAAAAGTTTATCAAAATATATTACAAAATATGTTATAATTAATATTCATTTTATTTGCATAGTATCCCTATATGATGTATGCATAATTAATGCATAATTATTGCCACTTAAAAATGAAGAAACTAAGACACAGAGAAATAACTTGTTTGTGGTTACTGGTCATATTCAGGGTAACAGAATTGGAATGATTGGTAGGTTGGGATTTAAACAGAATGCAATAATAAACATCTCCTGACCCCCCACTTTGTGGAAGACCCCACCCTAAGTGCTTTTTCAATAGAGGATAACAGGCTGTATCTGCCCTCAAGGTGATTGATTACAAGTAGGACACTCAAGTTCACACAGTGATGAGGGTAGTATCAGGGATAGGATTCAGAATCAGCCCCTGACTCAGTAGCCTAGCCCTTAACCATTGTACCAAACAGATGGGGCGTGGGAGGGGAGTGCTGATTAGGTGTACATGCAATCCACAGTGTGAGTGCAAAGGTAAATTGGGTTGCCTGGGGTTTAGAGACAGTGAGCTTCAAGGATGGGGGCTTTGAGCTGAGTCTTCAAGGATGGGCAAAATTTGATCTGGAGAAAGAGAAAGGGAGAACCTGGAGTGGGTCTTCAAGCCTGGGATGAGCCACCTTCTCTTTAGCTCCCTTTTCCTATCTGTGACTAGCCCTGAGAGCTAGAAGGCACTGTGTACACTTGGCCAATCTGCATAGCACTTCATGAAAGATAGCAGTTCCTAGTGCACAGAGCATGGGTTTTGGAACAGACAGCCTGGGTTCAGCAATTGCTCTTTTCTTATCATTTGTGTGATCTTGAACTTACTATTTAGCCTCTCCAGTTTCAGAAAAATGAGGATAAATAATGACCACCTGACCTGGTTGCTGTGAGGGTTACCTACTGAGAAATGGGTATAAACTGGGTGCAATGCTGGCTACTTGTGAAGACTCAGTAAGTCGTGTCGCCTCTGCGTGCCTCGTTCCTTTTGTTTTGTCTAAAGCTTCAATAATGAATGTTGATTATATTGCTAAACATTTCCTAGGAAGGCAGCTTCATGTAAATGAAAGAACGTGGACTTTGTGAGGCTGTGCTACTTACCATTTGAGTGACCCTGACCAGTTGTATAAGCACGTGGCCCTTAATTCTTCGTTGTGATATAATGTCAATTTCATAGGAATGTAGTGATAAATTACAAGATGGTGTGTGAAGGTAGCTCATTCAATTGTTAGTGCTTGTCATTGTGTCTTGTGATTTTCTGTATGATTCATATTAAATTCATATTAATCTTGACTTCTTCCCAAATTGTGTGCTCTTTAAGGACAAATCTTTAGTCTTGTATCCATTCCTCTAGCATGTGGTTTAGGGGCATAGTAGGTGCTTGTTCCACATGAGTTAGCCTGCTTTCGGGGTGGGCATCCTCCACATGTAGGTGCATTCAACAGCATTTCTACCCCATCCTGCTCAGCTCAAGGAAATTCCCTTGGGCTGGTGCACAGAGAAAGGACTAACCTGTAAAATGGCCACCAAGAAGTTTTATTTATTTTACTTACAGGCTTCAATCTCTAAGACAGCACTGAGGGATTGGGGGTGGGAGGTGGCACATCAGATAGTGGTCTCTAGCAACTAAATCAGCTGAGGGAATCCGTCCTGCAGTGATTCATTCTTGCTATGAAAAATCCTCCTGCTGACATCTAGACTTTTCTCAGCCTCCTCCTCAGCCTCGTCCTCGCTGGTCTTGCGGCGGGTGTTCTGGTAGAGCACGGCACACACGCCCGTGAGCCACGCGGCCACGGTGCCTGCCGCAAAGATGCAGAAGCCGATGAGCAGCAGGAAGATATAGTCTTGGCGGTCCAGGTGTGTGATGCACATGTACCGCAGCGGGTTCCCCACCCGTGTGATGGGCCACCCCGCCAGCTCTGCGGGCTCGAGGCACGTGGCATTTTGTTCATCTGTGAGGAAAAACACAATGGGCATAGTACTGAAACAGCTGTTGCTGCAGTGGACCAAAAAGTCCCTGAAGAGGCTGTCTGGACCCCTGCTACTCAAAGTGTGGCCCGTAGACCAGCAGCATCAGCATCACCTGAACTTGGGAAATGCAGAATCTCAGGCACCACTCCAGACCTCCTGAATCAAAATCTGCTTCTCAACAGCATCCCCAGGCAATTTGTGGGCACATTAAAATTTGAGAGGTACTGTGTCTAGACTGGTTTTTGCCCAGAGGCTTACCTCCATTCAAGTTACCTCCTGAAAAGTGGGCTTTCCTTCTTAAGATCCCCAAGGAAGGAGAGACCACAATAGGGACTGAGGGGTTGGAAACTTAAGCAAGATTGCGTGAAATGTTTACACTCCACTTATGTTCATCATTTCTCTCTCCCCTCCCTCTTCTTCACCTTCACCTTTCCTCTTCCACTTTATCTCTTTCCCTTCATCTGTGCCTGAGCCCAGCCAGGGTCCACTAGTGCACCCAAGGGCACCACAACCCACTTGACTCAACTCTTGGGAGGGGTGAAATTCTCTGGAAATATCTACTTGATTTCTTTCTCCACGCCCCACCCCTACTCCATCCGGGGAAATCACTGGGGAGTTCAAGAGAAAGAGACAACCAATAGAGGAAACTGTTTTGCTTCTCAATGGTGCTTTTGGCATCCACTTGCTAATCATTTGATCTATGTGAGTCTTCAGTCCTTTTTGGTAGCTGACTTAGCACCCTGACTACTTCTCTGTGCACTTCCCCACATCTAGCACAGTGGACTTCAGGATATAACAGAAGAAAAGTGTTGCTTACCCTCAACTTTAGGGCAGGAACTATCAGACTATGTGACAGCAGCAATAGGCTTGGGGATCAAGGAGGTTAAGGACATCGAGTCTGGACTGGAGGTAGAGGCAGGAAATGTAGAGAAAGAAGTACCAAAGTGAGTTCTCTGGGAAGGAGGCAGTTTGGGGGCTAGAAAGAGCTGTCCAGACTTGAGTGATCTCTAAGTCATCTCCAAGTTGGGTGCTATTATGTGCAGCTTGCTTCTGCATCACCGCACCTAAAGTGCAGTCATTTTGTTACTTTCGGGAAGTTGACCTAATGCATGTGATGCTGTTGAGGTCATGGGACTAGAGGAGGTAGACACAGGAGGGAACCCCCCACAGAGACTGTGTCATATCCACTGTTTACAGTGACTA
This sequence comes from Tamandua tetradactyla, assembly GCF_023851605.1. Lineage (NCBI taxonomy): Eukaryota > Metazoa > Chordata > Mammalia > Pilosa > Myrmecophagidae > Tamandua > Tamandua tetradactyla. The sequence continues at coordinate 18,844,025 of NC_135330.1, read as the reverse complement.
CAGAGGAAGGCAGAGGGAGAAGCCCTGCTCTAAACTGAGCATGTGGCAGTGGCCCTCAGGGCCGCCCTCCCTATCTGAGAGCTCTTGAGTGGACGGAAGAGAATTAGGGTCCATGACCTCCATTTGAGGTGCTGTGAAGGAGCAGGAATATAATTATGCCTCTAGACTTCTGGCCAGCCAGCCTGGTTTGTGGACCTCTGGGGCTCTGCTCAGGAGGCCCAAGAGTGGGGCTAGTGAGAGAACTTCTTTTGTTGCTCAGATGTGGTCTCCCTCTCTCTAAGCCAGCTCGGCAGGTGAACTCACTGCTCTTCCTTCTATGTGGGACATGATTCCCAGGTGTGTAGATCTCCCTGGCAACGTGGGACAGAAATCCTGGGTGAGCCGGGGGCCTGGCATCAAGGGGTTACAAAAACCTTCTTGACCAAAAGGGGAAAGAGAGAAATAAGACAAAATCAAGTTTCAGTGGCTGTTTGATTTAAAACAAAGTTAAGAGATTATCCTGGAGGTTATTATGCATTATATATATCCCTTTTAGCATATGGTAGTGGTTAGAGGGAAGTAACTGAAATTGTTGAGCTGGGTTCCAGTAGCCTTGACTCTTGAACATGATTGTATAAAGATATAATGTTTATAATGTGACTATGTGATTGTGAAAATCTTATGTCTGATGCTCCTTTTATCCAGTGTATGGACAGATGAGTAAAAGAACTATGGATTAAAAAAATAAAATAATAGGGTGATAAAGGGTAAAATAAATTGGGTAGATGGAAATACTAGTGGTCAGTGAGGGGGAGGGGTAAGGTGTATGGTATATATGAGTTTTTTCTTTTTATTTCTTTTTCTGGAGCGATGCAAATGTTCTGAAGAATGATCATGATGATGAATACACAACTATGTGATGACATTGTGAGCATATTGTATGGAATGTGTGTGTGAAAATTTCTCAATAAAGATAGATTTTCAAAAAGAGTGGGGCTGTTGAGGATGGGGACAACCGTTCCTGGGAGTGCTTCAGTAATGCTATCAAGAAAGGGCTTGGGTCACCTACCCAAACTACCAGAGACACAGGAATGTACAAAGGCAGATATATTTGAGAAGGAAAAACCTGTATTTCTGAGGGTCAGGTGTGTGTGTGTGTGTGTTCATTCCAGCTGAGGCTTGGGTGGTAGAGGTGAGACTAAACATTAAACACACATTTTCCCATTTTGGAGCATTAGCCGTGAAAGGAGCAATTAGGCAGTAATTTTAATGCACTTTTAGGCTGTTGTTAAGGGATGTGGGTGGCTCTGTTGGGAGCGGATCTGGAGTTTTCTACTGTTACTCTCTCTCTCTTTCACCATTCCCTGTCACTGCCAAGGAACAGCTTTGGCTTCCTAGCTGTTCTCATCTCCATCATTTTCCAGCTCTGGTCCATTCATACGCTCCTGTCAGATCTCTCTTCCTCAGGCACAGCTCTTGCCAGACACTCTCTGGCTCAAAACTTTCTCCTACACCCCTATTGTTCTTAGAATAAAATTCAGACCATCTGACCTGACATTCAGAGCCCCTCATCATATGCTGCCTTCTGCCTGTTTCACCTAACTCACAGTACTCCTGGTAACCCACTTTTCACTCCAGTGCGAATGAAATGCGTATTAGTCCTTGATTATATCTTGCCCTTGCCCTCAAAATGTAGCTTTGTTTCATTGCTCTTTCCACATCAAATGCCTCTCCCCCAGATGTTTGCATGATTAGATCCTTTTCATCCTTCAAGGTCTAGCCTAGATGCATCTCCTCCCAGGAGACCTTCTCCAACCACCTTGTCCTCATAGCTCAGAGGACATATGATTGTTCCCACTTCTGAACTCATCTACAGCATCTTCATGTTTCATTCTTAGTGACTATTACATTCTGTTCTGATGGTTGTTCATATATATACCTTTTCTCCCCTACTAGTCAGACTTCTAGCTCTTGAAAACATAATCCATATCTGATCATTATTGTTGTTGTTAACAAAAGATACTATTCACCAAATGAATTGCTTAATTTTTAAGTATTTGGGAGTTTTCTAGTATTTTATTATTAAATTTGAGTTTAATTCTAACATGGTCAGAAACATACTATGATAGCAATCCTTTGAAATTTATTGAGAATTTGCCTTATGGCTGAACATATGTTCAATTTTAGTAAATTTTCCACGTGCATTAAGAAAAGCATATTTTGCCTTTATTGAGTAGTGTGCTATGTAGGTCAGTTAGGTGTTGAATTGTACAGATTTTCTATGTCTTTATTTTTTATTGTAAAAAAATCTATTATTTATTAGCTACCATTAGTCTATTAGTATTCTATTAGTTACTAGAAGTATGTTAAAGTAAACGTATTTATGATTGTGTATTTGTCTGCTTCTCCATAGAGTTCTATCAGGTTTTACTTTACATATTTTGAAGCTATATTATTAGATGCATACAAAATTATAACTGTAACATCTTCCTGGTAGATAACCCTTCTAACAATGAGCAGTATTTCCCATTAGCTCTAGTAATGCTTCTAGCCTTCGTGTTTACTTATTTGACATTAATATGGCTATGTCAAATATCTCTTGATTTAGTGTTTGCATGGTGTATCTTTCTCATCCTTTGACTTCAATATTTCTATGTTCCTACATTTAATGTATATTTCATAAGCACCCTATGTGTATAGGTTTTGTTTTTCATTCAATCCAACAAACTTTGTATTTTAATTAGTCCAGAAGCATTTAGTGTAATTACTGGCATATTTGAATTTGTATCTAGCATTTTATTTTTTTTCTATATGTCCCTTGAACCACTTTTTTATATCTAATTTCTTCTCCTTTCTTGCCTTGCCTACTTTTAAATTATGTTATTTGCTCTTCTTTAGCTTATTAGTAATACATTATTTTCCTGTCCTGCTATGATGACTTTAGACATGATATACACCTCTACTGATTATAAAGTGCCTAAATTAACCTCTATTCTTGACCACCCACAAGGTAGTTTTAATTATTGCCATGCTACAGAAGAAATAAACTGATGCATTAGTAAAGCTGAAGAAGCTGAACTAGTTGATTAGTGGCAGAGCTGGGACAGAACCTCAGCCCAGTTCTTATGACTCCAGAATCCGTTCATATCTGTGCTTCTCCACAAAGACCCATGCCCAGAGCTTGCACAGCTTCAGTGCTCTGCAACTGTTTCATGAATCCATGAATGAGGGCAAGAAAAGTGCTGGAGGCAGGGGTGTTTTCTTAATTAAAACTTGAAGCTTTTCAGAGAAATTTCAGGGAATGTTCAGTCCTTTTGGCTTGTTTTTCTTATGTAACAAACTTGGCACTTTCCTTAAAGAACAGGTGGTGGTAGGGGTAAAAGAAAAAAAAAAGGCTAGGGAGAAGAGTGAACTAATCGAAATAGGCTAGGCTTGGTCTATGAACTGGGTGAAAAGTGTCGGAAGAGCAAAAGCTCTTTTCTTCTTTTCCCAGAAAGGAATAGTTTTAACAACTCTTCTCTGTGGGCTCTGTGCTTAGACTGTTGGGTTAAAAATCTGCCTCCATTATTTATCATGTGCTCTGGTGCAAACTTTTGAACTTCTCCACATCTGTTTTGACATCTGTAAAATGGAGAAGTTCTTTTTTTTGGGGGGGGGGAGGGCTGTGGGTGGAGGTTGTGGATTAAATGGGAGAACACTAAGCACAGTGCCTGGTGCACAGTATGCATGCAACAAGCGCTGCTGCCATGCCGATCCTGCAGGCCCTGCCATGCCGATCCTGCAGGCCCTCTAGGTCCCAGCCCTGTTCATACATTCTTCCCTCTCTGGCTTTCTTGATCTCATTGCCTCTCACCCTGGTACTGTTGTCCATGCTGTGCACTGCATAACTCCATGGGGCCCTATGCACATATATACAGGTGACTAGGCCCTGTGTTGTCCCTTCCCCCAGCCCCACTCCAGAGGGCCCAGGGCATTTGCCCCCGTTAAAGCGCCTAGATACAATTACAGGTGTCATTAATGTTTAACTTTTTCCTACAAATAGTTTCTATAGAAACATAAGCCATTCCCTTGTTTATTTCATACACAGTGCATTGCTTGCAGGCAGAGAACCTATCTGCCTGAGCCAGATGCATGGAGGAGCGAGAGAATCCATGGCTCAGACCCACGTCCATTAGTACAGGAGCCCAGGAGGCCTCCCATTCAGAAAACAGGCTGGAATCCTACAGTTATAAGAGGGACTGCTCTTTTGCTTGGCCTGCAGGAGGGACCACAGTTCCTCTCAGGGGTCTGCTGCAGGTTTCCAGAGGTTGGTGCCCCAGAGCAGCCAAACCCTGTGCAGGCTGCTCTGAGTCCTGAGGCAGAGCTTGCTCATAAACTGTCTTGACAGAATGGAAGGAGTGAGCCTCCAGATGTGGGGAGGCAAAGTGAGAGGAAGGAATCAGAAGACTACCTTCCTATCAAAATGCAACTGCCCCTCTGAATGCGAGCACTCCCCGGTTTCTACCAGCTTAATCACTTTATCATAAACCCATGTCTTGACCCAGCGAAAGGCACAAAACCCCTCTTCTCCTTAGTCTTGCCTGCCTTGCCTGAATATCATTAAATGTGCAGTGCTTTGTTTTCTTTCTTATTTTCTCCAGAAAAATTATGTATTTGTCGAGGAAATGAATTTATTCATTTGTCCGCTTCTGCCTGCTGGATTGTAAACCCCATGAGGACATGGATTTGTTGTGTTTTGTTCCCTATAGTATCCCCAGCACCTAGAACCATGGCTAATACAAATTAGAGCTCAATGAATATTCGTTGAATGAATTAAATGTCATTTATAATTAATACCCTTTGGGATCACTCACACTGACATAGTGCTTGTCTGGAGAGGAGGGAGCCTGAAAAGGCAGAAGACCATATGTGGGTCAGCAAGCCTTTTGCCTCCTTGGATTACTCCATACAAGACAAATACTGTCTCTGCCTACCTCCTAAGAGTTTGGGGAAGATTCTGGGAGCTAAGTGGTATGAGGTCCCTGAGGAGACACAAGCAGATGGTTTCTTGAACCAAATGGAGGGATAAGCATTGAGCCTGCAATGGCCCCCTCCCTCCCCAAGTCTGCAGAGAAAAAAATGAGGATAAGTACAGACAGGGATGAATGAGAGGCAACAATATGCTGTAGGGGTGTCATCAACAGGTAATGTTATTTTAACCCAGTTACCCTTTGAAGACTGTTTTAGAGAAGAGACCTTTTTGTTCCTTTTCATATCTCTCATGCCTGGCATACAGTAAGTGCTCAAGAAATATTTGCTGATGTATTCATGGGAGAACGGGTGGCTTATTAGGTTGATAGCATACATTAATTCTTCAACTCTTGTGTCTTTGGGCTTGCCATTTAGGATAGGTTTTCCAGTTGGGATTTGAAGGGATCACAGTTGTACTTGGCTGTACTATGGGTGGTCCAGAGGAGACAACTCTCTAAAAGAGAACCTAGAAGGGGCAGAGTAGCATCCTAACAACACCAAAGTCAAATGGCCAGCAAGGCCCCATTCTCAGATCCTCATACATAGTACAATGGGCATTTCTAGTCTTGACACTGGCCTCTACCTTTTCCTACCTAAAGCTGCTTTTCCTCATCACCTAGATGTCTTCCTATGATGACATAAGCCAGGGTTCTGCAAACTGCAACTTGCAGAATGAAAGCAGCCTGCTGCCTGCTTTTTTTTTTTTTTTTTTTATCTTTCTTCCCTCCACTCTTTGTCCATATTTACCTTCTAATACACTGAACTCTTCCCAATTCAGGGTCTTTGCATTTGTTTTTCCCTTTGTCTAGAAAGCCCGCCCTTTCCCTCCATCCTTTGTGTTTCTATGGCTTTCCCCCTCACTCTATTTAGTTCTCTGCTCAAATATCACCCTACCTAAAGTGTCTGCCTCCACTCTCAATACCAGGCACACTCTTCCATTCCCCTGCCTTATTATTGTCTCTAGCAGTTATTGTTACTTGAAATTATGTCATGTATCTGCGTGTTGTCTTCCTCACCCTCTAGAAGCTCCATGGGAGCATGTCCATTTCTGTCCACATGCCCTGGCCCCCGGTAGGTGCTCAGTAAACTATCAGTGGAACAAATGCGTTTGGGTGTCAGGCTAGTCTGCTGACCCCTCTGTGAGTATCAGATTTACACCTGCAAAGATAACAATGCCTATACTTCACACCTCAGCCAAGTGTTGTGGTCAAAACCTCTTGGCTGTTAGAAGACAATATGTTGAAGATTACAAGGATTTGTCTAAAATGACTTTCATTCCAGTCTAAACTGTTATGATTGCATGTTTCGAATGTATTGATCACTTCTTTATTTGGGTTGAGGGGAAAACCAAACCTACTTCTTGTTCTGATTTAAAAAGAAGATCACTGAGTTTCTGATAAGCACCAAACATCATGCTAAGTGCTTTTTACATAATATTGCCATTATTAAAGCTTAAAAAACACTCCCCCACCCGGCCCCAAGGAGTGCTGAGGGTCTCTGAGTTGGGCTGTCTTTGGATGATGAACCCCAGACAAAGAACAGCATCCTAGTACATCTTACACCCGTCTGCTTCTATAAATCACATGCTCCTCCCAGTCTGTGCACCCTCATGGTACTCAGAATCACCCCCAGGCACCTGGACTGTTCACTGCAAGAATTCAGCAGTAGCAGCAGCATTAGCTAGCGTTAGCTGAGTGCTTACTCTGTGCAGTTCTAAAATCTTTATGTGAGTTGTTTCACTTAATCATCACAACAACCTAATGAAGAAGGTTCTATTTTGACTCTGTTTACAGATGAAGATCCTGAGTCACGTGGAGATTGTTTTGCCCCAAGTCCCACAGTTGATAATGACAGAGGCTGGATTAAAAACCAGGCAGAGCCCATCTTAGGTTTGCCTGTTCAGCTAGGATATGGGAGTCTCAAAAAAAAAGGGGGGGTGGGGGGATATTTATAGTTGCCTAACTGGATTGGTGTTAAGGAAGCATTGTAGAAAACATCATGTGAAACCATGTTCTTTTACAGATACATCATTGATTTTTTTTTTAACCTCACTGAAAAAAAATAGGGGCTGTCAGGAGTGGGCCCCTTGATTCCATCTGTTCCCACATCCTCACCTCATCCCTATCTGTGCTTACCCTCCTTTCTTTCTGAGGAGGTGCCTTTCCCAGCTCAAGGCTTTTCCCTCCGTTTCATCCTTCTTCTGCGGGGTGGCAGTTATTCAACCCCATCAGTTATTCAACCCCTTTTCCCTATCTTTGCCCTTTCTCTCTGCATTGACTCCTTATCATCGGCGGATAAACACATGCTTGGATCTCTTTTCTCCTAAATATACACTCCTTCTTTATACTCCAGCTATTACTTTTTTCCTTCACTCCACATCCAAGAGTCCTGAAAAGTAGTGTTCATTGTTTTCTGTACTCTTTCACCTCCTTGCCCTTTAGTGTATAACCCACTGTATCTGATGTCCACTCCCATCAGGTTACTGGACTGTCCTCACCCAAGTCATCAGAGAACCACTTTGTTGCTAAATCTAATAGACACTTTTCAGTCCTTATCTAACCTGCTACTGCGTTTGGACCTCTTTCATCTCTTGGCTTCCATGAATCTACGCTTTTCAAATTTTCTTTCTCCTCTGGCTGCTTTTGCCTACTGTATATCATAGGTTGTTCTTCTTAACTTGACCTTTCAGTTTGTTGGCATTTCCCCAAAACTTCAGTTCTTGGCTTTATTATTCTCTTATTCAAAACTCTTTCCCTGGCTGAGCTCATCTGTTGTTTGGTTTCAGTGATCACCAGTGAGTTGATGATTCCCAAATACATATTTTATGTTCTGTCCTCTACTCTGAATTTTAAGTCAGAACATCCAAATGTCCTTTGCTTTGTTTCAGTGATCACCAGTGAGTTGATGATTCCCAAAAATATATTTTATGCCCTGCCCTGTGCTCTGAATTTTAAGTCAGAACATCAAATTGATATGACCAAAAGCACAAGCAACAAAAGAAGAAATAGATAAATTTGATTCCATCAAAATTAAAAACTTTTATGCATTGAAGGACATTGTCAAGAAAATGAAAAGAACAACCTATGGAACAGGAGGAGTAGTTGTAAACCAGGCATTGAATAAGGGCTTAATATTCAATATATATAAAGAACTTTTACAATCCAACAACAAGAAGACAAACAGCCTAATTAAAAAATGGGCAAAGGACTTCCAAAGCTTGGCAGTGTTTTTCCGAAGGTATACAAGTGCATAAATAAGCACATGAAAAGATGCTCAATATCATTAATTATTAGGGAAATGCAAATCAAAATCACAATAAGGTATAACTTCACACCAATGAGGATGACAATTAGTTAAAACAAACAGAAAATAACAAGTATTGGAGAGGATGCAGAGAAATTGAAATTCTAGTTCATTGTTGGTGAGAATTGTGAAATAGAAAGTGACATAGTGGTTCCTCAAAGAGTTAAGTTTGCAATTACCATACCACCTGGCAATTCCATTTCTAGGTATATACCCAAAGAAAGTAAAAACAGGGTCTCAAACAGATGCTTGTATACCAGTGTTTATAATAGCATGGGTAAAAGGTGGAAATCACCCAAGGGTGCATCAACAAATGAATGAAGAAACAAAATGTGGTACATTCACAGTATGGAATATTATTTCAGCATAAGAAAGAATGAAGTGATGAGACTTTGCTGCATCATGGAAGAACCTTGAAAACATTTTGCTCTGTGAAATAAGCAAGGCACATAAAGAAAAAAAATTGATATCATACAAATATTGTAGGATATCACTTATAAGAGATGACTAGGGAAAGCATATTCATAGAGACAGAAGGCAGATTAGAAGTTATCAGGGGAGTGGGGAAGAAGGAGTGTTTGGGGGAAGAAAAAGGAACATCCTAGTGCCTATGGGCTCACAGGACCCTCCACTCAAAATGAGACTTAGTGTCTTCCCTAGTCTCCTCACTGCCATTCCTCCATGATGGCCCCACAGTTATCCAAGCCAAAGCCTTAGGAGTTATCCTTGAATTTTGCCTTTCCTTTATTTCCCACATTTCATTCATTCATTCAATATATATCTAGTGAGCATTTTCTAGCAGGCCTTCTACTAGTCTCTGATGACTCAAACAGGCTCTTTGCTCTCATAGTTTCTAGTATATTAGGGAAGGCAAACATTAGATTAATATAAATATATTAATAACTTAAAATTGTGCCAAAGTTTGAAGGCAAGTACAGGGAACAGTGAGAGGGTCTAGTCCAGTCCCAGGTTCTGTTGATTCTGCCTTTTAGATAGTTTCTTCTGATCTGGCCATACCTCTCCATCCTCACTGCTGGTATACACTGCCTTCCTGTCTTATCTGGGTATCTACAGGAATCTTCCTGCACAAACTCCAGGCTTGCCTGCCCCCTGAACCTTCCCCAGTATGCAGCCATGTAATCTTTCTAAAATGCTCTGACCTAAAATCCTGCAGTGGCTTATCATTGCACTCAGGAGACACTGCCTGTTTCCCAGAAAACACTCAAGGCTCTTCACAGCCTGGCCCCTCTTCCTCTTTCTAGCTGCAGCCACTCTCTGCTGGATTGCCTCCAGGTCGGGGTGCTCTTCACCTCTAGAAATGAGGAAACCAAAGTTGGATACTTTGCCAGAGGGTTGAATGATGTCAGCTGACCTGAGGGGCCATGTATAGAGGCCTGGCATTTCTGAGATCCAAGGAACATTAAGTCAGCTGGCCCTAGGGATCCTAACTGGGCTGAGTTAGGGAGCGTGTCAGAATCACCCAGGGATCCTTTCTAAACTGCACATACTTACCACCCCCATCCCTTTTTGAATTTTCCTATATGGTTTAGAGATCACTAACCCAATATTACCTGCCAGCTCCCTCAATGCCCTCATGAGGCTGCTCCTCCAGCTCTCTGCTGGAAGGAAACGTAATGCTGGGATGTTTGTGAGTTACATAGTAGGAGAGCCATATGGGTGGAGCAGACGACAGCCTTGGCACTGTCTGCTGCCCAGCCATTTCTCTTTCTTGGCCTCTGGTCTTTATTGCAATTTTCCTGATGAAGGAGATGGGTTAGCATTTATAGTGGAATAGAGCGAGGACCAGAATTCATTCTAGAAATCTAAGTTCTGGCACAGTTGTGGATGACTTTGTATTTGGTGGGTTGAAATGGGGCCATTATCCTTTTATAGCAGCCTTGAATACAGGATGAAATAGCCTTGGAATGAAACTAAGATGTTCTCTGCCTGAAATGCCCTCAAAATGACTTGGAACTGAAGCAGCTCATGACCCAATCCATCTGCTCCCTGCAAGTGCTTCTCAGTGGTTTTACCCACCTGCGTTTCTGGCACCTTTGCTGAGACCCCTTCTCTAGTTTGTGGGCCCCACCATCAGGCTCCATCAGAATTGCCTAAGTATTATAGTTTAAGAGCTGACACAGAGGGACCCTCTGTCCTCAAACTGTTCCCATTTTTACTGCTATTAGCCTGTCACTTTGTTTCCTTCATTATGATTCCTGGGTTGGTCCTTGTCAAATTGCACATTCCCCTTAAGGGGAAGATATGAAACCATTATTGGCCAATGACATCTCCACTAATTGGATCAGCCACTGATGGTTCAGAAAAAAAAACATTGTTATAGGGTTTCCTTAATATGTGATCTAAAGATCATGTGCAAGAGAAGGCCACTGAATCAGAGTCTCTAGATAGGGGCCTGCAATTCTTGTGCTCATTAAAATTTGAGAACGACTGGTTTGGCAGGCCAGGTCTGGGTGGAAAGTCTGGGAGTGTCACATAGCAGATGCTTAAGACAGGAGGTGGTGAAGTGCAGGAATTAGATGCTGCCTTCTTCTTAACTATACTTCTAATCATTTGACCCTACCCCTCATCTCTTGCAAGTCTCCACCTCAGCACTTATCCATCATGCACTTGCTCATCTGGAACAAGTGTCCAGTGACTACTGCTTTCCTTTTACTTCATGTAAGTAAAGTGTCTTATATCCTTCTATTTAGATCCATAGACTGCAAGCTAGTAGGGCCCCTAGAGAGTATCTAATTTAGCTCCCTTATTTTGTAGATAAGAAAAGAGAGACCCAAGGAGGGGAAGTGACTTGCTCAACATCACAAAGTAGCATTACTGTGACCAGAACAAGTCTCCCTGGCTTTCAACTGTTTTTTTTCCTCTTATATCCCTAGATTGTTTTATCAAACACTGAACTATGAACTTCTTTCTCTGTGATAAAACCACTCCAGAATTATAAAACAATGTTGGGTACCTAGAGCATGCAATAATTGTTTCAGAATTGAGTGTGAATTGTGATATGCCCAATAGTAAGGAAATATGATTGGGAAAAGACAATGAACTTGGATGTCAGAAGACCTCTACATGCTACTTGGCTCTACCTAGCTCTGAGGGGGCTGGATTCTTAAGTTCCAGCTTATGCATCCTGTGTTAAAAGGCTGCACTGCCCAATATACTAGCCACCACCAGCTTCGGGTGGCTATTTAAACTTAAATGAATTGAAATAAAATTTTTGAAAAATTCAGTTCCTCAGTGGGACTAGCCAAATTTCGAATACTTGATGGCTGTATGTGGCTAGTAGCTGCCGTACTCGGCAGCACAGATATAGACGATTTACATCATTGTGGAAAGTACTTTTGTCCAGTGCTAGACTATATTTTGGGGATAGAGAGGAAGGGGATATAGGATACCAGGTTCCTCATGCCCAAGAGTTTAGAGTTCAGTGAGTTTTTGAGAACATTTGAGAGGTAAGCCTGTCTTGCTTTGGGAGCCACAAACATCCTGGGAAGAGCTCGATCCCCTCTCTCACCTTCAGATAGCATTAATGACTGGAAAATTACCATTCTGGCCTGGAATTAGTCCTCCTACTTTCTAACGTGGCCAAAAAGGAAATAGAATCAGTGAGTTTTTTTAACTCTGTGTTGATGAGGGCTCACTAGAGCACCCTGCAACTGGCACCTTACCTTCATCGCTGCAGTAATTTTTGTGTTTAGAAAGTGAATAAGTGAATTCCTTAAGGACTGAATAATTTTCATTGCACCTTAAGAGTATACATTGAAGGCTTCTTTTAAGACCTTTAATAACAGCACTGAATTGATTATCAATTTGGGGAGTTTGGGTGTTCCTATTCAGTTTAGATTTATCATGAAGTAAGGTGACTCAAGATCTCTGCATCCTCTGCAGACCCTCTGTGGTTCTTAGCTAAAATATGACACAGGGGGAAGATGTATTATTGTCCACATGTCTCTTCTATTAAGACCTCTCCATTTCCCTCCTGGACCTCTGGTTCTTTCATGTTGCCTCACTATTGCAGAATTGATCTTAGCAAATTGATTACCACAAATCCAATCCCTCCTCTACTTTAAGAGCTGATAAAACCTTAGGAGTACCTGTATTTTTCTTCCTAGGATTTCTAGTATTTTTGAAGGGTCCTATTCAACATTGTGATACCTTTTGAGACCCAAAAGAGTGAGTCTCTAATAGCTAATTTCAGCTCTGTGGTGAGCAGTGCATGGGGGAGATGCTGGGGCAAAGGTGCTCTTCAAATCACAAAATCATAGCTATGGGTGACTTCTTTCTCCCAGGGTCTTGTCTACCCCACAGTTGGACTGACCTTCTTGCCCTCCTCCCTCAGGTTGCTAGAAAGCTGTCTCCATGTCCACACCTGTCTCCAGAAGTGGGACTTTCCTTAGTCAGAGTCTGAGTTCTGGGTTCAGATGCCTTGAGGACAGACAGCTTGCTGCTGCTGGTCCAGCCTCGAGTTTCTTGGTCCAGGGTGAGATCAAGCCTTGATGTTGGCTTCTGGCTTTATTCTCAAGGGTTTGCAATCCTGTGGTTATAACTTGTCCAATACCCAACACACCCTAGGATTCCTCTTGCCCCATATTCTTAGGAATCAGAGTCCTAGGCCCTGTTACCATCTTCTCACATCTATCCAGATCCGTGTCTTGTCTCCACAGTCATGCCTCCTGGACTGATACACACTTTAATTCCATGTGCTGAGCCTTCCTGAAACCTGCTTGTCTGGGAGGCCACCTGATATTATCTTTACTCTACTCTCTTAATACGCAGTATCTTTCTACCAACCAAGCTATCATTCATTTAGTGAGTTTTTATAGTGTGGCAGGCTTAATGCGAATGGCAGTTCATAAATATTCTCATTTTATCCTTACAACAGCCATAGGTATGTTGGTTCTATTATTACCCCCACATTAAAGATGGGAAGATTGAAGTTCAGAGAGGTTAAGTAATGTGTCTGGTATCCTCCAGTTAATAAGTAGCAGGGCTAGAATTATAATCCAGGTCTATTTCACTCTAGAAACTGAGCTCTAAATAATGTCCCCCATCCCCTGCCTACCATGGGGCTGAAATTAACCATTACAGATTTACCCTTTTGGGTCTCAAAAGGTGTCACAATCTTGAATAGACCCCTACAGAAATACAAGAAGTCTTGAGAAAATACTACAAGTAGCTTTCATCAGCTCTCACAGCTCTATATTGTGCTACTGCCTGTGTAGTACGAGGCTGCCCCAAGTGCAGCCTATTCCAATAGGTTTGTTTTGCCATCTTCGTCCTGCCCTATGGGGTTAGTTCTGCTGCGCCTAACTGGACCACGGGACACATATGGTGCAGATGACCCAGAGTTCCATAAGTTTTCATACACAGTTCCAAACTCACTTGACCTCACTCCCATTGTTCAGAGATAATAAAAGTGGACTGGAGAAATCAGACTTTGTAACCTGGGCCCAGGGGTTGCTCTGTGCCACCAAACAGCAGAGGGAGATTGGCAGATTAGCAGTCTTAGGTGTGTGGGCATCCCACTGATGAAAGTGTGGTCTATCCCAAAAGACCGACTCTGCATTCATGAGAAGCTTATGAGCTTGGCTAGATAGACAACCCTTTGTCTTTGAAAACCTGTAGTGAAACAGTAGACCCTTTAAAGAGACAGCCGGGTAGACATGTTAAGAGACATGCCCAACTGGAGGCCAGGAGGGAACATTTTCATTTGCTGTCACCATTCAGCTCCCTCTCTCCCTTGTTCCCCTTAAAGTCTGTCATTTTGGCCAGATACCATTCTAGAATATTCTAGATGGGCAGAACTTCATGGTGGATGCTTCAGCTGGACATTTTTGAAGCTGGGCCCATGAAAACATTCTCAAAGGCAAATGCTCAGGGATGAGAGAAAGGGCATGGTTTTGAAAGGGTTTGATTTTCTATCCAAAGTCTGATTTTGCTGAATTACGTTGGTGGCCTAACACTTCTGTAAGCAGCTATTTATTATTTCTCTAAAGTTGACTACACTGGGTGGAAGGTACTGTTGATGGAGTGGGAGGATCGGAGGCTAAGGCTAGGATAAAGAGGAGACGGGGCAGTGGGAGAGAAGAGGCAGGGACAGTGGACAGAGGAGTGGAGACAGCAGCAAGCTTGGAAATCTCTACCAGATAAAACTTGAGAATCTGCCTGTAAGTTTGGCATCTCGTTGCTTTACACAGTGGACACTGTTATCCATTCTCCACTGACTCACGCCATTCTCTCCTTCCTTGTGAGGTTAGCATCTTGAAAACACAGCAGCTATCAAAAGGCTTTTCTTCTCCCTTCCCCTCTCCTCTCGCTTTCATTGTGCTGGTAACCATATGCTCCCTCCATCCCTACTGAACATCCCCTTCCATACATCATACTTCTATTGGATTCTCTACTGCCATGAAGGTTTTTTAAACCCTGAAAAACTCAGTCACTGAATTAAGCAGATTAAAACAGTTTACCAGTGGAATACTGTATACCTGTATTACTTTGTAATCGTGTAGTTATAATGCTTTATCATATCTACACCCCTCATTTTATTCGAAAAAACAATTCTTTGTTAGATAGTATTATTGTCCCCACTATATGTATCAGGAAACTGAGGCTTAGAGAAAACTGACTTTTTCAAGGGCAGCTAACTAGTAAGTGGTGTGTTTGGAGCCAGAACTCAGCTCTTAGGCTACCTATTCCACTACTCTACCTACCAAGCCTTATTGCCTCTCCAGCCAATGCTAGACTGGGTCCTGCAAGGCAGTAGGAATGCTCTCAATCAACTTAATGTGGCTTTTTTTCTCCCATCCCGTACATCTTGGACTTTACCTTTCTGGAACTAATAGCTCTTACTCCAACACCTCCTCTTCCCCCGACCCAGTCAAGCCCTCACCTGGGTGGTCCAGATGGGACACTATTAAGTAGATGGTGAAGTCCAGGAGAGAGCAGTTGCACTGCCAGGGATTTCCACTCAGATACAGGGTCCTTAGTGTCACCAGGTGGCGGAAGGCACCATCATCCAAGATCTGCAAGCCGGTATTTCTGAGGTCCAAATACCTCAAAGAGCTGGTGTTGGCAAAGGTCAACTTGTTAAGAGACGACAGGTGAGGATTGTTGGAGATGTTGAGCTGCACCAGGTTGCTGAGCACAGAGAAACTGGATGGGGAGATCAAGGTGAGGTTGTTGAAGCTGAGATCAAGGTAGATGAGCTTGAAGACCCCGACGAAGGTATAATCCATCACCTCGCGAATCAGGTTGTTCTGACAGTCCAAGTAAACAAGGTCACTGAGGAGACCTAGATTCATGGCTGGCAAGTAAGTGATTCTGTTATTGTTGAGGTACAGCCTCCGAGTGCTCAGGGGGATGTCAGAGGGATATGCAGTTAACTGCATCCCTGCGCACATCACTTCTTCGGCTTGACACTGACAGTTATTTGGACACTTTGACCCTGATACCAGCCCCATTCCAAAGGAAAAGAGTAACCACCCAGGCCCAGGGCCTGAAGCAAGGGACATAGTAAGAAGCCGCGATTCTCCTCCTTCCACCGTCCTGCGCGCACTGTCCCGCGCTGTCCCTCTGGTCAGATGTCTGGCCAGGGGCGGGGTGGGGGAGGGGAACTGGAAAGAACGGTAACACTCTAGCTTTATGCAAAGCAATTTTCCATTACAGGAGAACCGAGCAGAAGTTGAAACGCGAGGCCCGATGCCCTGCCACCCGGCTTGGTAGCTCTGCCGATTGCTCACTCCCAGACTGCTGCTGGAAGCTTGCCCGCTTGGCAGCTTTGAAAGGACTCACCCTTTCCCTGCGTTGCAGTGAAGGGGAGCCAGGGGAGAGCCACATGACAATGAGGTTGCCAGTTGACACCTTTGTGATGTCAGCAGCCTCTGGACACTGCCTGGCCAAGGGAAAGAGGGTCCTCGCCTCTCCTTCTGGGTGGTGTGGGGGTGTTTTGTATTTCTCGGTAAGCTGGCTGTCCCTGGGGGAGTTGGTGCTTCTTGGGTAGAGGCGTGCAGCGTGGGGACGGGGAATTGTACGGACTCACGGTGAGCGTGCATGGCCAGGGCGTTTCTGGGGCTGCCCGTACCAGCTCCGCATGGAGGTATAGCAGAGGCTTAGGTCAGATAGGAGCCCCCACTCTCAAGCCAGGGATGGAAAGTGGGGACTCTCCAGTCTAACTCCCCTCTTTACTGCTGAGGAAAGTGCCTTGCTGTAGACCAGGTCCCCAAGTGTGTCTTTTCCTTGGATTTTGAATTTGGACAGGTGCCATTTTTGGTGTTGTCTGGAGAAGATGGGAAAGGGTGCCTCCTTTGAAATGAGGCAATTTCACCGATAAGGTGGTATTCTTTCAAAATCACATTACTAGGTTGTATACATCCCTTTCTCCATCTGAAATCTACATGTGCACTATGATTTTTAAAAACCTTTTGAACAATTATAAACTACCTCCCCCCAAAACCCCACCAAAATCCAAATGTATTAAAAAAAAAAATCAGACTGCAAAATAATATAAATTTTGTCTTACTGCTTGATTCTTTAAAACAGTGAACAAGGCTCTCTAGTGCTTCTACTGTGAGTCTACATTCATTAACTATTGGACAGATGATGGGGGCAAGGCTTTTGGGGGAGGGGTGGAGATTCTGGAAGGTAAAAAGTTAGGATACATCATCCTCTTAATGAAGGAGGGGGCATTAAGGCAGAAATGAAGATAAAGCATCTCAGAAATTAAAATTTATGTTTTTGGGAAATGGGTTTTCATTCTTAAGAATTTCATTCATTTATGTATAACTTAGCTGTGAATATAAAATAATGAAACCTGTATTTAACTCAGCACAGTGCCTGGCACCATGTAATAAATATTATTGATTGAATGATGCATGAATGTCTCTGGTGGTTTTCTCCCTTTTCTTGCTTCCCTGCCAAGAGAGAAATTAATAAACTCAAGTGGATCTGTGGTTAGTTAGCTAATGTTTGATATTGTTTACTTACTCAGCACTTCTAGGGTGACTGGCTGTGAATTAATATGATGACTTAGGACTGTTTACCAAATTGAAAGTGACCTTAAGTAGAAATTTCAAACACTTAAATGATCCAAATGCAATGATAGTTGTGCTAATTGAAGCAGACTTTTATTGATGGGGAAACCACCCTTTCCTGAGGCAAAAAAAAAAAAAAATCTATTAAAATAATAAGTACCTTGCTAGATCTTACATGATTGCCCAAGAGTGGAATTTGATACATGAAATCTATAGAAAAAAAATAATTTCAAAAGTGACCATTTCCTCTGGGAGCAGTGGTGAGGGTGTGATTTGTTGGCAGGGTGTTGTAGAGATACTTTGTTTTCTGTTTCATTTTGATGAGACATGATCATTCACTAACCTGCCAAGACTCCTGGAGTGATTTTGCTGACTTCCACCTTTGGTTTTACCCTGTTGCCTCCTTCTTTCTGCCTCTTCCTCTCCTCAGAGGGCCAGCTTCTTCAGTTTGCTTGCATTTCATTTCCAGTCTCCTTTTCTAGACTAACTTCCTTAAGACAGTAGGCTCAGCCTCGGGCTTACCCATTTAATCATATGATTTCACAAGTGTTCTCACTAGAAAAGCCTTACATAAAGAAATCTCACCAAAGATTACTGACACCGGTCTGCTGTGACTCCACCTCTGGAGTCTTGTCATTTTAACAAAGCATCATGAGTGGTTAATCTCAAAGAGTATTCTGATCATTTGAAGTAGCCAGCTATTTTTTTTGGTCCTGAAGTTTGGATACCCATCAGCTAGCTTCAGCTTTGCCAGGCCAGACTGTAGATCCCTAAACTGTGTCCATTATTTCAGGACTCAGAATTGTTCACTAAATAGAGAATGAGTGGACCAGACAAAGAAGAACAAAAAATGCAGCATTTCTCAAATTACCCGATCTCAGAACCATTTTTCTTTTGAAGGAATATCTTGTGAGACTAGTATTTCAGGGCTCCTGCTTTGGGAAGTTCTAGAATAGGCTGTTTGTCCTTGGTCAAGTTGCTTAACTTCTCTGGACTTTATTTTTCTTGTCTATATATTAAGGGAAGTGGACTAGATAATTTTCAAGTTTCCTTAGAACTTCTAAATTCCTTTGTAATAGCAGGATTTCATGCATCATCCAAAAGGCCAGTAGAGGAGGTATTTGGGGTGAAGAGAAGAGCCTTCCCACTCTCTGACTCACACCATATAGGCCCACTTGTCAGGCAGCCATAAAAATGGACATTGTTTCCCTAGCAAGCTGCTTGAGCACCTTACACTTCAGCTGGTGGCTCCCATTGCATGCAGCGATTTTATTAGCCCACTTCTGACCCTCTGGTGGCCGGTGTGATTATGCTTCCAGGAGGGTTAGTGGGCAATCGAGTGTGCGACTGAGAAGCCCCTCATATCAGTAGAGTCTCACTTGGGCAGTGTCATAAATTTAGCAGTATGCACTAGAGGTACTGCCTTCCCAGCTTAATGATCCCTTTCAGATGCCAGCATGACTCCAGACAGCTATCTCAGGGATCCAAAGGAATGGGTGGGCACAGCCCCTGCTGTTAAAAAAGGAAAGGGCAGGTGACATGGTACAAAATGAATACAATGGAGACAGTCGAGTTCTTACTGTAAGGCAGCATGACTTGGTTACCTCCCAAGGCCTTGATTTCCTTTCTATAAAATAAGACAGGATGTTATGGATCCTCCCAGTTTTAAAATTCCATCAAGGCAACGGTAGCCCATGACAAACTCTGGGATCTGTCCTGTAATTACTTGTTGAAGAGTGCTTTAAAAATTATTGCTTTTTTCTTTCTTTCCTTTGTACATATGTTATATTATGCAATTAAAAAGTTATTAAAATTATTTTAAAATTCTACCAAGGATCATTCTGAGCAGAGAGATGCTTGATGCTTCAAGGCCCAAGCAATAGGGTCAGAGATTGAAGCAGTTAACACAGGGCTTGGCACAGTGTAAGCAATCCATAAATGTTAGCTATTAAATATTCTACTCAGGTGCACAGACACAAGTACTAAAGGAAATTTCATTTTGATGTACTTTTATTTGCTCAGGAGAAAAATAGCAGAAAGAAACACATGTGCCATTTTATTAAGTTAAAATTGCTCATGTGCTAAAAAAAAAAAAATTGCTCAGGTGCTCATAAACTCATAAACTGACTTACATGGAGTTAGTGTCCTAGGAGCCCGCAAGTCAGTATTTGTTTTGCTTCCCACGCTGGGAATGTAGTAGATACAAAGAATGTCAAAATTTTAAGGACTTTGGTATAGGAGTTGCTTATGCAATCCAGTTCACTTGTCTTTTGACTCTGCCTGGACCCTCTTTAGCAAAGTCATCTCTCAAAGGGTATGGGGTTTGGGGCAGATCTCAGGGAATGCAGATTAAAATGAACAAGAAAGTCAGCCTTGAAGAGAAAAAAAGTTCCAAAACATGCCAGAAGGGCAGGGGCCTAGGGGCTGAAATATATATATATAGGCCTCAGGTCTTTTTTTAGTCCAGCTGGTATGAACTATTTTTGTCTTGTCCCTTCAGGCTGCCTGAGTCCCTGCTCAGGAGATTGGACCCTTTAAAAGTGCAGGCCAGAGGAAATCATTCCAATTGGTTGTTCCCCAGGGATGCCTTCGTTTTCAGGCTTCATCCACATTATCTATTTCCACAGCATTCGTTTTCTGGAGGCTCCGAGATGAAACCTTGAAATTGCATACCATTTTGGGGGGAAGGAATTGGATTCCATTTTCAGTGTATAACAAATCTACATACTATTGCCTGTGCATTATATAGAGTAATGCCTGACACATGGATTGTGACTTTGCCGATAATGGCAGCCACCTGAGCCCATTGATTTGGGAGGAGAACATGGACCTTCTTTTATGGGTGCCTTGTGCATTTCATTATGGGAGAGACAACTGGCATGTGGTATAAACTTCGAAATGAGAAGACTCCTCACTGAGTGACCTTGGGTGAAGGCCTCAGCTTCTATGGACATTTGTTTTCTCTTGGGTAAAATAGGGGTGATAAGTATTGCTTTTCTAGGGTTGTTATAAAGCTATGGTGTGATTTAATGTAACACAAATAACCACCATTTGCTCTTTACCCTGTGCCAACTATATGATTTTCCTGACAGCCGGTGAGTCAGTTATCATGACCCCCATTTTATGAACAAAGAATCAGAAGCTCTAAGAGTTGCCACTTGCTCAATGTCACAGAGCTTGTGCCTCCTGGTGGAGGCAGAATTTAGTCTAGGAAGTTTTACTCTGAAGTTCAAGCCCTTAACTCCTGGGCCAAACCACTACATCATGTGCCAATGCTTCAAAATGCTCATTTTTGTATTTATAGTCTCCATGGGATAAATTTCCCCCTTCTCGCATTGAATGGTATCTTGACTTCAGGCAAAATCAAACTACTGTTTTTATATGATCTGTTTGGGGGCTCCTTGTCTTTCAAAAAGTTTATGACATTTTTTAGGTTTTAACTTCTTATATTAGCCTTTGAAATTGTTCAGTATAAGTTTCTTTTGCAGGTGAGCAAGCTAAAATGATAAGCAACTTACCTAAGCTCACTCAGAAAATGAGTGGCAAGAGTCAGCAAAGAGGAGTTGATCATCAATGCTTGAGATGACTTTAAGTCCTTGTATAGCCCCACCCATATAGGGAAGAATTCCTTCCAAGTAATCTGGAATGTGCTGTGCCCACTGGACAAACCAATGAGCACTTTAAGCCCCTAACAGTGTATAACCGCTCCAGTGAAAGTCATTCTACGCCCAGGGCTGGTTATCTCATCTCCTACTCTACTCTTCAGAGCAATAGTTGAACTAAAGTTTTAATGTAGTGAAAGCCTTTGGATGGTCCCTTGCGGGGAATATCAGCCTCACTTTGGTTTGTGGGAGGTTAGGAGAAGGGCTGGAGGAAATAAGTCATTTCTGTCCTTTGGCATTCCTTGTGGACAGATTTTCAAGAAAGTCAGTGAACGCTTTTATACAACCACTGCAGACAAATGGTAGGGGTTTCTGTACTTGATACTAGGTAAAGGGGTCAGCTTGGCATTTGGCTTGGAAATTGAAAAGGACAGCATTAGTCCTGAGTGAGACTGGCGAGAAGGTCTCTAAATCTCAAAGTTGTCATAATGTCTTTGAAAGGCTGCTCCTCTTCTGGAAGTTCTGGCTGTCAGAGCCATAAATGGAGTGGCACAGCTATCTCATCATGATCTTCCTGAAAGGACAAATGGATAAATGAAGAGATGAGGGGTTCATAGGCAGAAGGCTTAGTCTACTGGAGACCCAGCCAGGAGCACAAAGCACTCCCCATTGAGAACATGCAATTCCACTCCTACGGGCAGGCTCTTCCTAGCACTTCACTTCCTGGACAAGCTGAAAGAGTTACTTATCAGCCCAGTGATACCAAGAAATCAGGTAGCTGAGCAACTGGCTCACTTTTTGATAAATGCCCTTTACTTCAGTTGCCCAGCTTGTTCTCAGTCACGAGTCCTCTTGAGAGCAGGTGTGGGGGGAGGTCACCTCCCTCCCTTCTTGGTGTCCTTAGATTAGTCTAAGTATCACAGGCAGGATTGCTAATCTGTCATGGGGATTAAATCACCTCTGCTCCCTGCGTCTTGCCATTTTCCTCTCAGGAAGTCTGCTTCAAATGTCTCTACTCCCAGAACCATAGAGGGAGAAAGGTCATAAAAATGCCATGGTGAAATCCTGGCCCCCATGTCCTGCTGCATCACTTGGCCATCAGCCTTTGCCCCTGCTTTCCCAGCATAGAGCCACCATGCTTCTGTGCTGAGGCAGGCCGCGATGGGTTCTTTCTGAGATGGGTTCTTTTGCTGTTGCCCCGGTAACAGAATTATTAAACTGAGTTCCAGCCTCCGGAGTATTTGTGCCTGGTGAGGTAATGTCTGTCGCATCCAGCCTTTCTTTTTATTCCACCCCCCACCCCCACTTACAGGTCCTCTGTGCCTTGCACCTAGACTGCTGCACTCACCTCCCCTGGCCTCAGTGCCTCCTGCCCACACTTCCCCATGGAGCTGTTCTGAGCTTGGCAGCACAGATTCACCGATTCTTCCTTGGCCAAATCCCGTACCAGCCTGGCATTCACAGCTGCCTGTGATTGTCCTAAACCACCATTCCTCCAACCCACTGAGCCACCTGAGCTGTAGCAGAGCAGGCCAAGGCTGCAGGGCAATGACAGGGAATAGATTTAAGAGGAGTAAGAAGGTAGGCTCCAGGGGGGTTAGTTAGTGACTGTTTGGAACTCAGCTTAGTGTAACATTTGAATGTATGGGACTATAATATTCTATAACATTTGTCTATAATATTGTATGTTAGCTCTGTCACTAAATAGCTATATGACCTTAGGCGAGTTTCTTAATCTAAGTTTCAGTCTCCTCAAATGCAAAGTGGAGATAATGATATTATCTTCTTCATAAAATTTTTCTGCCCACTGCAGGAAGATCGGCCACGAAAGTGCATAGCTTAGCGTCTGGAACATAGAGATGCACCCAACATGAGAGCTGTGGTGGTGATGAAGATGACGGCAGAGGATGGGGAAGGAAGGGTGGTGATTTGAGGAATGGAACTGCGAATGGCTTCTGATTTAGGGGAGTGGGTAGAAACCATGCAGATAGAGAATATGGGCACAGGAGGACCAGGTTTGAGAGACAGATAATGATTTCATTTGGGGACTTGTTGAGTTTGACGTGTCGTAGCTCATTTTTATCGATTCTCACTGAGTGCCAGGCACCATGCTGAGCACTTTGCATGTATTATCTCTTATTTAATTCTTACAACAGCCCCCTGAAGTAAGGATTGTCACCCTATGGCAAGGTTAAGTAACTTGCTCGTAGTTGCTAAGTAGCAGAACTGAGATTTGAATGCAGGGCTTGGTGTCTCCAGACATTTTACCACCATACACACAGCCTCCTCACTATCTTTACTGTGGTTGTTGAGTCCATTCTTTCTTGTTTCTAGTGCTAACGTGGTCTTTGGGGGACCATGGTAGTCTGCTTGGCTTCCTGCCTAGGTAGTGCTCTACCCCACACCTGGGGTCCAACGTGTAAATTGGGTCTGTGGACTCAGGGACTTTTTTTTTGAGGGGAAATATCCAGATGTGCTCAAAGTCAATGACTCAGTCCTTACCTCTCACCCTGGCCTTGTTGCCTCACTCCAAATCTGCCCCCTGCCTCAAATGGAATCCCTGCTTTTGAAGTGAATTTGCATCTCTAAGCCTCAATTTCTTCCTCTGAACAATTTCTGCAGGTACAGAACTACAGTGTCAGATGAGATGGATGCACTCATGGAGGAAAGGGGCCATTTCTGATTCCCCTTAGCATTCCCAGTGCCTGGGCAAGGGCTTGGCAAATACTAGGTGTTCTCTGATTATTGAAGTAATCAATGACTAATGGAATGAATATACTGGTGTATATTATGCAAGGTTTGCCCCTTTGTTTGACTCTGTTGACTCTTTCCTTTTCCAATTGCCCTGCTGTCCTGGATGATACCCCACTTTATTGTATTCAGGGGAAGATTTTCTTTAAACCTTTGGAATTGTCTAAACCGTGATGATAGAATTGGGTTTAATACTGGTGTTACAGGGTAGGTGTGTGTGTGTGTATGTTGAGGAGGTAGTAGGGTGTGGCAGAGTTGGTGGGGAGAGAAAGGAGGGTAGGACTGAATCATATTTCCCCTACAAACTTTCATTATAATAGGGAAAGAGGCTCTAAGGACCCAAGGGACATGAATTCGCCTGTAGTTAATGGAACCCAGGGTATACAGCGAGTTGGTTTCCAATAGGAATTTAAAAAAATAATGCCTCAACTTGGCAAATTTCTAAACATTTCCCCCTCCCCGACCTCATTTCATGTACATACGCTTCAATAACTTGGATATGGATTTCAAAGCTATTTAATTAATCCCCAAACCCATAAAAATGCACATTTCATACTCAGAGTAAACTTTTGACTTGTTACCTTTGATGATGAACAGGTGAGATATCTATTCAAGCTCAGAGTTCGGAGATAATTAAGATTGGTTGCCAGAGAGAGAGAGAGATGCATTAAAATGTATCATACTTTTTTAGCATGTAGGATATTCATTTAATTAAATATTCAAGGCCATCAAATCTACCTAGACCCAGATACCTATTCATCTGTCAGCTGCATAGCCTCCAGAGTGGATTTTTCTTCATTGGGAAAGCTTTCTGATTGTGCCACCCCTCTGCTCAGAAACTTTTAACACTATCGTCCTGTCCTCATATGACATTCAATCTTCTTAACATGTGATATTCTAGGCTCTTTTGGATCTGGACCCAACCTTCCTTCAGAGGCTCCTTTTTTACTACCCAGCCCCATCAGTGCTGTCAGCACTTGCTGGCACTCAGACTGTTACAATATTTCTATATTATTTTCCCTTTGTAAGTCTGCTTCTCTCACTCCATTGGCTTTGCAAGTTTCTGCTCATCCTTCAAACCCCAGTTCAAATTTCACATGCAGTTCAAATGCTGGGCCTTTGAACACTCCAGACGGGATTACCCTGGGCTTTCTTGGGCTCTGTACTTTTGTCATAATTCTCACCACAATGTACTAGAATTGTAAGTTTGTAGATTCTGAGCTCCTTGTGGGGCAGGACCTTGTCCTATTTATTTGTATATTCTAATGCCTAGCTGCTACGAGGTCCTGAATAACTGTTGTTGCAGGAAATTAAGTTAATGGCCTTATATTTCCAGTTAATAATATGCCTTAAGGTGTTATAATGATTTTTAACGGGAACAGATTATCTGACCCAGATCTCTTCTGTGGTCATGCATCTAAATATCCTACAGTTTCCTGTGGAAGGAGGATTTTCTTCACATTCCTGGCAGTCATAACATGAAGTGAATAGAGTTCATTGTTATCTCTTTGGTTAACTGGTAGAAAGCTGAACGTTAAGAGTCTACAAAAGAATCACTTCCTTCACTGTGCCTATAATATCCTATACATGCTTTAAATAATCAGTGATGGGAGGTCATGTAACTTGGTTCTTAAAACAGGGGTTTTGGACCTAACTTAGCTGGATGCCTCACAACTTATTTTATTACCTTAAAAATGGGGATAATTATACTTTATGTCTAAGGTTGCTTTGAAGAGTAATGAGAGATTCAGGCGACACAATTAACATGGCACTTCACAAAATAATAAAGGGTCTAATCAAAAATAGCAGCTATTATTTTGTTTGTTTCTGTAATGGTTATGAATTATTATTAAAATGTATACTAGCAATCTAAAATAACACAGTAATGTAAGTTCTCCCCCCACCCCAAAAGCCATTGCAGTAGTAATTACTAATTTGCTGGTGCGTTAGAATATGGTCTGTTATTAACCACTGTTTGAGTATCGTCAGAGGTTAGAGGCAGTCCAAGACACATTCCAAAAGAAATCCTTAGCGAAGGCTAGCCTTCAGAGAGAAGCTGCTCTGACAGCTGCGGTGCTGAGCATAGCAAGACCAGCAGATGAGGTTCCTGGACCAAACATTCTGAGTGTGTCCATTTAGGACACTGAGGAGGATGGGACACAAGTGCATGGGCGCTGACCTCCAGCACTGCCACACGAAGCACACGTGATGCAGGCAATCCCTCTGCACATAACACGGGATTGTATGAGACCATGGCACTGCATGTAAAAGTCCTGACAATGAACTTGCTTGGGGGTGTTTCACAAAGCCTATACCTAAGCTGCCTCTCGATCCTCTCCTGATCAGACCCACTACTCCAAAAGCTTTTCACCCATTTTTAATTATAAAAGCAGAGTGTGTGTATGAAATCTTTAGTGAATAAATCTACTAAAAATTGAAAGCCCTATTCTTGGTATTTTCTTAAGCTTGCCTCTCTATGATCATGTGTTGCCACACATAAAAGTTGTTTTAGTAGATGTACTCTGCTTTATAACATCTTTTTCTTTTTTAAATGCAAGAGATTTCTGCAGTCATTTTTTTTCCTCTATTGTCCTTGGTTTTATACAGATGAGTAGAACATATGGAATAAAAATAAATAATAGGGGGACAAAGGTTAAAATAAATTTAGTTTGAAATGCTAGTGATCAATGAAAGTGAGGGGTAAGGGATATGGTATGTATAAACTTTTTTTTTGTTTTCGTTTTCTTTTTCTGTTGTCTTTTTATTTCTTTTTCTGAATTGATGCAAATGTTCTAAGAAATGATGAATATGCAACTAAGTGATGATATTGTGAATTACTGATTATATACATAGAACGGAATGGTCATATGTTAAGTTTTAGTTCATTTGTTGTTAAATTTTTTTAAGTAATAAATAAATTTAAAATATATATATATTTTACTGAGAAATATCCATACGTGCATAGTTCAACCATATTATACAATCAGTGGCTCATAATATCATCACATAGTGGTGTGTTCATCAGCATGATCATTTTTAGGGCATTTGCATCACTCCAGAAAAAGAAACAAAAAGAATTCATACATCCCATACCCTCTACCCTTCCCTCTCATTGACCCACAGTATTTCAATCTACAAATTTTTACCCTTTATCTCCCCCTATTATTTTTTCATCCTTAAAAAATAAGGATAAAAATAAATTTTATTTATTTAACTATCCATACCTTGGATAAAAGGAGCATCAGACACAAGGTTTCACAATCACATTCACATTGTAAAAGCAATATAGTTACACAGTCTTCTTCGAGAATCAGGGCTACTGGAATACAATTCAACAAGTTCAGGTACTTCCCTCTAGCCACTCCAATACACCACAAACTAAAAAAAGGATATCTATATAATATGTAAGAATAACCTCCAGGATAACCTTCCAACTCTGTTTGAAATCTCTCAGCCACTGAGACCTTATCTCATTTTTCTGTTCCCCCTTTTGGTCAAGAAGGTTTTCTCATTCCCATGATGCTGTGTCCTGGCTCATCCCTGGGAGTCAGGTCTCATGTTGCCAGGGAGGGCAGTGAATTCACCTGCCAAGTAGGCTTAGGGAGAGAGGCTACATCTGAGCAACAAAAGAGTGTCTCTGGAGTGACTCTTAGGCATAATTATCAGCAGGAATAAGTTTCATAGGGGTGAGCCCCAAGATGGAGGACTCATCCTATTAAATTGGTGGTCCCCACTGCTTGGGAGAATATCAGGAATTCCCTACATGGGGAAATTGAGTATTTCCTCCTTTCTCCCCCTTCTCCCAAGGGGACTTTGCAAATACTTTTTTATTCCCTGCCCATATTACCCTGGGATATATTGAGGAATCTTGCTAACCTGGACAAAGCAACAAGATCTCATGCCCTATTCAAGATTATGGTGTTCAAGTAAATTGACCATACAAGTTATATTAGATAATGTGCTACCCAAAATATAAATTTTGCACCAAATAATCATCTCTTCCTGTGGTCTTGCACAGAGGTTGAAATTTGAAAACATGGGCCATATCATCCTTTACCCTGTATACTAATTTACCTTAGTCCTATCCAGATCAGCTTCATTCATATTGCTAGATGAAGTCTGATCACTTTTTCAGCTTTTTAAAAAGTTGTTGAATGGGGTAATGCTGACTTTCATAGCTTCAGTTCTCTAACTCTGAGTCTCAGCTGTCACATAAATACATGAAGTTTCAGGGAACGAACTGGTTATATACAAATAGCTCAGTATCTCAGAATTTAGAAATATCAGTTACAACTCCTAAACATACGTGACTGCTGTAAGAGCTTATGATCTAGGAACCTTTACAATGGGCCCTGACCTGATGACCCATGCTCTCTACTCCAATATTCTGAGTTTGTGTATTATAGTTAATCCATATGAATGAGGCAGGATAATATTTGTCTTTTTGTTTCTGACATTTTATTCAACACACTGTCCTTAAGTTTCATTCACCTAGTTGCATGCCTCACGACTTCATTTCTTCCTGCAGCTGCTCAGTCATCCATTGTATGTAAGTATCACAGTTCCCCCTTCAATTCCTCTGTTGTTGTAATCTTAGGCTACCTCCATCCATTGTGAATCTAAATACTGCTGCCATAAACAAGAGTGTGCAAACGTCCATTCCTGTCTCCACACTCAGTTCCTCCAGGTATATACTGAGCAACTGGGTTGCAGGATCATGTGGCAACCCCACCCCTAGCCTCCTGTGGAACCACCACACTGCCCTCCGAGGGGGCTGCACCTCTCAGTTTCCCTACCAACAGTAAAAAGATATATTTCTCTCTCCATATTTTCTCTAGCACTTGTTTCTGTCTGTTTATTTTTAAATACTTTTATTCACACATTATACAATCCAACCTAAGTAAATAGAAACACCTTCGCCACCATAATCTATATGA
Organism: Tamandua tetradactyla; assembly: GCF_023851605.1. Classification (NCBI taxonomy): domain Eukaryota; kingdom Metazoa; phylum Chordata; class Mammalia; order Pilosa; family Myrmecophagidae; genus Tamandua; species Tamandua tetradactyla. The sequence goes on along the minus strand of NC_135330.1, from coordinate 18,815,399 downwards.
AGACAATACCTTTTCTTCCCCATAATATCATACCCCTCCCCCATAATCCCCACTTATGACATTTACTTTTGGCACAATGTATTTGTGACATTCAGTGGAAGCATATTACAGTGCTACTGTTGACTTTAGATCCTGGCTTGCATTGATTGTGCCGTTTCCTGTATACTTTACATTTTCAGACCCTTGCAATGTTGGCATTCATTTGTTTTCCCTCACACAAAAACATTTTTATATTTGCACATTTAATCACCATCATTGTCCACTCTAGTCATTCCTAGGTTATACCGTCTTCGTCTTATCCTTTCTCTTTCCTTCTGGTTTCATATGTGCCTGCAGCCCTTCTCCCTCATCCATACCCACATTCAGCTTCATTCAGTGTGCTTATATTATTATGCTACCATCAGTTAGTATTGTGCTATCCATTTCTAAATTTCTACAATCAGTCCTGTTCCACAATCTGTATTCCTTCAGCACCAAGTGCCCAATCTTGACCCTCTTTCTATCCTGAAACCTGTGTTTTTAACTTTAACTATCAAAGTTCACCAATTAACATTAGTTCATACTAGTAAGACCATACAGTACTTGTTTCTGGCTGATTTCACTCAGCATAATGTCCTCAAGCTTCATCTACATTGTTACATGCTTTATGACTTTATTCTGTCTCACAACTGCATTGCATTCCATTGTATGTATATTCCGCAGCTAGTTTAGCCAATTGTCTGTTGATGGACATTTGGGCTGTTTCAATCTCTTGGCAATCATACATAATGCTGCTATAAAAATTGGTGTGCAAATATCTGTTTGTGTCCTTACCTTTAGTTTCTCTGTATATATACCTAGTAATGGGATTGCTGGATCTTATGGCAAGTCTGTATCTGAAGAACTGTCAAACTCCCTTCTATAGCAGTTGTACCATTTTACATTCCCACCAACAGTAGGTAAGTGTGCTTCTTTCTTCATATCCTCTCCAGCACTTCTTGTTTTCTGTTTTTTTTTTTTTTTTTTGATAATGGCCATTCTAGTGGGTGTGAGATGATATCTCATTGTGGTTTTGATTTGTATTTCCCTAATAGCTAGTGAAGTTGAGCATCTTTTTATGTGCCTTGTAGCCATTTGTATTTCCTTTTCTGAAAAGTGTCTGTTCATGTCTTTTGCCCATTTTTTTGATTGAGTTGTTTGTCTTTTTGTTGTTGAGTTGAAGAATTTCTTTATATATTCTGGATACTAAACCCTTATCTGATATGTGGTTTCCAAATATTGTCTCCCATTGTGTAGGGTGCCTTTTGACTTTCCTGACAAAGTTCTTTGATGCACGAAAGTGTTTAATTTTGAGAAGATCCCTTTTATCTATTTCTTTTTTCAATGCTCGTGCTTTGGGTGTAAGTTCTAGGAAACCACCTCCTATAAGAAAATAAGATATTTCCTTAAATTTTCTTCTAACAGTTTTATGTTTTAACTCTAATGTTTAGGCCTTTGATCCATTTTGAGTTAATTTTTGTATAAGGTGTAAGATATGGATCCCCTTTCATTCTTTTGCATATGGATATCCAGTTCTTCAAACACCATTTATTGAAGAGGCTGCTCTGTCCCAGGTAGTTTGGTTTGATTGCCTTATCAAAGATCAGTTGTCCATAGAGGAGAGCATCTATTTCTGAACACTCAATTCAATTCCATTGGTCAGTCTATCTATCTTTATACCAGTACCATGTTGTTTTGACCACTGTAGGCTTTAAAGTCAGGTAATGTTAGGCTTCCCACTTCATTTTTCTTTCTCAAGATATTTTTAGCTATTCAGGGTATGTTGCCCTTCCATGTAAATTTGGTTATTGGTGTTTCTATTTCTGAAAAATAAGTTATTGAAATTTTAGTTGGTATTGGATTTAATCTATAAATTAATTTGAGTAGAATTGACATCTTATATATTTTTAGTCTTCCAATACATGAACACAGTATGTCCTTCCACTTATTTAGGTCTTTCATGATTTCTTTTAGCTATGTCTTATAGTTTTCTGTGTACAAATCTTTTGTATCCTTAGTAAATTTATTCCTAAATATTTGATTTTGGGGGTTGCTATTGTAAATGGAAGTTTTTTCTTGATTTTCTCCTCAGATTGCTCATCACTAGTATACAGAAACACTACTGATTTTGGAGTGTTGATCTTGCTGTACTCATTTATTAGTTCTAATAGCTTTGCTTTAGGTTTTTTTTGACTTTTGACATATAGTAGCATGTCATCTGTGAACAACAAGAGTTTTACTTCTTCCTTTCCAATATGGATGCCTTTTGTTTCTTTTCCTTGTGTGATTGCTCCTGCTAGAACTTCCAGCACAATGTTGAATAACAATGGTGAGAGTGAGCATCCTTGTCTTGTTCCTGATCTTAGAGAGAAATCTTTCAGTCTTTCCACATTGAGGTTATGTTAGCTGTGGGTTTTCCATATATTCCCTTCATCTTGTTGAAGAGATTCCTTTCTATTCCTATCCTTTGAAGTGATTTCATCAAGAAGGACGTTGAATTTTGTCGAATGCCTTTTCTGCATCAATTGAGATGATCATGTGGTTTTCCTGCTTTGATTTGTTGATATGGTGTATTACATTAATTGATTTTCTTATGTTTAACCATCCTTGCACACCTGGAATAAATCCCACTGGTGATGGTATATAATTCTTTTAATGTGCTGCTGGATTCGATTTGTAAGTATTTATTCAAGGATTTTTGCATCTATATTCATTAGAGAGATTGGTCTGTAATTTTCTTTTCTTGTAGTATCTTTGTCTGGCTTTGGTATTACAGTGATGTTGGCTTTATAGACTTAAGGTTAGGTAGCTTCCCTCCTCTTCAATTTTTTTTAAGAGTTTGAACAGCATTTGGTACTCATTCTTTCTCAAATGCTTAGTAGAATTCACATGTGAAGCCATCTGGTCCTGGACTTTTGTTTTTTGGAGATTCTTGATGACTGAGTCAATCTCTACTTGTGATTGAATTGTTGAGGTCATCTATTTCTTCTGGAGTCAATGTTGGTTGTTCATGCCTTTCAAGGAAGTTGTCTGTTTCATCTGTAATATACAGGTGCTCATAGTATCCTCTCATTACCTCCTTTATTTCTGCAGGGCCAGTGGTTGTGTTCCCTCTTCCATTTCTGATTTTATTTATTTACATTCTCTCTCCCTCTCTCTGACTCTGTCTCTCCCTGTCAGCCTAGCTAAGGGTCCATCAATTTTATTGATTTTCTCAAAGAAACAACTTCCGGTTTTGTTGATTTTCCTAAGTGCTTTCGTATTCTCAATTTCATTTATTTCTGCTCTGATCTTCATAACTTCTTTCCTTTTGTTTGCTTTGTGATTAGTTTGCTGTTCTTTCTCTAGTTCTTCAAGTGAACAGTTAATTCCTCTAGTTTTACTCTTTCTTCTTTTTAAATATAGGTATTTAAGGCATAAATTTTCCTCTCAGCACTGCCTTTGCTGCATCCCATAAATTTTGATATGTTGTGTTTTCATTTTCATTTGCTTCAAGATGTTTACTGATTTCTCTTGTAATTTCTTCCTTGAAACCCTGTGGTTTAAGAGTATGGTTTTTAGCCTCCATATATTTGTCAATTTTCTGGCCCTCTGCCTGTTATTGATTCCCAGCTTCATTTCATTGTGATCCTAGAAAGTTTTTTGTATAATTTCAATCTTTTTAAATTTATTGAAACTTGCTTTGTGACCCAGCATATGGTCTGTGTTTAAGAATGATCCATGAGCACTTGAGAAAAATGTGTGGGGTATAATGTTCTATAAATGTCTGTTAAGGCTAATTCATTTATCATATTATTCAAACTCTCTGTTTCTTTATTGATCCTCTGTCTAGATGTTCTATCCATTGATGAGATTGGGGAATTGAAGTCTCCAACTATTATTATAGAGGTGTCTACTTCTCCTTTCAATATTGTCAGTGTTTGCCTCGTGTATTTTGGAGCACTCTGGTTTGGTGCATAAATATTTACGATTGTTATGTCTTCTGGTTGAATTGTTTCTTTTATTAATATATAATGTCCTTTGTCTCTTTTAATTGTTTTACATTTGAAGTCTAATTTGTCAGATATTTGTTTAGCTACCCTGCTCTTTTCTGGTTGTTATTTGAATGAAATATCTTTTCCCAACCTTTCACTTTCAAACTATTTTTGTCCTGCATCTAAAGTGAGTCTCCTGTAGGTAGCATATAGATGGGTTCTGTTTTTTTTAAAATCCATTCTGCATTTTTTGATTGGAGAGTTTAATCAGTTAAAATGTAATGTTATTATTGGAAAGGCAATACTTTCTTCTGCCATTTTGTCTTTTGAATTTTATGTGTCATATCTATTTTTTTCTCTTTTTACCTTTACTGATAGTCTTCATTTCTACACTTTTCTCCAGACCTCTCTCTCCTGCCTTTTCCTATCTGCCTCTAGTGTTCCCTTGAGTACTTCTTGCAGAGGCAGTCTCTTGGCCACAAATTCTCCCAGTTGTTGTTTCTCTGAGAATATTTTAATTTCCCCTTCATTTTTAAGGGACAGTTTTTCTGGTATAGAATTCTTGGTTGGCAGTTTCTCTCTTTCAGAATCTCAAATATATCATACCTCTGCCGTCTCACCTTCATGGTTTCTGCTGAAAAATCTACATGTGGTCTTATAAAGCTACCCTGTATGCGGTGGATTGCTTTTCTCTTGCTGCTTTCAAAATTCTATCTTTCTTTTTTTTTTTAACATGGGCAGGCACCGGGAAATGAACCTGGGTCCTCGGGCATGGCAGGCAAGCATTCTTGCCTGCTGAGCCACCGTGGCACTCTATCTTTCTTTTTGACGTTTGACAATCTGATTAGTAAGTATCTTGGAGTATGTCTATTTGGATCTATTCTGTTTAGGATATGCTGTACTTCTTGGATCTGTATTCATGTCTTCATAAGAGATGGAAAATTTTCAGTGATTATTTTCTCCATTAGTCTTTCTCTTCCTTTTCCCCTCTCTTCTCCTTCTAGAACACCTATAACACATATATTTGTGTGCTTCATATTGTCATCCAATTCCCTGAAACTCCGTTCATATTTTTCCATTTTTTTCTCTATATTTCCTTTTGTGTGTTGGATTTCAGATGTCTAATCCTCTTTCTTCTGCCTCTTCAAATCTATTGTTGTAGGTTTCCATTGTTTTTTTCAACTCTTCTATTGTGCCTTTCATTTCCATAAATTTTCCTATTTGTTTTTTCTAACTTTTGAGTTCTTCTTTATGTTTGCCAAATATCTTTTTTATTTTTTCCCTCCATTTGTTGATTTGATTTTCAGTGAGATTTTGCATGTCTGTTTGAACATCCTGAATTAGTTGTTTCAACTCCTGCATCTCATTTGAAGTGTTGGTTTGTTCCTTTGACTGGACCATATCTTTGATTTTCCTAGTATGACTCATTTTTTTTTAAACTTCTTTATTGTATAACATAACATATATACAAAGAAAAGAAATAAAAAAGCAATTGTTTTCAAAGCACTCTTCAATAAGTAGTTACAGAATAGATCCCAGAGTTTTGTCACAGGCTACCATATAATCCTCTCAGATTTTTCCTTCTAGCTGCTACAGAATAGATGAGCCTAGAAGGCTTAAATTTTTTTTTATCTTCACAACAGACTTTTCCCCTTTTATTGTGAAAAGTAACATACGTACAAAAAAGCAAATTTCAATGCACAGCACCACAATTAGTTGTAGAACATATTTCAAAGTTTGACATGGGTTATAATTCCACAATTTTAGGGTTTTACTTTTAGCTGCTCTAAGATACTGGAGACTAAAAGAGATATCAGTTTAATGATTCAGCATTCATATTCATTTGTTAAATCCTATTTTCACCATATAACCCCACCATCACCTTTGATCTTTCCATCCCTCTCTTTAGAGGTGTTTGGGCTTTGGCCATTCTAACTTTTTTGTATTGGAAGGGTCTGTCACTAATATGAGGTAGGGAGATGGAACTATCTGATGTTCTGGAGAGGCTGGGTCCTCTAGGTTTTAGGACTTATCTGGACCAGGGATCCATCTGGAGGTTGTAGGTTTCTGGAAAGTTACTCTAGTGCATGAAATCCTTGTAGAATCTTACATATTGCCCTCGGTGTCCTCTAGGATTGGCTGGAATGGTCCTGGTTGGGATTTGGCAGGTTATGATAGGTAGCAAGGTCTACCTGAAGCTTGTGTAAGAGCAACCTCCAGAGTAGCTTCTCAACTGTATTTGAACTCTCTCTGCCACTGATACTTCATTAGTTACACACTTCTTTTCCCCCTTTTGACTCATTATTTTTTGCTGACATCTAGGCATTTGATTTCCTTAATTGGTTTATTTTGGAGGTTGTTTTCACTCTTTTACCTAGGGTTTTCTTGCTGGATGGTTTTATTCTCTGTTTTTTTTTTTTTTTTTTTTTTTGGCATTCAGTTCAACTTATTCTAGACCTCTAATGTAAGTTCTGTTAAACTGATTAGGATTTTTCAGTTTTGTTTTTCTGTTTCTTGCCCTCCCTATATGGTGTTTTGTTGTTGTTGTTGTTGTTTTTTTAAGAGGAGGAGGAGAATTTCCTCAGGTATTATCAGTCCTAGTCAGATTTTCCCAGACTAGACAGGCCCAACATTGCAGGAGGAGAGAGTATCTAGCATTAGTTTTCCCTGAGGGTAAGACCCAGCAGGTTGTCAGACTTTCCTGAGAGACAACCTAACTAGTGAGGTGAAAGGGGTTAATTCTCTAAAGGATGTATTTTCCCCAAGAAAGGCAGCCCGGGGGTGGGGTGGGGGGAGCAGCTCAAGTAGAATGCTCTAGACTTTGTGTTTTTTCCATTCTGCCCAGTATGTGGCACTCGTCTGCCTGCAGCTTCTCACCAGCTTGCAGTGATACTGTCTTTTAATTTCTCTCTCTGCTGGGCTGTGGTTGAGGCAGAGGTCAGACAGTAGATGGCCTTTGTTTGCTTCTGTTTTCCATCCCTGGGGCCTGAATTCCTTGAAGGAAGCCTTCCACTTGAGCTGCCCTCCCCTCTTTCTTGGGGAAAATACTTCCTTTAGGGGATTAAAGGAAGTATTTTACCCCTTTTACCTCACTAGTTACTATGTCTCTCAGACATGCCTTAGTTCTGCCCTTGCCTGGGGCAGTGCTGGAGCCTGAGAGTACTCACAGTTCTGTCTAAAGAGCTATTTAAGAAGTAAAAAAAGTCTTTTCAGAGCTGACCCACACCAATTCAATCAAGAGTGTGTGTCCCCTTTTCTTGGGGTCCAGCCCTGTTCCAGTATTTTGTGCTTTTTTTTTTTCCTTTCTGTCAGCCCCACCCCCTTTCTGCCTAGGCAAAAACTCCTAGTTCCATTAGTGCTTATTCCAGGTTTATCTGTGCTGGGGACCTATTTTCAATAGTCAGAATTTGTTAATTAATTCCGCAATTGGAGCTTGGTTGAGCTAAGCCCCGCTGGGACTAATAAAGTCTGTTTCCTTTCTCCTTGGGGAACCAGACTGCTATGCCCATGGAGGAGGGGTGCTGGCCTCCACACCTTGGGGGACTTGCAGTTCTGTGTAGTTCTGTTTAGGATCTCACCGTTCCACCGGTCTAGACTGGTGTATGTTATGTATGCAGTTGCTGACATTCCCACGACAGTTGTCCAGTACCATTTGTGGCTATTTACTAGCTTCTCTGGAGGAGGAATTAAATTCTATACCTCACTGTGCCACCATCTTTTCCTACCTCTTCATTTTTTTTTTGCAGTCAATTTAAAGTGTACTTTATTCTGGAGGAGGAGAGGGAAATTATGCATGTGCAAAGGAGGTCTGAGGTCTGAGGAGTTTACTGAGTTCACTAGGGTGTCCCAAGTGTGCTCATGTGCTGGCCCCAAGCACTTATGAAATCTGTGAGAGGCCATTGGTCCTTCAGAGCTATCAGAAGCTGCTCTGGCTGTGAAGCCATTCTCCTCCTCCTCCTCCCTTCTTTGCGTCAACTCCCCTGAAAACCAAGCATGGGAGCTGACAGAAACCTAAGTGAGATGGAAATCTAGTTGGAAAGAACTAGTTGGAACTGGGGATTTGGGAATTCCAAAATTTGGGAGTTGGGAATTTTAGTCTTAGAACTTTCATTAGCTCACTATGCAACCTTGGATAAGCACTGCTCTCTCTAGGCTTGTCTTTTCCCATCTGTGAAACAGGGGAGTTATGTCTTTAGGTCTCAGGTTCTATGGAGCCAGGCCAGGGACAAGCAATGGGGCGGGTAGCAGTCCCTTCATCTCTTGCTGAAAGGCACATTCCAGCTGTCCTTTACAAATGGCATTATCCAAGCTAATGACCCATGATTATGAGACTGGAGGAAACTGGATTTGTTCTCTTGAGTCTGGAACAGCCAGGAGTCACTGGGAGAGCTGGGGAGATTATCAGCTGCGGACAGCAAAGCTCTCAGCTTCCTTGGGAGGGGAGTTGAGAAGTGTCCTTCCACAGAGAAGCCACAGTTCTTTCAGAATATTATATGACCTCAGGAGGGGGAGAGAAGAAATAAACTCTGACCTTCGATCTTGGTGGTGAGGAATGTCTCCTCTCTCAAAATAGGAGAGAAAACAAAATTTGGATGATATGGTAATCTCCATTTGGAGAAATCGAGATGAATTGGAAAAGTTTGAGGACTCTAGTCCCAAAAAAAGTTTGAGGGGTTTTATCCGTAAGACAAAACGTGGCTCATCAAACACCACAAGCTACCAGACAGTAGAGGATTTTTTTTTTAATGCTTGTGGTGGTTTGAAGCTGTATGTAGCCCAGAAAAACATCTTCTTAGATCTAATCCCTTCCTATGGGTAGTGAATTCATTATAAATTGGACCTTTTGATGAGGTTTTTCAGTTAAGTTGTATCCTGCCTCAATCAGGATGGTTCTTAATCTTATTACTAGAGTCCTTTATAAGTGAAATGAAATTCAAGCACAGAGAGAGAAAGCACAGAAGAAGCTGAAATCAGCAAAATCCTTAAGAGAAGGAAGACACCAGCAGAGGCCACTATGTGCCTTGCCATGTGACAGAGGAGCCAAAGATCACCTGTAACCAGTCTCAGAATACCACTTGCCTTCAGGGAGAAAGTGTTTGCCTTGAAGGTGCCTTGATTTGGACATTTTCCTGGCATCAAAAGCAAATGTTTTAGTCTGCTAGGCTGCCAAAATGGATTGACTTTTAACAATGGGAATTTATTAACAAGCTCACAATTTCTGGGCTGAGAAAAATGTCCAATTCAAAGCCTCATCAGGCAAAGCTTTCTTCCTGAAGACAGGCTGCTGGCAATCCTGGACTCCTATGTCAGATGGCAAGGCATAGGGCATCATCTAGTGGTCTCTCCCTTCGGGGTTTTGTTACTTCCAACTTTTGGCTTCAGTGGCTTCTTCTCTGTTTCTGTGGCTTTCTCTCTCAGCTTTGTCTTTCTATTCATCCTCTGTAAAAAGGGCTCCAGTAAGAGGATTAAGACCAACTCTGAATGAGGTGGGTCACATCTTAATTTAAGATTCCTGCTCACCAAACGGGGGAAAATTCAACCTCCCCAAGTTGAATTCTTGATATTCTCACAAGCAGTGTGGACAACCAAAGCTATAGGCTGAGCTCCTAGTCTTGGGGTTTGTTCATATGAAACTTAACCCCACAAAGAATAGGTCAAGCCTACTTAAAATTAGGCCTAAGAGTCACCTCCAAGATAGCCTCTTCTGTTGCTCAGATGTGGCCTCTCTCTCCAGCCAACACAACAAGCAAACTCACCACCCTCCCCCTGTCTATGTGGGACATGACTCCCAGGGGAGTGGACCCTCCTGGCAGCATGGGACAGAAACCCTAGAATGAGCTGAGACCCAGCATCAAGGGATTGAGGAAACCCTCTCGACCAAAAGGGGGAAGAGTGAAATGAGACAAAGTTTCAATGGCTGAGAGATTCCAAAGAGAGTCGAGAGGTTATCCTGGAGGTTATTCTTACGCAGTTAAGTAGATATCACCTTGTTATCCAAGAGGTAATGGAGAGGCTGGAGGGAACTGCTTGAAAATGTAGTGCTGTGTTCCAGTAGCCATGTTTCTTGATGATGATTGTATAATGATAAAGCTTTCACAATGTGACTGTGTGATTGTGAAAACCTTGTGTCTGATGCTCCTTTTATCTACCTTGTCAACAGATGAGTAGAACATATGGAATAAAAAGAAATAATGGGGGAACAAATGTTAAAATAAGTTTAGTTTGAAATGCTAGTGATCAATGAAAGGGAGGGGTAAAGGGTATGGTATGCATGATTTTTTTTTCTGTTTTCGTTTTATTTTTCTGTTGTCTTTTTATTTCTTTTTCTGAATTGATGCAAATGTTCTAAGAAATGATCATGATGATGAATATGCAATTATGTGATTATATTGTGAATTACTGATTATATATGTAGAATGGAATGATCACATATTAAGGATGTTTGTGTTTCTTTCCTGTAATTTTTTTTAATTTAAAAATTAATTAAAAAAAAAAAGAATCCTGCTCACCAAAAGATCCTACTTACAATGGGTCTACACCCACAGGAATGGATTAGCTTGAAGAACATGATTTTCTGGGGTACATAACAGTGAATAAATTCCCATTGTTTAAGCCAACACATTGCACAGTATTTGCTTAAACCGCATAAAAAATCATTACAGAAAAATACATTTCTTTTCAACTATAGCCTCTTGACCTCTATATCTGGAGGCAAAAACTTTTACTATTTCTTGTGTATCATTCCAGGCATATCCTAGGCATCATTTGCACCTTGCTTTTTTTATGTAATAATATACTGGAGATTGTTCTATAACAGCAGATATATTCATTGATCATGTTGATGAACATTTGAGTGCCTGCTACAAGCCAGGCCCTGACTTTTCCAGGCACGGAGAACACAAAGCAGTGGAAAACTAAGACAAGATCTTGGTCCTCTTTAACAATCTAATGAAGAGACCAGAAAATAACCTATAAACAATAATTGTATAATATACTATCAGGTAGTGATAAGTGCTGTGAAGACAAAAAAAAAAAAAAAAAAAAAAAAGAACAGTATGGGATAGAAGCTGATGGGGGCTCTTTTAGATAAGATGGCCGGGGAAAGCCAGCCTGGGGAGATGACATAAAGAGAATGGCTTATGTCAAGTGTGGGGTGGGGGAACAAGCTTTCCAAGGGGAGATAACAACTCTCGGGTGGGGATGTGCTTGGTATACCAAAGGAACAGAATGAGCGGGGATGTGGTGGGAAATGAGATCAGAAGGGCAGGTAGGAGACAGAGCCCATGAGGTCTTGAAGCAGTGATGGGGAGTTTGGCTTGTATTCCAAGTGAGTGAAAGCACTGGATGGTTTGGGGCAAGGGGACAATATTGACACATGTTTTAAAAGATCCCTCTGGCCGCTGTGTGGTGAACAGACTGTCAAGGGACAACAGTAGAATTGAGGGAGACCAGGTCACTGTTACTGGAATCAGGAATCAAGATAATGGCTTGGTCTAGGGAGGTAATGGTAGATTTTTATTTTGGGTGTGCAAAATATGAAACATCGTTGTGAGAGAAAGAAATCAAAATGATTCCAAGGTTTTCAGCCTGAGCAACTGGGTGAATGTTTTTCCATTACTAAAATGGGGAGCATCGGGGCAGGAGGGACTAGTGTGGTAGCAATTCTCATTTTCTAGTTATGGGTATTAGACTCAGGATACCTACTACACATCCCAGTGCCAATTTTCAGAAGCGATAGGATGTATGAATCTGGAGTTCATGGTTTAGGTTAGGTCTGGAGTTATAAATTTAGGTGTTATCAGATAGTATTCTAAACCCTGAATGATCTGAGTGATCATAAGAGATGGAATGCAGCTAAAGAAGGAGTCCAGCAGTTGATTCCTAGGTCATTCTAACATTCTGAGTTTGGGAAGAGAAGGAAGTGTCAGCAAAAGAGACTGAGATGGGATGGCCAGTAACAGAGGAAGCAAACATAAGAATGTGGTATCATGGAAGCCCAGTATAGAATGTGTTGGGATAAGTTCCCCAGTCTTTTTCATGTCTCTGTGGTTTTCCATTGTATAGATGTGTCATAACTTACGTAACCAGTGCTTTATCCACTGGTGTTTGGGATTGTTGACTGTTACCAATCTTTTGTTATTACAGTCAATGCAATGGTAAATATGGTTGTCTTTACAGCAGGTCTGGGTAAGGTAATCCTGGGGAACTGATCAAGAACTCTATTTTCTCTCAAAGCAGAAAGAGTTGATGAAGTTGGTGCTGTTAATTAGATTCTACCTGGCTAACAGAACTGGTTTGCTGAGGGTGCTATTTATGCACCTATAAAATAATATGGAGGGAGTTAAAAGATGAGAGCAGGAAAGTCCTTTTGAAGCAATCAACTTCCAGCTACTGCTTCTATGGGCAAGAAGGCAACTTTTCCAAAGTCATTTGGCACATTGGACGCAGCCAGTGTTAGAGCACAAGCCTCTTGACTCTCAGACCAGTCTTGGCAGAGCTCCACATATAGGCAAAGGCATTTCCAATGATCCTCAAATTTGCTGAGCTGCAGGAAGTGGATATATCTTGATTGAAAGCAGTTAGGTATAGTTGAATGAGCAAAGATCTGGGACCGAAATGACCTGGCATGAATCCTGTCTCTAGTCCTCATAAGATATGAGGCTGGCTCTTAGCCTTTTTTTTTTTTTAAATATCATATTTTTTATTGTGAAATATAACATATATACAAAAAAGCAATAAATTTCTGAGTACATTTTAACAAGTAGTTATAGAAAAGATTTTAAAGTTTGGCATGGGTTATATTTCCACGATTGTTGCTTTTTATTCTTCTAGCTGCTCCAAGATACTGGAGACTAAAAGAAATATCATTATAATGATTCAGCAGTCATATTCATTTGTTAAATTCTCTCTTTTCTGTTATACTCCTCCTTCTCTCTTTTTTCTTTTTTGTGAAAAATAACATATATAAAAAAAGCAATAAATTGTACATTGCAATAGTTGCAATAGTTGTAGAATAGATTTCAGGGTTTGGTATGGGTTACAGTTCCACAATGTTAGGTTTTTACTTCTAGCTGCTCTAAAGTACTGGAGACCAAAAGAAATATTAATATAATGATTCAGCACTCATACTCATTTGTTAAAACCAAACTTCTCTGTATAAATCCACCATCACCTTTGATCTTTCTCCCACTCTTTAGGGGTATCAGCCTTGTTTTTGTCGAGTAATAGTAATACCACCTGTCATAGATGCGTTGCTGTAACACTCCTACTCAGTCCCTGCATGGAGCAGGAAGCAAGCGCAAACCCTCTCCTCCTGCTACCCTCCTCACAGCCCTTTCTCTTCTTTTCCCTGCAGTCCAACAATGAGACAGAAATTGGAAACATCCTCAATATGTCTCAAAGGAAGCAAACCCCCCTAAGTGAACAAAGGCAGTTACTCTGTGTTTGTGTGTCTGTAATTTAAAACTTTGTCTTCTTCTGAAAATACATCCTAACACAAATGTCTCTAAGAAACCTATGAGTATGTTACAAGTGTCACTCCCAAATGATGCATGATGATGGGAGTTGAGAGATCAAGTAAAACTGAAATTCCTGGATAGTCCTCATTTTGAAATAAAAATCCAGTATTTTCTGAGTAGAACACTTCTTTTTTATGTTTATTGTGGGTTTTTTTGCAAAAATATGGAAAATACAGAAAAATATAATGGAGAAAATAAAAATAATACATAATTACATAACTACTATAATATGTTGGTGCATTTCCAGTCTTTTTTCTATGTAGACACAGATATGAGCCCCTCAGCCCATCAAGAAAGGTTTGCTCCCCAGCTGCATGGAAGGTGGTTAGCTGGCAGTCCCAGCTGTTACTCCTTTGAGACTGGCCTTAGCATTTGAGCTAAGGCCCCACTATTCTAGTGGCAGCTCCTACCAGTGTCGAAGCAAGGTGGTGGCATAAGAGCCTGGCCATTTTCCCCCATTTGGGACTTCTCTAAAGGGTATTCTTTGATTTATTGTTCCCTGTAGGGCTGGCAGAGACTTTTTCAGATCTGCCTTGTGGCTTGAGGACTCCCCACATAATCCTTTCATAGATATTACTACCCAAGAAATATTTTGCACTACTAACTCCTTCACATTGCCTATTAATTGGAAGATCCAACCTGTGACACCCATATGGTTACATAATGGAAATCATATTATAAATACAGCATATGTGATATGTATATATGTGGGTGTGTATGGCATTTTGCTATTCCACTAAAATTTTTTATATACATTATTTAAAAAACAGTATTTCATTATTTGACTATAACATTGTTGAATTGTACAAATTTTTACTGTTTAAGTAATATTGATAAACAGTAATGTACATAGATCTTTGAGAATATCTCTGATTATCTCCATGTGATAATTCCAAGAGTGGAATTACTGGCTATTTTTAAGGCTCTGGCTATTTTTAAGGCTCGTGGGAGGTAGTTCTCAATTATTCTAGAAAGGTTATATGGGTTTACACTTTCATCAGAGTGACGATAGCGCTCGCTTTGCTAAACCATCAGGTGTTCTGTGTATTACTACTATCGTTAAACTGATCGATACAGATGGATGGTGTCCCTGTTTTATTTTGCACATCTTGGATTACTAATTAGTCGAACCTTTAGAATATTTTTTATGAGCTAATTGTATTTACTTTTCTATAAGTTGTCTGTTCATTTCTTTTAGGGAGATTTTAAAAATTTGTGTGCAATCTATAGATCATAACTGAGAATGCAGCTATTTCGGAGGCAATTTTCCCACACATTCTTGTTTGCCTTTCACTTGGCATGTAAATGTTTGTGATATGTAGAAGTTTTGCATTTTTGTGTAGACTGATCTATTCATTTTTTTCTCTTGGGATTTCTTCTAGCTCTTTTATGCTTAGAAAGACTTTCTTCATGTAGAATTCAGGCAAATATTCAATGACATTTTATCCTTTGTTAATAATTTTATCTTTTATGTTTACCTCTTTCATCCGGCTGATACTTATTTTGCTCTCTGGTGTCAGACGAAAGATCTAAATGGAGTTATTCCCAAATAGTTTTCCAAGTACTATTTATTCCTTGGCTAAAGGCAAATTACTTAACCTCTTTTAATTTCCATTTCCTTATCAAGAGAGGATAATGTAAATCCTACCTCACAGGTTATGCTGAAGAAAAAATGAGCTCATGGATATAAAAACACTTTATACAATGCTATGGCAATGCTGGTTCTTACAGTTGTTACCATCAGCATGGCCTAAGTGAGAAAATGATCTGTGAATGAATATTTGTTTGGCAGTTTTGTCCAATTCCACTCAGAAACGCAACCGTGAACGTGCTTACTCCCCACATCCTAACAAACCCAAGACTGGCTTAGACTGACAGAAAGATTTTACAACAAGATGAGTAAAAGTTAAGATATTTGTAGTAAGTACAGTTCAAGGGCACACATGTGGGGAATGAAGAGTAAAGGACACGGGTTCGTGCTTGGGGAAAGGAGCCAAAACCTTTCAGGAGAAGACAGTATTTGGCGAGGGGAAACAGCCATTGTTCTCTGAAGTCATAAGGTCCTCACAGAGCGGGTGGGATTTCAGGGATTATTTAAACGATAGGAGACACTTGGCTTGGCCGGACGAGAGGGAGGGTGTTGTTTGGAAGCCTGCTCAGAGCCTCAACCTGGACATGCCCAGAATAGTTTGGTCTGTGCTATCCTGGCATGGCCACACTTTCAACTCTTTATCAAGGACAAGAAAAGAAAAGTCTTGTTTCTCATCAATGGGAGATGTGAAAGAAGTTTTATAGTAGCTAGAGCCAATTCTTTTTTTTTTTTAATTAAAAAAATTTTTTTAAAACATAACATACAAGCACAAACATTCTTACCGTATGATCATTCCATTCTTGGTACACAGTAACTCACAATGTCATCACATAGCCGTATATTCATCACCATGATCATTTCTTAGAACATTTACATCACTCCAGAAAAAGAAATAAAAAGAAAAAAAAAAAAACTCATACATACCATACCCCTTACCCCTCCCTCTCATTGACTGCTAGGATTTCCATCTACCCAACATATTTTAGCCTTTGTTTCCCCTATTTTTTTCTATACCCCTTACCAATCCCTTTCATTGATGATTAGCAGTTCAATCTACTAAATTTATTTTAACATTTAGAGCCAATTCTTAGCCACCAAGGACAGAATAGGTGAAAAGCTGACATTTTAAGGAAGGCTCTCTAAATTTAACCATTTCACCCACAAGGTTACAGTATTTACCAAACTTTCTTCTTTCCTCTCTTCTTCAGTCTACTCAGGTGATTGAGATGTGTTTAGCAAGGAGGGGCTGCCAAAGGGCTCGAGTTTGATGAACTCGGAAAAGAATGCTGCCCTGAAGAAACAGTAGAAGAGCAGAGACATCTGGAAGGAGGAAAATAAGAGGGAAACCCATGCCTTGATGTTAGGAACTCTATTTCCTCATTTTTGAGTGTTTTAGGGAGTTTGGCACGGAGATTGGCACATTGGGGGTGATCAATTTTATACTGACTGGCTGACAGAGATGAAACACGGATTCGAGAAGCAGGCTTTGGTTAAGGGAGAGTTAAGGAGGTTTTTGTGAAGAGTAATTGGTGGTGGCTGGGCTCTGGTAACACCGCACATTCCCTGCTAAGTGCACATTTCCTGTTCAGGTCCTGGATTTGATGCGGCCTCTTAATGGTAACTGACGAGTGTGGTTCTCTTTACTGGGGGTGGGGGGGTGGGGTGGGGGATAAATGAAGATAATTTGGCCTGGCTTTGGAATCTAATTTCACGTTGTTCTTAATCACAGGGCCCTCCAGCCCAGCTGGGCATGTCTACGCATTGCTTTCTCAATCCAAACAGGCTGTGCAGATCCTGCCTCTGCCTTTGTTTATGCACTTCCTCTCGGTGCTGCAGCCCTCCTGTCCCCTCTGCTGAGATCCTACTATCTCAATTCTCTTTTTGTAAAGCTCCCTTGACAGCCATTCCAACTTTCTCCCCTTTACATTCTTCTCTCCGAGGCTGAATCGCTCCTCTGGCTATTCATGCCTATTAACTTATCTGGCACTCAGTACATTGTGATGCAATGTTCATTAGTGTTTTATATACATTATTTAAATCTCCAGCTAGATCGGGTATTCTTATGGCCTAAGGCCTAGTTTTATGTTTCCACATGACCCATCCACATCATAGTCCATAGTATAATCTGGCCACTTACCCGGTACCCAAAGATATTTAAGAGATGATAGGAAGATTTCAGAAGCTCCTATGAAGCTCATCTCAGGTAAATTATGGCATCTATTCTATTTGTGATGCTGACAAGGCAGGAGCAAAGACAGTGCTCCATTTAAGCTCAGTACATTGGAGAAACTTTCCAGGGAAAAGGAAACAGTTTCTGTGACGGTGAATAAGCACTGGCCAGCATTCCTTCTCTGGTATACCAGTAGCACAACTGGGTCCATGGCTGCAAAGCCCACTGAGTCATGGTCCTGTCTTCTCACAGGCTAGGGTGGGAGACAATAAGGACACAGATGATCACAAAACAATGTCATATGTATTAAGTTACAGGCACATATGGGGGCTAGGGGAGTGCATTCAAAGGGCACCAAGGCTGGCTTCAGTAGTTAGGGAGGACTTCCTGGAGGAGGCAGTGCTTGAGCTGAATTTAGACCTAGATACGGGGGAAGGAAAGGTTTTATTGATCATCACAGCTTGATCCAGGAAAGGGTGTTTGAGAACGTTTAGAAAGGCAACTTTTCTAGGATAAAGTTATTTTACAAAGCAGCAGCATTGGGAAATCAAGAGGATTTAATTACAACTGCCTCACGAGCAGGATTTGAAAAGGAGTGGGAGGCTCATGGAAACCTTAATTGCTAAGAAAAGTTAAGAGGAGAAATATGACAGAAGTAATGGGCCTGTATGTATGTCATGTCTGATTTGTCACTTTTCTAGACAGGTACTCTGCCTCCTGCCTTCTTCTAGGTTAGAGAAAAAAAAGCTCCTTCAGCTGCTAAGGTGAAGACACCATTCAGGACCCAGAAATGGGACCTAGAAATACATCTTATTCCTTTTAGGGAAGAAAAAGTCCATCTTGGCTTAACCTTGTTGTTAATGCAAATAAGCATTTCTTAAGCGGTAACAACGTGTGAGGTGCCTGAAAGAGCCCTGAATCTGGTTAAATAATTCCTTCCTTTAAAAAATAAAAAACAGCTTGCCTTGTTTCTCTTCCAATTTATTCTTGTGGCTTTCCATTCCTTCGAAAACCCAGGAGAATGCTTATTTTGTGAGCTTTTGTGAGACTAGCCCTTTTATATTCAGAGAGTCCTTGTATGCATTAAGCTAGGTCTTTAAGATTAATGTAATATGCAGGGAAATGTGATAAATGATACAGTATTAGCAGCTTTTAACTTGTCAAAGTGGCTGTGTGTTGCAGACATCTGGAAAAATTGTAAATCATGGCATGATCAGAGTACAAACAACAGATGCCAAAGCAGAGAAGTGGCCATTTGAGAAGAATAAACCTGCACCCAACCTCCTGGTGTTGTCCACACAGGATCTGCCGGAGAGAGGGCAAGATTTAAGAAGGAAAGTGTTTTATAACTGTTAGAGCAGAGAAGTGCCAGAGGGAAATAGTTGGTACAGACAAAAGAGGATCAATGTGGCTGAGAAACGAAGAGGTTTCACAGACAAAAGGATCATCTCCAAGGTCCTGTGCACTCCAACTTTCATTGATCTCATGATTCTCTGAGTCAGGACTTAATGAAATTTTTTAAAATCAGGATTTAATATCAAATAGACCAGGGGATCCTTGGAAGTAGGTATTTTTCATGTCCCTGGGCTTTAGTAGTTTACCTTTGTATGGAACTTTACAGTTTTGGGGGAGCCTAATCTCACAGACTATTATCAGTTATGGGTTGCCACAGTGATGCTGTGCAGCAAAACAGCCATGAACTCTCAGTTCATACAACAGTAAGTATTAATTGTTCACACATCTGGAGGTTGTCTGGGTGGCTGTGCTGGTAGTGGCTAGGCTTGCTCACATATCTGGGGTTGGGCTGACTCTGCTGAACTGGGATGGCCTGAGCTGGGGCGATGGGAGTGACTCAGCTCTGCTCCATGTGTCTCTCACCTGCCATCAAGCTAGCCCAGACATGTTTTCATATGATAGACGAGGTTAGCCTACACTCAGCCTTTAGCAATTGGTTAAAAAAATTGAGCTAAATTATTCTTATTTGGGTCCAGCAGCATCTGCCCCAGGTAATCAAGTGCTCCTGTGGGTCTCTCTTTGGAAGTGCCTTAGCTGTTGGTTTAGTTGGTTGCCCTTCAGCGTCATCTCTCTGGTGGGTTCAAGAAAAGTTGTGGATTTGCAGATTGTCCAACATTTTCTCTGGTACACTTTTAGAAAGATTATCTTATTTTAATCTCACAATAAATCTATGACATAGGCACTTTTTTATTTTCCTCTTTACAAATAACGCAGCTGAGTCTCAGAGAGGTTAGTTAACTTGTGCAAGGTAACACAACCAGGATCTACAACACAACAGGGTCAGGATTTAAACTCAGGTGGTCTGATTTTAAAGCTATAGATCTTTTTTCTTTTAGATATAACTGACATACAATCAAATCCATCTTAACAAAGTGTACAATTCAGTGGTTTTTAGTATATTTGCAAGTTTAGTGTATTTACCCATCACTACTATCTAATTCCAGATCATTTTTATCACTCCCAAAAGAAACCCCACACTCATTAGCAATCACTCCTCGTCCTCCCTTCCCCCAATGCCTGGCAGCCATTAATCTGCTTTTCTCTCTATGGATTTGCCTATTTTGGATGTTTCATGTAAATGGAATCATACACCATGTAGCCTTTTGTGTCTGGCTTCTTCGGCTTAGTAAAGCCAGAGATCTATAACCACTATCTTAGAAAATGAGAAATGGGGATTGGATCTGCTTAGACAAAAGGACTAACACCGTTGAGCTTGCTGTGACAGTGAAGAATAAAAAGCAAATATAAAGAATTCCCTACAACTTAATAAAGACTTACTGAGTCCCTCCTATGAGCAACACACAGGGCTGGCTGTATGTTCTAATAGTATTGTTGCATAATAGAATTACATATAGGGTGAGATAAAAATAGGTTTCTAGAATTCACTCCTTGGAGATTCTAAATCTAGGGATTTGAAAAGGACCCCATATATCATGTGTTTATATGCACTTTTAATGCACACATGAGTCGCCATGCATATGGAGGATTTGGTTAAAATGCAGAATCTGATTCATTCCGGAGATGGGGGGATGGGGCCAGAGATTCTACATTTCTAATAAGCTCCCAGGTGGTACTGATGTGCTATTCTGGGAACCACCCTTTGAGTGGCAAGTATATAAGGGATATAAGGTCAAGGATATACAGCCCCGATTCCGGCTTAAGGAGCTTACTGTCAAGTGCAGAGAGACCTACATGTAGCTGAGTCTAAATCAAGGCAAAATGGGCGAACTGGCCCAATAAAGATCCAAGATTGAGAGCATAGAAGATGGAGAGAGGAATTCAGATTGGGGTTTACTGGCATGGGGAATCTTTAAGCTACGGCTTGGAAAGAATTTCAACAAGCAGAGATGGAGGAAAAGAAACTTTCAGGCTGATAAAAAAGATGAACAAAGTCTGGGGCCAGGGATCCAGGGATCGTAGATGCAAAATGGCCTTGCTCAGCTTTCTGGTCTCCCCACACCCCTCTGCCCCCACTGTGTCACTGCGTGACAGTATAACTTCTGCTTGTGATAAGACATGCAAAAAAAAAAAAAAAAAGGTGGGTGCAGTATTTGGTAGAATGTTTAACCAGGTAAGGAAGCATATTATATATTTGGCATATATTTCCATCCCAAGTAGTTAATATCTTCTGAAAAAATATAGAAGCTAAAGAGTTAAGCCCTACTTTTCCAGAAAATTCCCTGATGGGGAAAACTTCGTTTCCTGATAATGCTGGGTAAATCTGTGTTTTGTGGGGTGCTCCATATGTTGTCAGTGCTCATGAATTGTTCAGTTTTATTATTCTCATTAACAGGGATAATGGCTGCTTTTTAACAATCATGATCACCATCTGGCGGCTGGAAAAGATGAGGCTCAGGTAGTAAGAGAAGACTGCCCTGCTTGGGTCCCCGCCCAGTTCTTTTCCCACTGCCCCAGCACTGTGTGCAGCCAAGGGCTTGACTGCCAGGCACATAAGAACCACGCGGACAGATGTGCAAGAGCAAAAAGAAACAAAGCAGAGCAATAAGATCAGAGACCTCAGGGAACTTTGGCTCTGACTTCACTGTCTAATTTCCCTCTAGTCTTGACAACTGTTTACAAGGTGGCTTCTCTTCTGTGCTCCCTTCACGACCCTGGTTACCCCTAACTTTGCTGTTGGCATTGTGACAAGTAGACCAGTGTGACTAAGTCACTACCTCCCTGCTCCTAGGGTGAATTGAGTTTGAGCTCCTGAGAGTTTCCTCTTTGTGCTTCTCAGAGAAGGGGTGCCTTGTTGGGAGGAGGTGACCAGACCGCACATTACTGGTAACTATAGCAACCATGCACTTTTGCTCATGTGAGTTCTTTAAAGCTCGCATCCAGAACTTTCTCAGGACTATTTTTTCACAGGCTCTCCCAGCCTGTGAAAAAGCAGCATTCTGAGATGGGCTCCGCTGTTAACACAGGGGCAGTTAACATGTGCTGGCTGAGCAGCTTTTTCCTGGTACCTAAACAACTGGCACCCAAGAAGTACGGGGAGGAGCCAGAAGAACTGGGAAAGTGATGAGAACCAGGTGAATAAAAGCTGTCAAGGAAATGAAAGACCCGCTTTTTTTCAAAACTGAAGATGATATGCTCACATTCAAGAATTAATTCAATCCACTGCAAAGAACTCCGTCTAAAAGTTTGCTGAGGGACAGCAGGTAGGTAAGATGAGTCACAGTTGTCTTCCTAGAGAAGGTGAGTTTCCAGCATGATCCTGGTGGTGGAAAGGGATGAAACTTGAAGAGGTGAGAAAGGTGCTAATGGTAGTTCCTTCAGGAGGGACTGGTGTACTCATTCAGGGGTGTGGATGGCAGGACAGTGTCAGGAGGAAGAGCAAATGGGAGAGGGTGTGGGGGCCACACAGCTGAGGTCTGCCGTCCTAACCCAGCATCTGAAACCCAGCTAATTCCAGAAACAGTGCAATCTGTCCCCTCTGAACTTTCTAGCCTTTCTTCCCGTCACCTCTGACTCATCCTCCATAACAGCCTCTTTCTTGCCTGTAGCTTCTAAAATATCACTAACCATTCCATCAGTTGGTACCAAATCGAAAAGAGTTTGAAACCAAATATTGATATTGTGCTGATGCTCTAGACGCTATTTGGGGCCACCAAATCAACTATTTGTGGTTTCCTTTATTATTTCTCTGATGGTATGTAAACACAGGGAATGTTTACCCAAAAGAGTGTAGGAGGATGTGAATTCTAGTTAACCTTCACTTAACCCATGCCTGTCATCTTCTACAAACAAAGGCAGCATGGGGGGGATGGAGCAGAGTGTTATGTCTTAAATATAAAGAATATTTCATCACAGAAGTCTTGCACAATGGTGCCCCTCCCTTTGCTTTGTAACAAGGGCAGGTATTATGCTAGAAAATAAAGCACATTCTACGTTAGCACATTTAGAAGCTTTCAATCCATTGCTCTTTATTTCTCAACACTTATCTTTGAGTAGGCCCAGGTTGAGTTAGGCCTTCTGTAGTGTCTAAAAAGATTGAGAAATAATGGTTCATGCTCCTATAACATTTGTTGTCTTTTTTTTTTTCCTATAACATTTTTAAAACTAGCTCTTTTCTTAGGCCTAAGAGTCACCCCCAAGAGAACCTCTTCTGTTGCTCAGCTGTGACCTCTCTCTCTCGGCCGACACAGCAAGCAAACTCACTGCTCTCCCCCTCTCTACGTGGGACATGACTCCCAGGGGTGTGGACCTTCCTGGCAACATGGGACAGAAACCCTAGAATGAGTTGGAGCTCAGCATCAAGGGACTGAGAAAACCTTCTCGACCAAAAGGGGGAAGAGCGAAATGAGACAAAATAAAGTGTCAATGGCTGAGAGATCCCCAACAGAGTCGAGAGGTTATCTTGGAGGTTATTCTTATGCATTAAATAGATATCACCTGTTTAGTTAAGGTGTCATGGAGAGGTTGGAGGAAACTGCCTGAAAAGGTGGAGCTGTGCTTCGGTGGCCATGTTCCTTGAAGATAATTGTATGATGATGTGGCTGTCACTGTGTGACTGTGTAGTTGTGAGAGCCTTGTGTTTGATGCTCCTTTTGTCTGCCTTATTGACGGACAAGTAAAACATATGGATTAAAAATGAATAAATAATAGGAGAAACAAATGTTAAAATAAATTTAGTAGATTGAAATGCTGGTGATTGGTGAAGGGGAGGGGTAAGGGGTATGGTATGTATGAATTTTTTCTGTTTTCTTTTTATTGCTTTTTCTGAATTGATGCAGATGTTCTAAGAAATGATCATGGTGATAAATATAAAAACAAAACCAAACAAAACCAAAAGGTAGCTGTTTTCCCTTTTCCGTCATTTTTTTTTTCAACATTCTTTTAAGTCCCTCCCCTACCTAGCATATTTCAGTGTTCTGCAGCCAGGTTTTAACAATTAGATTTTTGCTAATCATCTGCCACTCTGAGGGCTTAGCAGCCAATTCTGTCATTGGATTTAACTTTCTCTTATTCTACCATCTCTCGAGGGCAGTTTCAATGTGCTTGGCTACATCTGTGGTTGTCAGGAAAATCAGATCCAGGCTTAGACATTAAGGCAGGTTGACTAGCGGTGGTGGTTCATTTTTCTGACAAAATCATATGTTCTTGGGCACCCTGTGTACCCTCACACCTTTTCTTCAGAATCACTGCAGCTGTCTTCTGGCTTTAGGAGATACCAGCTTTGCCCATAGCCATGCAATGCGAGTGACCTGGACGTGGGTCTCAGAGCCTGGCACACTCTGTCAAATGGATGAATGAAAATTCTGGTTCTGTCCAGCATAATGGCATGGCTTTTTTTTTTTTTCCCCACATGGGCAGGCACTGGGAAATGAACCCGGGTCTCCGGCATAGCAGGTGAGAATTCTGCCTGCTGAGCCATCCTCGCACTGCCCTGGCATAGCTTTTTGACAGGAATAAAAACCACATTGGTAAAACAGTAAGGGTTTGTTTTACTATGGATCTCAAACTGATAGACTTTTTTTAGAATTTTCCAGTCTAGTTACTGTAAGATGGAAAGGGTGAAAGCAGGCTGTCTGTTATGCACTATTTGTCCTTTGGGGGCTCTACATATCATGGTAGACCTACCTCATGTTGGGATTTTGTCCTGAATGGGTGAGGCCATGCTGCTGTGCTCTACTGATGAAAGGTGACTGTAATATATTTTCATGGTTCCTACATAACTTTCCTGTAGTTTGGACATTTCACTGCATCTCTAGGCTTTGGTTTCCTCATCTCTAAAATGATGGGGTTGAGTGGTTGGCGGGATTTAGACCAGGCGATAATTAACATCCCTGCAAGTCTAACATTTCTGGGACTCTCCTGGGTGCTGAGCAAGGCTCAAGTTCTAATCATAGAAATGTTAGTGAGCCCTTTCGGTCACAGACTTTAGCTCCATCCTTTGTGGCTCTGGATACACTCTGTGGTGGGGATCAGTTACATACTTGCACCGTGCAGAGCCACTAAGCAAGCAGGACTTGCTTGCTTTGTGCTGTTGAGAGGCAGGAAGGAAGTTCTCTGAGGGCAGGAACCATCTGTTTCAGACAAGATTAAATGCAGCTGTATGTAATGGAAAATCAAAAATAAGTGTCTTTAAACAGTAGTTTTCATAGTCTGGTTCCCAGACCAGCAACACTGGCATCATCTGGGAGCTTGTTAGAAATGCAAATCCTCAGGACCTTCCCCAGACCTGATGAGTCAGAAACTAGGGCCCAACAATCAGCATTTTAATAAGCCCTCCAGGTGATTCTGATAGATGCTGAAGTTGGAGAGCCACAGCCTGAACACCTGAAGATGAGTCTATTCGGACAAAAGAGATCTGGAGGAAGGCAGTCCTGAGTTGATAGAATGTTCCCCAGGAACCCAGGCCGACTACCCACTTGCTTCACCAGACTTGGCTCTGAATGATTTTGGTTTTCCCTCCAAAATAAATTCTACTCACAAAACAGAAGAGACCCAATAGCCATCGAGTACATTTAATGTGATCTAGTTCATCTATTGAAAGTAATTCCCATATATGAATTCTAAAAATATTTTGAGTGATGACACCATTGGTGGACTAAAGGTGAGGCAGCACTCATATGGATGTCTTTGGCATGTTTGTTTAAAAATTAGCCTCATCAATTCATGGTTATATGTCTTAACAGTGCAGCAACATTATAAGGCCATAACTCATGGTCCCTTTGTATCCCTCATACCACATTGCTGATCCTTGAGTAAATGTTCAGTAAATAATAATAATAACAATTGATTTAAAGTGTTTATACAAGGCATAGACTGTGTTAGATGAAATAAAAAATCAAGTCTTATCTGGGTAGCTAAATCAGTGTGTAGACAGCAACTCAAGATGCTTCAGAAGCTCAAGTGTTTGGTTCTTAATGGTAGATTTTCCTTCAGTAATAGTTTGCCTTTTATTGATTAGAGCAGAAGCCTGGAAGTGAGGCCCAAATTTTAGTCTTATCTCTGCCTCTAGAATTAGGCAAGTCAAACCGCTTTGCATCTCTTTTTCCTTCTTTGTAAAAACTGGTATTAGAAAGAGCTATTGCATGAATTTGTCTTTCTGTTCCTGAGGGAAAAATGTATGAGAACGTGCCCTTAGGAGAGAATGGGCCCATAGCACATGGCACACCATGTACCTGCCCTTGACCGCACCCTTCTTTAGATGAAATTACTTTCCATCTGTCTGTGTGAATCTGTGGGTGGGAGAATCATGGGGTGAGTGTGAGGGCAGAGAATGACACATTCAGTTTTCATCTTTGATATAACTGGGAAGCTTGATGGTCTCGAAAATTGAAATAACATCTTTTCATTTTCACATATAACTCCTGTTTCTAAGATAAAATATCAATACTTTTGACCAGTTCAGAATTCACAAAGACTGGAAAAACCCTTCCTATTTGTCTGGCCCCTGGACTGAGGACCAGACTAGAGGATGCCTGTTTATGCAAGCAGAAAGTAAAGCCATTTCTAGATCAGACCACCTGCCTGCTGACAATCAGATGCAATCAACAACATTTAATGAGCTCCTGCCAGGGGCAGTACAAGGCACTCCAGAAGACACAAAGTGTGGTGTGGCTGACAGTGCAAATTGACTATGCAGTCTTCAGTCACCTCTTCGTCTCTACCCACAGAATGCCTATATCATGGAGGGCAGCAATGCGCCCACTTAAAAACTACATTTCCTAGCTTCCATGGCCCCTATACGTAGCCTCGTGATTATATTCTGGTTATTGAAATGCAAATGTAATCATTGGGTGGATCTCCAGAAAAGTTCTTTAAAGGAAGCTGATTCAGCAGAGGAGTATGCCCAGTTTGGTCTTCTTCTCTTTCTCTCTTTTGCTGTCTGGAATTTGAATGTGCTCTCTGAAACTTCATCAGATATCTTGGACCACTAGGTGATATTAAGTGTGGAAGCCATGCCCTGAGGATGCGGGAGCAGAAAATTAGAAGGTACCTTAGTCCCTGATGACTTTTTATCAATCATGAACTCTCTCTACACAGACCTCTTTTGTAGCAGAATAACTCTTTGTGTTTAAGCCTTAGCTATTTTGGGTTTTTCATTGTATGTTGCTGTACCTGATTCCAGCTGATAGGTGGTTTCTGCCCTCAGGGAGCTTTATGTCCCTAGATGCTGGGTAGCTTTGCACGTTCCAGGTACATGCATGTGGTCTCTATCACAAGGTTCCTCAGTTTTCACTCAGAACCACGGAAGATGGAGCTAAAGCCTGGGACTGCAAGGGCTCAGCAGGTATTTTTATTAATGGTATGTGAAGTTTTCCTAGCACCCAGGATAGGTTATCACAGGAAGGATGTTAATGATGATCTGGCTTTGTTCCTCCCACTCCTTCATTTTCATTTTAAGAGAAGAGGATGCTGAGGCCTGTAATGCAAAATGAAGTATTTAAGATCATTCAGTAAGTTACATAAGAGTTATGTGAGATCCATGAGAAGCAACTACAGTCACCTTCCATCAGTAGAGGACAGGAACATAGCCTCAGCCTAGTTAGGACCAACCCCCAACATGAGGGCTCCTGTGTTATAAAAGGACTGTGTAA
The DNA here is from genome assembly GCF_023851605.1 of Tamandua tetradactyla. NCBI lineage: Eukaryota > Metazoa > Chordata > Mammalia > Pilosa > Myrmecophagidae > Tamandua > Tamandua tetradactyla. Next base: position 18,788,064 of record NC_135330.1, on the reverse strand, counting down.
TGGGCTTGATGCTATGATGGAATTTTAAGCAGTCTCTGAAAGGAAGTTCAGATGAAAGATCCCAAAAATGTGTTAGCATGACTGGTTGATGTATCTCTCATCCTCATTCTGTCCTTACTGTTCGGAAGACAGAAGATACTGCAGTGGGACTTGAAAAGTTTTTGTCTGATTACATAAGATCATATGAAAAATTCTCAGGATTCATATTAAGCAGAGTTCTGGGAGTCAGATCTTCCAAATTAGCCTCCGGAGTGAATGCGTATGTGGGGTGGATTCCGATCAATGAGACAGCCATGGAAGAAAGGGTGCCTACAAAACAGGGCTTGATGGTTGGGCGGTGAATTCATCTGTGTGCCCATCCTCAGAGGCCAAGTGGAGAATGAGGAGCTTAAGGGCTAGAGGTGGTGTAGTTTAAAGATAGGTAGCTGGACCAGGAAAATAGAAGAAAACAGAGCCTCCTTCTAGGGACAGGGTGGCCTTTACAAATTTCCCTGAGAGACTATAAATCAAAAGTAAGCATTGATCCTAGCATGAAGGGCCCAATTTTGGGTAGGGGTGGGAGAAGGGTAGTGTCTCTTTACCTAGCATTAATCCTACTCATCTTCTGGTAAAATACAACCTACTGAGTAGTGAGCCTCCCCCACTACTCCACTGGGATGTGCCCTTTCTGCCTGCATTCCGAACACCGTGTTGTGGAAAGACCTGAATTACAGAGAATATTTACAAGCATCATTGTGTGTGCTTGTGGTGACTGACAGCCCCCAAATTCTCTAGGCTCTTGAGTGAGTCGCTAGAGCATCTATAGGAAGGATGCCCCCCACTGCCCCATTCCTGAACCCAAGAGGATTTCTTGCATTTGCTTTGGTTCCAGGACCTTTTCCAGCTTGAGAGAAGCAGAAGTTCCTGGTGTCTTCTGCCTTTTCCTCAGTCCCCCAGACAACTGGGCACAATTTCTTTATCTCTGCCGGCCACCATTTCTGTTCTTGCTTCTTCTGAAACCCTCCTGGCCCCTAACCAAAGGCAGCATACAGAGCTCCTGAAAGTGAATTCGCAGCATCCCGCAGAACCTCAGGTTTGCAAGCCTTAGAGACTCTTTTCAAGACTTGGAGTTTGAGGGTCATATAAGTCCTTTTTCAAGTTTGCTGATTTCTCCTGCAGAGGCAGTTCAATGACTGGTACATGAGAAATAGAGAATTTAGATTAGTTACCAGGGGTTTCTGGGATCTGGAATGAAATATTGTACCACTGAATCAACAATTTTGCTTTAAGTGCAAAGTGGAGGCAGGATTACATGGGTGATAATTTCTTTGATATGATTTTGTATTTGTTTGGATTTTGGCTGCAGAAGGCAGCCCAAGGAACTTAAGTTCAGGCTTGCTTCTTTGGGTCAGAGTATTCTCTTTGCACAAACATGCACAGGAAAGTTTTAAGCAGCTGCCTCGATCTCTATGAAGTTGGTTGGGGATCCCAGCTTATAATTCCAGTTGAATGCGTGGTGCATTTTTTAAAAATTTGCATATAGTAAAATTCACTTTTTTGGAATGTAAAGATCTATGGGCTTTAACACACACATAGATTCTTGTAGCCACCACCACAACAGGACACAGAACATCCAACACCTCAGTGAATCCCTCATGCTACATGGTAGTTTTTTTTTTTTTTAACTACTTTATTGAGATGTAGTTCACATACTATGGTCATTTAAAGGATACAATTTGGTGTTTTTTAGTATATTTAAAGATATTCATGGTCATCATCAAAGTCAATTTTAGGACATTTCATCACCACAAATAGACATCCTTTACTCTTTAGCTATCATCTCCCAATCTTCTTATTCCTTTAGCCCTAAGCAACCATTGATCTACTTGCTTTCTCTATAGATTTACCTGTTCTGAAAATTTTCGTCTAAATGGAATCATATATATTATTTTGTGGCTGGCTCATTTCATTCAGCATTATATTTTCAGGCGTCATCAATGTTGTAGCATGTATCAATATTTCATTCCTTTTCATGGTCAAATAATAGTCTATTATATGGCTATACAGCATTTTATTTATCCATTCGTCAGTTGATGGATATTTGGGTTATTTCCACCTTTTAACTGTAGCGCTGCTATGAAAATCATGTACAGGTTTTTTGATTGAATACTGTTTTCAGTTTGTTTGGGTATATACCTAGCTGTGGGACTGCTGGGCCATATGTTAATTCTATGTTTAACTTTTTGACAGGCTGTCAAACTATTGCAGTGCTGGCACCATTTTACACTCATACTAATCATGTACAACAGTTCTAATTCCTCCACAACTTTGCCAACACTTGTTATAGCCGTATTAGTGGGTGTAAAGTTAGATGGTAGTTTTGGGGGTTGTAATAGCCTCACAATCTGGACAAGAATATGCAAATTTTTGTCCTATTTTTTTGCTTGCTTGCTGTTGATCCAAAGCAAATATAGGCCTACAGAATGAAAGCTGTAAAGGGGGCAGGGGTGGGTGGAGAAATAAGTCAGTAGGAGTTGTCAACTAAGACATGAGAAAGAGCAAAATGTCCTGGGATGAAAATGAGTCCAGTGTATAATTTGGGTCAATACATTATTGACTTCCTACTATGTGACAGGCTCTGTGCTAGGCACTGGGGGTTCAAACTAGTTAAATAGGAATCAAGCCCTCAAAATTTCATTAATGTGGGGGGAACACAGACTAGGGGGACTTCACCCAGTCTAGGGATTAGGAAGGCTTCCTGGAGGTGGGCAGAAGAAAAGTAAAGAAATTCTCGTCAGATAACGAGGGACTGTAGAAATATCTAGAAAATAACCATTCTGGAATATTTGGGAAATATCCTCTGGGTGGTTTCTTTGTTTTTTAAGCCCATAGGCAACAATCTTGATCAGAATTTGATTTCTTTCATTTCCCTATCTGAAATTTGTGGGTATGATTCTTTCTTGAGGAAAAACAAATCATAGATAAGACCTTGGCAAATATTGCTAGCTCTTAATTATTTGCACTTATTAAAAGGGAGCATATAATTCAGGATGGCAACAATCTCTACAGGGTTTATGTTTGTCTTTGGAATTTGCTTTTCCTATTGACTCATGGATGTTGCTGTGTCAGATGTTCTCAGAGGTCGCAGCTCCAATTAAGTCAGGAAGCCCTAGGAAACGGAGCCTGCGTCTCACGCTGATGCACTGGCCTATGGTGAGCAACGTTCTTTTGACAGCGCTTCTGGTTCACACCTTGCCTGGGGTGTGAGATAATTGTTTGGGTTTTAGGTTTTCTCTCTCCGAGCTTCTGCTAGACTGGACGGATAATTCTGAAACCTATTTTAGAGGCGGCAAAATTCCTCTTAGATCACCTATGTTGCCTGTTCTCTCTTGGTACTATAATTGTTTTATTTTACCAAATTCATGGGAGGAAAATAAATTCTTTTGATAAAGATATATGATTTAAAAAAAAACTAGACTATGTTTTAGAGCAGTTTTAGGTTTGTAAAAAAATGGTGCAGGAAGTACAAAGAGTTGCCATATACACCCTCTCCACAACCCCCTTCCCAGACCTTTCCTCTCACAGTTTTCCCTATTAACATCTTGCACTAGTGTGATACATTTGTTATGACTGATGAACCAATACTGATCATTATTACTGACTAAAGTCCATAGTTTATGTTAGGGTTCATTCTCTGTGTTGTGCAGTTCTATAGGTATTGACAAATGCATAATGTCATGTACCCACTGTTACAGTATCATACAGAATAGTTTCCCTGCCCTAAAAATTCCTGGTTATGCTTCACTTTTCATCCTCCCCCTCCCTCTGAACCTCTGGCAACCACTGATCTTTTCACTGTCTTTTCCAAATTGTCATTTAGTTGGAATCATATGGTAGTCAGCCTTTATAGACTGGCTTCTTTCAATTAGCAATATGCATTTAAAGGCCCTTCCGTGTCTTTGTGACATGATACTTCGTTAAATTAAAAATGTATTGTAGTAACATATACATGACATAAAATTTCCCATTTTAACCGCCTTTAAGAATACAGTTCAGTAGTATTAATTACATTCACAATGATGTGCTGTCAACATCACCATCCATTACCAAACTTTTTCGGATTTTTCCTTCTAGTTGCTCCAAAACACTGTAGGCTAGAAGAAATATATACATATATATATATATATTTGTGAAAAGTAACATATATACAATAAATTTCAAAACATTGCAACAATTAGTTGTAGAACAGATTTAAGAGTTTGGTACGAGGTACAATTTCATTACCATCTAGGTTTTTACTTCTAGCTGCTCTAAGATACTAGAGACTAGGCGGGCCACAGTGGCTCAGCAGGCAAGAATGCTCCCCTGCTATGCCAGAGGACCTGGGTACGATTCCCGGTGCCTGCCCATGTAAAAAAATAAAATAATAAAATTAAATTAAAAAGATACTAGAGACTAAAAGAAATATCAATATAATGACTCAGCAATCATACTCATTTGTTAAACTCTACCTTCTCTGTATAATTCCACCATCACCTTTGATCTTTCTCCCACTCTTTAGCAGTATTTAGGCTATGCCCATTCTAATTTTTTCATATGAGATAGGGGGATGAAACTAGTTGATATTCTAGAGAGGCTGGCCCCTCTGTATTTCAGACTTATCTGGCCCAGGGACCCATCTGGAGGTTTTAGGTTTTGGGAAAGTTACCCTAGTGCATAAAACCTTTGTAGAACCTTACATAATGCCCTAGGTGTTCTTTAGAATTGGCAGGAATAGTTTTGGTTGGGGGTTGGCAAGTTATGGTAGGTAGCAATGTCTAACTGAAGCTTACATAAGAGTGACCTCCAGAGTAGCCTCTTGATTCTGTTTTAACTCTCTCAGCCACTGATAACTTATGTATTATACTATTTTTCCCCCTTTTGGTCAGGATGGCATTGTTAATACCATAGTGCCAGGACTAGATTCATCCCTGGAAGTTATCTCCCATATTGCCAGGGAGACTTTCACTCCTGGATGTCATGTCCCATGTAGTGGGGAGGGCAATGATTTCACTTGCAGAGTTGGGCTTAGGGAGAGAGAGGCCACATCTGAGCAATAAAAGAGGTCCTCCGGAAATAAATTTTAGGCGTACCTATAGTTAGTCTAAGTTTTTCCACCACATATATAAGCTTCACAAGCACAGGCCTCAAGATCAAGGGTTTGGCTTATTGATTTGGGTGTCCCTGATGTTTGGCACAACATTGGGGGTTTCCCTGGAGGTGAAGTTTCATAGTTGAATAATTTTTCTCCTCCCCCTCAAGGGACTTTGCCAATACTTTTTTATTATTTGCTTAATATACTTTGGGATGTATCCAGACATTGCATTAAGATATACAGATTTAAAGGCCCTAATTTTTAATCTGGGCTCCCTGTGTTTGGATTGTTTAAATGATCTGTCCACACAGGTTGAGTTAGGTTATGTACTACAGAAAATTTAAGTTCTGGACAAAATAAACCTTTCTTTCTTTGGTCTCAAAGAATAGATGAATTTTTAAAATATAGACAATGTCTTCTTGACCCCTGTATTCTGAATTACCTTAATCCCAACCTGATTGGCTTCATTCTTATCTAATCAATCAGGGTTTAGATGACTTGTCTTTTGTGGGCCTCCAATGGAGAACAGAGAGTAATCCAAAAAAATCAATATTACCAATTGATCAAAGTAAGGAACAGACTCAGATAAGTACAGTAATAACTGAAACTCATTTGGTCTCCTTGTGAGGGAATTAGCCACAAATGTTTATTAAATATTTCAAATGTTTTGGAAAATAATGACCATTCGGTAACTGGGTTGAATAAATGATCAAAGTAGTTTATGATTAGACATCAGTTACGTATTTGTTATCTATGACTATGGAACAAATTGCCCCAAAACTTAACAGCTTAAAACAACAATAAACATTTACTTGCTGACATAGTTTTTGGAAATGGATTAGCTGATATGTTCTGGCTCAGGTACTCTCATGAGACTGCAGTGAGGATGGCTGAGGCTGCAAGTCATTTGAAGGTTTGACGGGCTGAGTCAGCTGCTTCCAAGATGGCTTGCTCATCTAGCCTGAAAGTGGTGCCTTAATTCCTTTCCAAGAAGAGTCTCTGTAAGTCTGCTTGAGTGTCTTCACAACATGGCAGCTAGCTTATTCCAGAACAAGTGATTTAAGACAGCAAAGTGGACACAACAATGTGTTTTATGACCTAGAATTGGAATTCACACACTATCCCTGATGCCATATCTTACTGGTCACACAGACCAACCTGATATAACATAGGAAGGGACCATACAAAGGTGTGAATAATAGGAGGTGGGGTAAAGGAAGCCATCTTGGAGACTGCCTAGTGCAACTTATTAGTAGATGAATTGCAAATGAGTTAAAATTAAAAAGAGAAAATTAAATACCCTCTGTTTTGACAAACAGTGTTTGAATTGCTACTTTTATTTTTTCTTTCAATTCCAAATGAGTGAAGCCCAAATTTTGAACTTGGGCTCCTTTAGGAAGAAAGATTTATGATAAGTATCAAGGTGGCTCATTAGCCCAGGGTTTGGAAGGTCATCTATAATTAGCTTGGTTCTACCCTTTGACAAAATAAGACCTTGGGGTCTTGGTATCCTTCCCAGATTCTCTGAAATACATAACAGGTCTTCATTTTGGACCAAAGAGCTATTCCATGTCATCTCTTGTATTATTCCATGAGGGTACTCAGCTCACTTGGCTCAAGTAGTGGTTTCCAACCATTTTGCCAGTTGACTGATGATGTTCCCCAGTGTCCATGGGCATCCTTGTATTATATGCAATGCATTATGTTTGTTACTCTACTCCTTCCTTTTAAAGAAACACATTGAAACACTAGTGAGTGAGACAGGGATAAACTCAACTGTGTTCTAACTTCAATAAATAAGTAAAGCATTTATATAAGTAAAGCATTTGCAGATTTTAGCATTTCAACTAATACTAGTAACAAATCCTTTGTAAGACACTAGTGTTTGAACCCTGAGGTTGAGGGCTTCAGTGAAGGACACCGTTTTGTTGAGTCCAAGTGTGAAACTCAAGCAGACCTATCAGTTCTTCCCTATTCCATGGCCATAGGTTTGCAAATACATGCCACTAATCATTAGGCAAACTTGGTGAGGATATCTGTGTTATTTGCTGTTCATTTAAACAGGCCTGGCTGCAGGTAGAAAATGGACTATAAGAAGTATTTAAACTCTGTGACGATTGGCTTGCTGACTCCAGAATTTTTTCAGACTGTCTACTGTTTTCCCACTTCAACTCAATGCTTTTGTTCTTTTCTATCTTGTTCTCCAACCCTGTTTTCTTTGTATCTTGGCTCCTTGTATCTACCAGGTCCCCATGCTCCAATAATGGGCCTAGATGTGGTTGTTTAATCCACCCTCTGGATCTGAACAACCTTGCCTAGGCTCTGATGATTCATTATTCTCCTCCCACCATCCCTCACTGTGTGAGTCTATCCCTGTACCTTCCTTTAGCCCTAGTGGCCAAAGCTGGGGTAGCAGACCACACGCTGGTTATTCTACACAAAACATCACTACTTATGGAGAAAAAACAGTTCATTGGCCATTAATTAGGATCATCATTATAATTTTAATTCATAATTATGAGTTAGCATTTGTTCCTCAAGGTTTTTTATTCTTTTCTTAATAAATGAGAGTGTGTGCATATATACCTGAGTTTTCTTCTCCTCTATTTACTAAATGAGAAAGCCAAGGCTTCGAGACGTTAAGCCACACTGGCACTAAGTTATGGAGACAGGGCTGAAGTTTTAGCCTTCTGATACTTGGTCTAGTGGTTTTCATTATGCTATAAATGGCAATGAAATATGTCAGACTAAAGGGTGTCACAGACTAAGGTTATTTAGTGGATTATTTGATGAGAGTGCTTAATGACAAATCTTTTAAGCATGATTCAGTAAAAATTAGACTCAAGTTTTTTCCTTGCAAATGATTGTTTTAATTTGAAATACTTTCAAATTTACAGGGAAGTTACAAAAATAATACAAATCTCACACAGAGAGTGTCAACAAATCCCTAACCCCACCCCTCAGATACGCAGATCCACCAATTTTAACATTTTTTCATATTTGCATATTATTCTGTCTATCATCTGTCTATCTGTCTGTCTATCATTTTATCATTTTATCACCTGCCTATTAACCCATTTTCTGAACACTTGGATGTAGGTTTTATACATTATGCTCCTTGAACACTTATTACTGCTATGTACATTTCCTAAGAACAAGGATATTCACTTATTAAACACCCCTTGCAGTTTTCAAGTTCAAGAAATTTAACATTGATGTAACGCTTACACTCTGCATTCCAATATATATATTTGGTGCATGGTCTGGGAATTGAACCTGGGTCTCCCACATGGAAAGTGAGCATTCTACCACTGAACTACCTGTGTACCTTATATTCCAATATTTTTATATGCCACAACAATGTTTCTCTGAGCTTTTTCTCCTCACTTTGTTAAATCTCATCCAAGATCATACTTTGCATTATAGTTTCATTGTCTCTTTTTTTAAATTGTGGGAACATATGTACAAAATAAACTTCTCATCTCAACCACTCCCAAGCATATCTTTCAGTAGGATTAATCATATTTGCAATATTGTGGTACCTTCACCACCTTCCAGGACTAAAACATTCCCATCTCTCCAAACAGAAACCATGCTCCCATTATGCATGAACTCCCATCCCTCCTACCCTCCCTGTCTCTAGTAACTGGTATTGTAATTTCTGTCTCTATGAACTTGCATATTCTTTGATATTTTCTTGTAATTACCATGGGTCTTAATTTTAACTCCCTCCTAAATTTAACCTTTGAAATCTCATTTGCTTTGCTATCAACTTATCTTCAACAGTATATGCAATATGATATTACTGTAAACCATTGTATATTTTGGATGGACTGGATGGTGTGTACATATATCTCAATAAAATTACATAAAAAATAGTATATACAAACAATGCTCCTATACCCTGCATCCTCCCACCTTTATGTAGTTCTTGTCACAAATGATATGTTTAGAAATTATGAGTCTAAAACTGCACCAGTTTGAAACTATTAGGCACTCCAGAAAAGCCCTGTTTTAATTCTGATCCAATCATTTGGGGCTAGACCTATTGTTTAGGGTGGGAAACTATGATTGGATTGTTTCCATGGAGATGTGACACACCCAGTTATGGGTGTCACCTTTTGACTAGATGGAGATGTGATTTCATCCATTCAGGGTGGATCTTGATTAGTTTCCAGAGTCGTTTAAAAAGGGAAACATTTTGGAGAAACCTCAGATGCAGATGCTTGGAGAACAGTTGCTTCAGAGCTGACAGAGACATGGATGTTTGTAGATGCTTGGAGTGCCACCAGAGAGAGCAGATGCCTAGACAAGGACAGAGCCCAGTGGATGTTACCATATGCCTTCCCATGAGATGCTAAACAAGCCAGAACCTGGAGACAAGGGAAGGGAAGCCAAGAGATGAAACCCAGCCCTGGCAAAGCCAAGTGAGGAACTCTTACAAGAAACAGAGGCTGAAAGCAATGCGCCCAGGAGTAAGGGACCAGCAGATGGCAGCCAGGTGACTTCCCAGCTGACAGAGGTGTTCCAGACAGCATCAGCTTTTCTTCAGTGAAGGTAACCCCTTGTTGGTATCTTAATTTGTACATTTTCGTGGCCTTAGAACTTTAAACTTGTAACTTAATAAATTCCCTTTATAGAAGCTGTTCCATTTCTGGTATATTGCATTCTGACAGCTTTAGCAAACTAATACAAACCCCATTAATTTATCATTAAATATTTTCACATTTGCCTTTTAGACTCTGTAAGAAGTAAAAGGTGGAGTTATAAACCAAAAATATAATAGTTCTGACATTTATATTTACCCATGTCATTACCCCCACCAGAAATTTGTATTTTTTTATTTGTCTTTGATCTACTATTTATTGTCCTTTCCTTTCCATTTGCAGAACTCTCTTTAGCATCTCCTGTAGCACTTGTCTAATGGTGACAAACTCCCACAACTTTTGTTTACCTGGTGTTCTAGTTTGCTAGCTGCTCAAATGCGATATACCAGAAATGGAGCAGCTCTTAAAAAAGGAAATTTATTAAGTTGCTAGTTTACAGTTCTAAGACTGGGAAATTGTCCAAATTGAAGGAAGTCTATAGAAATGTCCAATCTAAGGCATCCAGGGAAAGATACCTTGGTTCAAGAAGGCTGATGATGTTCAGGGTTTCTCTCTCAGCTGGAAAGGCACTTGGTGAACCTGCAATGTCTGCTAGCTTTCTCTCCAGGCTTCTTGTTTCATGACATTCCCCTAGGGTCATTTTCCTTTTTCCTCTCCAGTGGTCTCTGGCTGTGTGGGCTCTCATGTCTCTTCTGGCTCTGTCGTGGCTCTGCTCCTCTCTCAAAAATGCTTCCTCTTTTGAAGGATTCCAGTAAACTAATCTAGACCCACCTGAAATGGGTGGAGATACATCTCCCTCTGATCAAAGTTTATTACCCGCACTGGGGTGAATCACATCTCTGTGGAGAAAATCTAACCAAGTTTCCAACCTACAGTGCTGAGTAGGGATTAAAAGAAACTGTTGCTCCCACAAGATTGGATCAGGATTAAAAGATGGCTTTTCCAGGCTACATAATCCTTTCAAACCAGCACACCTGGGAATGTCTTAATCTCGCCTTCACTTTTTTCTTTTTCAGTTAGTCAAGCATGGTTGTTGAGGGAGACAATGCTAAACTATTTAACAATAACCCACAACCCTTGGACCAATCTCACCTTCACTTTCGAAAAACAGTTTTGGCAGATACAGAATTTTTAGTTAGCAATTTTGGTTAGCATTTTGTTTCCCAACAAGAAATCAGCCTTATTGAGATTCCTTTGTATATGACACATTGCTTCTCCCTTGTGGCTTCCAATATTATCTCTTTATCTTTGGTATTTAACAGTTTGACTATAATATGACCCTGCATGGGTCTATTTGGGTTTATCGTGTTTGATTATAAACATTTTGGATGTGTATTTTCATGCCTTTTGTTAAATTTGGGAAGTTTTCATCCATTATTTTTTTGAATACTCTCTCTGCCCCTTTCTCTTTCTTCTCCTTCTGGGACTCCCACAATGCATATCTTGGTAACTTGATAGTGTCCCACAGGTTTAACTCAGGCTCTGTTCATTTTTCTTTACTTTTTCTTTTGTCTGTACCTCAGACTGAATGATTTCAATTGTCTAATCAAGTTCTCTGATTCTTTCTTCTGCCAGCTCCAATCTGCCATTGGCCCCCTCTAGGGAATTTTAAATTTCTGTTACTTTGGTCTTCAATACTGTTTGGTTTCTTTTCATAATTTCCATCTCTCTATTGATATTCATGTTCACTTGTCATTTTCCTGATTTCTTTAGTTCTTTGTCCATATTTTCATTTGGTTCTTTGTCCATACTCAGGACTTTTAAAGTCTATGTCTGGTATGTCCCAGTTATGGTCCTTCTTATTGATGGTTTCTAATGCTTTACTCTTCTCCCTTTCCCGAATATTTCAGTTTGCTAATGTTGCCAGAAGGGTTGGCTTTTACAATGGGGATATATTAGTTTACAAATATACAGTTCTAAGGCTATGATAATATCCCATTAAGCCATCAACAGCATGATACCTTCTCTGAAGAAAGGCCGATGACATCTGGAGTTCCTTTGTTACATGAGAAGGCACATGGTCAGTGTCTGCTTGTCTTTCATTCCTGAGATTTGTTGCTTTTAGCTCCTGATTTCAGTAGCTTTCTCTCTGAGAGTATCTATGGGTCCTCTTTAGCATCTCTGGTGTGTTTTTCTCTCTGTAAGCTCTCTTTGGGTGATTCTCTTTTATCCTCTTATAAAGGATTCCAGTAAAGGATTAAGACCCACCTTGAATGGGCTGGGCCACCTCTCAATTGAAATAACCAAAAGGTCCCACCCACAACAGGTCTATACCCACAAGAATGGATTAAAAGAACACGGCCTTTTCTGGGGTATATAACAGGTCAAAAACTATCACATTGGGCAATCGCCTCTTTTTTTTGTATGTTTTTTAATCTTTTGTTGAAACCAAGACATCTTAATGTGTTATTGCTGAAATTTAGACTCTGATACATCTGTTCCTTCTGTTTATATACAGCTAGTGTTAGGATACAGCTTTCCTTAAATGCCAGGAGTTAACAAAAAAAAAAAAAAAGAAAAGAAAGAAAAAAAGAAACTACTTTCCCAGTCTTTGCGGATTGACCTGTGCAAGTGATCTCCTTCAAAGTTTATCAACACAGTGAGTTTAAAGAATAGCTCCAGGCCTTCTTGATCCTTTGTCTTGTCTTGAGCATATGCATAATGGACCTAGGAATTACCCCTTTTACTATGGATATAAATGTCCCCTCTTCTCTGGGAAGAAGTTTCTTCAAGAGCCCCATGTGGAGTAAGTTGGTACACTGTGTATCATGGGATCACAGGCTCAAGCACAACAGAAACTTTCAGGAAATGGCTGCTTTCTTACATAGCACAGAAGGTCCAAAAGAGGATGGGAAGAAATCTCATTGTGGCTGGTCTTCGAGGGAGGCCAACTGCTTGGGGTCAGGGTTGGTGGATGGCAGTACTGCACACCTCACTTCGTGGTGGAGAGGAGAGACCTGTCTGTGCTGCTCAGAGTGAAGTATGTATATGGCTCAGCATTCCTGCCCAGATAAGCATCTGGGGCTGCTTGTTCCCAGATTCTGGGTTTAAGGTATAGTTGGGCCTTTTCATTAGACCTAACATCTCCCATGGTCTGCAGAATGGAAACAGACTGAAACATCTGCACACAATAGAAAAGGAGGTGGCAGGGGTGGGGTAGGTAGCCAAGGCCTGGGAGATGGCTACTGGGCATGAATCTGTGACTTTCCCAGCATTTGGACACTGCACTGTATGTCCTATAGCCAGCAATCCCTTGTCCCAGGTAGCACAACTTGACACTCCTACAGTATTCTGAAGGAGAGCTCTGTAAGCTGCCTTCTACATGCAGGGCAAGTTCCTGGACAGCAAGTCCCTCAGCCACCACCAGATGGATTGGGCCAGATACAAGCTCCCTGTATATGAACACGGGTTACTCTGCTCCCTTCAGTTCCTCGACCAGGGATCCACATTGGGAGCATGGTCTGGTTCCACCCTGAGCTGGTGAAGGATGGGAGGTGGGCCAGCCAGGAGACCATGAAATCCTACTGCTTTTTAGTAGTATTTTCTTGATTGGGTGCTGGTCCTGTTACTATGGTTCTTTAGCTCTTTTCTGAAGCTTTGAGAAAGATATTTCTGTCAGTTCTTACTGGTTGTTCAAAGTCTTTCACTTTGCCTCTTTGATCAGGGGGCCTAAACTTTTTTTTTGCTGGGAGGGGAAGTGGAGAGGATAGGGTCAGGGTGTTTATGGTCTGGGAATCGAACCTGTGTCTTCTGCATGGAAGGTGAGCATTCTACCACTGAACCATCTGTGCACTCTAGATTTTTTTTTTTCTAATAAAAGAAAATGAGTTGCGACTTGCACCATGATGACCTAATAATAGTCTTCAAGCATTAAAAAAGTTAATTCAACTTAAGTTGGGTATAAGGGCAGAGTTGCAAAAGTACCATAATTACATCATGTTTGGAAAGAAGTGCAGTTGTAGTACTCTAAGTGTAGGTGGTGAAGCTGTGAACTGCTCAGTCATTTTATTCTTCAATTATTTATTGCTGACTTACTCTGGGCGCAGCCTTTGCCTTGATATGTGGGTCCCCATAAAGTCCATATTTCGTGGTATATTATAGTCTGCAATATGCTTGGAGATGAGGGCTAGACTAATAAATGTGCTATGAAAATATTTGCGTGTAATATGGGATGTTGTAGAGGACATTGTTGATCATATCATGCTCTGTCCTATTTTTTTTTTTTCCCCATGGGCAGACACTGGGAATTGAACCCGGGTCTCCGGCATGGCAGGCGAGAATTCTGCCACTGAACCACCATCGTACTGGCCCATGCTCTGTCCCCTTTCAATGATGGAAATATCTTTTAGGTCTCAGTATGTGGAAGAGCTTCTAAAAACCTGTAAATCTCATAGACTGTTATGTTTCTTTCTTTGAGCTTGTCTTTTGGTTTGCATATTTGTGTACTAACTTTATCCCAACTTCACCTTATAAAGTTTATTGGTTTTTATTTTATCTTTGCTCTTATGTTCCTCACCTATATATGTATATTCTGTTATGTCATTTTCCTCACCTATATATGTACATTCTGTTATGTCATACATTTTTTCTGAATTGGACCAAGCCCTTTAATGGAATGGGATAGAAAATGAATAAATGAATGAATGAATGAATCCTGCTTAGTACCCACATTGGTGTTTTGTTTATGGAAAAATGACTTAGCAAAAATGATTCTACATAAAGGATTGCAAGATGATCGGATGTATGAAGGAGCTTATGAATGAACTTGGGTAGATATAATAACTTTGTAAACATCTACAAAGAAAGTTTGTATGTATATACAATTCACTTTGGTTTACACTCAATAGAGACAACATGTTATCAACCAAGGAGTGAGTACAGATGGAAAGAAGCGCATATAGGCCTGGCCTACAGTTTTCCATGGGCTGCATTTCCTGTCAGTGCCCCGGAGAGGCCTTCCTGAAGAGGTTGTGGTTGTGCACCTGGGAAGCTCCACAGGTTTTTAGCACAATGCTGGCTGAGAAATCGTTGAGGTATCCTCAAAGACTGGCGCTTGATTGATCTCATGCTGCTGTAGTTTGTCGTTCAGATGGCTTAGTAGAATTAAAGCTTTTACTGAACTTTGTTTCTGGATTGAGGAACTTGTGGGGAAGGAGAAAGAACTCTATCAAGAGTTTTCTCTAGAAGCAGAAGGGCATAGAGCAGTGGTTCTCAAAATGTGGTCCAGCAGCATCAGCCCCACCTGGGAATGTGTTAGAAATGCAAAATTTCAGCCCCCACCCAGACCTACTGAATCAGAAACTGTGGGGGTAAGACCCAGCAATTTATTTTAATAGACCTGCTTGCTCAAGTTTGAAAGCTGCTGGGATAGAGGTTAAGAGCATGAACTCTGGAGCGACTTTCTTTACTAGAATCCTGGCTCTACCACTTATTAGCTCTGTGACTCTGGGCAAGTTTCTTATATTTTTCTGTGCTTTAGTTTTCCCTTCTGTTAAGTGGAGATGAATACAGTACTTCTTCAAAAAGGATTAAATTAATGAATATACTTAAAACAGTACATGGTGCATAGTAAAGACTCAATATATGCTAACAGTTACTATTGGAAGACTTGATGTTGTAGAAGAACAGAGGGATTTCTCTCTCTAACCTTCCTCTTTCCATAAGAATCCCATGAATCTCTCTAATGTTTCTTCTCTGAGGAGCAGCTACTGTGCTCCTGGATTTGCACACATCATGTCAGAATAGAGGATATATTCAAAAGCCCTATCTATACATCACATATACTGGCCAAGAAGTAGCCCTGAATTATAAAAAATACTTAGTTCTCCTTCTTGGTATTTGCAAATCCAGAATCTGACCTATGGGGCAGAGAGTTGATTCCCTGCTTGGATTTTTGGGAGAAACTCTAGGTGTCTAAGCGGACTCAAGGATGTTAGGAAATTCACATAAAAACCTCAAAATAAAATTATTTGAAGCTAACATCAAATAATTTAAAAGATATCCTAGTGTGCCAGTTTGAAGTTACTATGTACGCCAGAAAAGTCATGTCCTTTTTCCTGATCCAGTGTTGTGGGGGGGTGTACATGTTTCTTTTAATACTGATTCAATATCATGGGGTAGAAACTTTGGGTTGTTTCCATGGAGGTATGACACACCCAGATGTGGGTGGGAACTTTTGATTAGATGGAGATGTGACTTCACCTATTCCAGGTAGGTCTTGATTGGTTAACTGGACTCCTTCAAAAGAGAAAACATTTTTGAGAAAGCTCAGAGCTAACAGGACACCCAGATGTTTGGAGATGCAGAAAGAATATAGCCCCAGGAAGCTGTTTGAAACCTGAAGCCAAAGGACCAGTGGATACCAGCCTCCTGCCTTCCCAATTGACAGAGGTGTTCGGGACTCATTGGCCTTTCTTGAGTCAAGGTATCTTTCCTGAATGCCTTAATTTGGACATTTTTATGGCCTTAGAACTGCAAACCTGCAACATAATAAATTCCCTTTTTTAAAGGCCATTCCATTTCTGATATGTTGCATTCCAGCGGCTTTAGCAAACCAAAACACCTAGCTTCACTGGACTCTCTAAAATAGTGTGTTTGTGGGTAGGGACAGAACCAAATGGCTGCTGATGTTATACTCCCTCTCCAAAGTTTAGGCATCACTGTGGCAGCACTTAAATGGATTATTTCCCCCAATGTTGCTGCAGCCACAGTCATCAGCACAGCCTCAGAACCCAGTTCCAGTTGAGACAGGCCACATGGTGATTCCTCTTCCTCCCAGGTGCACCATCAGGTTTCCTCTGATGCGTGAAACCTTCTCAAGATGAAATGTAGTTTAACTGAATTAAACTCGTGTCAATAAGATGAAAAACACCAGATCACTTGGGGCTTTTCTCTTGGCAGCCCCAGCAGCTAAGCTGGTTCATCTGGACGCCTGCTCCACTCAATCACACAAAACTAGCTGCTGACATGACCAGAAAAATGGACCTGTTAGGAAGATGGTTGGCCTTGGAAAGAGCTTGCATTAAACTGAGGACCTTCGCAGTGCCAGGCTACATCTTAGCAGTCTAAGGATCCAGGGCAGCCTCTTTCCCTACTCTTAGTGGGTCACTAAATGGGAGACGAGAACGAAAGCAGACCAGCCTGAGTCAAGATCTTTGGAGTCAGTTTGTATCTTTGTACTGAATGTGGAGATGTGGTCTACAAGCGTAAACAGGTGTCTGGAAGCCTGCCCCAAATCCTTCTGCTTCCTTTTCTTTTCATATTCCAGGCCTGAGAATCTTTTTAGGCCGAGGAGAATAAATTCTAAAGCTCAGTCCTAGGCCCAGCAGACAGAGTGAAAGCATATGGCACGGAGATTGCAGCCCAACATTCTAGTAATTTGCTCTGTGAGAACCAACTGCTTTTCTTATCTCGGTACATTTTTCTCCTATCCTATCCCTCCCACCACGCCATCTCTCCTCATTGAACTTCCAGATGAATTAGCCTGTTGCTTTGACAACACTTGGGAAGAGGTTGTGGGGGGTGGTGAAAAGGAGGGCTGGAAAATACCACATTACTCTGTGGTAGAATTGCTGATGAGATCCAGAAGTGAGCGCAGCAGAATGTGATGTTGGCTTGAGGCTAGGAAACCGCAAGGCAAGGGGACTTGCTCTGGGATGGAGGGGCTTTTCTTACTCCTTCACTGCCCCTTGGAACCCTCTAGGACTCTAATTTAAATACAATGGATTTATCTCAAGAGACAGAGCTGGTATCTCACCAAGAGAAAAACCACACTGAGGGCGATAGGCTGAAGCCTTTAGTCCTGGCATAGTATATAGCAGGGGCTTATCAGACTGGAAGAGGCAGTCTAGGGGAGGCCTGGGCAGGGTCTCTCCCCACAGGAATGCTTTGCTTGATCCTTTTGCTGTATGAAAAATGAAGTGTGTGTGGACTATGGGGAGACCTCATAAAGCTTGGACAATCACACAGCCTGGTTTCAGAGTGCATAAGAATACCTACGCAGTGTCACCTTAAGGGTGTGGAGATAAATAATGGGCAACTCAACATGGAAAGGTCGAACGTCTGACTTTAAATAACCTGTTTTCTTCCTGAGCTGAATTGCTTAGAGTTGAATGAGGGTCAGATTTGCATTCACATATCTTCCCTTAGCTCAGCTCATAGCTTTCCATGCTTTCTCCCGAGGGTGTATTAAAAGCAGAGCTGCTTCACATGAATGTGATGGTTCCATTCAGAACCTTGTCACAACTTTGTCTTTTCTCTATCATCCTGAAGGGAAAAAATATCTTCCATAGTTTCAAGGTCAATCATGAGCTATTTGGGTTTGGAAATGAAATGAGACCCTTGGAAAAGCTGTTCCTCTATTCACTCATATTTGCTGACGTTTAATAAGACTCAGTCATTCTCCAGCCTGGGGTCAGAGGTCAGGAGGCCATAAAATTGCCCAGGGAATTTCATGAGGGTGGAATTATTTTTTCTTTTCCTCTTGCTACAGTAGGAAAGGGTTTTGTTGTTGTTGTTTTTATAATCGTTTGCTTTTGTTTCTGTGGCTCTTCAGAGCTGGTCTTAGGGCCTGAAGGAGTGCACGGAAATGAATGTGTAAACAGATTATCTGCTTGGACTCCACCCTGCTCAATTTTCCTCCACCCTGTTAATTTTCAAACTCAGTAGCTGGAACCCTAACTCCCCAGGGGCGGACCTGGCCTTGCCCTGAAATGAGACTCTTTGGAGTTGATTTTATTCCTGGCCAGGGAAATGTCAAAGGGGCCAGGATCAGGAGTTAGGGTGACTTGGAACCCAGTTATCCTTGCTGTCCTCTGGTCACATTCTGACCTGGGACCTTAGTTCGAAACTGGGCCCTGATCCTAATGCTCAGTTTGCAATCCTCTTCCTGTTTGTCCTTTCTGCAGCCCGGGCCCTACTGACCATCGCCTGCTCTTACCTTGCTTTCCAGATAACCATTTGTTTTCTGGTTCTCTTCCCACCTCCCCTCAAGTCTTCACAGCTTCCTGGGCAGGCTCTCCTTCTTTACTCACCGTTGAAATGCTGACATTCCCCAGGGCTCTATTGTTTGTCATAGTCTCTTTGTGTAATCTTATTTACACATGTGACCTTAATCATCATATGTAGGCTAATGGTTGCTAACCACCTCTTTCAAGATCCAGACGTAAGTTTCCAGAGTTTTCTGGCCATTTCTAAGTGAACATTTCTTAGTAGCTCAAACTTAGTACATTCCAATATAAGCTCATCTTCTCTCTCAAAGATGATCTTATAGTCCTGATGTTTTTTAGTTAGAAAAGTTGTATGTTAACAGAAAAATCATGCAGAAAATACAGAGTTCCCAGGTACCACTCTGTTTTAGTTTGCTAGCTACCAGAATGCAATATACCAGAAATGGAATGGGTTTTAAAAAGGGGAATTTAATGAGTTGCTAGTTTACACTTCTAAGGCCAAGAAAATGTCCCAGTTAAAACAAGTCTATAGAAATGTCTAATCTAAGGCATCCAGGGAAAGATACCTTGATTCAAGAAGGCCAATGAAGTTCAGAGTTTCTCTCTCATCTGGAAAGGCACATGGTAAACATGGTCAGGTTCCCTCTCTCATCTGGAAGGGCACATGGTGAACACAGTGTCATCTGCTAGCTTCTCCTGGCTTCCTGTTTCATGAAGCTCCCTGGGAGGTATTTTCTTTCTTCATCTCCAAAGGCTGCTGGCTGGTAGACTCTACTTCACGTGGCTATGTCATTCTGCTCTGCTCTCTCTCAGATCTCTCATTCTCCAAAATGTTGGAGTTATATATTGCATTATATAATACTATAAAAAGTAATTCTTTAATAGGACTTCAGAAACGAATCAATACCCACCCAAATGGGTGGAGACATGCCTCTACCTAATCCAGTTTAACAATCACTCTTGATTAAATCACATCTCCAGGGAGATGATCTCATTACAGTTTCAAATATACAGTACTGAATAGAGATTAGAAAAAACGGCTGCCTTTACAAAATGGGATTAAGATTAAAACATGGCTTTTCTAGGGTACATACATCATTTCAAACCAGCTCACCCTCTCTCTCACACACACACAGTTTTCCCTCTCATCAACACATTGCATTAAAGTGGTACTTTTGTTACAATTGATAAAACAATAAGGATATAATTATAATTATACTGCTAATCACAGTCCATAGTTGCCATAAGAGTTCACTGATTGTGTTGTACAAAGTTCTATGGTTTTAAAAATATTATTCAGTAACATATAAACCACCTAAAATATTCCCTTTTAAACCACATTCAAATATATAATTCAGCACTATTAGTTACAATCACAATATTTTTGTGCCTTCACTATCATTCATTGCCAAAACTTTTCCATCATCCAAACAGAACCCCTGTACCAATTAAGTATTAACTTCCCATTTCCTACCTGCACTCAATCCCCTAGGAACCTGTATTCTGGTTTCTGACTCTATGAATTTGCTTATCATAATTATTTCATTTCAGTGAGATCATACAATATTTGTTCTTTGGTTTCTGGATTATTTTATTCAACATGATGTCTTCAGAGTTCATCCATGTTGATGCATATATCAGAACGTCATTCCTTTTAACAGCTGAATAATATTCCATCACATGTATTTACCACATTTTGTTTATCCATTCATCCACAGATGGATACTTGGGTTGTTTCCATTTTTGGGCAACCATTGAATAATGCCACTATGAACATTAATGGGCAAACATCTGTTAGAGAGTCCCAGCTTTCAATTCATTTGGATTTACATGGAAGTGAAATTGTCAGGTCACATGGTAATTCTATACTTAATTTTTCTGAGGAAACACCAAACTGCTTTGCATAGCAGCTACACTATTTTAAATTCCCACCAGCAAAGAACGAGTGTTCCTATTTCTCCACATCCTCTCTAACATGTATAATTTTCCATTTTTTAAATAGTAGCCATTCCAGTGGGTTTGCATTTCCCTAATGTCTAAAGATATTGAGCATCATTTCATGTGCCTTTTGGAGAAGTGGCTACTAAAGTCTTGTGTTCATTTTTAACTTGGGTTGTTTGTCTTTTTGTTGTTGAGTTGTAGGATTTCTTTATATATTCTGGATATTAAACACCCATTGGATATGTGGTTTGCAAATATTTTATCCCATTCTGTAGGTTGATAAAGTCCTCTGACTCATAAAATTATTTAACTCTGATGAACCTCCATTTAAGTGTTTTCTTTTGTTTGCAAATGCTTCTGGTATAAACTCTAAGAAACCATTGCCTAACACAAGGTCCTGAAGTTGCTTCCCTATGTTTGCTTCAAGGAGTTTTATATTTTGGTTCTTATTTTTAGGTCTTTGATCCATTTTGAGGTAATTTTTGTATATGGCATGGGTAGGAATCTACTTTCATTCTTTTGTATATGGATATCCCATTTTCCCAGCACATTTGTTGAAAGAGGCTATTCTTTCCCCATTAAGTAGACTTGGCACCCTATCGGAAATCAATTGGCAATAGACGCGAGGGTTTATTTTTGAACTCTGAATTTGTTTCTATTGGTCTATATGTCTGTCCTTGTGCCAGTTCTATGCTGTTTTGATTACAGTAATTTTGCAATAAGTTTTAAAATCACAAAGTATATATCCTCCAACTTTGTTCTTATTTTTCAGATGGATTTTGCCATTAGGGTCCCCTTAACTTTCCACATAAGTTTGATGACTGACTGTGTTGGTTTGAAAAGATGTATGGACACTAGAAAAGCCATGTTTTAATCAAAATCCCATTTTGTAAAATGGCAGATTAATCCCTATTCAATACTGTATGTTTGAATCTGTTATTAGATCATCTCCCTGGAGATGTCTCCCTACCAAGAGTGGTTGTTAAGCTGGATTACTTAAAGACATGTCTCCACCCATTTGGGTGGGTATTGATTAGTTTCTGAAGTCCTATAAAAGAGGAAATGTTTTGAAGAATGAAGGAGATTTAGAGCAGAGCAGAATGACATAGCCATGAGAAACAGAGTCCACCAGCCAGCGACCTTTGGAGATGAAGAAGGAAAATGTCTCCCGGGTAGCTTCATGAAACAGGAAGCCAGGAGAAGCTAGCAGATGATGCTGTGTTCACCATGTGCCTTTCCAGATGAGAGAGAAACTCTGCGTTCGCCATGTGCCTTCTGACTTGAGAGAGAAACCCTGAACATCATCGGTTTTCTTGAACCAAGGTATCTTTTCCTGGATGTCTTAGATTGGACATTTCTATAGACTTGTTTTAATTGGGACTGTAAATTAGCATCTGATTAAATTCCCCTTTTTAAAAGCCATTCCATTTCTGGTATATTGCATTCTAGCAGCTGGCAAACTAGAATACTGACCTAACCATACCTGCAAAGAAAGCAGTAGGAATGTTGATTGGGATTGTGTTTAATCTTTAAATTGCCTTGGGTAGAATTGACATCTTAACAATATTTAGTTCTAATCCATGGACACAGAATTTCCTTCAATTTATTTATGTCTTTGATTACTTTCAGTAATCTTTTGTAGTTTTCCATGTATAAGTCCTTTACAACCTTGGTTAAATTTATTCCTAGATACTATATGCTTTTAGTTAACGATCGTAAATGGGATTTTAAAAAATTTCCTCTCCAGGTTGTTCATTGCTACTGTATAGAAGTACTACTGCTCTTTGCATGTTGATCTAGAGCCCCACCACTTTGATAAATTTGTTTATTAGCTCTAATAGCTTTATTGTGGAGTTTTCAGGATTTTCTGTATATAGGAAATCTGCAAATAGGAGAATTTTACTTTTTCCTTTCCAATTTGGGTGCCTTCTATTACATTTTCTTGCCTAATTTCTCTAGTTAGAATGTCTAGTACAAAGTTGAATAACATTGGTGACAGTGGGCATCCTTATCTTCGTCTTATTTAGAAAGAAAGACTTCAATCTTTCAGTAATGTATATGTTGTTAGTGTGGGCTTTTCATATATGTCTTTGAGAAAGTCTTGAGAATGTTTGAGAAAGTATCCTTCTATTGTGAGTTTTCTAAGTTATTTTATCAAGAATGGGTGCTGGATTATGTCAAATGCCTTTTTTTTTTTTTTGCATAGGCAGGCTCTAAATGCCTTTTTTAAATGTCAATTGAGATGATCATGTGTTTTTCCCCCTTTGTTTTGTTAATGTGAGATATTGCAGTAATTGATTTTCTTATATTGAACCATGCTTGTATACTTGGATAAATCCCATTTAATCATGGTGAATAATTCTTTTAATGTGCTGCTGTATTTGCTTTGCTAGCATTTTTTGAGGATCTTTTTCATCATATTTATAAGGGCATCGGTTTGTAATTTTCTTTTCTCATGATACCTTTGTCTGGCTTTGGTTTCAGGGTGATTTGTCTCATGGAATGAGTTAGGAGGTGTTCCCTTCTCTTCAGTTTTTTAGAAGAGTTTCAGTAGGACTGATATTAAGTTTTCTTGGTATGTTGAGTAAAATTCATCTGGCTCTGGGCTTTTCTTTTGTGGGAGGATCCTGATTACTGATTCGATCTCTTTTCTTGTTATTGGTCTGTGGAGATCTTCTATTTATTCTTGAGTCAGTGTAAGTGGTTTGTATATTTCTAGTAATTTTTCCATTTCATCTAGATTATTTAATTTATTGGCATACAGTTGTTGCAGTAGCCTCTTATATGCCTTTTTATTTCAGTGGGGTCAGTAGTGATGGCTCCTTTTCATTTCTGATTTTAGTTATTTGTATCCTCTTTCTTTTTTCTTTGTCAGTCAGCTAAAAGTTTTATTGATCTTTTCAAAAATTCAACTTTTGGTTTTGTTGATTCTTTCTATTGTTTTTTATTCTCTATTTCATTTATCTCTACTCTAGTCTTTATTTCCTTCCTTCTGCTCACTTTGGATTTAGTTAGCTCTTCTTTTTTCTAGGTCCTCCACTTGTGAGGCTAGGTCTCTGATTTGAGAACTTTCTGCTTTTTAATACAAGCATTTAAAGTTATAAATTCCCTCTCAGCACTGCCTTTGCTGCATCCCACAGGCTTTGTTATATTGTGTTTTCATTTTCATACACCTTCAGATACTTCCTAATTTTCCTTATGATTTCTTCTTTGACCCATTGGTTGTTTAATAATGTGTTGTTTAATTTCCACATATATGTGAATTTTCAAGTTTTCCCTCTGTTATTGTTTTCTAGCTTCATTCTGTTCTGATCAGAGTAGCTTCTTTGTGTAATTTCAGAAATTTTAAATTTATTGAGACTTGTATTGTGAATCTAACACATGGTCTATCCTGGCTAATGACCCATTTGCACTAGAGAACAATATGTTTCCTGCTTCTGGTGGATGAAGTATCTTATATGTCTCCTATGTCTAGTTGATTTATAGCATCATTCAAATTTTCCATTTCCTTATTGATCTTCTGTCTAGATGTTCTATCCATTATTGAAAGAGGTGTATAAAACTGTCTTACTATTTATTGTAGAACAATCTAGTTCTCCTTTCGTATTCGTCAATATTTACTTCATATTTTTTGGCCCTGATGTTAGGTGCATATGGATTTATAATTGTTATGTCTTTTTATTGATTTGGACCCTTTATCAGTATATAGTGGCCTTCTTTGTCCCTTAAAAAAGTTTTTGATTTAAAGCCTATTTTGTCTGATATTAGTATAGCTACTCTAGATCTCTTTTGGTTATTATTTGCACAGAATATTTTCCCCATCATTTCACTTTCAACTTACTTGTGTCTTTGAATATAAGATGAGTTTCTTATAAAGGGCATATAGTTGGGTCATGCTTTTTAAAAAATTTTTTTATCCTTTCTGACAATCTCTGCCTTTTGACTGGAGAGTTTAACCATTTACATTGAAAGTAACTACTGGCAATGCTGGGCTTTCTTCTGCCAATTTGCTATTTGGTCTTTGTATATCTTACACCTTTTTAATTTTTTAATTTTTCTGTTAATGCCTACTTTAATATATATATATATATATATATATATATATATATATATATTGCAGTGTACTATTTTGAATTCCTTCTGTATGTAAAAAAATATTTTCTTTCTGGTTACCATGGGACTTAAATTCAACATCATAAATCTCTAACAATCAGATTTATTTGATACCAACTTTACTCCAATAGCATACACAAATATATTCCTATATCCATCTGTCCCTTTACCTTTTTGTTGTACTTAATACAAATTATATCTTTAAGCATTGTATAGTCAAAGTAAAATGTTCATTACTTTTATGCACTTGCATTTTAGGAACTATAAGGAGTGAAAAGTGGAGTTTCATACCAAAAAAATACAATAGAATATACTGGCATTTATAATTATCCTTAGGTTACCTTTACCGGGAGTCTTTATTTCTTTACTTCAATCTGCTATTTAGTATCCTTTCCTTTCAGTCTGAAGAACGCCCTTTAACATTACTTTTTTTTTTTTAAGGTTTTTAAAATAACATTTTTTTCCAAACTTTTAAGTTAATTGTACAATGTAGAAAACTGAAAAACCGCAGAAGTCATCTAGAATCACAGTTTGCAGGTTTACATCTCCTTCTAGGTCCTTTATGTATATACACACAACTGAGCACACATTTTTATGTCATTGAGATCACACAGAATGTATTGTGCTTTTTCATGAATATTTACCAGTTCAAAGTCCCAAAGCCATGAGTATTGGGATAACCAAGAATTCATGACACCATTCAATCAAGGTGGCAGGGGGTGGGGACAGACAAATATTTCATAGAAGACAAAAATGCTACAAGCTTCTATAGATGTTGGCAGAGTTACAAATACTGCATTCCCTTAATGCTCAAATTAAAATGAGAAATAAACTAAAAGTACATTAAGTATAATGCATCTAAGAGAATTCACAGTCAGATCTATATTGAAATAATAGCAAGGTATGTTTCCATTGAACTATTTAACACCCCCCCCCCCACCACCACCACCAAGACTTCTCTTCTTGATATAGGACTGCTGGGGGGCACAAGGAGGCCCTGGTGACAGCTGATCTGCCCTGAGCACAGCCATTGCAAAGAGAAGTGATAGGCTCAGCCCAGTGAGGTAAATAGGGTTATTAGTCCCCACCAACTAGTAAATGGCTTTTCCTTGCTCCACTCTTGAGGCCTCTCCTGCTGCACTGGCACCAGACTTATAATCATAAAAAAGAAATTGGTTCACATCATTTTCCACTTAAAGCTATTGATTCCTGCAGACATGGGATCAGTTCCAAACTCCTTGGCTCACTCTTGAAGGTCTTTCACAATCCAGCCCCCAACTATCTTTCTAGTCCCTACTCTGACGCTTCCTGGGGTGACCTTTGCTCCAGGAACCCTGACTCACCACTATACCTCTGAGACCACCATGCCTGTTTACTAATGCAGCCTTCTGCATCATTTTAAGTGACATTTTGGGATAATAAAAATAACTGTAATTTCCTGAGAACCTCCTATGTTTCTGTGCTCATAGTGCCTTGATCCTCACAACAGTTCTGTGAAGTAGGTGGACTATTACCAATGTACAGAGGAAGAAACTGAGACTCAGAAAGTTATGTAAACTTGCCCAAAGTCTCCCTGTGAGTGAGCAAAGGACTTGGGGAGCTGGGCCAAGGTTAATCTCATATCAAATCCCCTGCTCTTCACTGATAGGTTACAAGGCCTTATGGCACCAACAGCACAGTGTCCATAGGCATCCAACATTCTAATCCATTTGTAAAGTCAAGAGATCTTGGTCCCCAAAAGTGACCCACTTCTCACTTCAGTAGTGCTAGTGGGTGTTCCATACCCTGTTTACCAAGGTGGGTCTGTCCTGGAGGTAACTGGGTACTTGCTCTCTTTTCTATAGATTGGGATTCCTTTAGCTATTTTTCCCTGGGCAAGGGGACAGGTGAGGTCAGGGTCAGTATGTAGTGGGTGACAGCTGGCACAATAGCCTGATAGCACAGACACTGGCTCACTTGCTTAGTGGAACATGTTTAAATCTGCCCCTGACCTTTCCCTAGTCACTCTGCTTCCATCTTATCTTGTTTATATTTCTGGTTTATAAGATCTTGTTTATAAGATCTAAAACAATTTAATGATGAATAATGAGAAAACCCAAGAAATGCTTTTATTAAAAATTATTTTTATCTTGAAAATGTGGACTAGGTGGGCAGTCAAAAGCTCCTTGTGAATCCCATATAAAGACCTGTGTGGCCCTCTTAACTCTCTCACACACAGAAACTCTTGTTGGAGATGACAGTTTTACGAAGCTGGATCAACTTGAAAATCATTCTCCAGGCTATAAAATTTACCCCATTAAAACCAATCTAATCCCTTGAGCCAAAGATCAAACTTTTTTCCAGATGTGGTTTTATGCTGTAATTTCAACATTCGAGTGGGAAAGCAAGTGTTTGAAATTTTTAATATAGAGAAGCTGCGTCTCAACAGCCAAAAGGAAGTGCAGATTTAAACAATTAAATGGATAATTCAAGCAACAAACCCAGAGCTTTCCTGACCAGTGTCTCGACCCCAACTACTTTTATCCTGGTATTAATTTTGTAATTTTTCAGTGTCCAGAAGTTTGGTTTGGCTCAGAACTTTTATTCAGCTATTTGCTTTTAGGAACTTCTCTTGAATTAGTGCTTCTTTGACTCTTTTTTTTTTTTTTTTTTTTCCCAGCCCTTGGTTTGCTATCCACAGCTTGAAAAAGGGACTAGATAGTGTTGAAATGAAATGCTGGAGCCATCCATCCCTGTGCTTCCGGGCTGGGTCTCTGGCTGTGAGAATACAGTGACTTGGTGATGCCAAGATGGACTCAGCTCTCCTGACACAGTGTGGCTGGAGAAGTTCCAGCTCTAGAATTTTATTTTGCTCCTTTACACTGGTGGTTCAGCCAACACATGGGAAATTGGACTTGGGCTGGATGACCTGGCAGCCAATCCAAACTGAAATACAAATCAGTGCTTAAGGCCAACTCTGAAAATGTAAATGGGCCCACAGCCCAAATGCCTAAAAGACATTAGGAAAGGGTGAAGTGAAATAAAAAAAACTTTTAACTACATATTGAAAACCCCACTTATCCAGCCTGGTACTTCTTTAGGTGCTTTGAGGTAGGACTATGGGAAGACTATCGAAGAGCTTCTCGGAGCAATAAAAAATGTAAAAGGTACATATGCTTGGAAATCTGTTTTCAAAGCTGTTTTAGTTTTTTGCTTGACTGGTAATATATTCATTTTTTAAAATTTTATTTTAAAGACATGGTGACCCTTTAATGAGGCAAGTAGCTCATTTTGAGTGTACTTCTGGGATGATTCAATCATTGATTACTCACCTCTTCTCTTAGCCCAGCCAGCTCCCCACAGGCAGGGCTCCTAAGCACAGGAGAAGGCTGCAGCTGAAAGGGAGCCCTGAAAACATCCAGTTCAGTATTCTCAACTTTGGCCTCACAGTGGAATCACTTGGGGATATTTTAGAACATACTAAAGCCTGGGCCTCTTCCAAACCATTTGAATCAGAAAATCTGAGGGAGATGCTTGGATATTGGTATTTTTCATCACCTCCCTAGGTATTTCGCTGTGTGGCCAAGATTGAGAAGCACTAATAAAATCAAACTACACTAATTTCACATGTGAGGAAATTCAGGTCCAGCGAGTTGAACTATCTTACCCAAATCTTGTAGCTAGTTAGCAGATTCTTATTTAGTGCTGTTATGTCACATTATATTACTTCTCTTTACTGTAGTTTTACCATAAGTAAAAAGTAAATTTTTCAGTGTAAGTTTACAAAGCGCCTTTAAGAAGTAGATTTCATTTTCGGGCAAACAGGGATTTAGTCCCTGCTTCTGCGTGGATTCTTTGGGCAGGCGGGAATATTTGTTGGTTTGGGAACCAGCTGAGTCAAACACAGGCTCCTTTGCTGCTTCTCTATTGCTGGCCTAACTTCCTAGCACTCCTTTTCTCCTCTGGAAACCTTGCACACTTCTTTGATTCACTTTGTTAATGGAAAACATGCTCCACAACTTCTGGCTGGAGATACATTTCTAGCAGAGAAATATTTTTTATCAGACTCATTTTATCAGGGGACTCTGTGTGGCCAAGAGAGCTGTCATTTTGGGCAAAGGGCACATCCAGCATTATCTCTACACTGGTTACCAACTAAATGGCTGCCTCTGTACATCAGTAACCTGCCATGGTGTGCCGGCTTGAATCTGCTGAGGACCTCAGAAAAGCCGTGTCCTTTAATCCTCATACAGTATTGCTGGGTGGGAGCTTTTTCATTATCCGTGGAGATGTGATCCACCCAATTGTAGGTGGGAACTTTTGATTAGATGGTTTCCTTGGAGATGCGTCTCCATCCATTCAAGGTGGGATTGCTTACTGGAGCTTTTTCAGAGGGAACAATTTTTTAGAAAGCTTTAGAGACACGAGAGCGGAGAGAGTCCATATAGCCAGAGTCCTTTGGAGATGAAGTAGGAAAAGGCCCCTGGGGGAGCTTCATGAAACAAGAAGCCTGGAGAAAAAGCTAGTAGATGTCACCATGTTCGTCATGTGCCTTTCCAGTTGAAAGAGAAACACTGAATGTCATCAGCCTTCTTGAACCAAAGTATCTTTCCCTGGATACCTTAGATTTGGACATTTCTATAGCCTTGCTTTAATTTAGTCATTTTCATGACCTTAGAACATGTAAGCTTGCAACTTATTAAATTCCCCTTTTTAAAAGCTGTTCCATTTCTGATTTCCAGCAGCTTTCAAACTGGAACACATGGGAACTTTTTTTTTTTCAATAATTCCGTTTGACCACATTTCACAGACAAAATTTCAAGGTGTTCAGGTCTATGCGTGAAAAGTTCTAATCTAGATTTCAATGCATTTTGAGAAATGGCTTCATGGAGACTAAAGACCCTCAACTCTAGCCACATTAGACTCACCTCAGGGAATTTTAAGACGACTGATGGCTGGGCTCCACCACAGAGATTCTAACTTAATTGGCCTGGGATGGGGCCAGAGAATTAACAGTTTCAAAAGCTTCTCAACTGAGTCTCCTGTGTAACCAGGGTTGAGAACCTCCAGACCTGACTATAAAACTGGGCTCTGAGCTCTGAATTTTCACTGTGACCTTAGTGCTATAGCAACTTCATTTCATTTATTCAACGCATTTATATTTAAGAGGGAAAATATTTTTGAAATACTTCCCTAAGTATCTTTTCTCCCAATAAACCATGTATTTTTTTTTCCACCTTTGCAGCCTCAAATGTCTAAGCCAGAAATTTATCACCCCTGGGTAGGAGAAGGTAGGTACTGCCAAGAAAAGTGATTTGTAACCCCACATGCCCTTTAGAATCTCTTAGAGAGCTTTAAAAAATTGCTGGTGCCGAGGATGGACTCCAAACTAATTAAATCAGAATCTTTGGGGGATGGTTTCAGCAATCACTAAAAAAGTAGCCCAGGCATAATACTTTTTTATTGTGTGCCCAAGGTTGAGAACCATGACTTGTCAATATAAAATGAGATTCTTGTTTCTTAAAATCTTGCATATTCTAACGTAAATTTAGGGGAAATTACTTACCTGTAACTGGAAGAGATGGAGACTAATTTTATTATTGGCAATATGAATTTACAATTTAATCTAATAAATCTTTATTGAGTACCTATTATACACAGCGAAATTGTGATTAAAAACACCTCCTGGGGGGAGAAACAAAACAAAACACTTCTTGGGAACTATTTTTTGGTTGACTTTGGGTCAGAAAGGAGTCCAGGTTGGATATATCAGTCTGGGTCCTCACGGAAAAGAAATGGCACATTCAAACTAGATAACTGAGTAGGATTTACTAAAGGGACTATTTATAATGACGAGAACAGGGATTAAGGAAACTGACAAGGAATGATGTGGGATTTTAGGGCTTCGTAAGAACAGCGGTTACCAATAGTAGTTGTAGGTCTGAGGAGTGGGAGTGGAACTGGGACAGGGTAGCTGTACTCAGAGGGCCCCTTGACAGATGAGTGAAAAATTCACAGTAATGCAACCAGACCCAAAGGGAGCCTGCAAGGAAGGAGTTGGGTCTTCCCTGATCCCATTTGTTGTGCCTGGCCACTTCCCGACAACGTCTCCTGTGGCCTGAGCCTGAGTAGAAGCTGGTGGGCAAGGAGCCTATTGAGGCAGCTCACACAGGACGACCTCTCAGGCACAGAGCAGCAGGCAGGGTGGCGGGCCAGAGGGCATAAGGGGAATATCCAGTTCTAAAGGAAAATCTCAGAAGAGCTGATTAATCAAATGTCTATGATGCTGGACCCCCAGATGGTATTTTTGAAAGTTGATGATGCTTCTGCCCTAGCCTTGGGAATGATGAACATGAAACTTTCTCCTTGTCCCATTGGGCCCGCACTGGACTAGCTCATCTCCAGACTGCTCATTCGTTAGTTTATTCATTTCCTCACTCCACATTTATTGAGACTCTGTCATGTACCGGGCACTGTGCTCCCTGCAGATGAGAGATGAAGAAGACCCTGTCCCTTCCCCTTAAGGGATCCTCTCATGGAGAGAAGCAGCAGCAGACTAATAACCACATGGGGTAACTGCCCAAACAAAGCTCTGGAGGGAGCACCTACCTCTGCCCAGGGAAGCCGCTGAGGAATTCAGGTTTAGACAGAGGATGAAACAATGGTTGCTAGCCTTTAATCTGCATCAACTGATAGAGTATAGTTCTCATATACAATGTCATCCTATGCCACTGCTCAGCACAAACAAATTCACACAGTGGGCCACCCACAAAAGACCCCAACACAGTGGACACGTATGGAATTATCTAACTAGAAACTTTTTCCTAAGATTTCTCTTGATCTTGCTTGTCTCCATCCACATGGCCCACTTTATAGAGTGATTCTCTTCCTTTACCCCAGTTGATTGATTCAGAGAAGTACAAAGTAGCCAACGGGCCCCTTCCCTAGATTTGGGAGACTTAGAATTCAATCAGGGAACTCCCTCTTTTTTGAACCAGAAGCTCATGAGCATTTGGCAGTCATGTTTGCTTATATGGACTAGAAAAGAAGAAACGTCCTTCAGAGATAGAACAAAACAGACCCAGAGAGAGGACAAAACAGATCCAGAGAGAGGATTCGAAATGAGAGACAGAGAGAAATCCTAAAAGCATTAGCATCTCTGGTACCCGTTGTTCCTGTTCCACCTGTATTGTCATTATTTGATTTTTTTTATTGTCCCCAGGATCTTTATATTAACCCTCCTTCCCCCTTTTTTTGCATGAGATAATTCTAGTTTAGTTTCTGTCACATGTAACCGGGGGTCCTAAGTAATACAGAAACTGATACTGGGGTAGGATAAAACAAGTGACAGAGCCTATATTATAGGACTGGCTCAATGGAGGTGGAAAGCCATGGCAAGGCACTGATCCTGGCTTGGGAAATTTGCAATCTAATAGTTTAACCAACTCAGCGAAGTATTTAGCTTAACTATTGCCCTAGTCTTTTGAATTCAGACTGCCGGCTGACCAGAACTGGAGAACCTCATAGCAGCATGGAAAAGGTCATTTATTTATTTCATAAATAAACTTCATTTATTTATTCACTTATTTAAACATTCAATTAAATGTTTGATCTAATTGAGTGGTTACAAGTGTCAGGTTCAGTTCTGGGATGAGTGGCTACAAGTGCCAGGTTCAGTTCTAGGATGTTAGAAGTTGGTTTTCCTATCAACAGGGATTAGATCAGCAGTGCAGAAACAGCAAAAGACACGGTCTCAATTGCCACCAAAACCAACAGTGCATCAGTGATTAGATCATTGTTTGCCTTAAAAGGAGATCTACTTCTTAAAGGTACTTTATAAACTTACATTTTGAAGTTTGTGCTTCTGATTTATGATAAAACCACAATCAAGAGAAGAAACTTAATGTGCCAGAACAGCACCAGTGAGAAACTGGCTTTGACACTCACTAGCTTTGGAGCTTCCTCGTGGTATCTGGAAATTTCTGTTTTCATTTTCCTAGATGTAGAGATGTGACTTGGGCACCATGGGGGAAAGATGTTACTGAAGACCTTTAGGAGAGGAAAGAGGCCTTTCTTATAGCTGGGACTGGTCTCCAGAATAAGGGGGGGAATTTCCATTCATTTAAAAATACATTTATCAGGTGACAAACACCAGGGCTAGGTGCCAGGAATCCTAAAATAATGACAGAATCCCTGTACTTAAGGAGGCTATGGTTTCATGGAGATTCAAGTGAGCACAGGTTGCTTCATAAATGGTGGCCTGGTTTACCTGGAGGTTGTAGAATCAGTCTTTCAGAATTCATTTCTCTGAACTTTGAGAAGTATCTTGAAATGACCTCATTTATTTCACAGAAAAGAACTCGATCACCTGCCAGATTCTAGCCTGAGTATCTTGACATGAGTTTATATGCTTGTGTGTATATGGATTTGTGTCTATATATACATACACGGGCATGCCTGTGTACTCCTTCCTCATACAGAAAGAATTCTCTACTGGAAAGGGATGGGAAGGAAGAGGGAATAACCAATAACCTTTTTCTTAACATGTTTCTGGTGCAAGTATAAGCAGAAACCAACACATTACAGGTTGTGGGAAAAGGAACATTCAAGTCTAAACTATCTGCTTGCTTCTGGCTCAAAACGAATGCACTTCAGGAAAAGTCTCAGAGTCCAGTGAAATAAATTAAGCCTAATGACTCCTTGGGGCAGAGGGGACCTGTTTTGGTGTGAGTTCCGCAACATCTTTGGGGGAAAACTGGAAGCAAATGAGTTTTAGTTTAGTCTAGGCTTTCTTGTTAGGTTGATCTTGCTTTGAAAAACATCCGGTACTTTTGGTAAACTCTTTCAACACAGAAAATTAAAACTTGACGGCGAGGAGTCAAGTCCAAGAACGTATGGAAGCCTAAAAGGTTAAAATGGTCCTCTTTGTCTCTGTCACTAATGTACATCCTTTTGGTCTTGACTTTTAGCAAGTGACCTTTAGCTGAAATGTGAGGGTCTGTCGTTCTTACATTTGACAGCTGTGGAGAGTCATTCCGAACAGAGTTACAATTACTGGTTCAAGGGGCAAGTTAGATGGCTAGTTCTAGTTTTTGGGAAGGAGAAACAAAACCACAGGAGGCAGACACTTCAGTGGTCTTCTGTCCTTACCCAACCTCAGGGTGATCAGAGAACAAAGCTGGGCTCCAGAAGGAGCAAAGGGGCGGGTCAAGGATGGTCTTAGGGAGGAGCAGAGGCAGTTATTGATATTTGTTTAGGGATTTTGCAGAGCTGCCTTCTAAAGGAATATTTGTAAAGATGTTGAAAGGAGTTATATACACAGGGGTACCTAATTACTCTGGTTGGATTCCTTTTAAGTGCTGCAAATGTTCCTTCTGATCGTCTTGGGGTGTCTTTGTCCTCAAAGACAACGTGGCCTCACAGGCAAAGAGAGATGCATGGGGGAGACCGCTTGTGAGGTTATCCTGGCATCTCTGTCCCTACTGTTGTCAAAACTCCTGATCTCATTCTGCCTCTGATTTATACCTTAAACTTCAGTTTACCTATATTTAGGAGGCTAT
Organism: Tamandua tetradactyla; assembly: GCF_023851605.1. NCBI lineage: Eukaryota > Metazoa > Chordata > Mammalia > Pilosa > Myrmecophagidae > Tamandua > Tamandua tetradactyla. The sequence continues at coordinate 18,753,803 of NC_135330.1, read as the reverse complement.
CTAAAAAGAAGAGGAAGCAAATGTTTCCCTAGGGTCAGAGTTCAGATGTATTTGATGAGGTCACTTTGAGCTCCAGGATCTTGCCTGTCTAGATCTATGGAATCTGTCACTGGTCTCTTCTGCTGCACTTGACCTTTTGCTCATCTGGACCTGCGGTTCTGCCAGGACCCTAATATCTCTGCATGTCACCTCTGGCCACAACAAACAAACAATGACAAAAAAAAAAGCAACAAAAAAACCCCAACATTCAGATATGTCAGGTTCTCCTTTAACCCTGACAAAGATTTTTTTTTTAAAATAGGAAGTCTTTTATAAATGAAACAAACAAAGAAAAAAAACCCAAGAGGGCAAAGAAGTGTTTTTAAGTAGAAATTTCAAATAAATTATAGGAGCAAGGATGCTGAAGGACTTGGTAACAATGGTTTTTCTGGCTTGAGCCTCATAGAAGGATTTGGAATCAGAACTGAATTCTAATCGAGTGGAATGAAATTATTTGTTCCAACTTCTTGTTTGGGGGCAAGTGATCCACCAGTGATCCAGGACAGGTGCTTATCTGGTCTTCTTGGAAATCTCTGGGGGTGCTTTATTTTGGCTTGCTCGTTTTGCTATTTTATCACCCCAGCAGTCAGAAAGTGCTTCCTCAGGTATAGCTGCAATCTTTATACTTAAAAATCTATTTCCCTTGCTTTGTCAATTTTGGTTATTTTTTCTGGATCCTTTCCAGATGAGCACGTATTTTTCCCAATGTGGTGAACCAATGTGGGCACAGCCCTCTAATAAGGCTCTGTCTGCTGCAGGTTGTGTTGGAACCACTGGACTAGGAGTTGGGAGGAGAAAGATCGTAGTCCATCTGCCAGGAACAAATTATTTGACCTTGGACCAGTCACTTCCCTACCTGAGCCCCGTGTTCCTCGTCTATAAAGTGAAGGAATCAGACAATGTGATCTCCAGGATTTTTCCAGCCCTGACGATTGTGTTCAATTATCTTGGTAAAGACGCTATGTTTCAAATTATGAATCTATGCTTAGCACAAACTAGATACACAATAAATACTTGTCAAACTGAATTAAACTCATGGGCATTGCCACTGAAGGTTTCTTTCAGCATTCACTAAACCTTTTAATCACCTGACACCCTCAGCTGCTCCCAGGAGTGATATATATCTCGTTTGTAGAAATTGAAACCAGAGTACACTGGCCATGTGGCTTTCTTCATAAAGTGAAGCAGGAACTCAGAATAGGAATAGTCAGGATTCTCCCGCTCCCCAGACAGCCAGGCTCAACCTGTTTCTAGTCTCTGTTCTGCTGCCCTAACCAGTCTATTAAAATGCCTTTATGATCCCAGAAAGAAAATAAGTGCCCAGGAGGAGGAGGTTATAAATACATCCAAGTATAAATATATCCCAATAAAAATAGATATTGACAAGGGGCTCCAGACAGAGTTCTGCTCAGCAGAATGAACTTCTGAAAACAAAGTAGCCTGTTTTTGAGAAAACAATAATAACTTTCTTAAATCCTCAGTAATATCTTTAGGATTGTGTATGCCTCTAGTTACTAAATAGTATAGGATGGATAGAGAAGAATTCGGTTGGGAATGTCCAGGAAATGTGGAATAAGACTTAATAAATATTTTTCCTCTCTACATCACAGGACTCACACATACACACCAATGAAGGGTTAGAGGGCACTGTTTCTGGGAGAACAGAGTTGACTTTTGGAAGCAAGAGTGGCAGGGAGTCTCTAACACCCCTGACCTTTGAAAGCTGCCATGGAGCCGCTGGGAGGTGGCAGAGGGCAGCATGGACCTGGAATCAGAGGGCCTGGGCTTCCACCCTGAATCTGGAATGTCCTAACTGGCCAGCCTTGGTGAACCCAATGAACTGTCTTTGAGCCTTGAGGTTGCATTAATGATTAAATGACATAATATTTGGAAAAGAAGCCTAGCACGTGAGGAAAAAGTCAATAAATGTTAGTTGCTTGTAATGACACTATGGGGTTGGGACTGATCTCAGAACAAGACTGACATGAAGGGGTTGTGCCACAGCTGAGAACCTGCCTGGGACGCCTCCTTCAGACCACCTGGAAAGCTCTTTCTCCAGGAACTCAGCAGGCCTGCATGACAATATGGGTCTTGGAAATCCAACCCCGTGTGATGGCGTAGGAGATTCTAAGCTCCAGGCATGTCCTCCCTCCTTTCCTCCCTTGCCCTTTCCTGGGAGGAAGACTCAAGCTAACACCTCCATTTTGATGAGTGAATACCTCTTTTCTTTACAAAGGTTCTTTACCCAAGGTTGCTCAGGTTTATAAACAGGGAAGCGTAAGTGCCTGGGTTCTCGAGCGGGCCCGGGGCATCCTGGGTGCTCTCCCAACCACAGCATGAAGTGGCTCCTGACAGTGGGGGCCATGCTGTTGGCTGGCCTGGGTGAGCCCATGAAGCCAGACGCCAGGGCCACATCCCAAAAGCAATTCAGGGGTTTCCTTTCCTCTGTGGTTTACCCCTTTCTTTCCTCAGTTCTCCTACACGATGAGTCACCCAAAGCTCCACACACCCTGTTAGCAGTTTGGAACACAAAAAATAACCACAGCCAGAGGCATGTTGGCTCCAAACTCTCCTCTCTCTCTCTCATTATATTGCTTTTTGGCTTCTCTTCTCCCATTCTCATCACTCTCGGGGCTTAACGTGGGTTTCCTGCAACACTGGGTCTTTCTTAGACAAAGTCTGACTTATAGTGAAATTAATATTGACCAAACTATGGTTATATTAAAGCCTTCTTTTATGTTCTCTGTGGACTGCATTTCTTTCTTAGGGCAGGTCACTCTCCTTATCATTCTTATCCAGAGTATTAACTTCTCATGAATAAGTATCTTACAAAGCCCTCCGTACATGCCTTAACATAGGAATGCTCGAAAAAATTTTTAAAGAAAATACCAAGACTTTAAGAATAGTATGACTCTCTTTGAGGGGTTTAGGCCTGCAGCTAGCTTTAGAGAAACTTGGTAAGCCCCTAGTAAGCCACACCCAGAGTGTGTGGCTACTAATATGGGTGCTGTTAGTTACTTTGATGATGGAATTTGAACCACCAAGCTCAGCCATACGTGTAGTTTTTTTAACCCACAAATTTGACTTCTTTTGACACTAAGACATAAAGTAGGTAGTTATATTAAGTAGTTTTCACAGACAAATGTCTATGTGAAATGCAGAACCTTATTAACAAAATATGATTAAAAAAAAATTCCCTCTGTGGTTTTGAAGTTAGAAACTCCCTCTTAGATTGAAAGTCCTGAAGTTTCGTTGACGTTAAAGCCTCCAAGTTTCCTTGAACAGATAGATGGGGGCAGTGGACTAGGACCCCCTGCCCCCTCTGTCTCTGTTTCTCTCTGCAGAGGTAGAGGAGGGAAGGTAGAGATAAAACAGGCTTCAGTTTCCCAACCCTGACCTTTTCTACACTCCTCCACTCCATAGTCATGGGAAATAAAGAGTGGGTGCAAGTATGAAACTGGTTCTCATTCACTCAACAAATATTTATTAAGTACCTACTGTGTACCAGACATAGTGCCATATACAAGCACTACCGAGATAAGTAGCACACAACCCTTGACTGTGAGAAGCTCACAGTGTACTAGGGGAGAAGAAATGCAATCAAATATCCTCATACACTGAGAAATTAGAAATATGTGTAAAGGGCTATGGGAGTACCAAGGAGGGATGTGTCTCTTAGTATGGAGGCTGGAACGTTAGAGACATTGGAACTAGGGCTTGAAGGATGAGGAGAGTTTCTCTAGACAGGAAGAAGGGGTAAGCATAGTCTAGAACTATGATGTCTAATTAGCCACATGTAACTATTTAGATTTAAATTAATGAAAATGAAATATTTAGCCTCTCAGTTGCTCCAGCCACATTTCAAGCACTCAGCAGCCACAGGTTGGACAGTACATTTCCATCATTGATATAAGACAGACCTGTTCTAGAGAGAAGGAATGGCATGGTTCAAAGGTCTAAGCCATGAAAATCCATGTCATTTTTTTAAACTTTTTTATTGTATAGTATAACATATATACAAAGCAAAGAAATAAAAAGCAGTAATTCTCAAAGCACTCTTCAACAAGTTGTTACAAGTCCATGTCATTTTTGGGGAATAATGAGACTCTAGTAATCAGAGAGATTAATATTGAGCTTTATTTAAAATACAGTAAATTATTCTTCCTCCCAAGTGTAAAAGGTTCTAGCAAATTTCTTGGATATTCTGGGAAATTTTTACACAGTGGTCTAGCAATAGTACTTCTCTTAGTAACTGAAGATGACCTTTGAAAAATCTGCAGCTTCATTAGACATCTCAAGTTAAAAGATAATTTACTTTACTTTAGAATAATTTTTTGGAGCCATATTTTAAAGGGAAGAAAGACTTTTCCTTTAAGGGTTTTAAAATGCAAGGATATAAGCAAAACCTATGAGGTAAATATTATTTTCCCCATTTAATAGATGATAAAATGAAGGCTCAGAGACAGTAACTTGTCATGGTCCCACAGCTCATAAATAGTGAAGTGAGAACTGGACACTAGGTCTTCCTGCTGTGCCTTGTTCCCCAAATAGATTTAGGGCTATAGAATAGCTATGTCTGTGGCTCCAGAGGGTAAACCACAGAAATACATCTGTCCCCATTTTGAATTGCCAGCACAAGAAAGACCTCTCTTTCCCAGCAATCCAGTGAAGATTCAAGCCATTGGATTCAAGCCATGTTGCTTCTAAATGTAAAAACCTGCTCACTGGAGAGTCCAGAGCCTCTGTAGACCAGGTATTTTCAAGGTGTTGTCCCCAGACTTGCAGTTTCACCTGGGAACTTGTTAGAAATGTAAATTACTGAGCCCTACCCCAGACCTACTGAATCAAAAGCTCTGGGGGTAGATCCAGTAATGTTTAACAATCCTTCTGGGTGATTCTGATGCATGCTGAAGTGTGAGAATGACTGCTTTACCCAAGGTATTTTTATGGTTGGAATCAGGTTAAAGTGAACACTAGTGGAAGATTAATGAAAAAAAATAAGAACAGAAAAGGAACTTTAAGAAGTTACAAGTAAACAAGGGGGAAAGTTAGAATGAACTCTCTGGTGCTAGAGTAGAGTCAGAGATCAACATAAGCTCATTTATTTTAATATATATACACATATATATACACACACACAGATACAGAATTAATTACTGATGCATGTGTATACATGGGTTGCATACATAAATATATTTCTTAACTCTATCTATTGAGAGGGCCTAGATGCAATGACACCCCAGTAGCAACAAGCACACTCAGCAGTCAGTTTTGTTTTCTAATTACCACTTTCCAATGAAAAGGACAAGGACTTTTTTGAGAAATGGTAGGTTCTAGGGTGAGCATGGAAAATACAAGATATACTGGCAATATCTTGTAGCTCTAGAAAGCAAAGTGCTAAGGGGAAAAAAGTGGGGGTATGTCAGAAGACAGAGGAGCCAGTCTGAAAAAAGTTCCTATGGCCGAAGCTGAAACAATTTAAGCAAGAAAATGAATAATGATTGTATGGATTATTCTGAATGATGAATTATACTGGATTATAACCCAAAGGATAAAATAAATATCAATGACTCCATTCTGATCTAAATAAATGATTGAATAAATAAATAAATGGGGGAGAAGGGACAAGTATTCCTTACCAAATAATTCCAGAAAGTATGAGTAAACACTCTCACCTCTGGGAGGTGAAGCTTAATTCTCCTCCCTCTGACTTTGTAGGCTGGATTTAGTGATTCTAGAATATGGAAAGGGACACATAGTAACTGCACAGAGAAATCTGGCGGACATGAAGGAATGAAGGTTGACATCACTAGTGATGTCATGTGGATATCATTTACCCCTGCCCCCATAATATGATGAGAAGGGCACAACACCCCTGTTGTATTCTTTCCCAAAACCCATAACCCCACTCTAAGCATGAAAATCTATCAGACAGTCCTACACTGGGAGACATTCTGCAAAATATCTAACCAGGACTCATCAAAAGAGTCAACGTCATGAGAAACAAAGACTGAAAAAGTGTGAGACCAGAGAAGACTAAGGTGGCATGATGGCTAGATGCCACGTGTGCCCTGGATTGGAGCTGGAATAGAAAAAGGACATTAGTGGGAAACCATGATATCAAAATCTGGTCTATAGTTTGGTAACGTATCAAGCCAATCCTAACTTAATTTTGATAAATGTGCCATGGTTGTATACAATGTTAACATCAGGGAAAGCTGAGCAAAGGGTAAATAGGAACTCTCTAGACTATCTTTGCAATATACCTGTAAATCTAAAATTATTTGAAAAAATTTTTATTAAAAAAATAAAGATAACTTGGTGAAGATGCCTCACCTCTCACCCTTCATCCCAGGTGTGTTATGGGGGGCTGTCTCCCCAGAGCTGCTCTCTGGGTCAGAACTTCCCTCCTCTTGCTTGGGGCTGGAAGCTCTGGGTGGAGGAGATGGCGACCTAGTGAAAGCCAGAGACGATGAGGAGGGTCATGGTGAGGAGAAGATAAAGAAAGCAAAGCCAGAGAAAGAGGAAAAGGAGGTGATGTTACATTCTAGGGTGCTGCCCTAGGGTCAGGATATGCCCAAGAGGTTTTAGGGGGCTCTGGGCTGGTCCTAACCACCGTGACCATGCAACGGGCACTGAATTGAGGGTAACGATCTAGGAGTTTAGTTGCCTCTGTCCCCCAGCTGTATGGCTCTGGACAAGTCCTCCATCCTCTCCATTTTATTGTCAACTAATAAAATGAGGCCAGCAGGAAACTGGGTGGCCTATACTTACCAACCTGGATGACACACATATCCAGTGTTCTGTGTGAGCGTAAAAAGCGTAAAGAGTTACACATTTTAGAAACAGGCAGAACTCATTACTTTATGGGTCAGGAGGATTATTAGAGGATAAAGGAGTAAGAATGAAAAGGTATAGTTTCTGCATTCAAGAAAGTTGTAATCCAATGGGGAGAACCAACTGACATAGATCGCAAAAGTTCCAGCACACCCACAGTTTCCATGGGAGAAGTGTAACCAAAATGCTTTGACATGTAAGACGCAAAATGGGGGCTTGACAGAGATTCCGCGGAAGAGGTATGATTTGAACTGGGCCTTGAAGCATAAATAATATAAAATATTATGGGGATGATAGAGTAGATTTGGAGTCAAATGACTGGTTCAAATACTAGTTCTTTGACCTTGGGTAAGTTCGAACCTTTCCAACAAACTTAGTTGCCTTGTCTTCAAAAAGGGGATAATAGTCTCTGCAGTTGTGATAAGAATAAAATGGAAATACAGGTGAGAGAGCTCCCCAGCATGCCTGACACATGAGGTGCTGAGCCTTTATAAGGCCTGGACGAGGTTTCATTTGGCAGGGCAGAGGAGACCCGGAGTAGATAAGAACTTGACCCCCCTGGAGATTCCCAAGATAGCATTAGAACATGCTTCCCTGGCTGCTTTTCGTGCCAGAGACTTGGAGTCTTCAAAGCCACCTTGGGGATGGCAAAGGGGTTCATGGGGCCTCACAGACTGGCAAGGCCTGGACAGCTGAGTGCCCAGTGGTTGCAAAACGAGGCAGGTGGGTAAGTCTCCCTCAGGGCCATCCACTCTGGGGACAGGGAAATGGAAGTGGATGTCACCTTTGTGGCCTGTCTATGTCCAGGGAGCCAGTTTCCCACCTCCACCTCTCCACTTGGACATCTAATGGTCCTCCTAAGCCCAACATGTCCAACACTGAACTCCACTTTTCCAGTTGGTCAGGTCAAAATTCTGCTAAAACGAAGTCTGATCATTTCAGTTCTCTGCTTAACATCTTGCAATGGTCCTGATGGTACTCAGAGGGAAAGTTAAGGCCCTTACGATGATCCGCAAGGCCACAGGCCCGGCTCCCAGTCCCTCTCCGACGACCTTTGTCTCCGGCCACTCTCCCCCTTGTGCCCTCTGCTCCAGCCACACTGGCTTCTCGCTGTTCCTTAGAGCCCTCGCTCTGCCTGTCCCCTCTGCATGGAAAGCCTTTCCTCCAGATAGCCGTATGCGAACTCCCTCATTACTTCAAATATCAAATGTCAACTTCTTAACAAAGCTTGCAACACTCCTATTTAGAACAGTAACCTGCCAACCCCAGCACAGTCCATCCCCGTTACCCAATAACATGTTTTTCCTCACACAGCACTTATCAGCTAGCAGTGCCTCTCAGTTTACTTATCGATCATGTTCTTTTTTGTTTTGCTTTGTTTTCTGTCTCCCCTCACTAGAATATAAGCCATGTGAAGGCAGGGGGCTTGGCTTTGCCCACCGATGGATCCTAAGTGCCTAGAGCACTTAGTGGTTGCTGGTAAATGGTCACTGGCTCTTTCGTCCTTAGCCCGTCTGTGGTGGTAGGTGGACTGTATGGACAGAGAAGTCCATCCGTGGCCTGGATGAGCAGCCCCAGGTGCCCGTAGGATTGAAACAGTTAGATTCCAGGAGTGGAATGACTCACCTAAATTCTTGAGCTAAAGTCAGAGGTTCAGCTCAGCACCAAATTCAGGTAGGCTGACCCTAAATGAGCCTTTTGCCTTACTGATTTGAGAAAGGGTTGGAGTTAGTGGTTGCAACAGCAGGGAAAATCTCCTTGACAGGCTGGTGGCATAGGAACCGGTGCTGGTACTAAGTGGGGTGCTAAGGATGTAGCCAGGACATTCCCTGTCTCTTTTCAAAACTGCTATCCCCCCACCCCCACCCTGCCCCCCCCAGCCCTCCCAGTCACACTTGCCTCAATTGGACAACTCTGATGATTCAGTAGCTGAGTCAGATGGGGCAGGATTTCAAGCGTTGGAGCCGAGTTTGCCAATCTATTCTGGACTCTGAAGGGAAAGGGAAAGCGCCATGGTCAGGGAGTTGGGAGCTCTGGGTCCCCCCTCCCCCTTCCCCCTTCCCCCCTTCCCCCGTCCCCCACTCTAAGTCATGGGTTTTTCATCTGTTTGAAGGGAACAGTAAAGCCTGCCCTGCATCACTTTCAGTGTGCGGAGGATCAAGTGAAATAATGTATATGAAAATGTTCTGAAAAGAATAAAGAGCTTTGCCAGGGTAAGAAATTGCTTTTATTCCAAATGATGAGACAAGGGTAAGATTACTTAGAAGTCATTTGTGTGGGCTGTTATTTTAAATCCTACTTTGTTTGTCAAAAAAAACTCAAAAACAAAAAAAAACCTGGGCCCGCTCTATCAAACGGAAGTGTACTGTGTAGCTTCACAAATAGCCCATCTCACTGTAGCCCAGCCTTTCTCTCCCACAGTGGCTTCTTCTCAGTTAGGGATGTACTAATTGACCAAGTGCCCTGCAGCTGGCACGACCGCCCCAAGGCCTGGGATAGGGCCACGATCTTGCTGACAGCCGGGTCAGTGCTGGTTGGTCATGAGGGTGAAAGTCATTTGTCTCTAGGACTTCACTCGTCCATTGGGGGTTTGGTGGACATTGGGTCCATAACTTGGTTTGTTTAGGACCTGGATGGTAAGTACAAGGAAAGGGGGAAGGAGACCGATACTTGTAGGATATCTTTGCTGTGCCAGGAGTCATTATTACTTTAAACCTCACAATAAACCTGCATCTCTCTGCGGTATGATTATTTCTATTTTGAAAATAAGAAAACTGAGGTTCAGAGAGGTTAAGTATCCTGTCCAAGGCCACACAGCTTACAAGTAACTGGCAGAATGGGCGTTGGAACTCAGTTCTGTCTGGTTCCTCCATCCATGTCCACTCCATGATATTGAGCTTGTCCCCCCACACCAAACTTCCTCAGAACAGTGGACTGGGTTCTAACTTTAGCTCCTTCTTGCTTTTGTGTGATCTTAGGTGAGTCATTTAACTTCTCCAATCTGTTTCCTTAGCTACAAAAGGGAATGATAATTTTATCTCTCACTAGGTGGTTGGGAGACTCCAGTGAGATAATGTATGTGGAGTTATCTTAAAATTGCAAACTGTTCCAGGCAAGCAGAGAATTATTATTATCATTTCCAAAATGTTGCTTTCCTTCTGCCACCCCTTGCTTAAGCTCTCACTGTCCCTGCTCCAGCTAGGCCTTCTCTGTGCAAGAGAAGAAATGGCACATCCTTTCCCCTAAATGTGCTCCCCACCATCTCCCTGACAGTCTGGATCTCCCCTTTTAAGCCCTGATACACCGACAGCCCACTTCCTCTGAGAAGCCTCCCACCCCCTCAAGTTCCCTCCTGACCTCCCAGCTGCAGTTTCTACACTTACAGCCTCAGCTGGCCCTGCCGTGTAGTTCCCACCTGCAGCCCAGCTGTTCTTGAAAATGCTTTTCAGTTGTTTCATGAGCCCCCAAGCTCTTCCCTTCAAGGTTTTCAGACCCTGGAGAATTCAGATCATGGTTCTGGGCTCTTTGGATTTCATTAAAGTGCCTCGTGCCATACTTGCTATCCACAAGCAAAACACGCAGAACGTGTCGGCTTATGGACTTATCCAAGGAACTAGATCCATTCCTCCACTTCCTCTTGGTTGTGGCAGGTTACTTTAAGGCCTGACAGCTTTTCCAGCCAGTCTGCTGCAGCCCCCAGCTCTCTTCTGGCAGAGGCAGCTTTCTGCCTGAATTCACACTGTATCCCGCTTGACTCTCCTTCCCCTTCCCCTTTTCCTGGCTAAACCTCTCTGTCCCTGCAGGGACAGCTCAGAGAACGCCTTGTCTGAGGTCTCTGACTTCAGTGATCTTTCCTTTGGCACCCCTTTCATGCACCATCTTGGGGCATTTGACTTTTGCCCTGGATTATCTTCCAAAAACCTTGAGAAAAGAGAGCATGGTAGGTGTTCAGTACTTACACACTTTATCAGGACTGAACTAGACCCTGATTCCAGGAAGGGTCAGCTCAGATCTACACACAGTATTCAGATTCGAAAGCTTCTGGATGCATTTCTCAAAAAACATGTTTTAAATAATATATTCTTCACTGTAAGCCTATAAGCTAAAGAACATTAATATCATTCTTGTTTTACAGATGAAGAAACGTAGGCACAGAGGATTAAATAACTTGACCAAGGTGTGTGGTTTAAACGTGGTGGATTTAGATGGAACTGGCAATTTAACTCTCAAACTGGCCCTAGCCACAAAAGATTTGCATTTATTCTAATGCAATGCTTGTCATATTGACCTGTATATATTTTTAACCTGTTTGTGCCCCCAGATTGTGAAGCATGGAGAATTAAAGTCTTTTTCTCTGCTAAGGGAGCTTAATAGTTATTTGTTAAATGAATCCCGGTGCTTTTTATTATTCAAAATGAAGGTCAAGTACCTCCAGCTCAGGAAGATAATGAAGAAAGCATGACTTTGGTTTCAATCATATCTGTTTGAACTTCTGTTCTGCCACCGGGGCAAGTTAACTCATCTCCCAGAAGCCTCAGTTTCTCCACGTGTAAAATTGTGGATGATGCTGGCACAGGCCTTGTAAGGTTAAGCATGGCTTTAAATTCCTTCCTGATGTGTCCTCAACCCCCATTGTTCAGGTCTCAGCTTAGAGTCCCCCTTCTCAGAGAGGGCTTTAAGAAGTCCCCTGTTGTCACATCCTATTACACCCTGCTAATTTGTTTCCTAGTACTTATTACAATCAATTCTTATTTTATAGGTATGCATGTATATTGTCTGTTTCCCTACTGGATAGAATATAAGCTCTGTGAGGGCAAGGAACACAGTCTTTTTCCTAACTCCTAGAACAAGCCCTGGCACATAGTTGGTGTTTTGTGAATTTCGGTTCCCTTTCCTTGGTAAATAGGCTGCCTCAGTCTCAGGAAGACAAAGGTTCTTGGTAAACCACTTAGAAAGCTCCTGAGATATCATGAAGTTTGGACCATCAGACATACTTCATTTTACTGTGCTTCACAGATACTGTGTTTTTTTACAAATTGAAAGTTTGTGGCAACCTGGCATCAAGCAAGTCTATTGGTGCCATTTTTCCAACAGCATGTCCTCAATTCGTGTCTCTGTGTGATATATTTTTTATTTTCTTCTACTCTTTTTTTTTTTTTTTTTTACATGAGCAGGCACCGGGAATCGAACCCAGGTTCTCTGGCATGGCAGACGAGAACTCGGCCACTGAGCCACGGTGGCTTGCCCTCTGTATTACATTTTAATTAAGGAATGTACATTGTTTTTTTTAGACACAATGCTATTGCACAATTAATAGACCATAGTATAGTGTAAACATAACCTTTATACACACAGAGAAACCACAAGGTTGGTGTGATTTCCTTTATTGCAACATTTGCTTTTATACCTTGATTTCCTTTATTGCAACATTTGCTTTTATTATGGTGGTCTGGAACCAAACCCACAGTATCTCCAAGGTATGCCTGTACCTATGTTAAGAAGGGGCCCTAACAGCATAAAAAGCTTTCCCACAGAGAGAGAAAGATCAGCAGCGGCAGGGTGATAAGAGGAACAGATCTTAGTGAATTTTTATTCTGAGGCAGCAGAACAAATGCCCCTTTATACCTAAGGAACTTGGTTTCGGGGTGGCCTCTGCCTCAGCAGCTGGGCACCTGGGATTCCCCCAGGCCGTGGGCACATGTCTGGGTTATTCCCACCTGACAACCATGGGCCTACTTGCAAGGACAGGCTTGCCTTGCCCCTCTCCTTGCGGTCCATCCCTTGCCTTCCCGGTGCCCAGCCCATGCACACGTTCCCACACCTGGAGCCTGACCTGCTCCCGGCTGGCGCCCTGCCCGGTGGCTGCTGAGGGAACCATGAAAGCTGCGGACATCCCCCCCAGTCCTGTGCACGGAGCAGATGGACATGCATGTGTCTGTTGGGGGTGGGAGGAATGTTCGCCTTTTAGAAGAAATGGAAGAAGACGGAACAGAAGAGAGAGGAAAGGAAAGGCAGAGGGAAGGGAAAAAGAGGAAGGTAGAGGAGGGCAGAGAGAGAGATTGGGTCAAAGGATTAAAATTTGTTTAGTCTGGGAAAGGATTGAGCGTATTTCAGTGTTAGTGAGACGGAGCCGGTTGAGAGGGAGAATTTGAAAATATAGAATAAAAATAGGCTAATAATTAGAGTCTAATTTGCCTGGTTTGCCTGTGGCTAAGAGGTTTCTCTTGATATGGGACCTTTATTGCTAAAACCAGGATACTCCCAGGCATACCAAGCCAAGTTGATTACCCCAGCAGAGTCTCTGAAAAGAGAGGAGTATGGGATTCAGAAAACGAGTGGAAGGTGAAGCCTTAGTAAAGTGGGTGCATCTTCCATTTACGGGGGTCCTAGGTCTGTTGACCCTCTGATCTGTCCCTCACTCTGTCCCTGCTCTGCCCTGTGTCATGGGATGACTGAGTCTCCTAAAGACTCCATGTCCCTGTTTCTCAGTCAGCCAGTGTCCTGCTGGACTTTCTTGGGAAATGAGAAGGGTTGGTGGCAGAAGGGAGAAGCCAGGGATGTCTCCCCCTCCCTCTCTGCCTGAGGATGTGTCTCCACAGCAGCTGCATCTTCTCTGTGGCTTCAGCTCCCATTAGACAGGACCCCTTGTTCTGCCTTCTGCTGGGAGACCCCAGCCCCTGGGCTCTGATAATGACACTTCTTTCCTTTGCATCTCCAACCTAGTGATGATAGTGGCTTCCTGCTGCTGTTAATTTCTGAGATGTTTCATTTTTCCCTGTTGACTTCTCAGCACTTCTATCACTCAGGCAATCAATTTCATGCATTAAGTTGCAACCAGAGGAAAGGAGGAGAGGCTGGGCACAGATGTAGGTAAGCTTGTTCTTTTGGTGGTAGGAAACTCAAGGAGTTCCTGTCAGATAACTTCTGTTTTCTTTGTGAGATAGGAACTGAATTCATTTGCTGAGAATGAGGGAGGACATGGTGTGGTGGGTTGATTGGAAATGTTGGAAATGATAGCTGTGATGAACAAGAGAGCAGGCTCCCCAGGACGGAGGAGCAGGCTCCTCCATTGTGGATGGAGGTCATCTTGAAGGGCAAAGGTCTGTAATGTATATGATTTTCCTCCAGCAGCACCCAGCCACCTGCATGTAGGAGTGAAGTTTGTGTGCCTCCGTGCTTGGAGTTTGGCTGGGCAGATGCAATGGAAGGATAAGGGAGTTGGGAGTTGAGAGATATTGAAGCCTAAGCTGAATGGGGAGGGAGGTGGAGACGGGATGGGGCTGTTTTGGAGAGAAAATACAGAGGACCCAGGGGCCTGGAGTCTCCTCTGAAGTCAGGTGACTAGCGTAGTGGGAGCAACCAACTGAGAGAGCTGGGATGAAAGGAGGTTGTTGTTAGAAGTTTCCAAGGTGGAGCAGTTCTGGGTGATGAAAATGTCCAGAGTGTTGTTATTGGAAGTTAGGCAAAGGAGAAGTGGGGATGAGGAGGTTGAAGAACTAAGAAGGTGGGCTACTGGAGGTTGAAGTAACCTAGGGTGATGCGAGCATTTAGGGAGGGGAATGAGGCTGCAAGCCACACGCAAAAACTCCGAAGAACGAAGAGAGTGCCTGGGAGTTGGAGCCTGATGGCAGGAGATGGGATCGGGGTGGCAATTCTTTCTGTTGGGGTGCATGAGGTCTTGGCATTAAGCAGCCTCCACATCCCCACTTCAGCTCTACCCCCACAAAAGTAGAATTTTTCAGACTAGCAGTGTGACCCTGAGCAAATCACTTACTCTTGCTAGACATAATTTCCTCATCAGTGAAACAAGGGCACAGGTCTGGACAGTCTCTCAGGTACTTTCCAGTCCCTGTTGAGTTTTTGACAATAAGTGGTGTACGTTGCTGTGCTGGTCTGAAGCTGTTATGCACTCCAGAAAAACCATAGATTTTTCCAGGTACAATCTTGTGGGGGCAGCCATATTTCTTGAATCCTCATTCAATATTGTAGGGTGGAAACCCTTTTCATTAGTTTATATCCACAGAGATGTGATGCTCCCAGTTGTGGGTATGGCCTTTTGATTAGGTGGAGATGTGACTACACCCACTCAAGATGGGTCTTGATTAGTTTACTGGAGTCCTTTAGAAGAGGAAATAGCTTGGAGAAAGCACAGAGCAGATGCAGGTGCTTGGAGAACAGTTGCTTCAGAGCTGATAGAAATATGGATGTTTGGAGATGCTTGGAGTGCTGATAGAGAGAGCCGATGCAGATGCTGGGAGAACAGTTGCTTCAAAGCTGACAGAGCATACATGAGACCCAGATATTTGGAGATACAGGGCCCAGCAGATGTCACCATGTGCCTTCCCATGAGATGCTAAGCAAGCCAGAACCTAGAGTTGTGTTCCAGAGGAGCTAAGTGAAGGTCCATGGACACCAAGTGAAGAACCCCACAGGAAACAGAGACTGAAAGCAATGGAACCCAGGAGCAAGGGACCAGCAGATGCCAGCCTATGTGCCTTCCCAGCTGACAGAGGTGTTCCAGACAGCATCAGTCTTTCTTGAGTGAAGGTAACCTCTTGTTGGTGTCTTAGTTTGGACATTTTCTCACACTAGAGCAGCAAGTTTGTAACTTATTAAATTCCCTTTTTAAAAGCCATTCCATTTCTGGTACTTGCTTTCTGGCAGCATTAGCAAACTAATACAGTTGCTTATGATGGTTTTTTTTTTCATGGCCTTAAAGTATGTTAGCAGGAGAAAGCATCAGTGGCCTCCAAGAGGGAAATCTTTGGGTAGAGCTGGTTCTGGAAGTCACTGAAAGTCCCTCCTGGTTTTGGAGGACATGGCTTTGGGACACTGGGAAGACCTGCAAATGTAAATGGGATGGTGAATGGGCAAATGCTTAAGCTGCAGAATTGTCCTCCCTCCAGGAACCCTGGTGCCCATAGGAGCCGAGCTAGCCAAGTATCTGCACAGCAATGACAAGATATCACGCTGAGTGGGACCACTAGAAGTGTGAGGAACTAGAAGCGACAACAGCAGGATTCGGGGTGGGATGAGGGGAAGGAGAAGCAGGGGCTGGTGAACTGATCAGATTTCTCCGTTGTTTCTATACCCTCACCAATTTGGGCTGTGCAAGCATCTGGAGTTCTTTAGTTTTGGGGAGGGGATCCCAAGAGAGACGATACTGGGCATTCTTCAACTTGGGTAGGTGAGGACTTGAACGATCAATGTGCATATAAAAAAACAGATATAACATTGTTTTTCAAGCTGGTAGAGCAGGTCATGCCAGTTATGTTTGTTTTTTTTATTTAAGAGAAATAAAACAGAAAACAGATAGTAAATATGGGCCATGGTGGTGTATATGTGTTGGGGGGAAGGGCTGAAATCCCAAATCAATAAAGTAATTGAGTTATTTCGTTCAAGTGTTTGAGGCTATTACTTTAAGTGAACTCAGGGCAGTTGGTTACATTTGCTCAGCTGTAATCAGCTTTGGAGTCATTGGGCATATTGATCTCTTCCAAAGCTATTTGCTGTTCTCCCTGAAACATCACAGGAGTTTTCCCCTCCTCCTGTCCTCCACCCTCCCTCCTCCTCTCTTTCATTCCCTGGGCTTCTGAGAAGCAAAAATGCTCTTCTCTCCACTGGCTGGGCTGTGAGATTTCCGCTCCACATCATCACTTGTTCTGAAAGCAAGATGCAATTTTCTGAGACTCTTTACACATCTGTACATACACACACACATGCACACACACAGCCTCTATGCTCAACAATGTGCTTTTTAATATAGCAAAGGAGCAAAAACAACAGGTCCACTATAGTCCTGAGATATCCTAGAACAGGGAAGCTGTTCCCAGTCCAGCAAGAGACATTGTCCTCATTGAGGCCTCTCTCCAGCTCTCTGCAGTTCACAATCCCAACCTTTGTGATGACCAAAGAATCGTGGCCTGTACCCTTCCCCTCTGACTCCACCCTTCTGGCCCCCAAAGGTCACTGACAGTGATGTCACGGAAAAGCATGTGGTTGGAGAGCTTGTCCTTGGAAAGAACACTGGAAACTGTTGGTGGATCCATGAAATCTGGTGGAACTGCCCATCCCCCCACCTGCTCCCCACCCTCCCCCTAGCCCCTAGCCTGGGAGATTTTCTCTAGTTTGGAGGTGCACAGGGGAAGGACTCTGCCAGGCTGAGTGGCCTGAGTGTGTAGGCATTCTGTCATCTTCTGTGCTCTTCCTTTTTGCCCATCCAGGTAGTCAATGGCGGTCTGAGCCAGCTGGACGCTGATCCCCTCCCCTCAGACCCCGCCCCCTCATCTACCTTAACCCTCTCCTTTCCAAGTGAATGGCGTGTGCATTCATTTACCTTTTTGACCCGCCTTCTTCACTGTCAGAAGTACTTACACAGACACATCTGTGTGGGGACACACTGCCCCGGCTCCTTTAGCCTGACCCCTTCAGTGTCTGCCCACCCCTACACCAGGCAAGAAAATTCAAGAAAGCCCCCCTAGAATAGTGCCCAAAGGGACCATAAGCTAGAGTCTACAAACATCTTTGCTTCTCAAAGGCATCTTCTCCTTAAAAGTTTGGGGACATGGAACTCGTGGATGCTCTGAGGACGATAGGCAAGGTCCCAAGGGAAACAACAGACTTCATGTAGGACTTCCATGCATCCTCTGTGCCAGGAACTGCTCTAGGTATTTCATGTGCATTATCTCCTATGACACACTCAACCCCAGCAGGAAGGAGGAATTTGCATGTCATTTTAGCACTAAAGAAGCCGAGGCACAGAGGTGGTCAAAACACTTAAGTGGTAGATTGAAATCAGGCCTTTTGAATCCAAATCTAGGACCCTCTTCACTACCCCGGGGTTTAAAAAAGGGAGCTAAATTGGTACTAAGGTTCGTTTAGACTAAAGAAGGGAAATTGTTTGTATATCTGTGTGGGTGTGCAAGGGTGGAACCATTTAAGGAGTTTGGAGTTCTGATAATCGGTGAAATGACAACACCAATTGCATTTGCCTGTGGCACACTTCTTTTTAGTACATGTTTTCTCTCCTCCTTGGGGGTTAGGACCTTTCAACTTTGGCGGTCCTAGTCCTCTGCCATGGCTTCCACCACTCAGCCACCCCACTGCCGTGAGGAAAAAGTTCTGGCTCCCAATTTGGCCCCAATCTACCTTTCACTTCTCTCCTTAGGTAATGCCTCTCTGCCTCTCTCCCCACTCATGCCACTTTGCGTTACTCAAACATTCATGTGCTTCTAAACCTCCAAACCTTTGCAGCTGCTATGCCTTTTGCCTGACCTATCTCTGCTCCCCACTCTTTTCAGTGACTTCCAAGGATTTTACAGTTCCCAATTTGTGACACTTTCTCTTGACCCCATTCCCAATTGTGTCCCCATAACACTTTGCACTTCTCACCTTGCATTTCAAGCAAGATCAGAGCTACAGTTTGGAAAGAGCATTGCTCTGATGGTGTAGAGGTTGGGTGGACAAGAGGCTCCAGGTTGGGAGAACTTTGGGAGGTTGCTGCAGTCATTCCAGGGAGAAAAGAATGGAAAGAAGGAGCCTGGCTAGGAGTGGAGAACTCCTTGAGAGAGGTTCTGGATGTTGAGATTCCAGGCATGGAGCTGAATTTTATCTCTGAATCAGATTGGGAGGGGTCACCACCTGCCCAAGGCAGGTTTCAGGAAAATTTTGCCTCACTGCAGGGGACTTTCCTAGAAGACCTCTGGAAGACACTTTAAACCTTTTAACTGGTTTTGTTATAGCTGTGGTTTTCTTCGGGTTGCTCAGAAGGCAGAAGCTCTAAAAATAGAAAGCATTATTATTGCCTATTAAATTTCTTTCCACCTACAGAATCTTCTGAAAGTAATAAGAAGAGGAAGCCTGAGTCTGTGCTGAAGTGTTCAGGGAGCAGAGATGTATTGAGTGGTGATGAAAAAGGAGGGAGGGTGTCGGGAGTCTGAGACCAGGCAGGTAAGGTGGGGCTTAGGGTAAAAAAAAAAAAACACTCACTGAGCACACTGATGTGTGAAGGGACCTTTCAGTATGCACTGACTTTTCAAGGGAGATGCATACAGAATATTAAAACAACCGAATTTCTACTGAGGCCTCAGCTGTAGCAGGAGAGGGATGGGGGAATGCAGTGCCGGTTTCTGTATCAGGGCACTGCATGTAAACTGCACACAATTTGAGTATCTCTGGAAGGTCAAATTCCTTCCCTCCTCTGCCTTCCCGTGCATTTCGTGCAGATGAAAATACACCTGCAGTCCTGACCACAGCCTTGGTCACCAGTTTGACTTTTACAAACACACGGGTTCTAAGGAGGGCGCTATGGTGGCGGTTTGGGTTGCCTTGGGCTGTTAGAACAACGCACCACAAACTAGGTGGCTCACAACAACAGCAATTGATTGTGTCATCGTTGTAGGAACTGAAAGTCCAAATTCAAGGTGTCAGAAAGGCCGTGCTTCCTTCTGAAGTCTGTAGGGAAGAATCTGTGCCATGCCTCGCTAATGGCTTCTGGTGGCGTCACGTGTTCCTTGGCTTGTGGCATAACCCAGTTTCTGCCTCACTTGTCAGATGGCCATGTGCTTCCTCTCCCCTTCTAATGGCACCTGTCATACTGGATTAAGGGCCCTCCCTCCTCCACTATGACTTCACCTTAAATTGCCTAGTCCCATCCGTTACGATCCTATTTCCAGCTAAAGTCATATTCTGAGGTCCTGGGGATTAGGTCCCCCAATATTTCTGTTTGAGGGATGCCATTCTACCTATAAGAGTGAGGAAAAAAGGATCTTTAAAGTCATATGAAGAGATGAGACAGAAGAAGAGAAGATATGGCAAATACTCTTTTTTGTATTTGTAATCTTTTTCTTCTTTTTTTAGAGGGTCCCACAAACTGAATAATCACCAGGACTTATAAACCTGGATTCACTCCTCTAGCTCTGCCTTAGAATAATTTAGAATGGTTCTAATACTGCTTTCATATAACTTTAAAAAGTCCAAGTTACTTCCCATGAGTTTCCTACACCCCTTCTGCTTGCAGGACATAGTGCATCGCCTGGCATCCTCCTTGCTCATCACTGCAAGGAGGCTCAGTGAAGAGACTCAGACTGTGCAGTAAGACAGACTTGAAACCTGACTCTGCTATTAATTGGCTTGAGCTCCTTACCTCTTATGCCGAGTCATTCCAAATTGCGAGTTGTTCGTAGGTTAAAAATGGTTGAATAATGACATTTTCACAGGTTTCAACATAATACTTCCTCTGAGTTTCCTCTTCTGCAAAATGGGGTTATAAAGTCTGCTTGACCTGCTGGTGGTGAACATTGAATGAGATGCTGTAAGTATAAAGTGCTTTGACAGTTCTGGCATATAGTAAACACTCAAGAAATATTAATGTTTATTAGTAGTATTAGTATTAAAAGTTTCTTGTTCCCCCAATCGACATTCTCTTCCCCCAGGCTAAAGTCAAGCTATCCCCTAGTAATTAGGGAGGGAAGCAGCTGTATGGGCTTATCACCTAACAGAATCTGGAGAACATTCATTATTGTCATTAGGCTCCCACTTAAGCTGGAATCTGCATCTCTTTGTAATAACAATAACTAACACGCAGCTTGTGCATTCTTCTACGTGGGTAACATAAATGAGTTTAACACAGAACAACCCTATGGGATGGATAGAATTGTTTCCTTACTAGCCTAGGCTCACACAGCTAGTAGGGACAGTCCAGATCAGATAAGGCCTCTGTTCCAGGTCCTGTGACCTTCACCCAGCCCACCATTGCTTTAAACGATGGCTCTTCTTGAGCTGGTGGCCAACTGAAACCCTTGGGTCTCATTTTCCCACAATGCCAGCCACTGAGCTCAGATCTGCGGGACTTTTGCCTTTTGGCTTAGAGGCTTGATCACATTGGGAGAACTCTGAAGGGGCTCTAGTAGGTCGTTCAAACATGCCTCCTCTAGAGAGCTCTGTGGTTGACCCTTTTAGCTCAGAAGTTGTTTATTTAGTTTTGCGTGTTCTTGACTCGCTATTTAATTAAAGTAATGCATGTACAGAGTAATAAATATTCAAGTAATATCGAACAGTATGAAATGAAAAATAAAAATGTCCCTTCTCCCTCTCTCACCTGTCTCTGCAAATGTAAACATTTCTGTTTCTAGGTCTTCTGGTGATTGTTTCTGAACTTGAATTAACTAAATGATTATATGCCTTTTTCTTGGTTTTTTTATTTTAAGCGATGCTGATTGACACAATAAAAGAGTAAGACCTGAGTTTATTTACTATACCCCTCTGGATTTTGCTTTCTTTGTTGTTTACCTATACAATTTTAAATAACATATTTAAATTCATGTTAAAATATTTCTTGATCTCTCAATTTCAGACAGTGTTTCCTTATTCTATGCTATAAAATAAGATTTATCCCCC
The DNA here is from genome assembly GCF_023851605.1 of Tamandua tetradactyla. Classification (NCBI taxonomy): domain Eukaryota; kingdom Metazoa; phylum Chordata; class Mammalia; order Pilosa; family Myrmecophagidae; genus Tamandua; species Tamandua tetradactyla. Next base: position 18,732,530 of record NC_135330.1, on the reverse strand, counting down.
TTCACATTCTAACTTTTGTGAGCTGTTCCATCACTTTTACATTGTTTAGGTTTATAACATTTACATTCTGTTATATCACTGTACCTACCATTAAGTCCTCTGTGTTTTGTCTATATGTCGATTTTATAAATTGTAAACCAATGAGCATTTACATTATGATTATATAATTATCATTCTCTTCAGAACCAAGAAGACTGTTCACACCCATAGAAAAGATGCCACTCGATGTTGCCAAAACCCCTCCATTCATAACAGAATATTCCAGAGACCAATGTCAAGTGGATTCTATTTTCACACAATCAAGCCATACTCAAAATTATGATGCATTTTCATTTTTGCATATTTGAACCATGACTTCTTTATATGGCTCCTGGTTAATTTTATTTTTCCTGGTGTTCCTAACTGCCTTTCTTTTTGTTCAAAACAACGCTGTCTTTTCACCTTATCAGTAAGATCATCCAGCTTCTTCTTTGCATTACTTGTTGCAGGAAATTTATTTGACTCTTGAAGACATGTTACTCAAAGAGCTCTCTCTTTTTCTGGTTTGACTGGTTACCTTCTAGGCCCTCTGCAGAGATGTCACTGTCGATTTCATTTCATTTCACTCGTGGTTCATTCTGCTCTTCTTGATGCTATGTTCCTTCAGTCCACTTTTATGCTTTGTTCCACTTTCAAGGGATCTTTATAGAAAGAGTATATTGGAAGGAAATTTTCTTGATCTTTGGGTGTCTGAAACACACCCCTCACCACCATCACCACTTGATTGGTTTGGCTAGAATTCTAGGCTTAAGATTATTTTTCTTCTTTTCCCCTTAGCATTGTCTTCCAACATACAAGTTTAGTGATGCCAATCAGATTGCTTTTGCTTTGTAAGCATTTTAGTTTCCTTGGCTGCTCAAGCAAATACCATGCAATGGCTGGCTTAAACAGTGGGCATTTAATGGCTCATGGTTTTGAGGTTAGGCAGAAGTCCAAATCAGGGCATCATTGATGCTTTCTCCCTGAAGCCTGGTGTTTTGGGGCTGGCTGCTGGCAAGCCTTGGTCCTTAACTTAGCTTAGTGGCAAGGCAGAAGGCAGCATCTCCTGTTCTCTCCCTTGATGTGCAGCTTCTGGCTCCTCCCTCTGTAGCTTTTTCTCTCTCTGCCTGACTTTCGTTCACTTATAAAGGACATGAGTAATAAAATTAAGACCCATCCTGATTGAGGTGGGCCAGACCTTAGCTCATCAAATAGTCCTACTTACCATGGGTTCACACCCACAGGAATGGCTGTCTGGGATACATAATTTTCTCGCTTTTTAATTAAAGTAATGCATGTACAGAAAAATAAATATTCAAACAATATAGAACAATATGAAATTAAATGAAAAGTAAAAATGTCCCTTCTCCCTCTCTCACCTGTCTCTACATTTAAACATTTCTGTTTAAATTTCTGTCTGTGTCTTCTGGGATACAGCTCCAAACAACAACAGTAGGTCATCTTTTTTTTTATTTTATACCTCTCTTGGAAGCGTGAAGCATCTTCTCTTATCGATAGTGTCTCTGAATTTTAACTGGGATATATTTAAATGTGGAACCAGTGAATTTTTTCATAAGGCCCAGAAATTCCTTTCTTCTACAATTTTGTCCTTTTCCATTTCTCTGTAGTGCTCGTTTTCTGGAGCTCTCATTAAATGGTGGTCAGCTTCCTAGATTGAGGCCATGTCTGTTAGCTTTCCTCTGATAGTTTTCCTACTTTTTTTTCTTTGTCTTTTTTGACCTATGACCTGGAGGATTTCCTTGATTTTTTTTCTTCCTGTTGTATTGACCTTTTCTCTTTGGCGATCGTGCTCCAGATTCGAATAACTCTTTCTTGATTTCTGAATGTTCTATTTTTTATAGCAGCTATTTTTGTTTTATGGATGTAATAGCTCCTTGAATCTCTCTGAGCATACTAATTAGAATTATTTTAAACATTCTCTTCTATTCTTTGTTTCCTTTGGCGTCAGTGTTTTATATATTCTTCTTTTTGTGGACCTGATTTTCTCAAATATCTAGTGATCCTTGCAAGCTCACATATATACTTTCAGATGAAGGAATAAGTTGATTAATTCCAGAAGCCAGCACATATTACCTTTGTGGTTAAATAAACCTGTTTTCCTAAATGGAAGAGAACTATGGTCATAGACACAATCCCTGCTTTCATGCTGCTTATAGTCTTAGGAATGAAAGTATCATATGTATAAAGAGATAAATAAATACAAATGTACAATAAAATAAATATAAAGTTATGATAAATTATAAGCAAAAATAATGTGGCTTTATGAGGGAATATAGCTGGACGATCTAATGTAGACTGGAGTATCAGAGATGGCTCCTCTGAGGAGGTGACATTTATGCTTGGTCCTGAAATGTGGGTTGGAGTTACGTGGCAGAGTAGGTGTAGGAACCTTCCATGTAGAGGGAACAGCATGTTGAAAGGAAAGGGCATGGCATGTTTCGAGCATTGAAAGAAGACCTGTGCAACTGTGACATAGTAATCAAGGACAAGAGTCCATGAGTTTAGGTAAAGGCATAGCCAGATTCCAGGTCATAGTTATCTCTAAAATCAAGTTATTGGTAGAGAGTTTATTTTCAGTACAAGTGATAAATCAATAAAGGATTTTAAGTGTGAGAGTAATATTATCAGATTTATGTTTTAAAAAATCATTCTGGTTATGGTGTGGTTAGGGGGATAAGAGTGGAAGCAGGCAAAGAAGTTAGGAGGTTTTTGCAATAATCCAAACAAATGAAGATGGTGGACCAAGGTAGAAAACTTAGAGATGGAGAGAAGTGACAGGTTTGATGATGGATGAAATACAAGGAGCGAGGCAGGAAGAGGTTTGACAGATGACTCTTAGCTCTCTGGCATGAGCCACTTGATGGATGAAGATACCATTTGGAGGACTGAGGAGACTGAAAGAATAGTAGATTTGGAGGAAAGATCATGAATTTAGTTTCGATGTATTAGGTGTAAGATGTTTGTGAGACATCCTCTGGATTCTTAGCTCTGGAGAGAATTATGGCAGAAAAGGCAAACGTACATGTTTCAAAGAGGGAAGGGAACCCTCAGCAGTGTCAAGGCTGTCATTTGTCAACTGAAACAATCACCTGGGCATATTGATGCAAATTTGAAGCAAAGAGAGTTTTGATGACCTTGGCAAGAGTGATCCTATTAAAGTGGTGGATGTGGAGGCCAGATTATGTGGGTTGAGAGGCAAGAGAAAGGTAAAGCAAATGGCCAGGGGCTTAGACCACCCCTTCAAGAAGTATGGCTGTGAAGGGGAAGCAGCTCAAGGGTGGCCTAGCCTCATCCGGGTTTCCATATTGAAATTACTCATTAGACTGGGAGCTGAAGGGCAGGAAACATTTCTTATCTCTCTTTCTGTCCTCTGATGAGAGCACAGTCGTAGCTATATGATAGTTGATAGATAAATGTTTATTGAATCTCTTGGGTTATACAAAGCCTTCACAGAAAGGACTATTCTACAGCTGAGGGCAGGTGGAGCTGACTCAGGGCTCAGTTGCCAGTGCTTTGCTGAGATGGATGCTCATGGACTGTTGGCAGCTGCTGACAAGCTGTGGCTTGTATAAGTAGTTGTCACCTTGGGCCATGGGTTAAGCAAGCTGAAGGTCCTCCTCGGGGAAGATGAAAAGGATCCAGTGAACCTGATGGTAGTCTGTATGAAACACCATGCTAGGTATTTTCATGTTTGCTTATCTTATTTTCATAACTATCATCCGCATTTCAATAGAGGAGTGCATGAAAACTCAGTAAGTATATTTCCCAAGGTCATATGTGTGCTGTAAATAGCCAGAGTCAGGATTTGAATCCAGGTCTGATTTCACAGGACATGTGCATTATAAAGGCATATGGAGAAACAGTGGGGTAGAAGAAGTAGGAAAAGAAAAATTTTAATGGTGTGTCTTTTCAGTGATTTTCAAGGACCTGAAAAGCAGACAGTAATCAAATTATCACATGTAGGTGGCAGCTGACAAGATTGATTGTTTAGTGAGATGAGATAGTCTAATATAATTCAGGTGAATGGACCCCAGAACGGCTGAGCCCAAGGGATGCTCATAAAACTTTGGTTTTTGCTTCCGGCCTGATGGCTTTTTCTGGGAAGTGAGAATTCCACACTTTTTTTTTTGTTTCTGTTGTTGTTTCTCAGCTACTTACCTTATGAAATAAGATGGATGAAGTAAAGGCATTGTAATTTGTGATAAACCAATGGCAGAAACAGACAATTCAGAAGAAGACTAAAGAATATTTGTGTTTAAGATTTTAAAAATACTTGTAAAATATCAAAAGGTTTGCAGAAAAAAAAAAAAAAAAATTAACTAAAAATCCTTTGCCCAGAGTTAATCATTGTTCAAATACGATGAATCTCTTTCCAGTCTAAAGAATATTTTTTAAAAAATCCAAAGCTACTTTAAATTCACATAAAATATTTAAGGGAATCAGTGGCAGTTCCTTCTTTTCCCTGCAGGCATGTTTGATCTTACACTAAATGGAGGAAAGGAAGAGTTTAGTCTCGCCTTAAAAATCCACAGAAAAAGAATATTCATAGCTACCTATGCTGCCACATTCTGGCTTGGGAACCAGAAGTTTCTGTCAGGTTCCTAATCTAAGTCCTCCTCCTTTTATATCCCTCTCCTTTTGTCTTGGCAGCAGTAGAAATATCTATATTATTCAATAAACATAAAAATAGCCATAGTCAACTTGCCTTTGAGGCAACTGCTGATTTACAACGGAACCCAAACCAAAAATAAGATAAAACTAAGAAGGAACCAAACTCTCTTTATCATGATAATGATGGGCCCCAACTATAACTGAAGAAATAGCAGGAGGTTAAAAAAAAAAAAAAAGGAAAGAAAACGAAGGTCAAATAGGAGCTATTTAGAGACCACAAGAAGAGAATACTCTTTTAATAAGACTCATTAAAAAAAAAATCTGCATACTTATGTGCTTCTCTTTAAGAAAATCCAGAGGAATCACAACCGTCTAGTGGCAGAGCTTGATCTAAAACCCAAGCTATCAGAAACCTGGCAGAAGCTAATGTGGATAAAGGAGCCAGTAAGTGTCTGCCTGGCACATAGAAGGACACACTAAGCCTGAATTCCCTTATGAATTCATGAAATCAATTCATGAAGTTCATGAATTGTCCCATCTAATGTGCTATCTTTTGCATCAGCAGCCTTCTGTTTTGTGCAGCGTGTCCTCACAGGAGGGGCAGCCTCTGATGGGGTGATGAAGTGCGTGGTGTGGAAATCAGCAATGGCATTGACCCTCAAGGTACAAGTTTTCTGCTTCTCCATGTTGGTGGGAATCATGAAAACCCTTCTGGAGCAAGAAGCTGTGCCAAAAAAGAGTTACAAGAGAACTTGCTCAAGTCACCTATCGGTGAATACAAGCAAACTCGTGCTTTTGATTTCTTTTTTTTGTAAAACCACAACCTACTTTTATCCAGATTTTGCATGTGCTTATGTCTTTAAAAAAGCCATTGGGACCAACAGTTTAAGTGCACACAGGATCCTAAATTGTAATAGCAATCAGAAATCTACAGATGTTCAAGATACATTCTGGCTAGAAGGGACCAGCCAAGAGAGGCCCCCCTGAGAGGCGGGAACCAGCATTACTGTTTGTTCAATGCCCTTAGAGCTTATTCTCTGTGTCTATCCACGTTTGTGTTCCCACCCCCACCCCCCTCCTCCCACTTCTGTGTGCATCACCCCTTCCTTTCTCCCATCTGCGGGCTTCCTATTCTTATCAAAAGCTGCTCCACTTCTCCAGATCATGTAATGCCCGTTACCATAGCACCCAGGCACTTTGCATTATTAAGACAATCTCTTTATTAGTAAGCCCGCTCCTCCCAGGAAGCCAAGCTTCTCAGAGGCTGTTTGACAAGATGATGAACCTGTCTCGGGAGGCTTAGCAATTTGTCAGGGCTCAGGATAGGCCCGCCCAGGGAGCTGGGAACTCAGGCCTTAGGCCTGGGCTGGACCTCACTGCTTAGTGGCGGAGACTCCTACACACATATTTCATTTTTAGTTGCTTTTTTCTTTTCATCATGCACTCATAACAATTGTAAGCATTAACACACATCACAATGTAATAAAGGCTTTAAAATATATCCCCTCTTTAAAATTTCATGTTATCTCTGTGAACGGAGAATTTTGTGCTTGTTTCCAGCTGAGGAAACCTGGAAACTGACATTCAGAAGATTGTGATTTGCTCAAGGCCACACACACACCCTCCAGAGCAGAGCTTGGACTCAAGACCAGACCCTGTGCTCTTTCTACAACTGCATCTCTTGTTGTGGACAAACAAGTAGACAGACAGGCAGGCAGGCAGACAGATAGACAGATGCTTTTGCACAGTGAGTGCTAAATAATTATTTATTGATTTATTGGAATAAAATGCCTGCTTTTGAGTCAAATGTGACACTATTGACCCAATATCAGAGAGCTTTGGATTACTTTCCCAACAGAAGAACAGATTAAATTCAACAACTCTTTTTGAGCACCTACTACGGGCAAGGCCCTATTAGAAATGTTGGGGGCAAACAGAGTTCTAAACCACCCACATTCTTCAAGAAGGGAAGGGTAGATGAGACACCTACTGTGCACTTACAGCTATAATCCAACAAAGAGTGCAGTAAACACCACTCTGCATGTACTGCCTATTTATTGCTCACCAGCTATGTACCTGGCTCTGGGAATTCAGTGATGAATAAAAGAGATATGGGCCTTGCCTTCAAGGAGCCCTCTACCTGTGGAGTGAGGCAGGCATTAAACTAACAGTTATACAAGCAACTACCTAATTGTAATTGTGATACATCCTGGAGAGGAAGAATAGATGTGCAGTGAGAACGCACAGATGGAGGTTCTGACATTGGCCAGGATGGAAAGATGGGAAACAAGGCAGGAAAAGCTTCCTAAGGAAGACACTTTGATCCAAACAGGTAGGGTAACTTCCCTTCTGCCCCCACCCCACCCCACCCCCAAAACAGATGAAACTAAGACAGCAAGAATTTAAAAAGGTGAAAGTAAAGGACATGAGGTAGCAGCAGGTTAAATGATATCGGTTTCTGAGTATGCTTCACGTTAAGAATACTCAAAGGTCATACAGCTAAGCTAGTTGCAGATCAGACACAAAGAGGTGTGCAATGTTGGGGACAGGGAGACTGATAGAGAGATAGAGATACAGAGAGATACAAACGAAGAAGAGAGAAGCAGGGGGTAGAGAGAGCATGACAGGGAGACTGCCACGTTATAGGCTCAGGAAGAGGTGGCATCTGGGATGCCCAGGAAAGGAGGCCCTGGGGTTCAGATAATGGGAATGGGTAGTGAGGAGCATTGTTCCAAAAGTGGGGAGCAGTTTGAGCAGAAGCAGGAAGCAAGCAGCGTGCAAGGTGTATTTGAGGAAAGAGCACATCCTGCATTTTTCTGGAGACTGGAATGAGCACACTCAGCTAGAGGGCTAAAGGGCTTGGAGAGTGTAGATCAGTTAGGGGTAAGGGGGCTACCACTTAAGGTATAGGGTGTGAGGAGTTACGCTGGAGCCGTGCATTAGGAGGATTGATCTGTCAGGACTGTGCAGGATGAATGGAGAGGGAGGGACGGGGTGGGGGAGGAGGGGCGGCACGTGCCCCCTTCCATTGCTGCCCCTCCACCTCACTCACAGTGCTTCCCACATCTGGCTTCCAGAATTGGTAATCTGATCAATAAACGGTAGTTTTTAAACATTACCCTCTGTCCACCCACCAGTGGAAAAGGGTGATTGATTTTTAGTGCTAATCATTCCGTTGCTTTTCTTAATTACCAGGCATGATTACTACCTCGCCAAACTATGAAGAAGGTATGTCCATGTCATTCAAATAATTGAGGAAACAGTGGGTATTAAGAACTACTTGTTGGATTCATTGAATTTTCTCCCTTTTTGCCTTTGCTTGGAAAGACCTTGGAAGCTATTTTCATCTGCCAGGGGGTCAAAGAGAAGCCCTTTCTGTCACCTCTGCCTTCTCCATCTTCACCTTCACAGTCCTTCCAGTGTTGATTGGGCAACGAGCCTGCAAAGGATCTAGACCAAAAGTATCCGTGTAGCCAAGTGGACTCCTGGAAGGGGGAGGGGGCAACACTGGCCTCATACATAGGCTTTGATTTAGCGTTGAAAAGACTCTGGTCCCTAAATATCTGTGCCCAAGCCTGCTGATGTGTCTAATTTACACCATAAGAGCCACTGATGTTTGGGTAATTTCAGAAATAGTGAAGCATCCTTAACAGCTGCCCATGGGTGAAGTCACAGGCAGCCAGAAAAGCTTCCCTCTGCATGCCATTGCATTAGGAAACTGCTTCTAGATCTGTCCTGCCAACCCTTCATATCCTCTAGCTCCACCTCTCTAACTGGAAATGCATGCTCTCTGGGACTGGTTTCTCCAAGCTGTGCATTTGGCCCTCTGTATACTAAACACCTTGAATTCTTTCTTGTCTTTTGGGCCCACTTTCTCCACTTTTCAAGACCTACAAAAACCAGCCAGCACCACTCAGTCCCTCCATACCCCCACACCCAACCCATTTCCCAGAACCCTCTTCTGACCAGACCCTGGCCCTCCTGCTTGCCAGGAGCAGGGAGTTTTGACAGCTCAGGGATCGCATCTCCAAGGTGAAGTGCAGTATAAGGAGCGCAGAATTTGTAGTTGGAAGAATTGGTTCTTAGCCTTGACTCCACGACTTAATAACTGTGACCTTAGGAAATCAATTAGGGTGGACATGGCACGGATGCCAACCTTACAGAGTAATGAGCAGGCACCAGCCCAAATCTATGATACTGTAATGCCCTGCACCCTGTTAGGAGCTGGCTGTTCAGACACCATTCTCTAAGGCCAGGATTCTCAAAGCTCACTGCTCATAGGGATCACCCCTGGGGGTGGTTACACCTCCAGGCACCCTGAGCCCCCAAAGATTCTGACTCAGTGGTTCAGGGCAGGGCCCAGGGATCTGCATGTTTAAGAAGTTTCCCAGCTGAGCCTGATACATGGGGGGCCTGGACCCTTTGAGAAAACTTTACAGGGGGAAGTGCCTCAGATCCTGTCGTCTTCCATCTCCCATCGATGCTGCTAATTCCCATCAGTATCCCATGTTGATAGTGGCCAAAGTGAGTGCATTCCTTCCTCTAAGGCTAATGCACTAAATACAGAGATTTCTTGAATACTGTCTGATATTGCTAAGCATTCTGACTTTAAGAGCTGTCCCTCTCTTGGAAATCAGCTATTTTCTACCTATAGATATTTCTACTTGTTTTTGCGACTGGACAATTACCCAAACGTGGCTCTCCTGCAATTACTCCTACAACTAACTATACTTTCTGGTCTTCTGGGATTAGCTGCCTGGAAATGGCGGTAGGGATGGGGTGGGAGTAGGGGATGTTATACAGTGTTTGGCTTTCAGCAGTAAGACAACTGTGTCTCAGCTGAACACTAACTCAAAAGGCCTTTCCTGTTACAGAGAAAAATCATTACAGCAAGATAAACCCTCTTGTCCTAATATCTAATATTGACTGCTTTTAACAATATTTCATACCCATTTAGGAAGGGGAAACAAAATCAAGTTGTAGACTGTCAGGTGCTATACACATGGGAAATTTCATTACTATCGTTTCATGTCATTGCAAGACCTTCTTATGATGTAAATGCCCCTGAACAGATCAAGGTCAGTTTTGCCCAAGTCCTCCTTGGTGACATCTATGTGCTTTGCTCAGCTGGATCTTCAGAAGGGACAATATAGCAGCTTTCACTGTCATACAAAACCCAATCTCAGGAGCTCATAAACAAAAACCGAGTCAAATATAACATACACTTGCCCTTATGTAAATATAGCCCTACAAGCGGTAGGACCTTTGGGTTGCTCTGAGTTAATGGTGAGGTCTGTGACGCCCGTCTCTGCCCCACCCTGCTCAGCTGCCAGCAGTGATAATCTGCCTCCTGTGGTCACTGGGTTGTATATTTAGAGCCTCTTGAGTGAGCAGGATCTTAAAATAGCCTGCTTTGCTGGTGTGCAAATGGGTTGCAGCCTCCAAAGCTATACCTGTACGCATGTAGCCAGTAGTCAGCATATCGTGGTTCTCAATAAATGTCTGTTCAATAGACTCCGAGTGGCATTGGCTTGGTCTCAGGAGCTGGATTCTACTCCAGAATTTCTTTCTGCCTCTCAGGGACTTGAACAGGCTGCCCTGAACCTTAATGCCAACATCCATCTCTTTGGCTGGGACTCCTTGGATCTGGACCCAGACTGGATCAGTGTCCCAAGTTTGCACTTCTGGCCCCTCTCTGGAGGGGACCAGATGTTTTCACCTGGTCTTGGCCTCATTTTTTCTCAATGTGATCACAGAGGTTCTATATCCTGAGAATACCCATGTGCAGCTGTGGTTGAATTGCTTATGACAGGGAAAATTTTACGATCATCATCACGATGTTGGGAAAAACATATTTGGTTGGGAGCCAAGAAATGGAGGTATCTGTGCAACTGTTTCCTCTGCCACCTTGAAAATGTTATGACAATGCTATTTACTTTGGAGTTAAGGGTATTTGTAAGTTACCCTTAATCTCAGTTCATAGCTCCATGAGGACAGGAATCAAGTCTGCTCTGTCCGTTGTCGCAATCTCAGTAACCAGCCAAGGTTGAATATATGAATGAAGCATGGCTTCCTCTATTCAACAAACATTTACTGGGCACTTAAGGTATACAAAGCAAAATGCTAGATGCTTCAATAATGTCAAAGATGAATAAGAAATTGTCCTTGTGCTCAAAAGACTACATAAACTAATTGTAATACAAAGAAAAATTAAACGAGGGCTGTAATAGAGATTTAAGGAAGTTTTGAGGAGAGTAGTGAAAGTATTAACTATTTATAAGGGGAGACGTGACAGTGGCACTAATCTTTAATAAGTAAGATTTTGATGACAGAGGGGGCAGAGTTTGAGCAGGCCACACTGGGGACACAGAGGGAGCAAGCTTCCAGACAGTATAGCTGAAGTCTACACAGAAGATGGCCCTGTCCACCACATCCTGCTAAGCAAGGCCTGACTTTGTGTACTAACTAGTGGGCAAAGAGGATCTTATTGGTTCCTTGGAATTATCCCGGGAAAATATTTCCCATTTTCTGCTGATGGGTCCTTCTTAGCTTCCTGTTATAGGAAGAAGGTTCTATTTCCTCAAGTCAGTGGTTCCCAAACTTATTTACACATTAGTATCACCTGGGGTTCCTTTAACACTTAGAAAACACAGACTACAACCCTAGCCTGATTAAATCATCTCTGGGGGTAGACAGAGGCATCAGTCATTTTTTAAGCTTCCTAGATGATTCTAATGTGCAGACTAGTTTGGAAACCACTGCCTTAAGCCAAACTTAACTCAGCCAGCCGATGCAACCAATGACTGGAGCAGTTAGCTACAATACGGACTTATGGCTGGTTGTTAGACCAGGGTGACCCCTTGTAGAAATATGTTGTGCCTTTGGACATGCCTTTTGGAAATGTACCAGTTTTTGATGACAGCTGAGACAAGTCTAATTTGAAGCTGATCAGTGCTTTTCCTGATTTGGGCACCTCATTTCTGCTCTGAGAGGATCTGAGTCACCAAAACTGATACATTAATGCCAGTGTCTTAGTTTGCCAGGGCTGCTATAACAAATACTGCACACTGATTGGCTTAAACAACAGGAATTTACTGTCTCACATCTGGGAGGGTAGAAGTCCAAAATAAAAGCATTAGCAGGCCATACTTTCTCTCTGAGTCTGTAGCATTTTAGTGGTAATTTGTCAGCAATCTTCTGCATTCCTTAGCTTATAGAGTCATCTCTGCCTCCCTCACATGACAATGTCTATCTTCTTCTTTGGCTTTTACTGACTTTTCTGAATTTCCTCTGCTTATTATAAGGGCTCCTATGAGTTGTATGGATTAAGTTCCACCTTGATTCAATTTAGCCTCACCTAAATAGGATCTTTAAAGATCCTATTCACAAATGAATCTATACCCACAGGACTGGGGATTAGAGTTTGAACCTGTCTTTGTGGGGGATGTGATTCAAGGTACCACAGCCAGAATTGAGATTGTCCTTACATGATTCTGTGATGCCAGGAAAAGGAGCTACTAAAAATGAAATTTGGGCTGCTAAGAGCTATTGGAATGTAGGAATGGACATACTCTCCCCATCATGTCCAGTGTCCTGTTGTTGACCTCAGGAGCTCTCGGCATAATCAACAAACTTTTATCCGTTCATGTATCACCTATTTACTGGGTTCCTAATATGTGCTAGATTCTGTTATAAAGTTTGTAGAGGCTACAAAAATAAATCTGACTCATTTTCCAGAAATTTAGGGTTTGCTGTCTAGGAAGAAATTTTTTTCAGATGCATTCATGATAATAGTACATGGAGGAACATGTTTCATGACACAAGAACGTTGCCAACCACAGACTATGGGGGTCTTAAGGAGGGAGAGAATAGTCTAGCCACAGGGCCACCTAGAAGGCCCCATGAGAATTGCTTGGAGGAACTGGTGGCATTTCAGCTGAGAGCATAAGGAGGGGAGGCTATTATAAGCAGAGGGGCAAAGTGAATACACACGTGAAAGTGGATTACTAGAGGACACCGTTGGAAAATGGTGAGTCACATGAGTGTGACTAGCTTGTAAAAGGGAGACAAAGCAAGGAACAGAGGTTTTCCAGTTGTGCAGAGTTCAAAGGTGATATGACAGGTGAAACACGGGATGCTGGGTGAGACAATGGAGCAATGAACTCTTGGAGGCCATACCATCTAACACGGTAGCCTCCTGAATGCATGGAGGATGTTCCCACCTCAGCACCATTAGCTCTACTGTTTCCGCTGCCTGGTGCATCCTCCCCAACCTCCTCCTTTCTTCTCCAGACTGAAACCTACTCACCCTTTAGATCTGAGTGTACTTGTCATTTCCTCAAAGGAGGTCTGTCCTGACCTTTCTATTTAAATTAGATTCTCCTGCTATAGTCTTTCATAGATCCAATTATTTCCCTTCACTGCACTTATCATAGTTTATGATGACATATTTATGTCTGTGACTCTTTAATATTTCTCTTCCATCATACTGCAAAGCTCCATGAGGTCAGGATCTCTTCATCTCATTCCCTAGTTTAGCTCCAGTGATTGGCAGATAATAAGCTCTCAATACACGTTGGCTGAAAGATAAATGAATGAAGGAGGGACAACAAAGAGGGAAAACAATATATAGAAATGCACACACACACATTTAATAAAAATATATCATTAATGAGCGAGGAATCATGATCTGGTGAAAGATACATAGGCTGGGAGTCCAGGTCAGGGTCCTAGGTTTTATACTCGTGTCTACTAGTAGTGAGACTTCATCCAAAACCCAGTTTGTTAGAGTAACTCTCTTTCCTTCTCTGGTTTCACAGCTTTGGTCTCAAATTTCTCATTTATGAAATTGAGATAATAAAAACTGCTCTGTGGGATAGCATACCGTAACTCAATATACTGTTATGTAGGTAAAGCACTACACAAACATAACAATATTAAACCATAGTAGCAGCTTTAGGGGCATTTGCATCTAAATTTTATTGTTAATGTCTATTGTCAATTGTCAAATAAATGAATTTGGTTTTTCATTCTGTATCTGTTACAGAGATATAGAATGATCATTTTCTATGATCATTGGTCAAAAACAGAAAGAAAGAAATCAAGACAAAAGGCAAGGCCACATCCTTTGAACACCAGGGCAACTGTAAGATATTATTTGCTGAGTCTTTTCAAATACACTAGTGAAAACTCTTGCTCTTTTCATTCACTTAAAGCCAGTAAGGACTTTAATAGAAGCAAACCTATGGAAGAGGAATAGATACTCAGCATTGACAAGGAGTAAGCCCAGAATCCCTATGAATGAATTAGCAGGTTCCCACCATAGAAAGTGGGCATTTGTTCTTTTACTTGACATCCTAATGGGAATTTAGTAACAGCTGGAGACATTGGAATGACTGAAGTTGGTGGCTTGTCCAAGAAGGGCTTAGAAATACCAGACGGTTTCAATAATCTTGTTATATCAATAGTGCTCTTAGAAAAGACACGGCGGTGCCAAGGAAAAAAATGTGGATGTGAAAGAAAAGCCATATTCATTTTTCTTGAACTGTAGGCAAATGTTTATGGTTCGTTATGGGGTGTTAAACCATATGGAAGTCATCACAGGGAAAGAGGCTGGGGTGTTTTTTGTGTATTATAAGCATATCAATCCTTTTTTAATGCAAAAAAGATTTATTGAGCATCTATTGTGGGGGAAAACAAAGACATGAACACTGTCTCTGAAGAGTTAACAATCATGTAATGAAGAGAACACATACTCAAAGGATAGGTAAATGCTTCAGCTCCATTGTATTGGGGGGTGCCACAAAGCCACACTAGTTGAGTGTCATCTGAACACACTGGACAGTAGGTTTTGTCAGACTTAGGCTAGGGGAGCTCTCTGGGGATAATCGTGGGCCTGGTGGGAACTGAGCTGGAACTTACATGCGAGTTAAAATTCTGACAGTTGGGAGAAGGTAAACCAGGCTTGAACAAGGAACCAGAAGTTAGAATGAACACATCGTGCTCTCACAGTGACTGAAACATCCAGACCAGAGGGGATATTCAGAGAAAGGGAGGAAAGAAAATATTAATTCCTTGTACTTGTATAGAAAGCCAGGGTGCCATACTTGCATTACAAATGATCCACAAAACGCAAACAAAAAGACCCAGAAATCTCAGTAGAGGGCCGGCAGCGTGGGCATTTTCCCCCAAGGTTAAACAAGCTTGTCCAGGGTCACACGGCTGGAGAGCAGCAGGGCTGTACATGACCTGGCCCTGGTGATGACCTCACAGGGCACTTTCCTCTACCCTAAACTTGGAAATTGAGTTGAGACATATGGGGATGATGTCCTTTCTACACCAGGTTAAGGAGTTTGGACTTTATTTTGGGAGGAAAAGAAGTAGGCATTGTACTTAACTTAGCAAGAGGGATAAAAAGGTAGTCTACCACAAACTACAGATCACCTGTACGTTGACCTTGGACAAGGTTCTAGAGTGTTTTTTTTAAAGGGTGGCTTTTTTTTGGGGGGGGGGGAGTGGGGGAGCTAGGGTCAGGAATAGAACCTGGGTCTTCCACATGGCAGGTGAATATTCTACCATGGGACCACCCATGCGCCCCTAAAGGAAGGCTCTTGAGTACTACAAGAACTCTTGCCAGCATGAGTTCACCAAAGAGGAATGTGTTGTGTAGGAATGATTCCCTTCCTTCTCTGACGGGTATACTTGACGGACTGAAAAATGTAGCTTGTACTTTAGTAAGGCACTTGCTTCACATATCTCTGCGGAGAAAATGGACAATTACTGAATGGATCATGGATTTAGTTTGCATTGTATTTTAAAGTTGAAGGGGCTATTCAAACGTATCTAGCCCTGCTGCATCATTTTAGCAATGAGAAAAAGGAAACGAGAGGCAACATGACTTGCTTAAGGTTGCATCACCACTGCCACCATCATCATAAATATAGCTTTCAAAGTAAATATTGAATATTTACCATGTATCTGCCATATTCTAAACAATCAACATATGTTGACACATTTAATCCTCATGATAAACCTATGAGGTAACTGAGGCTCAGAGAGATTCAGTAACTTGTCAATATCACAAGGCTGTAAGCAAAGGAACTGTGATTTGTACATAGAAAGGTTGGCTCCTGAGCTGGTGTTTTCTTTATAGATATGGGCTCTTTAGGCTTTGTATCTAGTCAGAGTTAAAGGCACATAATGAATGGACTTCCTAGTGGCATGCTATAAGATGTCACTCTTGCTAAGCCCTTTTCAATACTTTTATCAGACAGATAAAAAACAGAAAGCCGATCAACAGCTCTTCAGAAGTTATGAAATGGGGAAAGGAGAGGAATAAGAAATACACTGGATAACAGAGCAGGATCCCCAAAGATCAGGGATGATGAAGGAATCCTAAAAGTTTTCAGTTCGGAAGAATATAAGAATATTATAAGCAGGCCCCCAAACCAATTGCCCAAAAATGCAATGAGGAGCATGTATGAAAAAGAACAGTTAGGGGAGCGTTGTCAAGTTAATTCCACAGGAAATGACAGGTGGGGCTACCCACCAGCTACCGCAAGTGAGCAAATGGCCCACTGTGTCCTGCACAGGTCACACCACCCTCGCCTTGCCCATGCTCTGAGAGCCCAGCAACCGACCTAGGGAGCCCTGGGTGTCCTCAGTCCCTTCCAAGAGATGCCTTGGATCTTTCCCAACTGCTCTTGCTCTGGCGCCCACCTTGGTCCCCGCCTCCTTTTCATCCTCACTTTGTTCCTGCCTCTGTATCTTTATTCTTAGTTTGTATTCTGGGTTCCCCTGGTATTCAGGTCTGACCGCTACCTCCCCTTACCATGAGGATGTTTAGGTAAACTGAAGTACATTCATGGGTACTAGATAAGTTGTGGATAGACTGGAATGTGCTATGACACATGGAATGACAGAAGGAACTAAGAGGCCTAAAGATGAGGAGCCTGTGGGTATAGGAGATTTTGCTCAGGATTTGCAGAAGACCCTACTATGAAAGATCCCACAGGCTTCCCTTGTGTGGCTCCAGGGTGTAGAAGCCGTAGAGAGAAGAGGCAGATTTCAGCTCAGTAAAAACTTTCTTATAGTAAATGCTGTTCAGAGATGAAATGGAACAGTAGTGAGCTCCCCGTTATCCGAAGTATTCAAGAACCGGCTGACCAGTGATTTAGTAGGAAAGCAGTATAACAGACCCAGACATCAAAGGGGTGGTTAGACTCTTTGATCTCTGGGTTGGTTTTACCCAAAGAGTCTTTGTGTCTGTGAAGACCAGGGGTGCTTTTAAAACAGACGACTTAATGACCATGTATATAAAGTGAAAGTGTCCCTCCGGTGAGTGTCAGGGTCAGGCCCAAACCTCCTTCCTACCTGTAAATTTTCCATGTGAGTGACTTCTAGCTTCCAAATGCACTTGTCAGGCTTCCACTGTTAGGGCACAGCCAAATGCTTCCAGCCACTATATTAAAAGAGACCCACCCAAATATGAGGGTCACTCTATTTTAGTCTTCCATGGCTGGTGGTGGAGCCTCACGTTTTTATATTCTTGCACTCATGAAAGAGCTCTGTTCTTTCTTGGCCCCCACCCCCAACCCCTTTCACAGATCAAACGCCAAGTGCACTGGATAGATAGAAGCTGGAGTGAGAAAATGCATTTTAATAAAACCCCATTGATTTTTTTTGTGGGTACAAGTCAAGGGAAAGAAAGGTACCTAAAGACTCTTCCATCCCCTGCCATCTCCCTCGCTCTGCTGACCTACTCCGGGGCGGTCATACATCGATTGGCTTCCGAGATAATAGATCGTGCCACCGGTGGGGACCTCTGGGGATGAGCCGGGAGCTGGAAGTCGCACGCAGCAGCCCAGCCCTGAGTTAATCAAACTAGCAACAGGATCTCGAGCAGCAGCGGTGGCGCTGGCAGGAGGAGCGGCGGCGGCGGCATCAGCATTATGCGTGATTACTGACAGGCACCAGCTGCTGCTGCCACCGCCGTCTCAAACGCACTATGTGGACTCTCAGATGTAGAGGCGGATTCCTGACTAATCCCGGAGGGCTGGCCCAGCCTGTGCTCCTGGGGCTGCTAGGAAGCAATGACCACTCTTGTTAGCTCAAGTTGAAGAAAGCCCGGCTTTGCTTCGGAGCTGGGAGAGGCTGTAATACTTCGAAGACGCACAGGAGAGAAATATGAACTGAGGAGTAAACATGTATGGAAATTATTCTCACTTCATGAAGTTTCCCACAGGCTTTGGCGGTAAGTAGCTCACTTGGACTTTACTGAGAAGACCTGCCCGGAGGAAGCTGAGTGGCAATCGGGGAATACGGATAAGCGGATGGGTATTGATTTAGGAGACCGCATATGTTTATCTGCATCTATAGTGTGTTTCAGTGTGAGCGTGCTCTGTAGATGAGGATATGTTTGCATATCAGAATGAGTGAACAGATGAGAGGATATAGGGATATTCTAAGTGCCTAAACCAGCAAGCTTGAGAATGTCTGAGACAAAGATAGAATAAGACCATTGTTACAACCCAGTGTGTTTGTGCGGGCATGAAAAGTGGGAGAGTTAAGGAGAAATTGGGATGATATGACTATTATCCAACTTGTAATGAGAAAAAATTGGATTAAAAAAGGTTTTGCCTTTATTAAGAGTCCCTGGAATATTTTGCAACAGGGGCATGATTTGTTTTATTTTAAAGAAGATTTCTCTATAATTGGATTTTTTTTGTACAAGAAAACATAGCACTTTAATTTGCCACCTTGTTTTCCTTCTTCTGTTTTCTTCCCTTTTGATTTGCTAATAGCCTCTTCTCCCCTCCCTGCTGCTGCCCCAAATTTCCTGGCAAGGATCACAGTCATGACTTCCACTCTGGGGGTCGGGATCTAGGGGGCGGGGGTGGGTCTGGGCTCTCATAACAGAGAACCTGCAAATTGAAGATCCAAGTTGTCAAGGCAGGCAGGGCAGCCCCGTCCAACTTCAGAGAGGCTTCCGGCAATGGGCCCGCAGGCTGCCTTACTGCCCAGACACGTCTGTCCCAAGGATCCCTGGATGCAGTGACAGAATCAGCACAAACACTCGCCCAGCTTTGAGTAAGTGGAGCAACCAGCTGACCAGCTGGCCTCTCACTTGTCAGTTGGTGGCATGTAGCTTATGCTCCTGGGAGCCAAAGGAGAGCTTTTGCCCTGTGGAAGCCAGCAGGCAGGGCAAAGCGGAAATTCTAGTAAGGTCTTGAGAACTGAAAAGTCTGTGCTTTCCTGACTTCCTTGGGGGACAGATAGCCAATTCATCTGAAGCCTGGGGAGTAAAGGTTGCCCACTCTGCTGGGCAGAGCACCCTGTGGGTGGTGCAACATGCAAGGTGGATGTGGTGCCTGCCCAGGAGACTACAGGCTGGGTGGTTTGCTCATTCATTCAAGGTTCATGGAGCAGTTTTTACGAGCTAAGCGGGGTGTTAGGTGCTTGGAAGACAAATATGAATGAGACACAGTCCCTGCCTTTGTGGACCAGGCTAGGCTTGTTAAACTGCATGGTGCGTGCTATATGGGAGACACAAGGAAGGAGGGAGCTGCTTGCTCACAGGGGCGGGGCCCGCGGGAAGGGTCCTGGAAGAGGGAATGTTTAAGATTTGGGCCAGTCTGGTGGCATGACCGAGTGAGTGCGGTGGCCAATGCTGTGACCTGGACATTGGATCTTCAATTCAAAGTTGGGCCCCGGGTGTGAAAAGCCTTCTTGACTCCATTCACAGAGCTGAGAATCATTTATTCCTTTCCCTCTGAGTTCAGTTGCCTGAGAAACATGCTTATCCTAAGCCAGATTCCCAGGTCTCCCAAACCTCTGGGAGGGCATGACTTCATTAATGCAGAGAAGACTCTTTGAGACAGATCAGGTAAATTAAAGGATTGAAGGTGGAAAGGTTTATGTAGAGAGCTCAGGAAGAGATTGTAGAAAGAGGGTCTAATCCAAAATTCCATGGGGGCTGCCTGCTGGAATCGTGGAATGTCAGTTCCCTAAGGGACCTTAAAGAGCACGTTGGATGTGTAAACTCAGCCCTAAAGGAAGGCAGGGACCAGTCCAAAGGTGTGGGTTGAATGATAGAGCTTTCCCAAAGAACTCCTAGATTTATAAAATACTAGATTTATAAAAGTGTTATTTTAATCTGTTATAGTGAAAAGAGCATGATGAGAGGGACAGACAGAGAAGGAGAGATGGAGTAAGTTAGCTGAGTTTAGGTCTCAGCTTTTCAAGTACCAGCTGTGTGACTTTGGGCAAGACACTGAACCTTTCTGAGCCTCATTTTATTTGTTTGTTTTTTTCTTTCTTTTTTTTTGTCTAAAATTGGGTGTATACACCCATCCTCACAGTATTGTGAGACTTGAAAGAGCTAGCTCATGAAAATGTAGCTACTATAGTGCATTCCATATAAATGAAATTTACTATTTTTATCCCCTCCGTTTTGCTCAGATACTAACATGGAAATTAATTTAAAAACCTGATATTACTGTAGAATAATGAATTAGGAACCTGGGAAAGCAAGTTTAAATCCATGAAAACCCACATATTTTGCTTGTTTGGATTTCCATAATTGTAGAAGCTCTAGTATTTAGCATAATTAGATTTCATACAGAAGCAAGTGCTATGGTGCAGCTGGACATTGTGGAAGAAAATAGTCTATAGAAGCTGGGGAACATGAGGGGAAAGGGTCATCCAGATTGGTTAAGTGTCTCTCTCTAATGTTACTTTCCCTGTCATTCCTGAGGGAGGAAAACAATTATTTTATTTAGTTCTGTTGATGTTCTCCATTTTGTTTGCATGCACTGGTTAAGAGGAGGCTGGAACACTTTGACCCAGGACCCTGCCCCCCTGGACAGGGGAACTCGCAATGGGAGGGAGCAGGGAAGGAGGAAGGGGCCTTCGCAGGCACTGGGGAAAACCTGAGAGCCAGCGTGGACTTCACCTGCAGCCTCCAGCTGACTTCGCCCCAGCATGGCAAATTGCACCGCACTCATTGCATGATTGCTTGTAGAATCCCTTACCCTTTTATGTACTATCAAATGAGACCACAGAGGGCTCCTGCGATGTGTGTGAGAATCTCTAGGGAATCAATGGCACCCTTTGGAAATCACACCTGGGATTTATGTCTGAGACTGTGCTCATCAGATGACAAGCCATCATTCCAGTCCATGTATAAGGGACCCGTCAGATTGGGGCCTGCCCTGGGGGCAGAGGGTCCCATAAAGGCGACCACTCTCCCCTCCCAGCCCCGCCGTGCATCCGTGTTGATGAGAGAACTTTCTCTTCTCGTTCTCTGCCAAGTCCGGGGTTTGCCAGCTGCTCAGTAAGAGATTTGTTTTTCCTGGGAAGAGACAGTTGCTGCCTATAAGAAGATGGCAGAGCAAAGCCTGTAATCCCCCATCCAATTGTGCAGTAATCCTCAGGGTAAGAAGGAGGTCAGGAAGAGAGAGGGCTGCTCTCGTTTCATTTAGCAAACATGCTGTGACACTAAGTGCCAGCCCTGGCCATTGTAAGCACTTCCCAATATCGCCTTATTCCATGCGCATCACAAGCCTATGTGTAGGTACTGCCATCATTGTCCTACTACTTTATAAATGAGAAGTCTAAGGCAATGAAAGGTGAAGTCACTTGTTTGCGGTCCCACTACTAGAAAACGCCAAAGCCAAGGATTTAACCCAGGCAGTTTGGCTTCAGTCCATGCTTTGCCGGGCTGCCTCTCAAGGCTACTGTAAGAGAGAGTTTTGTTCTGCAAAGCTCGTGGCAGCAGCACACCCCAAATGGGAGAGAGGAACCCAATCCAGCCTTGGAAATCCAGTCTTAGCGCTGCCCAGTGGTTGCAGAAACAACGACCTGGCCATTGAGGAATAAAGTAAGTTACCTTGGAAGCATGATCTCTTAGCACTAAAGGTGGCCCCTCCCAGGTTCTACTGACATGCAAGAGTCCTGCCCCACTGACTCTTACCGTGCAGGTAGAAAACTCCCCTTTTCACCTAAGAATAGCTACAGATGGGGGATTGAGTTGGAAGGGCTCATGTGCGTGTGTATGTGTGTAAATGTGCGTGTGTATGGGGGGGTGTCAGGGATATCTATGTACGTGTGTGTGTTTATAGGAGAGGTGTGTGTATGTGTGTGCGCTCATGGGTGGTACATATGCTTGTGTATATGTGGGAGGGAGTGTGTGTGTATGGGTGTGGGAGGAGGATGTGTGAGTGTATATGTGAGTGTGCCAGCACATATTTTTTTCCCTCCACAGATGTGCGGGTGGTTAGGACCTACCATGGGTGTAAGTGGTTAGAGTTTATGTAGGACGGAATAACTGTTTACAAGATTTAGGAAGGAACATCCTTAGTATAAACTAACTTCTGAAACATTTACAATCTTACCAAGAGATAGAAAGCTGAATAGCAACTGGGGAAAGAAATAGTGCAAAGAGTAGTCTAAATTCTCCATGTCTTCTTTCCCCTCACTAGGTAGCTTGTGTATCTGCAAAGAACTTAGCCACCACAGTTGGGTGACTGAGATGCCAGGGACTCCTAAGGGAAGCTAGTATTTTCTCCCACTCCCCATTTGGAAGTACAAGATATAGTGGCCCAGGGAGTGCAAGAAGTTTATTTTCTAGAATGGCTGGGTTTGGGCAACTCATGTGACATTGATTCAGGTCCCAGCTCAGTGATCTTCACAAAAGAGTAAAAATAATAGCCAGTGTTTGTTGGGCACCTACTATGTGCCAAGCACTCTTCCAATGCATCATCTCATTTAATATTCTCAAGGACCCCTGGAGGTCCATTCCCATTTTGCTGAGAGAGAAACTGACAGCAGTCTTCAGTAACCTTCCCAAGACCTCTCGGCTAATAAGTAGCAGAGTCAGGATTCAAATCCAAGGCAGTCTTATAGGAGGGCTGCTGCTTTAACCCCTACACTGGGTAAATCCCATATCAGCCCCAGGCAGGTGAATTACGTATAAGAGCAACAACTAATGTACTTGATTCTTTTTTTTTTTTGGCATGGGCAGTCATCGGGAATCGAAGCCAGGTTTCCTGCATGGCATGTGAGAACTCTGCCACTGAGCCACCTTTGCCTGCCCTGTACTTGATTCTTACCCTATGCTTTTCATAACTCACAAATTTTCAGTTTTGAACATATGTAATTGCAGCAAATGAAAAGAAAGATTTGGGAAGGGGATTGGGTCCTCCAAGGTGCTAATAAAACAAACGTCAAAAAATGTTTATAGGTGGAGCCCACCTTATTTTAATAAATGGAGCCTAATTTTACATGCTAGGGCAAGGGTTGGAAAGCTTTTTCTGTAAGGTCCAGATAGTAAACATTTTAGTCTTTGTGGGTCATACAGGTCTTGGTTGTAACTACTCAACTCTGCCATTGTAGTGCGAAACCAGCCCTAACCCCTGCGTGAACAAATGGACATGGATGTGGTTGTGTTTCAATAAGTTTGCTGACACCTAAGGGATCATTCTAGAGAATAGCCAGTGTTTGTTGGGCACCTAAAGGATCATTCTGGAGACGTTTTATTGTTATTTCTGATTGCTCTTCAGTTAGCAGTGATTTCCTAATACTCTGAACTATTCTCCCCAGCTTCCCCTATTACAGAGCTTAATCATCAAAGCTTGAAGGAAAGGCCTAAGATCGTTAGGTCCCACCCTTCATTTTATTGACAAGGGCACTTGGGAAAGTGAGTGTGGCTTGCCCATGACCCGTGGCTGTTTGTGGTCTTCAAACTGGGTTCCCTAGAGGTCCCTCAGGTATTGATTTCAAAAATTACCTAGAACAAAAAAAAGAACAAAAAATAAAAAAATTTTAAAAATTAAAAAATAAAAAAAAAATCACCTAGAACAAGGCATTGCCAGGCCCATGTCCATGCGGAGGTGAAGAAAAATGGGAGCCGGCACTGGGACCTCCAGCCCCCATCATCTTCAGAAGACCCCATCCATGGGCCAGTGACCTTGATGATCATGACCCCCTGTTTCCTCTATGCAAATTGAACCCCTTGGAGCTTCTTGCTTCCTTTTATCAGATTCTGATAACTAGATGTGGAGGAAAGGCAGCGCAGCAAGGGTCTCTCAGTTCAAAATCAATCTCAGCTTCTGATGGGATTTCAGAATTTGGCTCCTGAACTTAAAAAATGGAAAGGCCTCAGAGAAGACCTGTGATCTTTAGTTCAAGAAAGTACCTATTAAGTATTGGGAGATGTTTTTCTAGGCTGGTTGGCTGGTTTTCATTTCGGTGATTCAACATCTCTTTTGTCCTTCCTTTTCGATTTACTTGTCACTAGTGTCATGGAAAGGTAGTCTCTTGGAGGGTTTGAGGCTCATAATACCTGTGTTGTCTCAGCCCCAGTGATGTGGGGAGCAGAGCAAAGGTTAGAGATCAGCAGCAAGGAAAGGATATTCCACACTGATCTGGGAATACCATCAGCCAGTCAGTCAACACACATTGGCTAAGCACCTGGCTTATGCAAGGGTCGTGAAGAAGATCAAAAATGTAAGATCCATCCCCTCCCTCAAGGGATACATAAATTAGTTCTAAGCTCAGGAGGCTTCAGAATATTTGTAGATTAATATTTCTAGGAAATACTCTGGGTTCTCCCTTAATTACCTGGGGGGAGGGGCAAGGGGGAGTAGAAGTGTGCTTCTATCCATTGGTTTAAACATAATTTTATGGAAGTTTATATTTTACCTTACATGGATGTGGGGGGGGGGGTTGTTCATTCAAATGTAAAAACATATGACATAGATATACATTGTTTTGTGGTTGTTATACCTAGGAATGTTGATTTTTTTTTCCCTTCTTGTTCCCCCTTGAATAGAACTTTTTGCCTTGGGGTCTCATTGGTCTGATGGGTGATTTGTAGGAAAGGTTTGCTGTCTATAAAGCAGGGAAGGTGAAAGGACCAAAAAAGGGAAGTTTTTTTTTTAAAAAAAGCAGGCTTCAGATTAGCCTCCTGTCTGCAAGTTGGCCTGACTTGATGTTCTAGATCCAGGAACACAGGGCCTAGCTTTCAAACATACACTGGATCTAATTTATTTTGTATGGGGTAGAAGGTAAGGTTGAGCTTAAGGTAGCAACTACAAATGAGCTAAAATGTGAATACATGTAGATGCCACAAGGCAATCCAGCGAGCTGTACCAAAACATTCCCCAGGGAGGTTTTGTATGCAAGGACCACCTGTCAGCGCAAGTGTGCAGAGCGCACATTTACAGGTAAAACAGTTTCCATGTACTGAGCACCAGTTTTGTGTTGAACAGTTTCACTTATGTAAATCTTCTCGACAAGTCTGAAGTTGGATATCCCTGTTTTACAGGTAAAAAGAACTGAGACTCGGGTTAAATAATATTCCCAACGTCACAGAGTCAGTGACTGGTCTGCTGTAATTAGAAACACATTCAGTAGGACACTTGGTTTCCCAGGTCCAACCACTGATTGCATAACTGAGATGGCTCCTTTTAATTCTGATGGTCAGCCTGGTTTTTGACGACTGCTCCACATCAAACTACCCTGCTATCCGGTCACTCTGAGCAGCCTTTGAGCAGCCTTCTACACGTTGGATAAAACATTTAAAACATATTTAAATAGCAATTTTGAAAAAAAAAATTTCTGGGAAATTATTTTGGGGGTTGATTTTAAGTGAATGGATCTAAGCAATTTAGGTATTTAGAACTGGAGAATAAATAATGCCATGTGCATTACTCAATAATAGCATAGTACTAGGAATATATTCCACTGTATTTTAAGATGGCCGCAGTCTTAAACACCCATTTTTACGGACAAGGGAGAGCCTATCCAAACAAGAAGTACAGGGAGACAGAGAAGGAGATCGGGGTCAGGGTAGATAAAATTGGTGTTCGAGGACATCAGGAACATGAGGCTAGTGGGGCACCTGCAGCAAACGCCTCAATCACTCACTGTCAGTCATCTCTGTGGACTGGCAGATACCAGCGCATGGGACTGAGTTAGAGACAGGCAGCTACTCTTTGTTAGGGAACCCCCTGCCTCCAGGAACTCCAGGATCTCCTTGTATGTTGAGAAAAGCTGATGGGAAGTATTGTAGACTAGACTCAGATTCTGGGTCTTGGAAGCCTTGGAAAAGGTCACTTTATCATTCTGAGCCTCAGTTTCCTAATCTGTCGAATGGGGCTAATTCCTGCTCTGCAGACTGCTCCTGTCAGTCTGAAGCTTGAATGACACGGTGGGCTCCAGGAGGGACTCCTCCCCCCCATCCATGGTGCCTAGCCTGAGGCCTACACCTGGGAGGACACAACAGGTAATTTTTGGCTGACTGACCGAGCCAGTAACTAAGAGGGAAATAATCAGCAGCTAATTAAGTTTTGTGTGTGAATGTAAAACAGTATGTGTTAGGTGGAGTAAGTAAGCTCAGACCTGGGTGCCAGAACACCTGGTGTTTTGGACCCAACTCTGTGTAGCCTTGAGCGCTCAACCTCTCTGGGGTTGTTTCCTTTTTCATAAGATGCGATGGTTCTTCCAGCCCCACAAGTCTGGTTTCTAACCAACGACAAGGTCTTATTAATTTATGACATGGTTAATTTGGAATGGCGATTAAATTGGTCATGGTAAGAACTAGTTTCTGTCTGTTCATTCATGAAAAAAGGGGGAAAAAAGAGGTTTGCTGAAGCAAGAAATGTTGTAGGAGCACTGTTGAGCCTATTTAAGATACATCTGTTTTTGAGCTATTTAAGAAGCCTATTAAGAGCATCATTAGCATATTAACAGGATGTTAATTGCAAAAGAGTCTTTTAGAGCAGGTTTTATAAAGTCTCCACTTAGTAACCATTACCTTGTGGTACTTGAAACGCAAACTATTCACGTGTGTTACTTGGAGGTAATAAAATCGTAATTTAAAAGTAATCTGCCAACTTGTCACGAATTTAGACTGATTTTTCTCTCAATTGATCCAAATGAGTGAGGTTTTGCTATAATTATATATAATGCTGGTAATAATGAGGCCGATTATCAATCTTTCCCTGCTTTTCACTACCTCCATCCTCACGTTTTATCATGGGGGTTGGAGGGAGGAGGAACAGGGGTGGGGAATGAGGGGGAGGGAGAGGGAGGGAGGGATGTCAGCCCCCAATCATGTGGGAACAGCCAACCTCGTTTGGGTACAAATCCAGGTGGGACAGCCCTGGGCAGGTTCCAAAAGGCTGGAAGATACGTGGGGCTGCGGGTAGCTGAGCCAGTCCATAGCTGCTGCGTCTTTGTGTCTTCACATTCTCGCCCAGAGCCACGGGAGCTGGTTCCCCGGAATCTGAGCGCCTCCAAAGGGCCAGGAGGAGGGTCTCTTCTCCTACACACCCTCTGATCCCACCAAGTTCCTTTATTTGCCCTGTTGAGCAAGTATGAAAGGGCTCTGGTCACAGAGAAGGCCTCTCATTAAGAGATGCAGCTTCTACTTCTGCTCCGCATCAACTGGGAATTTATCTTCTAATATCTTGGTTTCCACATCTGTTAAATGTAAAGCTCTGCATCTGTAAAATGGGTTTAAAAGATCTTCCCTCGTAATCTCTGGGTGATTGTGCAGCTCAAGTATTTTTAAAAATACTGATATCAATTAAAATCTAAGAAATACTTCTTTGCAAATCCCTTGAGACTGAATTCGCCTTCCGTGGAAGGAGGAGGGAAAAGGTTGAGCTGGGCTGGGTGGAGCTGGAAACCCTGATAAAGGGAACCAGATGTGGGTTTCAGTTGTGAAGGGGTGGGACCCGTACGGGGAGGTCCTAGTGAGCTGAAAACAGAAAATGCAAGGATCAAAACCCTGAGAGCCCAAGAGGTGGGTCGGAGAAGGGCAGGAGTGGCGATAGAAATCAGTCGCCGGCTGGAAGGACCAGGGGCAGCGTGGACAGCCTGAAGGGAGAACGGTCCTGAGTAACTGCCGTGAGAATTTGCACAGCCTGCCGAGTAAATGGCGGGACTGGGGTTTAAATCCAGGTCTGCTGACTCCAAGGTCACACTTTCCAGCCCCTGATTCAAATGCCGGTTCCACCATTTACTGGCCACATTCCTGTGGGCAAGTTATTTCATTTCTCTGTGCCCCAGTTTTGACATCTGTACAATGGGGATAATAATAGCACCAGCCGCTAGGGGGCATGAGTTAATGTATGGAAAAATATATACGTATTTAGAACAGTGTCTAGCTCATGTGATTGCTCAGTAAACACTGGCTGCTGTGGTCGTAGTTATTGTTACTCAGCCAAGGGGATGACATTAAAGTGCCTTCTCTTGGCAGAGCTCTGCCTGCTTTACTCAGTGGCCTGCCTGGGCATTGAGAAGGGCCAAGCAGGGAAAGGATGTGTGAATGAGTTTCCCTTAGACGAAGAAGAGCAGGTGTCTGAGTATTCTATGATTGTTCGGTGCCGGCCCCATATTCCTCTGCTGGAGAAAAGGAGACAGGCTTTGGTGTGTGATTGTCCCCACCGTGGGAGAGAACAGAGCGGGACGGGGCCCCACGGTGCTCCTCTGACTTCCAAAGGAGAGCCTTGGCTCACAGAAATAGCAAGTCCTTTGCTCGGGCCCCTTCTCCGTGGGTGGGCATTAACCATTATCAATGATTCATTGCAAGTTTCCATTCCATCCTGAGGAGGGTTGCTAATGGGATAGCAAACTCCCTAGCCCGGCACAGCAGCACAGGGGTGGAAACTCTAAGCCAGACGCTCCCCTGTCTGTCCAGTCAGAAGGACTGCACGCTTGACATTTTACTTCCATTGGCTGAGGAGGGTGTTGCCAAGCAACTTCCTTACCTTGGTAAGAATTCAGTAGTTCTAAGTAACCAGGTCTCTCTCTCTCTCTCTCAATTTCGCACACACACACACACACACACACACAAGTAAGTCATTGCTTAGAAATTTCAGGTGCAAAAGGCACCAGGGACATAGATTTTGTATGCAAATAATTTCTATTGATGAACCCTACATATAGCTATATACATCATTTAACAAAAATATTTATTCCATGTATTGATTATTCAACTAATGTTTTTTGAGCATCTGCCATGTTTCAGCCATAGTGCTGGGCACCGTAGTGATTATTGTTAACAGCAAGGGGGTGAAATTCAAAATATTTGACCACCAGTAAAGCACCAGGCATTCAGAATGGAGGGTAGCATGAGGACCCATGCTGGGCCAGGCTGGATTATGGGAAAATCTGGGGGTTCCTAGGGGAGGAGGCTGGGGAGATGGGGTGATAGAGGGGCAGTCACTCATTCTGGGCTTAGAGCACTGACTACTTACTAACCAATTCAGAATATTCAATATTATAACTGCTGGTATTGCCTCATTGCCAGTGTGTGGCAATGGCTACCCTTAATTGAGCAGTTGTCACAGGCCTGGTTTAGGCTAAATCCTTTACATACATCGCTTCCCGCAATGGCATGCATGTCAGACACAGCCCCTCCACTCGCATCATTTACAGTATGGTAAGTAATTACAGCTGCTATGCACTGGGACAGTGGTCTCAGGTGCCCTCAGCAACCCTCCAAGTTAGGGTTTTTATTTCAATTTATGGGTGAGGACACTGGGATTCAGAGAGTCAAGTCCCTTACTCAAGGTGACACAGATGATTAGAGGTGATGCATTGGCTCCAATCCATGATATTTTGACTTTAGAGCCTTTGTCTTCTCCACAGCACTGCACCCCAGAAGCCACAGTGCAGCAAGACAGTCTTTAGAAATCATTGTAGTATGATGCACAGTACAAATTCCATGACATTTTGATTCTTAATGGCATTCTCAGCATTTCAAACTGCAGTTCCAAGCCTCAGACAATGTGAGCATCTAACAGGGTCCAATTGGTGATGACAACAAGGTCTCCTTGGCAAATATCTCAGGCCATTCCAGGCCACTGTAGCAGGCACTTCTTTCTGTTAGATGACAGGGAGCCATATCCTATTCCAATGTTCATAAAACGTTAGAGATGGGAGGGATTTTAAAGGTCACCAAGTGCTGCCTCCTTATTGAGGGAGTGAGGCCCAGGGATATGAAAGACCTTTCTTGGTTGCCAGGAGAGAAGCAAAGCTCCTGAGAAACTCCGTGTCTTAGTCGCCCAGCTGCTAAGACACATTCCAAACAATGGATCGGCTTAATGATAGTTATTTATTGTCTCAAGGCTTCAGATGCTGGAAGGCTTACCTCCTCCTGTCCTGGTTGCTATCTTCTGCCTGGACTGAGATCCTTGACGTCCCTTAGCTTTCCCGGCACATGGTGACGTCCTCTCCTTTCTCTTCTAGATTCCATTACTTTTACCTTCTTCTCCTCCCTGGTGCCTTTTTCCCTATGGCCTTCTCTATAAAGCCCCCAGAAATAGGATTAAGACCCTTCCCGATTCAGTTGGCCATAACTTAACTGAAACTAACATCTTCAAAATGTTCTATTTACAGTGGATTCACACCCACAGGAATGGATAAGACTAAGGACATATTTTTTCCTGAGTACATGAGTCAGCCTTGCACATTCTACTATCCCTTTCCCATCACATACATTACTTTTATAAAATCTTTGTCTGTACAGAGAGAATCGAACCTTGCAGAGTTTGCACATTACCCTGGCATCTGGGAAGAGGGCATGCGTGGTGTAAATGCCTAAAGAGGAACAAGAAAGTATACCACCAAGGAGTGAGCAAGGCTTCACAATGCAGAGGTCACTATACAAAGGGGGATTGGCCTGAGGGGTCAAAAGAAAAAAACTTGACTTTAGATTTTGACTAGGCATACCCTGGGCTGACAGTTAGACGGAGGCTGCCCGGGATCGATTGGCATAAATGAACCCAGACATCAAAAAGGAGCCTGGCCCTCCTTCTCCTTGTGGGCCTTGAGGGAAAACCCACTAATTTTCTCTTCTTGTTCATAGCTCAGCCAAAAGGCTTGGTGAGGAAGGAAAAGTAATAACCTAAAACCAGATTTCTGGAAAAATTGGCCATCTCTTGATACTGATTGTAGTTTCCAACTCGCTGTGAAATATAGGAGTGAGAGAGCCAAAAATGGCCTGCACAGGCATGCTTTAGTTTCTATTTGTGATAGTGGATTACTTTTCATTGAGAAATACTTTTGTCATGGAAGTCATTATTTCCCACCTTTTGTAAAAGCAAAGCTATTCCTAATAACATTGGGTCTTTGTGCGAGACAGAGGATGAAAATACATTTGTTAAGATGTGTTTGTCTTTTTGAGCTTCGTTAAAAAAATATATGGTTATGAGATAGCCCACCCTATCTGGGTCAATGAGTCAGCTGAAATCAGCTACATTTTAGAGATGTTGAAAACTAAACTTTTAATTCGATGTTTCATTCTAACTCACTACACTGAATAGTCAAGGCCCATTTAAATTTTTTGTTAATAATAGAATAATAATGCACTTTACCTTTCAAATCACTTCCACAATCATTATCTCATTTTATTCTTGGAAAACCTTGTTCATTCTTCGAAGTCCATATTTGCTAATTTTTGTGCATGTCCGTGTTCAACATCATTTGTGCACTATTTTCATTAATTTTATGTATCAAGTATCCTCCATACTTAGACTCCACCCCCCAAATCAATTTGCTCTTTAAAATAAAAACTTAAATAGCTGTATTCAGAAAGATAATTTTATATAAAAAAAATGAAAGCCCAGTTCACTGCTATAAACAGAAGGAAACAGTAAAAATGAATATAAAGCTATTAACATTTTGTAAAAAGGGCACCTACCTACTATTTAAAATATCACCTACGCTGTCCCTTACCCCACTGGTGTAGTACCACACCTTGGGAATTCTTGAACTGATAAACGTATGAAGTGAAATTATATTCCTGCTTGGACATTGCTCTGGGCTGGTGTCAGACACTGGGCTTGAACCTGGGGGAAAAGAAATGAAAGGCCCAATATTTCTGAGCTCCATTGAAAGTAAAATAAAAATGAGCACCTATGGCTGGAAGTGAAAGTTGATTTCCATTAGATGGCATTGGCCGCTGTCCCAGCGGAGTGCAGGGCTCCTCACCTTTCAGGGCTGGCTGCTAACTCACCTGCCATGTTTTGTCTTAGTAACAGACTCAAGGCATACATTAGCTGCTTTAAATTTCACAGGTTTCCAAGGCCTTAGAAAAGTCTAACATTGTTCTTTGCAATCAGTGGCTGCCTGGGAAGATTTTTGATTTTTGTGCCTTGAGTTCTTGGAAGCTGTTCTCTTCTTTCTCCTTCAAATGAATGTTCAGCTTAAGCCCACTTCATAATTGAGTCTTCTCAATTTGTGTTGTGAAGTTTTCTGCATTTCGCCTCTACTGACCTTGACGGCCCATGTAGGAGAGAGTATGGGATTCAGACGGTCTCTAGGGGCTGCCACCTACTGCCTGGGCAGTGCATTCACTTGTTGAATCATTAAGTTGATTGAATTGCCTGTGCCAGCTATTGTGCTGGAGCGGTGGTAGGAGTGAAAAAAGACTAGTTTTTTCCCCTCAGAATTTAGTGGAGAAGACAGGCAAATAA
This sequence comes from Tamandua tetradactyla, assembly GCF_023851605.1. Lineage (NCBI taxonomy): Eukaryota > Metazoa > Chordata > Mammalia > Pilosa > Myrmecophagidae > Tamandua > Tamandua tetradactyla. The sequence continues at coordinate 18,700,392 of NC_135330.1, read as the reverse complement.
ACAAATATGGCAATACAATATCCTAAGTGTTAACATATAAGTAAGCATCAAATGTTATTAGAAAACAGAAAAGAGTACTGGGACACCCAGGAAGGCTTCCTAGAGGTGGTAGCACCTGAGTTAGGTCTTGAATGATGAGTAAGAACTTCCTACAAAATGGAAGTAGGAGAGGGTGATCTTAGAACTGGGAGGGAGCAGCATGGGGGATAAGACTGAGCCTGTTTTCTCATCTATCAAAAGCAGAAATGATTCCTGCCTCACAGGTTTAATGTAGGATTAAATGAATTAACACAGGGAAATTGCCTGCTACTATTCTGGATATATAACAAACGTCTGACCTGCTAGTTTTTCCTCCTTTACCACTCCCCAGTGGACCCATAGCAATCAGATCATCATTTGTGATACTCATAATGTGGTGACTTGTGACTTATCTGTTTATGGGATAATTGTCTCTAATGGCTTGGAAACTCCATAGGTAGAATGACTAGAAGGACACAGCTCTCTTGGACATTGGGTGATGTTCTCAGCACAAGACCTTAGCCAAGCTAGTAAAAGGTGTATGAGATACTCCAACTTAATGGTCTTTAGGTGAGATCTTTATGTTTATGAATTTTCCCCAGTTATATTTCTGACATTGTCCGCTCATCTCCAGTTTGAAGGAATCTTACCCCTCCCTGCATCCTACTCCTAACGCTGCACTTAGTGTCCATTGACGACTCCCAAAGCCCTTGAACAGTGCCCTGGCATTGAGTAGACACTCAAGAAATATTTGTTGAATGACTAATAGAGCACTTAAGGTCAGACACAGGACTTAATCAGGTCAATATCACATGCACTTGGTATGGTCTCTGACTCACAGAAAGCATTCGAGAATGGGTGGCTTCTGCAGTGCTCACTGACCACTTAATACTCTTACATCCTATCCACATGGACAAGATGGATGTCATGGTTGAAACTACTGCATGGAGTTTCTTTGAATGGGTTCTTGCATGCCAGTCACCAGGGAACCAGCAATCATAATTCAGGATACGGTTGCCCTACTGTGTTTTCCAGCCTCTGCTTTGCTGATGCAGACCCTGAGTTTTATAGCTCATTTCTTCTGGAAAGCATGTTCCATGCTGGGATCCCAAGATGGGCTCTTTCATCTTGAATTTGCAACTGGCTAGAGAGGACTTTGGGTCTCAACTTCTCTGAGAAAGTATTAATGTTGGGTACATCTTCCCAGAGCCTGTTCTACTTGTGGCCTCAGCTTCCTGTCCCTGGGAAGGAGCGATTGGGTGCATTTGCCTTTCTGTGCTTCCTGAACCTCTGTAGCCATAAAGCCATGCCTAGTGGCTCTGTATCTTCTTCCCTGAGTGCTGTAGGGATGAGCAGAAAAAGAATTTTATAGGCATAAAACTGCAAAAGATATACGGAGCTAAGTGTATGACAACAGCCTTCCCCACCATCATTATGGAATGTGACCTCTCCAAAGACTGGAACTGTGTTCTCAACATCTCTGAATCCCCAGCTCCTCACATAGCACCTGACACCTAGTGAGTCCTTAATAAATATTTGTTTCCTGTGAGTGGGTGAATGTCCATTGGCTGTCTCAGAACCTGCCTTAGTTCTCAGAACCATAAGAGTATGGGGCAGTGAATTCTGGAGTGGCCTTGGCACATTCTCACTCAACCCCCAACAGGAAGGTTGATATTGACACCCCTTCCCTGTCTCTGACCCTGGTCAGAGTTGCCCGAGCCCGGGACTTGTGGGCTGTGCTCATTGTTGCCTTTGTTGGATCTGACATAGCATGAGAGACCTAAATTATCATTGAGTATTTCTGTCCTAGAGCGTCTCTGTCCTTTATTTGTCTTCATTCTATCGGTTAGATGTGGGTCCTGAAGGTTCACAGGTATGCAGGTCTGGATGGAAGGAGGGGAAGGATACAGGAAACCAAAGTGGAGATGGGGGCTGGACCTCTGCCTTCAGCTGTGCCATCTCTGAGCTTGCCCAACCTCCCATCACCTGTACTCTTCTTCTCCTTACAGGCTCCCCTGCCCACACTGGATCTGTGTCCATGAGCCCGTCGGCAGCCTTGTCCACAGGGAAGCCCATGGACACCCACCCCAGCTACACAGACACCCCAGTGAGTGCCCCTCGGACTCTGAGCGCGGTGGGGACCCCCCTCAATGCCCTGGGTTCTCCATACCGAGTCATCACTTCTGCCGTGGGACCTCCCTCGGGAGCACTGGCAGCCCCTCCAGGAATCAATTTGGTTGCTCCACCCAGCTCTCAGGTAGGTGTCCTTCCTCTCTAGGACCTCCCAGTTTAACATAAATGGTTTCACCCAGCCAGCTCCTGGAGCAGATTTAGCACTTGGCAGGTGCTTCTCGTGAGCACTTCCTGAAGGGATTGAATTGTCTCTGCAGACTTGACTCCTGCAGGGCCTTGTTTAAGTGAGTCCTCAGGCTGAGCAGCCCCAGAGAACTGAGGACTCTTCATGGTCCATGGGATGTGTCCAGAAGGGGGCCACCCCATAGCTTTAATGGTTTAGCCCTCACTGTGTTTCAACATCTCTCGGGGCTGTTTGTGTCATTCGTGGAGTGTACCCCCTTTCTTATTTTCAATTCAATTATAATGAATATTTATTGAGTCAATGAAGTATATGTCAGGTGCTCTACTATGTATTTTGGGATTATATACAGAGATCAATAGGAGATGTCTTCACTCTCCAGAAACTTACAATTGAGAAGGGAAATAGGCAAGTATGGACACATAGATAAATCTAGGACAAGGCAGACTGCTACATGCATGCTGTCTCTGAGAGAGAGGTGACGACTATGGGAACTCCTCAGGACGGAAACCTCACCTTAATTCCAAATGCTTTCTACTGCGATGGAGGAGAAGAGGTGTGTGCCTGGTAAGACACTGGTTTGCTGCTCTGAGGAACCTAGAGGATGACCAAATGGTCTTCACTTCCTTTTAGAAGCACCATACTAAGACTCTGCCTTTCCCTCTTGTAGTGATCAGCTCTTGCTGCAAAGATGCTGCATAACAAAAAATCCCAAGTGTCTTAGTGCTTACACAAACAAACTTTTTTTCTCAAAAGCCTGCATGTTGGCTAGGATGGCTCAGCTTCAGACTGTGAGTAAGCTAGTCTAGGCTGCAAGCTACAGGCTGCAGGCTGGACTCAAGTCTGCTCCTTGTGTCCCAGATTAAAGGAGCAATGGCTACTTGGGGCCTGCTTCTCTCATGGTATCTCATAGGAATGCAAAAAGCCAAACCAAATCAGGAAAGCTCACTGAAACTTTGACTCACATCATGTATTATAATTTTCCATCAGCCTAGGAAAATCATATTGCTGATTCCAACATTAGTTGGACAAGAAATAGGCTGTGGCTACTCTAGTGGGAGGTACTACAAAAACACAATGGAGAGGATATGAAGAATTAGGCTGCATGGAGAATTAGGAACAATAATCCTGCTCACCACACCCTCCTCCCTCATTCAGGAACAGCAAACATCCCCTCTGCCCTCCTCCCCTCCCCCCCCCCCAGCACACCTAAAATTAGTAGGTCATGAGGACTCCTTTGAATTTATAGTTTCAGAGAAAAGACAGGACCATCCTCAGTCAGTATTTCCCACTATTTCTGAGAGAACTTCAGAGCCCATCCCTTGAGTCTCTTTCGAGGTATCTCATGTACTCAGGGTCTGAAAGCAAAGGACTTTGGGGTCACAGAATTTTAAAGTCAGTAAAGATTTTAGCAATTTATTGATCTATGGATTAGAGACTTGGGAAAGACCTTGGAGATCATCTAGCATAGGGATCATAGGAGACCTGGCCTAGTAGGCAACACAAGTGAGCAAATGAGAGTGGGTGTGAGAAAATAGTGCTGGTGTGGACAGGGGAGCTGGAGAACACTGCCTCCTTCTTTGAAACTGTTCAAATTCAGACTTTTAAAGCACTCCACAGGCCAAGCAAAGTACTTCTGTGGGTCACATTTAGCTAGCCCTTTTACCCTAATTTCTAATCCCATGGTTCTCACCTATAGGATCTGTTTCAGTGTACACATTTCTCGTCACCCCCATTTTGGTGTGAGTGCAAAAGCCCCCACAGGTGATTCCAATTTCCCTACCCCTGCCCGAGCACTTCACTCCACAAATAAAGCAAGTAGGCTTAGTGATTTGTCCAACTTCATGCGGCCAATCTGCAACAGAGGCAGGATTAGAATTCAGGACTTCTGACCACCCCCCATCTGCATTCCTGACACTGCATTCACCAAATGCTGGGCTATATATACTGACCTAACAGTAACCATGGGATCGATCCATTGGCTGCCAAGAATAAAAGATGAATGTGACATATAAGTGCTCCTAAGGATCTTATAGGAGAGGTGGCCACATGTACAGAGAATTGCAATGCAACCATATTTGTGTGCTATATATGTGGACAAGGGAGTGAGGAGAAGGGACCTATGAACTTCCCATTTATTCCTTGAGCCCAGGAAGAGCAGGTATGGAAAATGGTGGGGATGTTTATTTATGCCACTCTCACTGTAATCAACAGAGCTGTCAATACCTATCCTGCAGAATGTAGGGCCATCAAGAAGTTTCTTTTGTTGCTTTCATGTGAACAGGTTCTAGGAAGGCAAGTCAAAGCCTGTAGGTTAAAGACAGAAAGACATGTTTAACCTCTGGGACAAAAATAAAATTGACTTTTGGGGGCTACTATGGATCAGGCACTATTTGGCACCTGGTGCTGAGATTAGCACTAAAATTTTTAGTCTCGTGCTGAATACATTCTAGCAGGCAAGACGGACAAACAAAAAAAATAAACAAGATAGTTTCAAACAGCAATAATTACAGCAGGAAAGAAATAAAACAGGGTGATGTGATAGAGAGTGACAGGCTGTGTGGGTGGGGAGTGGGCAAGGTGCCCTCCCTCAAGGCTACTTTAGCAACCACACTTAGGTCTATTGGAGCCAAACCTGGGCAAAAAATTCATGTTCATAGCTGTTTCTGAGTGGCAGACCTGCTGTTACTGGACCATATGTCTATACAGAGGGATTGGGGTTGAAAGGTCAGGCTGAGAGCTTTGGTGTTGGCCAACTGGGCTGCGTGCAGAGGCCAAGGCCAAGTTTGGCTTCGGGAAGCTATATTAAGCTTGTCAAGCAGTGAAGCCGGCAGCCTCAGACACTTAGCAGTGTTCTGAGCTTGGGCTCCGGAGGCACCGGGCAGCAAAACTTTGCCCGATGAACCAGACGACCCAGGAAAAAGCCCTCAAAGTTAGCCACAGTGAGTTGGACTCTGAATGATCTGGAAAGACTCTTCCTATGCATCCTGCCTTTTCTGCCCAGGCTTAGATCTAACTGAGACTTGTAACAAGAAGCATGTGCCTTTAGTGACCTGGGTCTAAGGTAAGTGCCACTTAGGCATGCGGAGGGGAGGGTGGTGCCTCGGGTGGAAGCAGCAGGCAGGGTCTCTGAGTCTATGTCCTGGCATTCTACTGTTTGAGCTTCTCGTTTGCTGCTTTTGTTGGAATTTCAATCTTGAGGAGGAAAGAGAACTGAACTGGTACTATAGAGTCAGGGTCTGTGTCACTTTTTGCAACCCCCTTTAACCTATTTCTGAGTTTCCTTTTCTCTATTGTGGAGTAATGAATACTCGTCCTGGTTCCCCTGCGGGGATTTTGATGACTATCAAAGGAGACACAGATTGGAAAAATGATTTCATAAGCGTACAATGCGCTATGACAGTAAGATGGTTTACTACTATTGTTATAGCTAGGTGCTCTGTTGTAGACCTAGGTGATATGTATTATATACCTTGGTAATAATTGATTCAGGTATACTCTGTTGCTGCAAGGTTCTAGAGAAGTTTATTTCAACAAGCATTCATTGAGCCAGTTATAAAACCAGGCATAAGGGATACAAAAAGTATATTAGATACAGTCTCTGCCATGAGGAGCATCTGAGTATGTGAACAATTTCCAAAGTCACAAAATATATAATTGGGAGCATATCTATGCAGACTTTCAGAGAAAATGATCCAGGCCACATTTTTCAATGCATGCATGTGCACACAGCTAGATTCAAGCAGTGCCACTCTAAGGTGTCCACCTTCTGGAACGGGAGCACCTTTCCTGCAGCCCATGCGGCGGCCGTGCATTTGCTCTTGCTGGAATAATCTGGGCTGAATGCAGCTCTGAAATGCGAGACCTGATGCTCAGGGATGGCTCCAGAAGTGGACAGGAAGCATTCGGCCCCTGGCTGAGTCTGCAAATGGAAGACATGCGGCCAAGCGAGTTTCTGTACTGTTGTCAGGGAGCAGCTAGCTTGCATGCAGCAGCGCATCAGTGATGCAGTGAACCCCAGCTCCAAAGCGCTTGCTCTGGCAGAGCTTCTGATAAAACTAGACAGCCAGGACTGGGGGACCTGGGAGCTGCACAGCTAATGGGTTTGCGTTCAGCCCACCTGTCACAACCTGCTCCCTCCCATTGCATCCTGACATCTGAAGACCATGTGTATTGGGAATGTGCTGCTGCCTCAGACCTGGGAGAGGGTACTGAAAAGCAAGTCAGCTCTTCCTGGACTCTTTGCAATTGAGGTCGGGCTGGAGCAGCTGAAGACTGAATATGGTGAAGGAGGTAGAATGCCCTGGGATCCAGGTCCTGAGGTTCTAGCTTTTGTTGGCCCATAACTACTCATTAGACCTGGCCAGGTACCTAACCTGTTACCTGGGCAGGTACAATAGCTTTGAGTGTCTCCTCTTGCGCTGCTGTCGTATTTACCTAACTGAAGTAGAGTTTTGAGGGTGTTACTCCTCTGCTCAAAATCTCTAGGATTCCTCTTTGCCTCCCAAATTAAATCCACTCCCCCTAGCCAGGTTATCAAACCTCCAGGCTCCATCACAACCCACTTCCCAGCCTTGTCTCACACCCGTCCACTAGACACAGTTGCTATCCTGGGCTTCCCTCCAGGCCTTTACTCTCAAAGCCTTTTGTCCATCACTGGCCCACCCAAGTCTTCCCAGTTTTGAAGACTGCCAGTTTCCAGCTCAAATGCCACCTTCTCCAGGAATCCTTCCCTGATCTGAACTGCATATGATCCTAAGCTATCTCAGCTGATTTTTAATCTTCCTAATGTGAAGTTCCTTGAGGCAATGCCTGAATCATCTTCCTTGTTTCCACCCCGTAGCATTTCTGAATAAATAAATGAAAAAAACCACTTAAAGGTTTTATTCCTCATCTGAAAAAAGGAATCTCACCCAGTTGCTGTGAGGCTTAAAATAATTAATTAGCAGAGAGCAAGCTTTCAATAGATGGTAGCAATGATAAAGAGCAATAATAATAATTGTTGTTCTGTGATTACTGCAGTCTGGAAGCAGTGGAGCTAGTTCTGCTGAAGATGGGATTGAGAGGGAAGGCTGGGCAAAATCCTCTTGAGTCCCAGATGAGAGTGGCCTCTTCCTTATTCCCATGACATTTCTTGTCCTTAAGGGCTCTGAAGGTAGAGTCATCTGACCTAAAATGCTTCCATTTTATGTTCGGATCTAAGTGTCCTCGGAGGCACTCAGGAACAGTTGTTGCCTAGAGCTCAACTGACAGAACCTGCCTTGCCTGTTCCTGAAAATCAATACACACCTCAGTTATCATGAATCTTGTAATAATAATAACTTGGGATTATGACAACATCAAAAATCTTTCTGCCTCCTCTCCAGAGAAATGGAATCATTTAACCCCTTCTCTGAGTGTGGTCTCATTGCAGAATCCTCAGCTCAAAAAGACAGTTTGGCCCATAAGAAACACTCAAAATTCTTGTCTGAATTAACCAGGTTTTTATGGGAAAGATAATACAGCTACAATCTATGGAACAGCCGTTATGTGCCAGGCACTGCAACGGGCATTTGCCATCCTTCTCTCATCGAATCCTCCCAGCGAGTTGATAAGGTAGGTATTTTCAAGCTCGTTTTCCAGGTGAGGAAACTGAGAGTCCAAAAAGATATGTAAGTTCTCTGAAGTCATGCAGCCAATACGGGCAGAGTGGAATGGAGCCCATGTCCGTGTGACTCCAAAGCCACATTCTTCCCATCTCCAGAGGCTCCTAACCCTGGATGCACATTAGCACCACGTGGTGAACTTACAGAAATGCCCGGGCAGAGGCCCGACCTCAGATGGATTGAATCTGGACCTTGGGTGAGGCACAGGTGTCACTTTTTCCCAAAGATCCAGGATTGAGGACTGTTGCACTACACCAAAACAAAATAAATGACTGAATTCAAGTTCCAAAAGTACTGTCTTGGTTTTTAAAGGGTGGGGAGGGAGAACAAGAGAGAGTGAAGAAATTCTCCCATCACATATGTATTTTCAGACCTTATACAAATTAACTTTTAAAAACTTTCTGGGGACTCTAGTTTCAAAACGAGGTGCTAAGGGCTGTCTTTTTATTTTTTGCATCCGTCATGGCATCCAACCCAGGGCCTCTGCTCACTTCCTGTGCTCAACAAATATTTACCTAGTGAATTAAAAAGCTGGCAAATAGAAAAGAAACCGGGCTCTGATGTATTTTATGTTTTATTGATCATTCCTTCTGCCCCAAAGGCCTTGAACACAGAAGAAATTCCCATATTTGGTTCAGTTTGAGGATTACAGTCAATTTAGTTGTAGTGTGATTCAAAATTCAGATAGACCATGTTGAATTTCAGTGGCCCCTTCCTTAACCCCCCAGATAATCACCTAGTGTCTCTACTGGACATTTAAGCACATGCATATTCTACCCCACCTGCCTTTGAACTTGCTTGTATGTCTTAATTTTTGTGCATGTTCTGACTCCTCAATGAGATTGTACAATTTTTCTTTTTTTTTTTAAAACTTTTTTATTGTGAAATATATGTACACACAATAAAGCAATACATTTCCAGATACATTTTAACACGTAGAAATAGAACAGATTTTAAAGTTTGGTATGGGTTACAGTGCCATGATTTTTTATTTTTTCTTTTAGCTGCTCCAAGACACTGGAGACCAACAGAAATATCAATATAATGATTCAGTAGTCATACTCATTTGTTAAATCCTATATTCTCCGTATACTCCTCCTTCTCTTTAAATAACATATAAACATAAAAGCAATAAATTTCAAAGTACATCATGACAATCAGTTGTAGAACAGATTTCAGAGTTTGGTATGGGTTAAAATTTCCCAATTTTAGGTTTTTATTTCTAGCTGTTCTAAGGTACTGGAGGCTAAAAGAAATATCAGTATAATGATTCAGCACTCACACTCATTTGGTAAACTGACCTTCTCTGTATAACTCCACCATCACCTTTGATCTTTCTCCCTCTCTTTGGGGGTATTTGGGCTATATCCATTCTAACTTTTTCATGTTGGAAGAGGCTGTCAATAATATGGGATCGGGGGGTGGAGCTAGTTGATGTTCTGGAAGGGCTGGTCCCTCTGCATTTCAGGACTTATCTGGTCCAGGGACCCATCTGGAGACTGTAGGTTTTGGAGAGTTACCCTAGTGCATGGAAACATTGTAGAATCTTATATATTGCCCTAGGTATTCTTTAGGATTGGCGGGAATGGTTTTGGTTCAGGTTTGGCAAGTTATGGTAGGTAGCAATGTCTAACTGAAGCTTGCATAAGAGTGTCCTCCAGTGTAGCCTCTCAACTCTATTTGAACTCTTTCAGCCACTGATACCGTATTTGTTACATGTCTTTTCCCCTTTTTTTTGGTCAGGATGGCATTGTTGGTCCCACAGTGCCAGGGCCAGGCTCATCCCTGGATGTCACGTCCCACATAGGGAGTGTCATCTCCCATTCCTCCAGGGAGACTTTCATCCCTAGATGTCATGTCCCACATAGGGTGGCAGTCAATGGTTTCACTTGCAGAGTTGGGTTTAGAGAGAGAAAGGCCACATCTGAGCAACAAAAGAGGTCCTCTGGAGGTGAGTCTTACCTACAGGTGTAGACTAAGCTTCTCTGCTACATACATAAGCTTCACAAGAGCAAGCCTCAAGATTAAGGGTTTGGCCTATTGATTTAGGTGTCCCTAATGTTTGACACGGTGTCAGAGTTTTCCCGGGTGGTAAACTTTAATAGTTTCATAAGTTTTCTCGCATCTCTCAAGAGACTTTGCCAATACTTTTTGATTATCTGCTTAATGTGCTTTGGGATTTATCCAGGCATTACATTAAGCTATACAGGATTAAAAGCTGTCATTTTTATTCTGGGCTCTCTGTGTTTGGATTGTTTAAGTGATCTATCCAGACAGGTTGAGTTAGATTATGTGCTACAGAAAATTTAGGTTCTGGACATAAAACTTTCTTCCTTTGGTCCAAAGAGTAGGTGAAGTTCTAAAATACAGGCAATGTCTTTCTTACCCCTGTATTCTCAATTACCTTAATCCTGATCCAATCGGCTTCTGTCTTATCTGTAAATACCAGTTTATACATATATAAAACAACTCAAAATCCAGAAATAACAATTAGTGCTCTGGACTAAATGTGAGTGCTATAAGAGTTTATAATTTAGGCCCCAGTTTTCTTATCAGGATTTTCTAAATGAGATCATACAATCTTTGCTCTTTTGTTTCTGGCTAATTTTGCCTTACCAAATGTCTCACAGGTTTATTCACATCACTGCATGCCTCACAACTTTGTTCCTTTTTGCAGCAGCACCATGTTTGATCATATGTATACACCATCATTCGCCAATCTACTTCTCAGTCAGTGCATCTTTCAGTCACCTCTATCTACTGAGCTGTATGTATAATATCCAAAGTCAACATTATGGACCCTTGGTATTGCTGTGGTACTGTTGATGTTTTACTATTAAACATAGCCCAGAGAAGACAATATCATTTTTCTGCCTACACCCCCCAAATTATGTACTCTTTGTACAAGATTCATATCTTTGCAGCAGGTCATGCAAGCAAGAACTTATTTATATTTGCAGTGTTAATCAGTGGGACACATGAGTCTATACAACCCCCTTCAATATGGTAATATTACTTATAGGCCCGCTAGAGAACCACCTTCACTTCTATCTACTCCCTTACATTGGAGTTCAACCTCATTAGCAAACTGTTCACTTATCTCAAGCTTCTGTGTAGCTCTAAAAAGCCTCTGTATCAAAAGTCTCTGGTTTTACCTTTACCATGGTCATAAAGTGGAATCATACAGTATCTATTCTTTTGTGTCTGGCATATTTCACTCAGCATTATGCCCTCAAGTCTCATCCATTTGTCATGTGGTTCAGGACATCATTTTGTCTTACTACTGCATAATATTCCATAGTATGTATATACACATTTTGTTAATCCACTCTTCTGTTAATGGGTACTTGGATTGTTTCCATCTTTTAGCAATTGTGAATAGTGCTGCTGTTAACATCAGTGTGAAAATCTCTGTTTGTGTCACTGCTTTCAGCTCTTCTGGGTATATACTGAGTAGTGGTATTGCCAGGTCATAGGGCAACTTGATATTTAGTTTTTCTGAGGAATGCCAGATTGTCTTCCATAGCGGTTGTACCATGATACATTCCCACCAGCAGTGCAAAAGTGTCCCAATTTCTCCACATCCTCTCCAACATTTGTAGTTTCCTGTTTGTTTAATAGCAGTCATTATTATAAGGATGAGGTGGTATCTCATTGTAATCTTGATTTGCATTTCCCTTATAGCTAATGAGAATGAACATCTCTTCATGTGCTTTTTAGCCATCTGTATTTGCTCTTCAGAAAAATGTTTATTCGTATTTTTAGCCTACTTTATGATTAGGTTTTTGTTCTTTTGTCATTGAGTTGTATGATTTCTTTATGTATACAGGATATCAAACCTTTTTCTGATGTGTGATTTCCAAATATTTTCTCCTATTGAGTTGGCTGCCTTTTCACCTTTTTGACAAAGTCCTTTGAGGCACAAAAGCATTTTATTTTGAGGAGTTCCCATTTATCTATTTTTTTCTTTTGTTGCTTGTGCTTTGGGTGTAAAGTTTACGAAGTTAACTTCCATTATTAGGTCTTGAAGATGTTTCCCTACATTTTCTTCTGGGGGCTTTATGTGATTGGTTCTTAGGTTAGAGTGTTTGATCCAATTTGAGTTAATTTTTTGTATAGGATGTAAGGTAAGGGTCCTCTTTCATTCTTCTGGCTATTGATATCCAATTCTCCCATGCCCATTTATTGAAAAGACTATTTTGTCCCAGTTCAGTGGATTTGGGGGCCTTGTTGAAGATCAATTTACCATATATTTGGTGGTCTACTTCTACATTCTCCATTTGATTCCATTGCTGGATACTTCTACCTTTGTGCCAGTACCATGCTGTTTTGACCACTGTGGGCTTATAATAAATTTTAAAATTGGGGAGTGTTAATCTCCCCACTTCACCCTTGTTTTTTAGGATGCCTTTAGCTATTGGGGGTCTCTTTCCCTTCCAGATGAATTTGGTAACTAGCTTTTCCAAGTCTTCAAAGTAGATTGATGGAATTTTGATTGGTACTGCATTTAATCTGTGGCTCAATTTGGGTAGAATTGACACCTTAACTACATTTAACCTTCCTATGCATGAGCATGGAATGTCTTTCCACCTATTTAGATCTTCCTTGATTTCCTAGATACTTGTTTCTTTTAGTTGCTATTTTGAATGGATTTTTTCCCTTAATTGACTCCTGTGTTAGGTCATTGCTTGTGTTTAGAAATGCTACTGAGTTTTGCATATTAATTTTATAACTTGCCACCTTGCTGAATTTGTTTATTAGTTCAAGTAACTTTGTTGTAGATTTCTCAGGATTTTCCAAGTAGAGTGTCATGGCATCTACAAATAATGAAAGTTTTACTTCTTCCTTTCCAATTGAATGCCTTTTATTCATTTTCCCTGCCTGATTGCTCTAGCTAGACCTTCTAGTACAATGTTGAATAACAGTGGTGATAGAGGGTATCCTTGTCTCATTCTTGATCTTAGGGGGAAAACTTTCAGTCTCTCATCATTGAGTATGATGCTGGTTATGGGTTTTTCATATAGGCCTTTTATCATGTTGAGGAAGTTATCTTTGATTCCTACCTTTTGAAGTGTGTTTATCAGAAAAGGATGTTGAATTTTGTTGAATGCTTTTTCAGCTTCAATTGAGATATCATTTTTCCCTTTTGATTTGTTAATATACTGTATTGTATTAACTGATTTTCTTGTACTGAACCATCCTCGCATTCCTGGTACATCTTTTTCCATCCTTTCACTTTCAATCTATTTGTATCCTTGTGTCTTAAGATGAGTCTCTTGTGAGCAGCAGATAGCTGGATTATATTTCTTAATCCATTCTGCCAATCTGTATCTTTTAATTGTTAGGTTTAATCTGTTAACATTCAAAGTTATTGCTGTAAAGGCATTTCTTAAATCCACCATCTTATCCTTTGGATTCTATTTGTCAGATATATATGTCCTTTTCCCTCTTTCTCTTTTTATCCTTTAGGTTACACTTACTGGTATTCTTCAGTTCTGTGCCCCCTTCAGACCTCCCTCTCCTGCCTTTTTTTTCAGCCTGGAGAACTCCCTTTAGTATTTCTTGTATAGCTGGTCTCTTGTTGATATATTCTTTCTGCCTTTATTTGTCTGTGAAAATTTTAAACTATCCCATAGTTTTAAAGGACAATTTGGCTGGTACAGAATTCTTGGCTTTAAGTCTTTGTCTTTCAGGATCTTAAATATATCATACCACTGCCTTCTCACCTCCATATTGCCAGGTGAGTAGCCTGAATTTAGTCTTATGTGGTTTCCCTTGTATACAGTAGATTGTTTCTCTCTTGCCACTTTCAGGATTTCTGCTTCTCTTCAACATTTGACAGACTGATTAGTACATGTCTTGGGGAAGGTCTATTTGGATTTATTCTATTTGGAGTTCTTGGGCTTCTTCGATTTGCATATTTACGTCTTTTATTAAGGTCGGGACGTTTCCCCCATTATATCCTCCACTAATCTTCCTAGACCTTTATTCTTCTCCTTCCGGGACACCAGTGATTCCTTTATTTGTGTGCTTTGTTTTGCCCATCATTTCCCTGAGATCCAATTCAAAATTTTCTATCTTTTTGGTCATTTTCTCTTTTGTGTGTTCAAAATCAGTTGTCCTGTCCTCTAGTTCACTTATTTTTCCTTCTGCCTCTTCAAATCTGCTGTTGTGTGTCTTTAGTATATTTTTGATTTGGTCTATAGCATCTGCAATCTCTGTGATATCTGCTATTTTTCTATTTATTATTTCATGTTCCTCTTTATGCTCTTCTAGTGTCTTCTTGATCTCCTTTATATCATTAGCCATCCCAATGATTTTATTTAGTAAAGTTATATGAACATCTTTGATTAGTTTTTCCAAAGTCTGTGTCTCCTTTGGTGTTTTAACTGGGTCATAAGACTGGACTGTATCTGTCTGCATCTTCATGTGGTTAGTGATCTTCTGTTGTCTTCACAGCCTGTAAATATCTTGATAGGGTTACTTCGGATGTGTTACTTTCTTCAGTAGTCTAAAGCTTTATATTTGTGGGGCGGGTCTGGTGACGGGTTGTGGTGCAGGTATATATACAGGTCAGGGGCTCTACGCTGGTGCCTGCAAGCGTGGGGTGTGGGTCACAGGGTTGTAGACGTGCGGTGTGGGGGGCTGTGGGAGTGAAATGCAGCTGAGAAAGGCCTGGGAGCGCAGGAGGAGGGTGCAGCCTGGGGGACACAGATGTAGGGCGTGGCAGGAGGCAGATGGAGGGGCTTAGCAGCTGTGCTGCGATTGGTAGGTGGGCAGGATGTGGGTGGGCATCTTGAAGTATGTGGGTCATGTGTGTCAGGGTGTGGGGTACATGGCACAGAAGTTGGGGCACAGGGAGATTGGGATGCAGGTGTGTCCTTGAGCAGAGGCAGGGACCCAGGGGAGCCAGGATGCTGATGTGTGAGTATGTAGGGGTGGGGCACAGGTCACGGAGGTTGTGGGATGTGTGTCAGGAGTGGGCGATGATGGGTGGGCAGGGGGCCCTGGTACAGGTCCGCAGGTGCAGGAGTGGGGTGGGGTAGGGGTGCCCGCTTGTGCAGGGCAGATGGGCCTAAGAGCACCTGCCAGGTGTTGGAGAAGGGCACTTGTGCTGTGGGGTGGTGCAAGGGTGTTCTTGTGTGCAGGGCAGGGGGGTGGGGTGCAGGGGTCAAGAGGTCCACGCATGGATGCACGGGTGCTGGGCAGGGAGGATGTGGCTGTACCAGTGCGTGGATTTGCGGGGCAGGACCCTGCTGTGGGTGGATTGGGGGCAGAGCTCTGGTGAACATCTGTGCAGAGCTCATGGGCAGAGGCATGGAATTATGCTTGCGTGGCCTGGGGATGGGTGTATCCTGGATGCACAGGTCGGCACTTGCCCAGACCTGATGGGGCGTGGTGTGAGCGGACACGTGGGCGTGTCTGGGGCCGGATGCTGATGTGCGCGTGCGCAGAGCTCAGGGGGTCCAGGCAGAGATGAGCGACTGACCCTACGGTTTGGGTATGGTTGTGGCCCGGGTTTGCAAGTGAGCGCCTGCAGCCCAGATGCACAGGTAACTGCCTGTAGGGGGTAGGGAGGGGGAGATGGGTGTTGAGGTGCTGGCCGTGGGTATGCGGGTCTTGGGAGGGGCATGGTGAGACTGCGCTTGCGCAGGATAGGTGGGTCGGCCTGGGACAGGCTTGTGCGCATGCTTGGGGCGGGGGTGTGGGGCGGGGATGCTCGGAGTACCGTGGGAAGGTGGGTGACAGGGCTCAGGTACGTGTGTGTGTGTGGGGGGGGGAGGCGTGCATGAGGGTGGTGCGTTCAAGTCGGCCGCTCAGCGTGCTTCCCAGTCCCTGTCCCTGCACTGCTGATGGTGCCAGGCCTCGGTCAGGTGATGGCCCTGCTGGGCTGTTGGCGCTAGCAGGCGAGTTTCTGGTTCTCTGCATCTCAGTTCTTCTGCTTTTTTCTACCCAGGCCTCCCTGTGTGGTGTAGAAGACGCTCCCAGGTCACTTACATCCTGGAATTGCGCTCCCGTTTTGTTTTTTTTTCTGTCCCTTCTCTAGCTGTTCTTTGGAGCAGGGGTGAACTCAACCTAACCTATCCCACCACCTTCTTGGGAAGTGCCAGTTTTTCTTTTTTACTGCAATTTTATTGAGATAGATTCACACATCATATCATCCATCCAAAATATTTTATGTAGCTCAGAGTATCGTCACATAGTTGCGCATTCATCACCACAATCAGAGAGCATTTTCATTACGCAAAAAAAACCAAAATAGAACATCCCATACCCCTAATTCTCCCCAAGATTGTATATTTTGAGTAACACAAGACATATCTTCTAGCTTTTATGTCTCCCTTCTACCTATTACCTTGCTCTGTAGCCAGTGCAACAATCTACTTGTTGTCTTTGATTAAAGAAAATCCTTAGCTGCAGCGTCTCACTAATCTCTGCAAGGGCCTTAGGAGACACAAAGGTAGTGGGGAGTTAAGGAATGAGGAAAGGGATCAAGAAAGGGTTCATTTATCAGCCATTCATATCTGTCAGTTGTCTGCCATGTACTGGGCTCCACGGCAGGTGCTGGGAAGACCAGGCAAACATAATCTCTGGCCCCGTGGATTTGAAAAAATCTAGCCAGGAAGATGATCTGTTACATGCAAGCTTAGAAACTTCATTTGGGGCTTTCTATCCAATTTTTAGTGCCATGACAATGATTTGGGCATTTGGCTTAGCATCTTTCAGCAGGCTTACTGCAATCACCATCGTACATCCGTTCTCCCTTTTCCTGTCAGCGCGGAAGGATGTGCATTATTTGCCTTGGTAAGCCTGAGCCTGGCCCAGTGCAGGTCTTGGTGGATGCTTTGTGAATGTCTCTCTCTCTCTCTCTTTTTTTTTTTTCATTAAAAATTTTTTTTATTAAAGAAGTTGTGGGTTTACAGAACAATCATGCATAAAATACAGGATTCCCACAGACCACCCCACCACCAACACTTGCATTGGTATGGAAAATTTGTAACAATTGATGATAATACTTTTTTTGCAATTCTATTTTCTCTGTGATTCTTAAGCTGCTCAGGACTGGGTGATGGGAAGGGGTCTGGACTGGCAAGTTGGGTTGTAGATCTTCTACCTCTTTAAAAATTTTTTGTTGATTTTAAAAAATTTTTCTTCAGTTCAGCATTCCTGGAGCCGTTCTGCAGTCTCTATTTTTGTCGAGAGTTCCATGCAAGTGGGATTTGTCCTTCTGTTAGTTGTTTCTGAGGAGAGACTTTTCCATGAGGTGTCTTAAATCGCCATGTTGATGACATCATTCACATGTTATTATTTTTTTTTTAGTTTTCTTTTTTTATTAATTAAAAAAAAATTTAAAACATAACAACGAACACAAACATTCCTACCATATGGTCATTCCATTCTACATATGTAATCAGTAATTCCGTGAATGTCTCTTGATTGACAAATGGTTGGATTTGCATGGCTTTGCTTGGCTGTCTTAGAGCGTGAGTCTTTTGCCCAAGGGTCATAGCTCCCCTTGGAGCACCACTGAATAGGCAGTCCATACTTAATTTAAAAAATTTAAACACACACAGCTGGCAATGTCCTAGGTGTGCAATTCAGCATGGAATTCTAGTTCAAGTACAACATATGAGAAAAACGAATAAAAGAAGAGTGTTCTAATGGAGATGTGTTGTGATTTTAGGTTTTAGTTTCAACTTCTGCATATGATTTTGTTCCTCCTGTGCCACTTTTTTCCTCACTTACATTCATCAGCTAGGCCGTTTTGGAGACTCTGGGCTTAGAAACTGCTTCATAAAATAGGACTTGCTTTCTCTCAAGGATACCCTTACAGTTTTAGGCCTCAGGTAGTGGGTTTACTCTGGCTCTGTTTTATTGTGTTTTTTTCCCTTACAGCTTAATGTGGTGAATAGTGTCAGCAGTTCAGAAGACGTCAAACCCTTGCCAGGGCTTCCAGGGATTGGAAACATGAACTACCCATCCACCAGTCCTGGCTCTCTGGTTAAACACATCTGCGCCATCTGTGGGGACAGATCCTCAGGTATGGAGAGCAGCACATGACCCTCCCAAGTGGGAATCTCAGAGGAGAGGCTTGTTCCACTGCCCTCTTGCTACTTTGTACTTAAAGAAGGAAAAAGGGCCTTTCCTATGTTGTTCCAGCCTGGAGCCCAGGCTTTAAATTTCTGTCCCTGGGTTCAGGGCCTGCAGTTCTGATGAATTTATAGCATGATTTCATTTTTGAAGATTAGATTTATGTGAAATGTTTCAGAGGCCCCTTTTGGAGTTATTGTGTTGCATGTGTATCTGGAATGGAAAAACTGTTGTAAGCATCTCAAGCCAGATTTTCTTCAATTTTTAAAAATTTATTTGTCATAACTATAAAAATCATGTCCATTGTGTAGTAGATTTGCAACCAGAGAAGTTCCAAAAAGCTAGAGAAGTACAAAACATTAAAAAAACAAAACGAAACAATTTACCCATAATATCATTACCAAAGACAAATAAACTCTTTAATATTTTTGCACATATCCTTGCATAACATTTTCGGTTTTTAACATGTGTTATAGGCTGAAATAATATTATTTCACCCATTTCATTTTCTTTGATACTCTTCTACTTTTGCCCAGATTTTGCCTTCCTGACTTCTCTCCCTTACTCTCCATCCTTTCTCCCCACCTTCACCTCATCAGTTTTGAAGACATCTGTGTCTCTAATTTGACAAATGAGAAAATGGGGAAGGTTCTGTTCTATGGCTGTCCACGATGGCTGAATGAATGTTTCCTCATTTTATTTCACTACAGAATGTCACTCCATGGAAAGTTCCTGCTGCCTGGAACTTATTTAGCTCCACAGCTGATGTTTACTTGCTGTTAAAAAGTTGTTTCCAAATCATGTAGACTTGGCCACTCTGAGTTGGCTGTTACCATAGCAACAGAAAGCCTGTCTTACCCCAACAGAGAGTTTTCTCTGCTACGGTTATTTTAGTTGAAATTCTGGAATGTTCATTCACTATTAAGGAGTCATGGGGATGACTGTGTCATACAGTTGACAAAATTAATTCCACATTTCTTGAGGAATATTTCATAGCTGGGAGTTCTTTGGACCCAGGATAAAATCCCGTATTTATTATTGCTGAGAGTTCAGTAAATTAATACAGTCAATATATTAGTCACAGACTGTCTTTACTTCAGGCAGGCTATCCCAGCCACTCTTTCATCTTAGGGGTGCTTCCTCTTTAAGCTCCTGGGATGCAGATATTTACATTTGCTAGTTATGTTTTTATATACTTCAAATTTGCCTTAATATCAGCCCAAATAAAACATATTGAGAAAGTCAGGTCAGGTCTATGGCTACTTTACTTTAAAAAAAGGAAATATAATATCACATATGATCTTCAAGAATCAGACATAAATATGTTTTAAATTATGTTTCCTTATATTTTTCAAGTTCGTAATTTCCAATCAATTGAGCATAGCCATTGGTGTATGGTAATGAAAAGACTTCTAATTGGAAGTGCAATTGTGATAAATTCCTGATGTCTATGTGGGGAAAGTGGTTCTCCTGACAAAGATTAACCATCCCTGGCTGGGGTAGTTGGACACTGAACGTGTGGAACAGGTAATAAGGGCAATGGAATTATGTGACAGATTATGCTAAATCAAGCAGAACCACTTCCTGTCATATATGATGTCACATGTCGAGCTCGAGTCTCATGTTATACCAAAAAGATGATATACCAGCTTGTTTCCCTAACAGGCGATAGTATTGAAAGAATTCATAACTCTGGCTCCTGTTCATGGCTTATGACACAGGATAATAATTTTGAATAGGTTTGCTAA
This sequence comes from Tamandua tetradactyla, assembly GCF_023851605.1. Classification (NCBI taxonomy): domain Eukaryota; kingdom Metazoa; phylum Chordata; class Mammalia; order Pilosa; family Myrmecophagidae; genus Tamandua; species Tamandua tetradactyla. Next base: position 18,680,575 of record NC_135330.1, on the reverse strand, counting down.
GACTTCAATTATGGGAATACTGATTGAGCTCAGATTCTTTTCCTACTAGGAAATACCTGATGATTAGCAGAAATATTTTAATTTATTATGTATACTAATTACTTCAACCAAGGCAGGGCATTTTGTTTAACCAAATGCAAGAGTTGCCTTGATAAAATAAATATAAACAAAATATTTTCAAATAATGCTTTCAGAAGTCAGAGAGATAGGGAGGGAAGACAAGAAAAGGCATATTTTACTCTGCCTTATTGTGGTTTTGGTGATCAAGCCTACATTTTCTGCTAGTTAGTCTTTACTTTGTGCCCCAGTGCCCAAGTGGGAGTGCCTGGGAGAGCCCCAAGGGGTTCTTTGAATGAAAGACCCAAAGAAACACAAGGCCCACCTATGAGATCGTCTTCTCTTGAGCAGGAAAGCACTATGGAGTGTACAGTTGTGAAGGCTGCAAAGGGTTTTTCAAGAGAACCATAAGGAAAGACCTCATCTACACGTGTCGGGATAATAAAGACTGCCTCATTGACAAGCGTCAGCGCAACCGCTGCCAGTACTGTCGCTATCAGAAGTGCCTTGTCATGGGCATGAAGAGGGAAGGTGAGCCGCCCCACTCCCCGCCTCAAGGGAGCACACTCTGCGATAGGTAGGAGAGAGCCCGGCTGGGTTGGACTGTGGGAAGGAGAAGTTTGAAGTGGAGGCTGGGGATGACTTAGGATACCATGATGTCTCAAGTACTGCAATCAAATTTCCCTTTTTCCTAGGAGATGTGTTTCCCTAGAGCAAAGAGGGCACGAGGCGTCCTCCTCCTCCACACTCACGCATCCTCTCCTGGAGCCCCAACCGTGGTCCCCAAACTGGACCCTTTCCCTTGTTCTTCTAATAACCAGGCAACACAAGTCTCAGAGCTCAGGTTTCTGAGACCTTGTGTGCTGCCCTGCCATGGAACATCAGACTGACCTTCAGGGTGGAGCCGACTTCTCCCCTCTTATCCTGGGTCTCACTCTGGTGAAACCTACTGGTCCGGTTTTACTCTCTGGGCTTTTATAAACTTGGTTTGCTGCAAATCCTTTGAAGTAGGTGCCCTCTGCGGCCTTCTGGATTATTGGCATTGCCCAGGTCTGACAGACTTAGCCTTTTCGTCCAGAGAGGCCATCATTGTGCATTTTTAAATTGTGCATCTTTCAATTTATAGGCTGGGATAGCTGGGTTGTTCTCGAGTCAGAAAAAAAAAAAATCTGAAAGTGCTTTCTGTTCCTTTATAAGAGCAAAAAAGCCTTTCCATTAAGCAACCCAAATAAATTGACGTGGGTAGTTAATTAACTAGGGAACTCAATTAGGTACATTGTGTAAATGGTGAATGTTAATAGATTTTAGAGTAAGAAAGTCCTTCGTGTCTCTAGGAAACAGGAATGAGTGTAGTCAGTCTTGAAGGGCTTTTTTACTAGGAGGAGGGCAAGTCTGACGGGAAGGACCACTTTGAAGGAAAAGGTTTTTTGAGCCCCTGGGAAGAAGGAATGCCATGACAGGAACAGTAAGAACAGCAAAAGTATTCTTAGAATCTTTCAGATGGACCTTCAGAATCACTTAATCAACCCTAAGCATTCCACAGATGAGGAGATGGTCTCAGGAGGTGAAGTGTGTTTTCCAAGGTCCCACGTGTAGGTAATGAGTAGAGACATGTCTCCAGACTCCCTAATAAGTGCTCTTCTTGCATCTCCCCTCCCGTTGGGATGCTGAAATGGCTCTGGAGCTCAGGACTGCCCTTGCTCTGATATCTAATAAGAACCTCAAAATTGACAGATCCAAATCTATGCTCCTGATAATCTCCGCTTCCTGGCTGTTCATCACATGGTCTTCTCTATTGCAGGAAATGACTACATTTTTTAGTTGTAAATAAATAAGAAGCTTTGACTCCCCTCTTTATTTCATATACTTTATTCAATAGGTTAGGACACCTTGCTTCTCCTTCAAAAGATGTCCATAATCTTTTCATTTCTCACAACTTTTACTGCCGCCATCTAAATCCAAACCACATTATTTTTTTGTAGTAATACACATTAGGTTTTCCTGCTTCAATCTTTATACTTGCTTCTTAACAGAGCAACCAGATGAATCTCTGAACAAGTATGTCAGGTCAAGTCATTCCTCCACTCAAAACCCTCTAATTGCTTCCCTTCTTACTCAAAAAAACTCTTATCATGACTTCATGGTCATACATAAATGGGCCTGCTGTGTCTCTGCTCCAACTCTGTGGCCTCTTTATGGTCCACACACTGGGTGGGCTTCCATCTCAGGGCCTTTGCACTTACTGTCCTGTCTGCCTGCAGCATTCTTTCCCCAGGTATCTGCATGGCTTACTGCTTTACTTCCATCACACCTTTACTTGGTTGTCACTTTTTCAGCAAAGCCTTGTCTAAGCACACTGTCTAAAATTGCATCAATCACCCCAATTTTTCCTAGTCTCCCTCCCAGAGAGAGCAGCTGTCACCTCCAGCATACTTATTCACCTTGTCTGCTATCTTTCTCCATGAAGTCAGGGGTTTTGTCTGTGGTTTAATTTTCACTGCTGTATTCACAGAGCCTAGCACGTGGCAGACATTTAATAAATAATTGTTGAATGAATGAATGGTTTAAGCTGAATGTGATCCTGCTGGAATCAGAAGCTGTAGGAGCTCCTAACAGTGATTCATTCATTCATTCATTCATTGAGTATTGAGTGCTTCCTTTGTTCTAGTCATACCTGCTATGGTGGTATATGTGCCAGTGATCTCACAGATTCGAACATAGGATCTGCGAAATTAGCTGGTGGAGATTGTGTTCTTTCCACAAGGACAGAATTTATTACTCTTTGTAGATCCCCATCCCCACCATGAAAGAACATAAAATTAATGACTACAGAGTATGTCTCCTGTTGGAAAGAACGCAATGCTGCAGGCATCATTTTTCTTCCCCAGAAGAGAGCTTCAAGTTGGCTTGGGAAAATAGAAGTTTTCTTTAAGCACATGAGATTGAATCAGTTAAATGGCTTCAGTCAAAAAGTTTCCATTTCTATTTCTTCATAGTTAGTCTAATTCCATCCCTCAAAACTGAACCTGAATATCCCCCAGACTGAGGGTCTGAGTGGTCCACAAGCTAAATGACAGAAAGTGTATTTCTTTCATTTAAACAAAATAAATTAAAAAGGGGCATGTGATTGCAAAAGCCTCAGCAGTCCTTCTTTTAAACCTAGTGTCATGGATTGAATCATGCCCCACGCAAATTACTTGTTCACATCCTAATCCCTGAGCCTGTGATAAGAACTCATTTGTAAATAGGATCTTTGCGAGTTTTATTAGTGAAGGTGAGGCTAAATCGAATCAGGGTGGGCCTTAATCGTATTTGATTGGCATCCTTATAAGCAGAGAAAGTTTGGTCACAGTTGTAAGAGACAGAAGGAGATAGGTAGCCATGTGATGGAGGCAGAGATTAAATTAAAGATTGCCAGTATACTACCACTGAAAAGCTAGGTTTGGGAGCCTTTAGTCTTCCAAATGTGAGACAATAAGTTCCTATCGTTTAAGCCAACCGGTCTGTGGTATTTGTTAACAGCAACCCTGGCAAACTAAGACCCTTAGCATTAGTCTGAGTCTTTAATAGAAAATTGTGTCTAGTTTTGGCTCCTGCATGTAGTAAAAGGATATGGAGAAACAGGAACAATGAAAAGCTGAGTAATAAAAATGAGGGCGAAAGGAACTCAGAGAAACTTCCAGAGAGGCTGGTATCTTTTACCCTGGCAAAGAAGTGAATTCCTCATGCACTCTATCAAGTGCCACTTTCATGATGTTACTGGGCAGCCTTTTCTTCTCCACCGTCATTTCTGGCCTGGATCTGCAGAACTTGGGTCTCAGTTTGGATACTTTCTTGATGGCAAGGATAATAAAACCCTGGAACAGATAACAGAGAGGGACTACGGAATTATGCTGCTAGAGAGGTAGACAGGTAGAAAGAGATAGGATTGGGTTGGGCTCAGAATTCCCCTACCTGGGACCAAGTGCCAGGACCTGTTAACCTTTTAGGCTGTTCAGTGTCATAGTGGGACTGGACATTTGTTATTATCTAATGTAACACATTCACTTCCATAAAGACAGAGGTTCACACAGTCAAGGGACCTGCCCATGCTTTCACAGCCAGCTAACAGCAGAGCTAGAAGAGACTAGGTGCTCTGACTCCCAGGCCACCAGATGGCTCTTGGGGATGCTGGGGAGGTCTGTTTCCATGATTGCTGGTCACATTTTGTGAAATTTAATTTTAAAACTAAAGAATGAATTGTCTTAATGGAAATGTGTGGGCAGCATTGGACATCCCAGTGAGCCCTGCATGGTCATTAACCCAGCACCTTGGAAGCAGTACAGAAGGGTAGGAGGTGGCCTCTGGAGACAACTAGCCTGGGTCCAGAAACTGGCTCCATCATGTCCAGCTTTGTGACCGTGGGCCAGTTTCCTAACTTCTCTGTGGTCCAGCCTACCTCTGAGGGCTGTTGTGAGGATTAAATGAAATATAATCTAAGCAAAATATTGAGTATCATTCCAGACACAGAAAAAGAGCTTCATTAATTTTGGCTATTGTAGTAAATGCACAACAGATATATGCTGGATGGATAGATAAAATCCTGTGGTAAGGCATGAATTTGGTATTGTTTTCAATCACCCAGTGTCCCCTGGCTATACTCTGATACATGTAGTGGCAGTAGCCCCAAATATCTGCCATATAGAAGATAAATGACAGTTATATGACTCCTCATATATGACAGTCATATTTGTGTCACAAAAAGACAAGTGTCTTGCCAAGGGTCACACAAATAATGGCAAACTCAGAATTTAAATCTAATTTCCTGAAGCCAAGGCTTAAAGGCTGTTTACTATGAGCAGAAATAGAAGCAATCAATCGAGAGCCATAGAAGGAACATTGCTTAGTTTGCTCTCTCCACTTAAAATCAAGACAGACAAGCCCATTATAAACCTCCTTTACAAAAATTAATACAGGATTCATTCACCTTTAGGCAGTTAAGCCAAATGTTAATAAAAATACATGTTGTAGTATCTGCATGTTGCCAGTGGATGAAGACTGACAGAGTGGACAGAAAGAAAAGTTGAGAAAGAGAGGAAAAGAAACAAGAAGAGGGAGGAAGTGGCCAAAAAGAGGCGTGGAGAGGACCAGAGACAAGTCCAAGCGCGTAAAGAGAGACAAAAGGGGAAAATGACTACTTTTTATGGTACTTCGAATAATTATTTTATTTATTCCTCTCAAAACCCTCTCAGTTAATTCCACTATAATTCCACTTTACAGGTAGAGAAACTGAGGCTTAGCTAGGCTAAATAATATGTCCAGTGTCATTTAGCTAGTAAGCAAGTGGAAGAGCTACATTTCGAAAAGTCTTTCTTTGACTGCAAGGTGCATGTATTTGGCCTTTCTCCCTCCTGGTTTCTTCTTTCTCTTTTTAGTTTTTCTCATCCCCCCACTTTATTCTCTCTTCCTTTTCTCCTTTCTTCCCTCCCTTCCTCCTAACAACAGAGCAGCTTTCGCATCTGGAGGCTTTTTTGCATGCCTCTACCAGAGACTTTAGAGTAAATGTTGTGCTTTTACAGTCATAACCTTCTCTGACCTACCTTGAGAGGTGGGTGGTATTACTTGCCTGACAAACTAGGTGTCAGCTATCCCTCTTCTAGTTCATTCTGCAGCCCCTGTGGCTCTTTATCTGCTCAGAGCAGGACATGTTTTTACAAGTGGGCTGTGGGGTAAGGAGGAGAAACTGAGAGGAAGAAGTTGCTAGCAACCATAGCCTCCTAGGTAAGGGCAGCTAACCCAGCAAAGGCTGTGCTCCCATTGAAGAGAGGGAGCCTGACTTATATCCTAATGTACAGACCGAGGGAGTTCTGAGAGTTGGAGTGAATTTTGATGAGAAACCTAAATCTTAAGAAGCTGTGACAATTTCAGCCTACGCCTTTGCCTATATACCCTCCCCCACCCCCCAAATCAGCTGCTGATTCTGAAATGACATCAAGGTGACATCCCTCCACCCCTTCACTTACTGCATACCCGCAGCTGACTCCCAGAAGACCTCCCTTGACAAGTTGGATCAGGTGATGTTGTGTTCAGGCTGGTACACGAGGGGCAGAACTAATGGGACGTGAATGCCAACGATGATGCATAGGATCTGACAGAAGTAGTTTTTTAAAGTAATGCACTTGCTGCTTAACTATTGCATGCTCACAGTGTATCAGAGACAGCAGGTAGGGGAAGGATGTAGGAGTCTGCAGAGATAGCAAGGAGATGATGGCTCATTGGAAGAGGAGGATGAAGGCAGTTTTGGAGGTTACTGAAGCTTAAAATGCAAACTTCAAAAAGCAGTCACCATGATGAACTGGAAAGAATATGAACTAAAGAACTCCTAATTCTGAGCAAGCTTAAGCAATAGCGTTGCTTCCTTGTTTCATCTGTCAATATTACATCATCCCTGAATCCTGTACCATGGTGATCCCTATTTTACAGATGAGAACATTGAGGCTTAGGTAGGCTAGCTAATTTTCCCACGGTTGCCTTGGGTATTATGGTAATCTCTGCATGTCCTGCGGCATGCCAGCTGTGCAAGAGGAAAGGCAGAGGAGCCGGGAGCGGGCTGAGAGCGAGGCAGACGGTGCCAGTGGTGGCCATGAAGACATGCCAGTGGAGAGGATTCTAGAAGCTGAACTTGCTGTTGAGCCAAAGACGGAATCGTATGGAGACATGAACATGGAGAACTCGGTAGGTGGTCTGAGAACTCCATCCATCTTCCATTTCTTGAGTGGGGTTAGGAGAGGGGGGTGTATTAGAGTCCTAAGATCTGACCCTAAGAATATGTTCCTTTTTTTTTTTTTAAGACAAATGATCCTGTCACCAATATATGCCATGCTGCTGATAAGCAGCTTTTCACCCTTGTTGAATGGGCCAAGCGCATTCCCCACTTCTCTGATCTCACCTTGGAGGACCAGGTCATTTTGCTCAGGGCAGGTAAAACATAATGGGGTTCCTTTCTTCCTGGGGTAATCACCTGCGCTGCTAACTTGAAATTATCTTGGATCCTAAAAGCAAGTAATCTAATGGGCCACAACCCATCCTAGCTGAGAACCATGTTGACGATAGGAAAATCCTATGCAGAGTTGCTCTTTTTAATATTATTTGTAAGATCCTTCCCCAAAACTTACATTCCCAAGTGAAATATTGTTTATTGATGGAGGAACAGAACTTTTTTCCATGCACATTTTACCACGGTCTTATTACATGTGATTTTCAAAGACTGTTAAGTCATTCTTATTGAAAATATCTGAAGCAGTGCCTCATAATTGTTATGAAACTGGCAAATAGATATGTTCCCATTTCACCGATGAGATACGGCCATCCAAAGACTTTTGTTGAAGCTTGTACTAGTTGAATTCCATGGATCTCTTCTTATTTCAAAATTCTATGTGTTATATTCTTGCTTGCCTCCCATTTTGGGGATACAGTGCAGTCCGTCGACATATGCCAAATCTTTTGTCAGTGAGCCGGCAGGAGAATGTCACGAGGATTCGCTGAGCATTGGAAATCAGTCTCCTCTTTCCATCCCCTACTAGATAATGAGCCATCGCTGAGCATTGGCTGAAAGCTACATCCTGTGCTGGGTGCTCCTAAATGATGCCAAAGAAATGAAACTAGGTTTGTCAGGTCCTGGGGGCAGAGACTGCAAGGTGTACTGACTTTATCTACCATGGCAGCTAACATGGTGACTATTACCTGCAAAATGTTCCATCTGTATTTATTGATTGGCTGAAAAAGGGGAAAAAACAGAGCCTTTGCCCTCAAGCTGCCATCCTGAGCTATATTGAAAAGACTGTGGGGGATGTGCAGAGTCACAAGTTAGGAGATCCAAGGTTTAGTTCTTCACTAATTGTCTGCACAGTCTTGAACTAATTCTTAACTTGCATAGATTTCCAGTTCTCCTTTTCTTATGGGGAGAATAATGTCTGCCTTGGATGAATATCAATGAAGCAAGAATGTGGTTGGTTTCCCTCAAGTTCTTCCTCTTACCTTTGCAGGTTGGAATGAGCTGCTGATTGCATCCTTCTCCCACCGCTCGGTTTCCGTGCAGGATGGCATCCTTCTGGCCACGGGTTTGCATGTCCACCGGAGCAGTGCCCATAGTGCTGGGGTCGGCTCCATCTTTGACAGGTACCTCCCTCTCTACTACCTCCAGTGTGTGTGTGTGTGTGTGTGTGTGCGTGTGTGTGTGTGTGTGCACGCGTGTGTACACATGTATAGTGCTTGGGTGTGGGATGAATAGGCCAAATAGCTGCACATGACTAGAAGCAGAGACCATGAAGCATAGGAGAACATGAACCTTGGGAACGAGGGAGGGGTTAAAAGAACGGTTGAGATTACAAGAAGACGGATCCTGTCAGAGGCCAGCATAGTTGCTGGGGAGATGGGAGAACCTGTTAACCCAACGGATTTCCAAAGAAGAAACTGGATCACTGACAGTAAGGTACTAAGTTGAGATGTTGAACTGGTTAGCCTAGGTATTTGGGTTGGGGAGGCCAGTCCTGGATCTGTCTTCAGGCACCTGAGTAAGATGGGCTGAGGTTTTTGCCAGACTCTGCCAGGATCTCTACAACAGGAAGACAACCTCAGCCAGGCAGCCACATACTCCTGGAATTTTGTACCTTAAACCGTGCTAAAGGAAAATTAAGCCATTTAATTTAAATAGATAAATAAAAGAGTGAATATTAATGACTTACAGGTGAGGGAATGAAGAACTGGTTAAGAGGAGTATAAGTGAAAAAATAAGTTTCTCTAACCAATACTAGGACCCTGTTGCCCCTTTCCACCTCTGTCTTAAATAGTTTTCTTGGATCATGTGCATGTCCATTGAAGATGTCTCCACTCCTTCCCTGTCCATTCCCTCAACATGTTCCATATAAAGGCTAACGCTGGCCTTTGGGACCTCAGCCTCTCTTCATGGTGCCTGGAGATATCTACCCTGTCTCTGCATGCTGCCTTTTGTTGTGCTCTTCTTGATATGAAATGCCCTTGCCCAACTCTACCTGTTGATTTTCTATTAATTTCCAAGTCCTGCCTGATGCCTTTCTATCGCTGCCCTTGGGTTCACTCCTTGGTGTTTTCTCAGACTTGTTCATAGTGGTACTTTCAGTGCACTTTGTGTTACTGCTTGTTGTTTCTATTTCTTCAATGAAACCGTGAGCTCCTTCAGTGCAGGGACTGCATCTTGTTCATCTCTGCACCTCTTGTGCCTAGCCTAGCACATCATTTGGAAAAGGGGATGGCTACATGATAAACATTGGTTGAATTTATTTTATTGGACTTTGGCCTTGTACACATGATTTTCTCACCACCTGCTCTTGTTTCCTGTGAACAGAGTTCTGACTGAGCTCGTTTCTAAAATGAAAGACATGCAGATGGATAAATCAGAGTTGGGGTGCTTGCGAGCCATCGTGCTGTTTAATCCAGGTAACTGCGAAGTGGTTAGCTCCACTCCATGGCCTCCAGTGCCCTTACTTTACTCAGTCCTCTAGCTCAGCAGAGTCAAAGAAGGCAGGGCCAGGAATCCTGTGCCTGGAGACTACTCAAGGCCTCCACCCCTACAGCCGTCTTGAGAAGTGTTTTGAAATGGTGTGGAAAGTGAATCAAGTGGGAAAGGCAAGCGATGACAGTGGCCATGGGGTGAGTGGAGGTAGTAAACAGTGATCAGATTCCAGATATATTTTTAGGTAAAGCCAATGGGATAAAGGGTGTGCAAGAAAAAGAGGAATTGAGTACAACTCTCAGGGATTTTTTTCCCCTGAACAATTGGGAAAATAGAGTTTTCCTTTACTCAGATGGTAAAAAGTCCAGGAGGGGCAAGTTGTGAGGGTAGGTGGGTAGGAATCAGGGTTCTGGCCGTGCGCATTGAGGTTTGGGATGGATAGTAGGTATCCAAGCGTAGCTGTCCAGGAAGCAGTTGCTTGTTTCAGTATGGAGTTCAGAGGGGAAGCCAGGAGCAGACATACATATTGGAGAGCTGGCAGCCTCTACCTGGCACATAAGGTCATGCGATTGGGTGAAATCTTTGAGGGAGGGAGTAAAGATTGAGAAGAGAACAGGACTGAGGACAGAGACCTTGGGAATTCCAACATATAAAGTTGGGGAGAAAAGGAAAGGCTAGCAGAAGAGCCTGAGAAAGGGCATTCAGTGAAATAGGGCGAGAGCCTAAAAAGTAGTATCCTGGAAGCCCAGGGAAGAAAAGTGTTTTAATGAGGAAGTGATCAGCTTTGTCAAATGCTGCTGTGGGTCAAGAAAGATGATAGTCAGAATTATATAATGATTTATGCAGACACCTTACCTTCTGAATGAGAGGGTCTGTTCATTGATGAAGGACATGCATTGGTTCTGTTTTTTTATCCCATATCATCACTTAGTCCATGCTTAGCACATAGTAGGCACTCAATAAATATGTAACATTTCCAGAATGCCCTGGATAAAATAAAACTCCCCTTCTCAGAGTTGGGAATGTTTGGCTATAAAGAGTTTAAAATCTGTGTTCTAAGAGTTTATTGGGTAGACTGGGCACAGAAAGGAGAGAGCTAGGGGTGCAAAAGGTGAGCTTTATTAACATCTTTCCTCATCCAGGGTATCCCTAGTTACTCTAGGGAAGGTGACCTGAGTGAATGGGGACAGCCTCTGCAGGAGATGTCACCTGATGTGTGTAGCCATAGGTTAATTAGTTTATCTTTTTCAGATGCCAAGGGTCTGTCCAACCCCTCTGAGGTAGAGACTCTGCGAGAGAAGGTTTACGCTACCCTTGAGGCCTACACCAAGCAGAAGTATCCAGAACAACCAGGCAGGTGAGTGTGTGCTTACACAGGTATCCAGAACAACCAGGCAGGTGAGTGTGTGCTTACACAGGTATCCAGAACAACCAGGCAGGTGAGTGTGTGCTTACACAGGTATCCAGAACAACCAGGCAGGTGAGTGTGTGCTTACACAGGTATCCAGAACAACCAGGCAGGTGAGTGTGTGCTTACACAGGTATCCAGAACAACCAGGCAGGTGAGTGTGTGCTTACACAGGTATCCAGAACAACCAGGCAGGTGAGTGTGTGCTTACACAGGTATCCAGAACAACCAGGCAGGTGAGTGTGTGCTTACACAGGTATCCAGAACAACCAGGCAGGTGAGTGTGTGCTTACACAGGTATCCAGAACAACCAGGCAGGTGAGTGTGTGCTTACACAGGTATCCAGAACAACCAGGCAGGTGAGTGTGTGCTTACACAGGTATCCAGAACAACCAGGCAGGTGAGTGTGTGCTTACAGAATGGTGGTAAAAGTGGCAGCTACTCCCACTCTATCACTTATTAGCACCACATATACAGTAGGCAGTCTCTTCATTTTTTTCAGTGTTGTTTAATCATCATAATCCCAAAGCCACTCAAATGTTCGCTCCATGAGACTAGAGGACTCATCTGCTGCTGATTCTATGAGTTTGCTTGTTCTATTCTTTCAAACCACTGGGATCATACACTATTTGTCCTTTTGTTTCTGGCTTATTTCACCCCACATGATGTTTCCAAGATTCAGCCATCTTATCACATATATTAGGATTTCATTCCTTTTTTACAGTTGAATATATTCCATTATATATATATACCATGTTATATTTATTCATTTTTCAGTTGATGGACACTTGGGTTGTTTCCATCCTTTGGCAATTGTGAATAATGCTGCTATGAACTTCAATGTGCAAATATCTGTTTGAGTCCCTGCTTTCAATGATCTGAGTATATACCAAGTAGAGGGTCATTCCTGGGTCATATGACAGATTAATAGTTAGCTTTTCAGAGGAACTGCCAACTGTCTTCTACAGCAACTTCATTTTTACATTGCCACCAGCAATGAAGGAGTGTTCCTGTTTTTCAGCATGCTCTCCAACCCTAGTTATTTTCTGTTTCTTTAATAGCAGTCATTCTAATGGGCATGGGATGGTATCGCATTGTGGTTTTGATTTGCATTTCCCTGATGGCTAACGATGTTGAGCATCTTTTCATGTGCTTTTTGGCCATTTGTATAAATTCTTTGGAGAGATGTCTGTTCAAATACTTTGCCCATTTTTAAATTGTATTGTTTGTCCTTTCATTGTTAAGTTGAAGGATTTCTTTATATATTCTGGATTTTATCCTTTATCAAACATGTGGTTTCCAAATATTTTCTCCTACTGTGTAGCTCGTCATTTTACTTTCATGATAAAGTTCTTTGAGGAACAAAAATTTTTAATTTTGATGAGGTCCCATTTATCTAATTTTATCTTTTGTTGCTTGTGCTATAGGTGTAAAGTCTAAAAATCTATTGCCTAACACAAGATCCTGATGGTGCTTCCCTGTTTTTTCTTCTGAGTTTGATAGTGCAGACTCTTATATTGAGGTCTTTGGTCCATTTTGAGTTGACTTTTTTGTATGGTGTGAGGTAGCAGCCTTCCTTCTTATTTTTGCAAATGGGTGTCCAGTTTCCCCAGCACTATTTGTTGACCAGACTATTGTTTCCTAATTGAGTGGTCATTATCACCTTGTCAAAAATCAGTTGGCTATAAATGTGAAGGTTGATTTCTGAGCTCTCAGTTCTGTTCTACTGATCTGTCTGTCTGTTCTTGTGTGAGTATCATGCTGTTTTGATTACTGTGGCTTTGTAATATGTTTTAAGATTGGCGAGTGTGAGTCCTCCCACTACATTTTTCTTTTTTCAAGATGGCTTTAGCTATTTTGGGTCCATTATCATTCTCTATAAATTTGATGATTGGCTTTTCCATTTCTGCAAAGAAAGTTGTTGAAATTGTGTTGAATCTTTGAATTGCTTTGAGAAGGATTGACCTCTTAACAATATTTAGTCTTCCCATCCATGAACATGGAATATCCTTCCATTTATTTAGATCTTCTTTAGTTTCTTTTAGCAATGTGTACTAGTTTTCTGCATACAAGTCCTTTACATCTTTGATTATATTTACTCCTAGATATTTGATTCTTTTAGTTGCTACTATGAATGGAAATATTTCTTCTGCCAATTTTTCTTTGCTTGTGTATAGTAACACTACTGATTTCTGGGTGTTTCTCTTTGCTGAATTAATTTATTAGCTCTAGGAACATTGTTGTGGATTTTTCAGGTTTTTCTGCATGTAGGATAATTTCATCTGCAAATAGGGAAAGTTTTACTTCTTCCTCTCCAATTTGAATGCATTTTAATTCTTTTTCATGCCTAACTGCTCTGACATAACTTCCAATACAATGTAGAATAACAGTGGTGACAGTGGGCATCCTTGTCTTCTTCCTCAACTTAGAAGGAAAACTTTCAGTCTTTCAATCATTAAATAGGTTATTAGTTGTGGGCATTGCATATATGCCCTTTATCATGTTGAAATATTTCCCTTTCATTCCTAGTATTCTAAGGGTTTTTATTAGAAAGTGTGCTGTATTTTGTCAAATGCCTTTTGTACATCAATTGAGATGATTGTGTGGTTTTATTCTTTCGTTCTAGTAATGTGCTACACTGCATTAATTTATTTTCAACCTTGCATACCAGGATAAATCCCATTGATCATGATATATAATTCTTTTATAGGGTGGTGGATTCAGTAGTATTTTGTTGAGGTCTTTATATTCATATGGGATAGTTGGCCTGTAATTTTCTTTTCCGGTAATATCTGTGGCTTTGGTATGAGAGAAATGTCGGCCTCATAGAATGAATTAGGGAGTGTTCTCTCCTCTTCAGTTTTTTGAAGGAGTTTGAGTAGAATTAGTGTTAATTCTTCCTGGAGTGTTTTGTAGATTCCCATCTGAAGCTGGGCTTTTCTTTGTTGGGAGGTTTTTGATTACTGGTTCAGTCTCTTCACTTATAATTGGATTGTTAAGATCTTCTGTTTCTTCTTGAGTCAGTGCAGGTAGTTTGTGTGTTTCTGGGAATATGGCCATTTCATCTAGATTTTCTAATTTTTTGATATACAGTTCATAGTGTCCTCTTATAGTCCTTTACATTTCAGTGGAGCCAGTAGTAATGAATCCTTTTCTATTTCTGATTTTTGTCATTTGTGTGCTCTTTTTTTTTTTCCATTGGTCTAGCCAAAGGTTTGTCAGTTTTATTGATCTTTTCAAAAGAATCAGCTTTTGTTTTGTTGATTCTCTCTATTATTTTTTTAATTCTCTATTTCATTTATCTCCACTCCAATTTTTGTTATTTCCTGCTTTCTGCTCGCTTTGTGTTTAGTTTGTTCTTTTACTAGTTCCTTCAGTTTGAGATTAGGTGTCAGATTTGAAATCTTTCTTCTATTTTATCTTTTTTTTTTTTTTTACATGGGCAGGTGTTTCTTCTATTTTAATGTGAGCATTTGGAGCTATAAATTTCCCTCCTAGCAGTGCCTTTGCTGCCTTCTCTAATTTTTGGTGTGTTGTGTTTTCATTTCCTTTTATCTCAAGATATTTCGTTATTTCTCTTGTGATTTCCTCTTCATCCAATTGGTTGTTAAGAGTACTCTATTTAATTTCAACATATTTGTGAATTTTCCATTTCTCTCTCTGTTATTGCTTTCCAGCTTCATCCCATTGTGATGTATGTTCAGTTGCTATTGGGTGAAGTGTACAAAGATATAATGGAATGGAACATCTAGATAGAAGATCAATAAAGAAACAGAAGACTTGAATGACACTATAAACCAACTAGACCTAACAGAGCACTTACGCAATAGCAACTGAACATACATTCTTGTCAAGTGCACATGGGGCATTCTCCAGAATAGACCACATCTTCGGTCACAAAATAAGTCTCAGTAAATTCAAAAATATTTAAATCATACGATGTATCTTCTCCAATCACAATGGGATGAAGCTGGAAAGCAATAACAGAGAGAAATGGAAAATTCACAATATGTTGAAATTAAATAGAGTATTCTTAACAACCAAATGTTTAAGTTCAACCTAGTTATGCCTTCTGCACTTATTAAGCAGCTGCTCTCCATTCTTTAGCCTCATGCTATAACCTGGTAACCTGTATTCTGTATTTCATGTCTATGAGTTTACATATTATAATTAGTTCATATCAGTGAAAGCGTACAATATTTGTCCTTTTGTGTCTGACTTATTTCACTTAACATAATGTCCCCAAAGTTCACCCATGTTGTTGCATGCTTCAGGACTGCATCCCTTCTTACTGCTGAATAAAATTTCATCATGCATATTTATATACCACATTTTGTTTATTCATTCATCAGTTGATGGACACTTGGGTTGTTTCTGTCTTTTGGCAATTGTGAATAATGCCACTATGGACATTGGTGTGCAAATATCTGTTTGGGTCCCTGCTTCCACATCTTCTGGGCATATCCCTAGTAGCAGGATTGCTGGCTCATATGGCAACTCTATACTTAGCTTCTTAAGGAACTGCCAAACCATTCTCCACAGTGGCTGTACCATTTTACATTCCCACCAGTAGTGAATAAGTCTCCCAGTTTCTCTATATCCTTGGCCAACACTTGTAGTTTCCTTTTTGTTTAATAGCAGCCATTCTAGTAGGTGTGAGATGATATCTTATTGTGGTTTTGATGTGCATTTCCCTAATAGCTAGTAAAACTGCTCATCTCTTCATTTGCTTTTAGATTAAGACTGAGATGGTATAATTTAGGAATGCCTTAAGTGTACAATAATAGTGGTTAAATGTACAAATTGAAAAATGTTTTTGCATAAGGGAGAACAAGTGAATGTCAGTATTGCAGGGTGTTGAAAACATGGTATATGGGAAAAAGTACAATCAGTGTAACCTGGGGTCTATAGTCAACAGTAACATTGTAATATATTTCAACTGAATATAGCAAGGGCATTATGCCGAAACTAAATGTCAACAGGCAGGGTGTTGGGAAAGGGGTAGAGATTCTTTGTGGAAGAAAAGAAAATGTCTTCAATAGCATATGGTGGCGAAGACATGTCTGTACACTTAGTCTGGCTTGTATGAAGTGTTAATAAAACTGTTTAAAAATGAACAGAGAGAAATGCTGGGGAAAATGAGGAGAAAGTGATGTTGCTATTCACAGTCAGTAGAGAAATGAGAGGAGCAGCCCCTTGGAGGGCGGTGTCGTGGTTCCACAGGAGGCTAGGGGTGGGGTTGCCTTATGATCCTGCAACCCTGTTGCTCAGTATATACTGGGAGGAACTGAGTGTGGAGACAGGGATGGACATTTGCACACTGGTGTTTCTGGCGGCAGTGTTCCTGATCCACAATGGATGGAGGTGGTCTAAGGGTACAACGACTAGGGAATGGAAAGGGGAAACCATGGTGTGTACACATACAATGGACTACTAAGTGGCCACAAGAAGGAATGAAGTTGTGAGGCATGCAACTAGGTGAATGAAACTTAAGAGCTGTATGATGAATGAAATGCCAGGAAACAAAGACAAATATTATCATGCCTCAGTCATATGGACTAAAAATTCAATGAATTAAAAAAAAAACACAGAGTTAGAAACCCGTGAAGGGGGTGCAGATCAGCTCCAAGTGCCCTGTGGAGGGGATCAGGAAGGGCTCCAAAAGTTTCACCAGTGGCTTCCTGAAGGTAAGCTTCCCTGGCCTGCTCAGCAAATACTGCCCTTCAGTTAATTGTCCCCCATAAGGAAGTGCTGCATCTTTAAAACCCAGCTACCTCCACTTCTGTGCAGGGAAGGCTGAAACAATAGCTTCTCAGAAAACCAGCAATCCAAGATCAGTAATGAAAAGCCCTGATCAGCAATTGGTCATGCCCACCCCATTCTTGGGGAAGAGGATTTTTACATCCCTTTCTGTCATCAGCAGCTAGGCAGGGGCTGGAGCCCATGGTGGCCTGCTGTAAGAGTTGGAGGTGGGTACCAGTACTGACCACGTGGAAAGAGTGATTTCCAGTTCTTCTCCATAATTTATCTGTCTCTTCCTGCCACTCTTCCCTGGATACTGTACAGTGTTCTTCTGGCCTCTGGAGTTCCAGTGTAGTTGTTTCAGTCAGTTCCTGCCTGTTTAAAAGTTGTTTTGATAGGAAAATTGAGTCCTGAAGCTCCTTGCTCTGTCGTCTTCCCTGGAGGTGTCGCTCCCTCATTTTTTTTTTTTACCTTTCAAACAAATGGCCTATTTTATTATTTTTAATCTGCAGCTCTTAATTTTGCATTGTCATTCTCCAAAAGTGTGAATGCAGACATCATTTGTTATAGTGCTGATGCATGGAATATTTGGATAAAAGAATGATAAGCTTGAAAATATATTTTTGAAAGGAACATAGTTACTTTGAGGTGAATTAATAAAAAGAGGAGCATGATAGAGAGGGGGCAGCTCATCAAAAGGCAGAAATCCAGGTACCAAATGATGTTCTCTCTCCCTCATTTTTGAAAGACAGTTTTTCTGGGTGTAGAATTCTAGGCTAGTAACTTTTTCTTTTCAGCAACATTGTGCCATTTCACTGCCTCCTTGTTTCTGTAACCAAATGAGAAATTGGCATTTAATCTTACTGAGGCCCCCCTGTGCATGGCAGATTTGTTTCCCTCTTGTGGCTTTCAGAATTCTCTCCTTATCTTTAGCATTTGACAGTTTAACTGCAATATGTTATAGTATAGGTATATTTGAGCTTATCCTCTTTAGAGTTCATTGAGTATCTTGAATGTGTATTTCATGTCTTTCATTAAATTGGGGAAGTTTTGAGCCAGTATTTCTTTGAGTATTCTCTCTTTCTTCTCCTTCTGGGACTCCCACAATGGATATATTAGTTTGCTTAATGATGTCCCATAGGTTCCTTAGGCTTTGTTTGTTCTTCATTCTTTTTTCCTTAACTGTTTCTTGGACTGAATGATTTCAATTGTCTTGTCTTCAAATTCATGATTCTTTCTTCTGCCAACTCCAGTCTGGTATTTAACCCTTTTAGATAATTTTAAATTTCTAGTATTGTGGTCTTCAGCTCCATTTGGGTCCTTTTCATAATTCCTACCACTTTATTGGTATTCTGTTTGCATTCATCTATCATTTACCTTCATCCTTTAGTTCTTTGTCCATGTTTTCCTTTAGCTCTTTGAGTATATTTAGGAACATTTAGAAAGTATCTGTCTGGTGTGTCCCAGGTCTGGTCCTTGGTGATGGTTCCAATGCTTTAATCTTCTCTTTTGTATGGTCCACTGACTCCTGTTTCTTTGCATGTTTTGGAAGCTTTTGATGAAACCTGACCATTTTGATATTTTAATGTGTTATTGCTGGAATTTACAGCCTGAGGCATATATTCCTTAAGCTTGTATCCTGCTAGTGTTAAAATGAAAATACCTTTCACAGTTTTTGCAGATTAACCTTTGTGAGCATTCTCTTTCAGAGATTAGTCATACAGTGAATTTAGACAATATTTCAAAGCAAAAGCACTGGGTCCTCCCTGGTGCTTTGCACATATGTGTCTTGTCCTGAGCATTCAATGATTCTCCCATTTATGCAGATATGAATGTCCCTTCTACCTTAGGACTGCTTTCTGGACACTGCACTGTATGTCCCACAGCAAGCAAACTATTGACCCAGGCAGTTGTGATTTGACTGTTCTCATATAGCATTCTGTAGAAGAGCTCAGCGCCTTCTCCATGCAGGGAGAATCCCAATTCTGGGATGGCAAGTCTGTATCAAGCATCCTCATGTTCACTGAATACATATTGTGCACAAGCACAAGGAATTCGTAATAATCAGTCTCATGCTCATCTTTTCCCCCAGAATTAGGTCTAAGTTCTGTTTATCTTTTTAAAAATCTCTGTTTTTTCCTAATTATAAAGGCAGTGCATGCTTTGGTATGAAATAAAGACTCTCTCTCTCTCTCTCTCTCTCTATATATATATATATATATTTAATAAAGTAATAAAAGTTCAGTGCAAACTTTTTGGCATCTTTCTTTCCAATATACTTATGTATGTATACATAGAAATATGTATTTGCAGATATGAATTCATATGGTTTGGTGTCCCTTTTTCTTCCATTAGCCATTCTAGGCATTTAATCAGATTATTGAAAAGTACAAAATATATCATTTTTAATGTTTTCTAATATTTCATCAGGTGGATATATCCTAATATATAATCATTCCCCTGTGTGTGATGTTTAAGTTGTTTCTAATGGGTATCACTTTAAAAGCATTAGAACCGGGCTTGTTTGGAAAGAGAGCTGCCAGAGATCTGGGCTTCCTGCAGGCAGCTGGGAGAGATGCCCATTCTTGTTGCTTAAATTCAAGGACAGTGATGCAGAAGCTGGGTCCCTGCATGTTCTCCGGGCCCATCCAGCACAGCCTGGACAGAGAGTGACCTGACCCAGTGTCCATGGAAGTCCCAGTGGGTACAGCAGGCATGTTACTTGGCCCAATCGGCCAGGTAAGGGTATGGAAGGCTGGTCACCTCTGGTTTGCGGAAATGGGTTGAAAAGGATCCTGGCATGCCCAGGTCAGGGTGGTTTTCTCCATAGTGGAGTGCTGCCACTCAGTGGAGACTTCTCAGAAGTACACCTCACGGGGGCTGAGCACTGCTCTTTTTGACTGGAAAGCAGACATCAAAACTCAGGAGGGTGCGGAACTCACACACAGTTTCTTTCACATTAAACAAGTACCTCTGAAGGTGACTCCCACCCCCCTTATTGCCAACATGTGAGAGAGGAATGCGATGCCCCTCCCGTCACTGTGGCTGTTAATGGGACTGTGTTTACTTCTGTTAGCCCTGATCTAAGTCCTAAATCCAGGTGAGCAAAGAGACCAGAATCATGGCATATTTGGCATTTCTTCCTCCCTCCCTCCCTCCTCTCTCTTCTTTCTTGCTTTCTTGTTATGAGCTTATGCATCGTTAGCATTTTGCATGTTGTAAAACTTTGGCATTTACAAAGTAAAAAATCTGTTTTCAGAATTAGTCTCAGTCTAACTTCATGCTTTATAGAGAAGTCATTTCCTATAACTAAATGCATAATACTCTTTAACAGCAGAACCGTGGTTCTCAGGAGCTCAGTCTCCTTCGTCTTTTTTTTTTTTTTTTAAGAGGAGTTCTGAGTTTACAGAAAAACCTTGATAAAATACAGGGTTCCCCTATACCACCCTATTAACATGTTACATAGAGAGTATGGCACATTTTTTACAGTTGATGAAAGCATGTTTTTATAATAGTACTGTTAAATTTAGTTCATAGTTTACCTTAGGGTTCATTGTTTGTGTTGTAAAGTCCAAGATTTAAAAAAAAAATGTATTCTTGCAACATATATACAACCTTAAATTTCCCCCTTTTAACCACATTCAAATATATAATTCAGTGCTGTTAACTACATTCACAATAATGTGTTACCATAACCAACCCAATTACCAAAACTTTTTCTAATCCCAAATAGAAATACTGTACAATGTAAGAATTAACTCCCTGTTCCCTATCCCCACCTTGTCCCCTGCTAACCTGTATTCTAGATTCTGCCTCTATGAGTTTGCTTATTCTAATTGTTTAATATTAGTGAGATCATACAATATTTGTCTGGCTTATTTCACTCAACATTTTATCGTCAAGGTTCATCCATGTTGTCCTATGTATCAGAACTTCATTCTTTTTTATGGCTGAATATTATTCCATTGTGTGTATATATTACATTTTGTTTATTCATTCATTGCTTGATGGACACTTAGGTTACTTCCATCTTTTGTGAATAATGCTTCTGTCAGCATTGGTGTGCAAATATCTGTTCAGTCACTGCTTTTAGTTCTTTAGGGTATATACCTAGAAGTGAAATTGCTGAGTCAGTTGATAACTTTCTGAGGAACTGGGAAATTGTCTTCCACAGCAGCTGTACCATTTTACATTCCACTAGCAATGTAACAACTATCTCTCCACATCCTCTTCAACATTTGTAGTTTTCTGTTTTTTTAATAGTAGCCTTCCCAGTGGGTATGACTAATTACAGATTTTTAAGTATGATGATAGCTGTGGGTTTTTCTTATGTGCCCTTTATCATATTAAGGTTATTTTCTTCTATTCCTAATTTTCTAATATTTTATCAAGAAGGGGTGCTGGATGTTGTCAGATGTCTCTTCTGCATCAATTGAGAGTATCATATGTTTTCTTTTCCCTTTGTTCTGTTAATATGGCATATTACATTAATTTTCTTACGTTGAACCTTCATTGCATAGGATAAATCCCACTTGGTCATGGTGTATAATACTTTTATTGTGCTGTTTAATCATCCTGCTAGTATTTTGTTGGTGAGTTTTGCATTTATTTTTATAAGGGATATTAGTCTGTAATTTTCTTTCCTTGTGGTATCTTTATCTGACTTTGGTATGAGGGCCTTGTAGAATGAGTTAAATAATATTCACTCATCTTCCATTTTTTGGAAAAATTTGAGCAGGACTGGTATTAATTTGAGCAGGACTGGTATTAATTCTCCTTGGAATATTTGATAGAATTCATCTGTTTGATAGAAATCATTGGGCCCTGGGCTTTTCTTTGTTGGGAGGTTTTTGATTACTGGTTCAATCTCTTT
The DNA here is from genome assembly GCF_023851605.1 of Tamandua tetradactyla. NCBI lineage: Eukaryota > Metazoa > Chordata > Mammalia > Pilosa > Myrmecophagidae > Tamandua > Tamandua tetradactyla. The sequence goes on along the minus strand of NC_135330.1, from coordinate 18,659,026 downwards.
ACAAGTTGAGGTCTTCTATTTCTTCTTGAGTTAATCTAAGTAGTTTGTATGTTTCTAGAAATGTGGCCATTTCATCTAGGTTTTCTAATTTGTTGGCATACAGTTCATAGTATCCTCTTATAGTCCTTTTCATTTCAGTGGGATCGGTAGCAATGAGCCCCTTTCTATTTCTGATTTTCGTCATTTGTGTGCTTTTTTCTTCACCACTGTAGCCAAAGGTTTGTCCATTTTATTGAACTTTTCAAAAGAATCAACTTTTGGTTTTGTTGATTCTCTCCGTTGTTTTTTTTTATTATTCTTATTCTCTATTTCATTTATCTCCACTCCTATCTTTGTTATTTCCCTTTTTCTGCTTGCTTTGGATTTAGTTTGTTCTTCTTTTACTAGTTCCTCCAGTTCTGATTTGAAATCTTTCTTCTATTTTAACACAAACATTTGGAGCTATAAATTTCCCTCTTAGCTTCCCCTAATTTTTGGTATGTTATGTTTTCATTTTATTTCATCTCAAGATATTTCCTGATTTCCCTTGTGATTTCCTCTTTAACCAATTGGTTGTTTAAGAATACATTGCTTAAGTTTGACATATTTATAAATTTTCCATTTCTCTCTCTGTTATTGATTTCCAGCATCGTCCTTTGTGGTTGGAGAAGATACATTGTATAATTTAAATATTTTTGAATTTGCTGAAATTTGTTTTGTGACCTAAGATGTGGTCGATCCCGTAGACTGACCCATGTGCACTTGACAAGAATGTGTATTCAGTTGCTGTTGGGTGAAGTGTTCTATGTATGTCTGTTAGGTCTAGTTGGTTTACAGTGTCATTTAGGTCTTCTGTTTCCTTATTGATCTCCTGTCTAGATGTTCTATTCCATTATTGAAAGAGGTGTAAAAATGCCTCCTACAGTTTAATGTAGAAGAGTCTATTTCTCCCTTCAAATCTGTCAATATTTGCTTTATATGTTGTTTACATTTGCTAAAGCTGCTGGCATGCAATATGCCAGAAATGGAATGGCTTTTAAAAAGGGAATTTATTGGGTGGTGCGATGGTGGCTCAGCAGGCAGAATTCTCGCCTGCCATGCCAGAGACCCGGGTTCGATTACCAGTGCCTGCCCACACCAAAAAAAAAAAAAAAAAAAAAGAATTAAAAAGGGATTTTATTAAATTACAAGTTTATATTTCTAAGGCCATAAGTATGTTCAAACTAAGGCATCTGGAGAAAGATACTTTGACTCAAAAAAGGACTCTATCTGTTACATGAAAAGGCATATGGCTGGCATCTTCTGGTCCTTGTTCCCAGTTCCATTGCTTCCGACTTCTGACGCAAGCGATTTCCTTTCTAAAGGTCTGTGGGCCTTCATTTAGCTCCTCTGGGGCAAAACTCTGGCTTGCTTACCATCTCATAAGAAGGCACATGGTTACATCTCCTGGACACTGCATTCCAAATGTCTGTGTCTAGTGTATGCTCCTCTGAAACAACTGTTCTTCAAGTGTCTGCATCTGAGGTTTCTTAAAAATGTTTCCCCTTTTTAAAGGACTCCAGTAAACTGATCCAGACCCAACTTGAATGGGCAGAGTCACATCTCATCTAACCAGAAGGCCACACCCACAATTGGGTGTGCCACATCTCCGTGGAGATGATGTAATCAGAAGGGTTCCTATCCTACAATATTGAATCAGGTTTGAAGGACATGGCTTTTCTGGGGTACACAGCACTTTCAAGCAAGCATATATATTTTGGGGCTCTACTATTGGATACATATATACTTATAATTGTTATGTCTGCTTGAGGAATTGACCCCTTTATCAGTATATAATGACTATCTTTGTCCCTCTCATCAGTTTTTGACTTAAAGTCTATTTTATCTGATATTAGTATAGCTACCCAAGCTCTTTTCTGGTTACTACTTGCATGGAATATTTTTTCCATTCTTTTACTTTCAACCTAATCATGTCTTTGAATTTTAGGTGAGTTTCTTATAAACAGTGTAAAATTATGTCATCTGTTCTACCAATCTCTGCCCTTTTACTGTAGAGTTTAATCCATTTACATTTAAAGTCACTACTGATAATACATTTTCAGTGCATTATCTTCTGTGATTTTGCTATTTAGGCTTTGTGAATTTTATACCTTTTTGCCCTTCAATTCTTCCATTATTTATTTGACTTTTCATATTGTACCATGTTGAATCCTTTCTGATTTTTTTATTTGAATATATTTTTCATGTATTTTCTTTTTGGTTATGATGGGGTTAAAATTTAACATCCTGAATATAGACAATCATATTTGATTAGATACCAGCTTGACTCCCATAGCATTCATACACACTGTTCTTATACCCTTCTGTTACCCCACCTTTTTATGAACTTGTTACAGTTCGTATCTTTGGACATTGTGTGTCCCAAACCATAGGATTAGCACTTTTTTATGCATTTGCATTTCAGCACCTATAGGGAGAAGTAGGGTTAAATACTAAAAAAGTACGGTGTAGATGTACTGGGATTTATAATTATTCATATGGTTTACCTTTACCAGAGGTCTTTCTTTATGCTGCTCTGAAGCACTGTCTAGTGTCCTTTTCTTTTGGCCTAAAGATATCCTTTTAACATTGCTTGTAGAGCAAGTCTAATGATAATGCACTCCTCAGATTTTGTTTATCTTGGAATGTCTTAATCTCTCCCTCATTTTTGAAAGAATGTCTCACTGGATTTTAAATTCTTGGTTGGCAATTATTTTCTCTTAGCACTTTAAGTATTTCAATCCCTGTCTTCTTGCCTCCATGGTTTCTGGTGAGAAATCAACACTTAATCTAATCGGGACTCCCTGGTATATAACATGCTGCTTTCCCCTTGCAGCTTTCAGAACTCTCTCCTTGTCTTTTGCATTCAGCAGTTTGATGGAGTGCGTGAATGTGGTGGGGCCTATTTCTCTTCTTGTTTATCCTGCTTGGTGTTTTCTGGGCTCCTTGGATTTGCATATTAATGTATTTTGCACAGTTTGGGAAGATTTTTGTCATTATTTCTTTGAATATTCTTTCTGCCCCTTTCTTGCTTTCTTCCCATTTGGGACTCCATAACATGTAAACACTTGATGGTGTTCCAGAGATCTTTTAGGCTATTTTCACTTTTTTTTTTTTGCATGGGCAGGCACCGGGAATTGAACCCAGGTCTCCAGCATGGCAGGTGGGAACTCTGCCTGCTGAGCCACTGTGGCCTGCCCTGTTTTCACTTTTTATAATTAGTTTTTCTGTCTGCTCCTCAGCCTGACTCATTTTGATTATATTGTCTTTGAGTTTCACTGATTCTTTCTTCTGCCAGCTCCAATCTGCTTGAAACCCTCCTTGGAATTTTTCATTTCAGTTATTGTAGTCTTCAATTCCAGTGGTTCTGTTTGGTTCCTTTTAAAAATTTCTATCCTCTTTACTAAGACTCTGATATTATTCATTCGTTGTTTTCCTGATATCCTTTAGTTGTTTCTCTGAACTTTCCTTCATCTAGTATTTTAGAGATCATTCTTCAAAGTCTTTGGTGTATGCACAGTCTTGTCTTCTCTGTTGCTGTTTTCTGGCTTTTTGTCCTCTTCTTTGCATGAGTCTTCATTTCCTGTGTCTTTTTACATCTTGTACTCTTTTGTTACATACTGTACATATTGTTATTTTAAAAACATAACTCTGGGATTTATTCCTTAAGATGTCTGCTTCTTTAGTTTTGATCCTGATAGGATTATGACAGATTTTCTTGAGTGTCAAGGACTAACAAAACCAAGCAAACCTAAGGAAAAAACTCCTTTCACCATCTTTGCAAATTGGCTTTATGTTGACTGGCTCTTTCCCCCAGAGTTCAACCCTTCTATGGAGAATTTCAACCCAAGGGAAGTGTGAAGTGCAGGGTCTGTCCTGTCCTTTCTGGACCTGAGTTTTGTCCTGGGCTTGTGCTTTTAGAGGCATAAGTAGTTCTTCTGTTAATAGGAATTTAAATGCCCCTCAGTGTCCTAGCAAAGAAATATTCCTACTTATCTGGGTATTTTTCTGTAGAACTTAATGCCAGTAAGTCTTTGCTCCAGGCTATCCAACTCAGTTGTTTCTTACTCTGCTTTTCTGTCTCCATCTGCTTTAGCCTAAAGGATAAATTCTTCTGGGGGCGCATGACAGAAAAGATTCTCTGAAGTCAGTTTTTCCCAGCACACACAAGGCCAGGGACCCCACAAAAGGAGCGCCAGCCACCGAGTTCCAGATTGTGCTGGAGAAGACATGAAAGAGGGGCCAGGAAGGGCAGCAGGAGTTTTTCCCGTGGCTCTCCAAAGCGGTGCTTTTTTGACTCAGCACCTGCCCAGCAAATGCAGCCCCTCAGCTGTCCTCTGCAGTTCTGAGGACACTTGCCGTGTTTAAGTCTCCTCTGCCGCCTTTCTCCGGGTGGGTTGGAACATTGGCCACCCTCAGAGCCGGGCCCCCAGTGACCTGAAGTACCTCATCAAAAGCAGTGATTAGTGCTCAGACTGTATTTCCCCATATCTTGGGGAAATGGGTTTATAAGTTCCCCTCTGGCACCAGCAAGCTGTGCCAGTACCTTCCTGCTACCTGCCATACAGCTGGGGGGTGGGTGACAGTTGCTTCCACATGAAAAGCACAGTTCAGTGGTATGTTCCACTATTTACCAGTTTCTTCCTCCTGCTCTCCTCTGGGTGCTGCACGGTGTTCTGTTGAACTCCAGAGTTTAAAAACAGTCTGTTCAGACAGTTCCTGCCTGTTTAATAGTTGTTCGGGTGGAGGGACTGATTCCTGGAGCTTCTTTCCCCACCATCTTCCCGCAATCCTCTGGCCTCCTTATTCTTTATCTAGCTGCCTCTTCACTGCTCCGTACTCCCATATGATGCCCTCAAATACTTTATATATGAAAACTTTCGAAGTTTTGTGTTGGCATTGGTGTAGACCTTTAATTTCTCCATGTGGAGAACTGACTCCTACTTTTTTGGGATGGTGTGATTTTATTCTTCTTATATTGCCACATTTCCTTAATATAATGTGGCATGAATATAGGAATATACACATTTTCAAGGGACGTTTGAATTCCAATTTGAAACTTTTTGTGCAATTAAGGTTGTGATGCCCAGTACAGCTCCAACCCAAACCAGTAATCTCCAATTTAGAACTGTAGTGACTAACATGACTTTGGTCCTGGTGCTTTTTATTGGAAGTTGTGAGTAGAGCTGGTTGATTTCCAGTTATCATTAGTAACATTAAAAATAGGCTTCATTGGCAAAAGGATTTTGAGAAATGAAGAAGGGCCACAGAGGAAGAATGAAAGATGTCACAGATTGAGTGTCCTAAGAGGACATGCAGATGTGAGACTAATTCTTTCACACACTGGTCTCTCTCTTTTCTGAACCTCAAAAACCATGGCCCTCAGTTATAACAGAGTGTGTACACATGTGTGAGAGAATGTGTGTGCACATACGTGTGTGAAAATGTGTGTTTGAGATCGTGAGTGTGTTTTTCATGCATGTGTGTATGTGAGGATGTGTATATATGTGTATGAGTAAATGTGCAAGCTGCGTCAAGGTGTGTATGTGTGAGTGTGTGAGGCTGTGTGCATGCACATACATGTATGAGTATGTAGAAGAGTGAATGAGGGTGTGTGCAGATGTGTGCATGAATGTATGTGTGTATTAGCCCTCAAAATAGACTATGGGCTTTTCACGGACAGAGACTGCTGTTTTCAATCTTCTTATCTTCATAACATAAAGGTAAGCCGAGTCAGAAACTGATCATAAAAATTAGTAATTTGAGGTGACATTGCCTAAAGAGACTTTCATGGGAGGGGAAAAGCACTGCTGCCTGAGGGCAGGGACTACTCCTGCTCTTGCTTATCTTTGTACCCCAGAACCTGTGGTAATGCCTGCTGTATAAATGCTACTCAAAAATGTTCACCTAAGAGTAATAGATAACACATGTTCAGAGGCTGTGTTATGTCAAGCTGTGTTCTAGCAGTGTTTCAGCAAACCGTCCTGGGTGTGGGGAATGTAAGGGATGCTCAGCAGTAAGGGGTGGAGATCTGAGTCCACCTGTGCAGTCCAGCTCTTCCTCTAAGCCACCATGAATGGGGGGAGCTGAAGGCAATCCTGGGACATGGACCCAGAATTCAAGATTCTCAAGAGGCCAAGTCATTCAGCTTCCACCTGTAAGAAGATGAGCTACCCCTTTGACTTATTTTTGAAGTTCCCTAGAAATTCTCTAACTCCCTGTATCTCTTTCCAGGCTCTATATCACTATTGTTTGAGAACAGATGAACTGCCAGCCTCCTGCCAGTAGATGCTGCCGCCCTTCCCTGTTCCCTGATGCTTCTTTAGTTTCCCTGCAGGTTTGCCAAGCTGCTGCTTCGCCTCCCAGCCCTGCGCTCCATTGGCCTGAAATGCCTGGAGCACCTCTTCTTCTTCAAGCTCATCGGGGACACGCCCATTGACACCTTCCTCATGGAGATGTTGGAAACTCCACTGCAGATCACCTGAGCCAAGCGCAGCCTCCCCACCCAGGATCAGCCCTGGGCAGACGTGTGTGGACCTCTGCCCTGCACACTCTCCTCCTCCACCTCCCACCCTGCCCCTTCCTGCTCCTCAGATGTGATGCTTATAATAAAGAAACTCTTTCTATATATGAAAGTTTCATAGGTGGAGTTTTGTATGGATATTAAACATAACCCTTCTTTGCTATTTAAGGGGCTGGAGGTCTTTCTGGAAGTTCTTGGAAAACTAACCAAACCTCTGTACATAACTTTGGATTAAATTATTTTTTCAGTTGGCCATGGAAAGCAGACAAACAAATAATAAAATATGTGATATTGGCACTGCTTGGAGCACAGGATGTATTATTATGCTGCCAGGAAGACATCTCAGATGTGGGAGAGAGGTCTTCTGGGGCTGGGGGTGGAGAATGGAGCTGGATTCCAGAGACAGTGAATCTCACAGCTAGATGCCTCAGTCAGAGCTGGGCTTGGTGGTCCAGCCAACTCTTCCCTGTCTATTTGGTCAGCTTGGGTTTTTTGTTGGTTTTTTTTTTCCCTCTTCTAGGAATAAGGAGCAGAGACAGCCTTGTCCTCATTGGAGACAATTGAGCTTAAGGCCAAGAGAAGATGTTCTCCTGATGAGGGAAAAGTCTTGGTTCCTGGGAGTTAGTGGGAGGTGGTAACAGAACCAGCAACAACATCAAAATCACCAGGGCACACCCAATTTACTTCCTGTGATTATCTAACTCTACGCAGCCTTTCTATAAATGTGAAAGAGACAAAGTCTCTTCCAATCTGCAGCCTCGGATCTCAGGGTTTATCTGGTGGTCTTAGATCTTTACTGTGCTAGACAGTGAGCCCTGGAGAGCAGGCACTGCATCTGACCACGGCCAGTCTATACAGGTCATCTTCAAGCCACTTTCTTGCCATCCACAGGAAAAGGATTGGACAGATAAACCAATCTATGCTGAATATGATTTGCATCGTAGGGACGTAGAGTGTACAACCTGAACAACCACACATGGCAGCCCCGCTTACCCTTCTCCATACCACCAGAATGACCGAGGGCCTGCCCACAGGGGGCACACAGTAAATTTCCCATCAACACCTTGTCCTCTCAGAAAACCCCAGGGTTAATTCATCAAGTCCAAATACCTCCATCAGTGCTCATATAATTTTGGAGAAACTGATTACTTTATTATGAAAAAGTTAAGGTATCCCTTAGCCTTGGACATCAAACAATGAGATGAAAACCTTAATTCTGCTGCATTTTTATTTTCATTTTTAATGTACATTTAATGTGAACCGTGATGAAAATGGCTGGTGGAGGAAGGGCAAACTTAAGTTTAATTGTAGCCTCCCTGACTTCTCTTAGTTCAGTGGACACAATCAGCTCCATTGCCTGCGACATGATTAGGGCTTCCAGAGAAAACCATTGCCCCACTCCGCCCCCACCACTGGTTGTAACCTGAGTCCCATTTCAATCTTGGATGCCTTCCTCAGCCCTTGCCTGAAGCCAAATAGAAGGCTGGTCAAGGCCCAGCAGGGTCTCTTCATGTGTGTCAGGCCTGGTGTTCACCATAATTGCTGTTACAGAACTGTGTGGAGCATCCACAGAGCTCAGCAGGAGCAGGTAGCCCTCTCCTCACAGCCGTCCCAGGACTTTCATTCCGGGCCCCAAAGACTGCCTTCTTCCTGACCTGTCTCCCTCACCCCCAGGCCACGCCGCTGGGCGGCTCTTCTGCCCCAGCTGGAAAGAGATTTAATCTTCCCTAAGGCCCAGCCTCCATAGAGTCTCCAACAGGCCTTGATGGCCCATGTCTCTGAAGAGAGGGACCCTTCCTCATTCAGCTCAGCTCACCAACAAGCAACAACGTTTCGGAGGGGAAGCAGATTGTCCAGGCCATGGTGACTAATTTTTCTGGGTTCTACATGGCCTATACTCAGCCTAATTTACATAGATAACAAAAGAGCGGGATTCAGCCATGTTTCCCACAGGATTTTCAAGGCTCCCGGGCGCTTGGCTTCTTGGTGAAAAGTGTATAGATTCTGGGCATAGACAGCCAGAGCCTGGCGCTGGGGTCTACCAGCTGGTAGTGTTGTGTTAGAGGAAGATGGCTTAACCTCTCTGAGTCTCAGTTCCTTCCCTTATCTGTGAAAATCAGAGAATCACCATGCCCACATGTGTAGCCCAGTGTGAAGAGCATGTGCTTTGTCACAAGACAGACTTGGTTTGCGTCCTGGCTTTGCCACTCACAATAGATTTATGCCTTACTAAGCCTCAATTTCCTGATCTGTAAAATGGAGGGATGACATTACTCCCCCACAGGATTCCTGTGAGGATTCTATGGGATAACGTGCGTGAAGCTCTCAGCTGATCGGCAGAGAAGGTGGACAAAGATATACCGTTTACTTTCTTCTAAAGTGAGATTGTTGTAGAACTTAATTTTTAAGACCATGGACAGATTATCCAATGCACCTTACAAGGAATCAAAATGTGCCGGTTTCCAGGGGCTGGGGTGAGGGTAAGGAATGGGGAGTTCATACCTAAATGAGGCGGTTTCTATTTGGGTTGATGGACAAGTTTTGGTCACGGAGGGTGGTGATGGCAGCACCACACTGTGAGCATAATTCACAGCCCTGAGTTATGTACTTGAATATGGTTAACAGGAGAAATTTTAGGCTATATATATGGTACCAGAATAAAAATATAGAAAATCAACACACGACTGTACAACGCAGTTAATCCTAATGTAAACCATCAACCGTGGTTAATAGTACAATTATAAAATATTCTTTCATCAATTGTAACAAATGTACCACACTCGTGTAAGGTGTTCCTAATAGGGGGGTATATGGAAATTGTGCTGTCTGTATGATTTTTCTGTGAACCTACAACTTCTCTAATAAAAAAGAAAAAAAGGTCTGCATTTGAGTTCTGGCTTAACACTTTTCCCAGTCTGTATCTTCATTAACAAGATGGGAAGAGAAAGCAGCCCCCTTACCTAACAGTGCTGACCATGGCATGGGGGGGGGAGGCTTGTGTCAGCTGTGATGCCTACACATGTGTACGGGGCTTTGAAACTGCAGCGCCTATAATCTGATTCAAATTGGTGACTAAGTAACCCAGGAAAGTGCCGTGGTAACAAATAAAGGTTCTGGGGTCAGCGCAGCTGGCCTTGAATAAAATTCTGCCACTGATTGCTGAGCGACCTCTGAAACCTCAATCTTCTACTTTGCAAACTAGGGATAAAGAGGGAATTAGAGGAGATGATCTGTGGAAGATAGGTAGAACTGTGCCCCAAACAGGGTGAACTTGCAATGAATTTTAGTTACAGTATTTATGATTATTGATCCAAATATTTTCCACATTCTTCTAATTCTGAAAAGAAAGTCCTAAGCCCTGTGGAGAAGTTTACTTCCCATAACCTAACTTCTTTCCCTACCCTCTTATTCTTTAGCCTGACAGCTCCCCACCCATTAACCTCCCTCCTCAGATATAAATAATCAGTGAAATATGCTCCCCTGTGTTCTTCAGAGAGTTGGTGTGGAAATTCAATGGGAAAATTTCACGACAGCACTTTGCACACTTTTTTTTTTTACTTTGTACACTCTTAAGGATTATTAATAAAGTATCATTTGCACAGTAACTATTTCTTGGCCTTGCCTACTCCTGTCTGTATCATTCAGTGAAATCAACCAAACTATATTTGATTATAATTTTATGCTACCGCCTGGCACAAAAACTTTCAATGACTTCCTCTTGTCTCTTAGGCAGTGGCCCTCACCAGGGGGCATCTGGCAATGTCTGGAGGCCTTGTTGACTGTCAGTCTGGGGAGTTTTACTGGGTAGAGGCCAGGGCTGCTGCTAAGTGTCTGTACTTGTACTGCACAAGGACAACCTCACAACCAAGAACTACACAGCCCGACCGTCCATAGTGCTGAGACCAAGAAACTGCTATAAAGCGATAGCATAGTTAATGGAACAGAATTGAATGGAACTTTCCTATTATTTTGAAAATTTGGCTAAAGCTCCAAGCTGAGACAAGGCGGGGCCCTCATATTCTAAAAAGGAGCTACTAGATGCATCCACACAGGGCTTATTTAGATGGGTGAGCTGGTTCTGGGACTTTCAGCTCACCATGCTTCCTGAGCCTGTACTCATAGAAGGTTGAAGTTCAAGAAGAGAGTTCCTTGGAATAAGTTGTCCCTGGGTGGCAGGACTGTGGCTTTACCCACTAGAGAGCCCAAGGGGAAGGAGAAGCCCCTATGCCCCAGCCCAATGAGGGGACGCAAAAGAAACACTCATTGTCATCTAAACCGGGCAGAAGGGAAGACTGGTCCCTCCCTGCCTGCTGGATGCTGGCTCATGAAAGAAGCACACAGCCCCCCACCCCCCTCATGGCAAGGGCAGTGAGGAAGTGCTTGGGAGGGCTTGGCATATGGCCTCTTGAGTTTGGGGACAACTGAGATCATAGAGACTGATGCTCCTTCTTCACTGGAGAATCTGGGAGACTGGATGCCACCTTGAGGATGATAGTGGGCAAGGAAAGAGAGCGGCAGTGCATGCTCCAGCCCCAGCCCTCGGTTTGGCCAGGACGTGGGCTTTTCTGTGGGCCAACTGGAGACCCTGGAAGGAAGTTGTACGTAGACTATCCTGACGATACCAAGCCCAAGTTAATAGTCTCTCAGGGAAAAGGAACCCCAGTGCTAAGAGGCTGTGTGATGATTTGTTATGGGAAGTTACTAAGGGAGCAAACAGAGGAGGTTGACTTCATTGTTGGCATGAGGCCAAGCAGAGCGTGCATTGTTCAAACCTGGTTACTGCACAGTGAACATTTCTCCACGTGGCCTCCTGACGGACCCACCATGTACCCCGAAGAAGAGCCATCTGATAGGAACTTGCCACATGGAAGGCTAGACAGCACCAGGTTCTTAGGAGTTTGTCCCTTTTTCCCCATTCTTCTTCAATGGCCCAATTTTCTAATGGAGAGAGGGAAGGAAGACCCAAAAGAGGAAGGAGTGACAGAAGGTAGGGGAGGAAAAAAGAATGACCACATTTGACTTCACCAACACAGGTAGGTACCTGAGCCATAGGTCAGGCTTGACAGCACGAAGCTTTGACTTAGATGTAAGAATGATATTTGGATTAGATTGGAGTTTTTAACCACCAAAATGAGAAATTTTGAGGTATACCTGAGATACAATCAAAGGACAAGGAGGGGAGATACCACAGAGCAGTTTTTTTTTCTTTCATTATTGAGATTTCATTTGTTGTTTTGAAGATCAGTACACAGACACTATGAACAGACACTTTATACGATTCTTAATGTATGTGCTGAGAATCTCAAATGCCATGTAGTTGTCATTTTTTTCCTAAAGTTATTCCAGAGACTTCCCAGCTTAAATTTGGAGGCAAGTTTTCCTGAAGAGGATATTAAGTACCACCAATATCTTCAAAAGTTGACAATCATAAGTCCCACTAATTCACAATTTAATATCATATACCCTTCAACCCCCATTTCCAATCTTTCATAGACTATAAAAAAATTATTAGGAAACTTGAAGCCCACGGCCGAGGATGTGAATGCAGTGCTCCCAGTTCTAACAGGGAGAGCCGGATCAGGGAGGAGATTTAAGAGACAATTCTATTAAAAAAAAAAAAAAAAAAGCCAAAACCGTGGGAATAGACATTTAAAATGTTCAACACATATTAAGTGTCTGACTGTGACCCCAAATTGTGATTTGCATGCTTTGTATTAAAGGGTATAAAACCTGCTTGGGCGCTCCCCACTGTGGAATGTTAATTTGACATCCAGGAGAGAGCCTCCCATAACTCAATATCCCACTATTTTCTGGTTGTACCCCAAAACAAGCAATCAGCAAATGATTTCCCCTCTTAAAAAAAAAAGCATTGACACTTAAAAATGGGACAAGATAAGATGCCAATCTCCTTCTTAACAATGTTTCTTCTAAAGCTACTAAAAAACTTGCATTTCAAAATGGTTGATAAATATGTTCCTCTGGATTGCCCAGGAAGGGAGAAACATGGGTGACTAATTAATTAATCAGACTTGGCTTCTTTCTCTGCTGCTTCATCGGAGCCTGGACTATTCTCATTTCTAGTTTCTGCATTTTCTGCAGGTAGATCTTTAGTTTCTTGGCTAGCCACCTCAGCTTTCCCTTTGCTCCCCTTTTCCCTTTTGGTTGCACTTCTTTGTCTCAAGATTTATCCTTTTCCTGCTGCCTTTTGGCTTGTCTCCATTTTGGAGCAGGTTTACCTGACATCCTCGCTGACCTCCTCCTGGGCTCCTCCCTGCCGGCCCCTTCAGCCCAGCTGAGCTTCCACTCGGGAATCTTGGCCACAGAGTGGACACGGGACGGGCACTGCTGGCCGCGGAGTGCGAGAACCTTCGCAAAGCTGGGCTGCCACCACCCAAGCTCCACAGAGCAGTCTTGAAGGCTGGAAGAAGAGAAAACTTTTTCCTGTTTGCATTCCACTGAATTTAGATGGTTCATTAGTAAAAACTGGGGCTCCCACCTCAGGCATTGATTTGGTCTTCTTTGCTTACCAACCTCTCAACTTGGGCCATATTTTTCCAATTCGCCCTTTGGACTGAGCCAATATGGCCTGTCGCAGCCCATCAAACCAATGTGCCTCAGTTATAATGATTTAGCTTTGCCTGAGATAAGCCTAGGCTTTTAGCAGGATGATGAAAGCTCCACATAGCTAGACCTCAAAGAAAAACTTCCCAGCTTGCTTTCTTCACACATCCCATTGCCCACTCACCTATGGCTGGTTCGGTTATTTCTCAAATACCTGCTGCCTGGGTGTGTGCTCAGGCTGTCCTCTGCCCGAGCAGACATCTGCACTGTCTGTACCTGTCCCAGCCCTGCTCAACCCTTAAGGCCAGCTCAGATGCCAGCATCTCTATGCCGTTTTTCCTTAGCTCCCTATCTCTGGAATGTTCTCATTATGCTGTTGCCTCCATTTGAAACACATTTAGCTCTGTACTTTGCATAATTGACGAGTTGTATAATACTATCAACCTTATTTTGTAAACTCCTTAGGAGCAGGGAGCATGTCTGATTCCACTGTGAATCCACAACTCTGAGGGGACTGCCCAACCTAAAGTTGGCATTCAGTAGATGCTTAGGTATTAATTGATACCTCCGGGAACCAATAGATGGAAAACCCAGTGCAAGTAGCAGAGTATCACAGCAACTGCAGGAGCCTCCCCAGAGGAGCCATGAGCCAGAAATCAAACTTGGGTAGACTGTTAGAAAAGAGAAAGTCTCCGCGGCCTGCCAAGTTACTCTTTATGGGGTCAGTGGGTAGTGACCGAGGAAGTCGAGGCATTTTCTCTGCCTTCAGCAAACCTGTAATTGAGAAAAGCAAAAAGCACAAGGATCAAGTGGTACTAAGAAATGATATGTCTGTCGCATGCGATCTTAATCTGGCCTCAGAGAAGTAGGCTAGGGAGTTAAGGTTACCTTTATTTTAAAGATGAAGAAACTAAGACTGGAGAGATTAAATGACATTTGCCCCAGGACAAATGGTTGGTAAGTGGCAGCACTGAGGGACTCAGGACAAGAGTCACTAAACTCCAAGACGTCTGAGTTTAGGTCTTCATCTAACTCTTTAGATTTGATGTCCAAGAAATACTTGTAGATGGAGGGATTGCTGTGCACAACAGCAAACGTAAAGCAATAAGGAAGGTTTTCTTTTTAAAATAAATGGAACTTGGAAAAATAAACCAACACTTAGCTTCAAAATAGCCTTCAAGAATTTTACTGCAATGGTGTTTCCTTTGGCTATTTGTCTCTAGAGCTGGTTTAGAGGTCACCTAAGAAAAATGATCTCATCATTTTATATTAAAATCTCATTAAGTAACAACAGCTACAATAATAATATACGTGACCCAGATTCACCCACCACCAACATCCACCAAGAATCACCAAATACCAGGCCCGGGGCTGCCTGTCTTCAGCCCCCAGCTTTATTTCCTCCATTATTTCATGGACTTGGCTTTGAATGACTTTTGGCTGTTTCCAAAAATCGAATCTACCCTCTAAGGATGCGAATTTGCCACCGCTGACGTAATCATGGGGCTGGGGTTGCTCAGGCTCTGAAGACTCCTCCCTCCAAATGATTGCAGGGTGTCAGGCAATTAACCAGTAATGCCCTCTCAGCAGGATGAAGTGAGGGCCCCCTCCGCACCCCCGCCCCCATCTGGGGTTACCTTAGGACATAACCAGGAAAGGCTGAGTAGTGAGTGGAATGGAAAGTGCAAAATATCCCTTTTCCTCTAAGACTGGCAGGATTTGGGAAAAAGAGCCTTGGTTAGCTGGGAGGAGAGAGTTGGAGACCTAAATTCGTTCCCAGCCAGGGAAGAGTAGCTTTCATTCCTCTTCATGGAAAACTCCACGGAAATGTCTCCTGTGACACTGTTGGAGCACAGAGCCATGTCTGACCACAGAGGAATTGGCCCAGGCCCAGATATCCCAGGGGAGGTTCTGCAGCTGTGGAGCCAAACTTGCAACCCGCCCATCCTTAGTGGGACAATTTGTGCAGAGCGATTGTTAGGCAAGGGTGCCCTCTGCTGCCAGCTCGGGGCATTACACTAACTACCCAGGGAAGCGGCTTGCCGGGAAGCTTCATAGGGATGGGATTTTAAAGATCGAAAACAAAAAGCAGAGTTTTAAAAATGGGCCTCAAATAATCGGAGGCCCTGGCCAGATACTTCTGAAAAGATAACACTCAATGGAATGTTTGCTTCAGAATCTGGGAAAATGGATTCATTAGAGGAATCTCAGGGAAGAAAGGATGATTCACAAGATGGCAGAGAAACAGCCTCCCGAGTGGGGTCGCTGCTGGGAACGAGAAATCGTCTCATCTGCCATCCTGCCTCTTTAGGAAAGGGGAAGCAGTCCTGTCGTAGTTAAATCACCAGAATTACCTACAAAGCCGATGGAAAATGCCACATCCTGATGGGTTCTTTACAGCTGGTCACAACTGTGTCTAATAATAGCTGTTCCCATGGCAACAATTCGACTTCATTCTCAGAGAGAGAAAATCTGGGACTTTTGAGGAGGGCTGAATGTGAGTTGTCAGTGGCACTACATTTTAGGAAAACATCCTATTGATTCCTCCCCCCACCCCCACCCCCAGCAAAGAGAGAACAGACAGAAAGGACCCCAGGAGAGCGCTGGCTACGGGTAGGTGGTGGTGTATATTGTAAAAGTGCTACATCAGCCCTTCGCAAATTTGCAGAGCCAAATCTGGGCATTCAAAGCAAGCACCCCCAGAAACAAGGCGACTAGCTATACTGACTTCAGGTCAGCGGTGGAAAGAGCAGGAGTCAAGCAGTCAGAAGCCTGGGTTGGGGTTGGGGTGGCGCAGGCGTTAGCTGTCGGACCTTGTCTGACCTTGGGGACTCCACCGGGTCTCTCAGGGCTTCAGATTCCTTCTTGGCAAAATCAAAGATTCTGACTGGCTCACCTCACTGAGTCCACAGTGTCCTTTGGAAACTGGCTTACCTTACATGAAAGCGAAGGGATCACCCTGAGCTCTCAGCACAGGGTTCACAGAAAACCCCCAAAGATGATTTTCATTAGATATTTCAGAATCGGGGTGCTTAAACAAACAACTGAAAAAATTTTAAATTATTAATTGTGCAACTGCTGTATATAATGGTTTCTAACCCAAAGTACACAGAATTGAATTTATCCTTCTCAGTTCGTGGCAAACTGACCATTTAAAGTTTCTCTTTTGTTTAGTTTTTTCCCTTTCAGCCTTATCCCATGGTCTATATCCCTCAAAGGTGCTCACTTCTTATGTATTTGTAGTAGGTCCTTGAAAATCCAGTATTCAGATGTTTATTTACACATATGTCCTCCATGGAAATTATATAATACTGTTTGGCGTGTGTAGGTTTAATTTTTTAACATCTTGCGTTGATGTGGCACGTTTGTTACAACGGATGAAAGCACATTTTTGTAATTGGTCTGTTAACTATAATCCATGGCTTTATTTACAGTTCACTGTGCTTACATGTTTTAAAAATGTACATGAATGATTTTCTTTAATCAATTTCCTTTTGATTCTTTTCTGGTTTTATTCTGCACCGTGTTTCGAGATCTTTCGATGATGCTCTATGTAAATCTAGTCAGTCCCATCCGATTGCTGCATGGTATTCCATCAATGCCTGGGCAGGCTGCAGTTCTTTGCCATAAAAGGCATTTGTGCACATATCCATCCACCTCCATATATATATATAGCCTTTGCCCATTTTTCTATTATGTTTCTTGACTTTTTCTTGTTGATTGGCAGGAGTTCCTTAAATATTTTATATAATACACCTTTGAAAGCTATAGATGCTGCAAATATTTTCTCCCAATCTAGTACCTATCTATTTACTTGGACAGAATCTTACAATTTTGAGGTGGTCAAGTCCATCAGTTTCCTACTTTTTGGTTTGCAACTTTGGAGTCTGGAGTGTTCTTGGAGAAACTTCCTTCATCCCAAGTTTCCAGAAATATTTTCTCATTCTAAGGTAGCTAGGAGATTGACCTAGCAAAAGGGTACAAGACCTTTGTGGAGAGTGATTTAGACCCCATTAATATGTATTTTAAAATACCTAAATCAATGGAGACACATGCAATGTCCCTGGATGGGGCTACTTGATTTCTGAAGTATAATTTCTCACAAAGTTAATTCAAAAATTCAATGAAATTCCAATAAAAATTAGAATACATTTTGGACAAATTGTTTCTAGAAATCCACATGACAGAATAAGCTCCATGATGGCAAATGAATTTTTTAAAAAATAGAGCAAATAAGGGAGAAATGCCTTACTAGATACTAAGATATAACGCAAAGCTGCTGCAGTTCACTCAGCACGGTGCGGGCACAGGAGCATACAACTGGAACAGAATTCCAGCATAGACCCGTGTACCTAGGAGAATTTGATAACAATGGCACAAACAGCAGAGTATGGATTCACAATACGAAGAAAAATAAAGTGGGTTCCTACTTCATACGGTTAAGTATGGGATGGACTAAAACCCTACATGTGAAGATAAAACCCTAAAGCCAAGAGAAGAAAATGCTAATAGTTTTTTATCTGAATTTGGTCAGGGTAAATATAGTAGTTTGGAAATGGGTAGACTTCTATGTGTGAGCTATAATGGGCATAAAAGATAATATAGCTAATATTTATTGAGTACTTTTCATTTGGGAAGCATTTAAACTAGTTACTTTACAAGCATTATACCTCGCAATCATTTTTTAACAACTCTATAAAATAGGGATTGAGGTGTGGCTGCCGGCCGTATACCATTCATTCTCTCCCTACTTCAAAGTGATAGACAATAGACCCAAAAGCCAAATGGGGATCAAAGAATTTGCTCTGTAAAGGATAGATTTGGCCTGGAGAACTTGAAATGCTCTCCTAACCTCCTTTCTTCCTGAATTCAAGACTCCCGGGTCCACATGCCGGGTTGACCTGATTTCCTCACTGTTTCCCGGGTGGGGAAGCTGGAGAATAGGGCTCCTCCTGTGGTGTGAACGGCCCTCCCAGGGGCCTTTGGAGCCCATGGCTCACTGCACGTGGACACCTGTGGGTTCAGGCAGCAGGTCAGACCTGGACCCATCCATTCACCAAAGGAAGACTCAAGGCTTGGCAGGTGTCTGCTCTCCCCAGCTTCACTACTCAGACCAGTTACCTCTCCTCCTATGACAGGGAAGTGACACGGTGGAGAAGGGAAGCTGAAGGGTTTCTCCCAGGGCTTCTATCTCCCATAGAGAGGCAAAAGTCTTTAATCTTTGGACAGGTAGGAATGTGAATTTAGGAAGAGAAAAGAATTAAGTCAAAACCTTTCATTGGGTAATCTTAATACCTTCATAGTCCAGTTGAGAAGAATTGGACTCAGAGAGGTTGAGTAACTCACCCACAGTCACACAGGAAGAGGCAGAGCCAGGATTTAAAACCAGACTATAGAATCTGACTTTAGGAAACAAGCTCTTAATCACAAACTGTTTCTTATTAAAAATTTTTTTATTGGAGAAGTTGTAGGTTTACAGAACAATCACACATAAAATACAGGATTCCCACACACTACCCCTCCACCAACATCTGCGTTGTGTGGAAAATCTGCTACAATTGATGTTAACAGTTTTTGTAATTCTACTTTTTTAAACAGTAGTTTATGTAGGGATACTTTTCCCCATATTCCAAACCTGTTACTATTACAGTGATTTTTTTCATGCATGTCTGTATTTCATTACTTCTCTAACCATACAATGAATAGAGTGCCAGTCACAAGGTTTTTAGAATCACATGGTCACAGGATAAAAGCTATATAGTCATACAATCATTATCGAAGATAAGGGTTACTGAATTACAGTTCACCAATTTCAGGTATTTTCTTCCAGCTATTCTAATACGCTGGAAACTAAAAAGAAATATCTATATAGTGAGTCAGCAGTCATACTCATTTGTTAAATGAGTTACACCTTCCTCTTATTTGATCATTCTCTCAATCTTCAAAGATATCTGGGCAATGGCCATTTTAACTTCTTCATGCTGTAAAGGGGCATTGAATTTATGGAGCAGAGGAATGAAACTGGTTGATGTTCTTGGAGAGACTGCTACTTCTGGGTTTCAGGGCTTATCTGACACAGGAACAATCTGTAGACCTTAAGTTTCTAAAAAAAATAAATTTACTAAGCAAACTTTTACAGAGTCATAGACAGAGCCCAGGATACACTTAAGGTTTTCAGGAATACTGTTGGTTGGGGCTTGCCATACTATGGCAGTTTTCAATATCTGGCTGAAGCTTGCATACAGTAACATCCAGAATAACCTCTGGTCTCTATTTGAAATCTCTTAACCGCTGAAACTGTTTCATTTCTTTTCCCCTTTTTGGTCAAGAAGGCTTTCTGAATTCTATCATGCCAGGGCCAGGCTTATCCCTGGGAGTCATGTCTCAGGTTGCCAGGGAGACTTACACCCCTGGGAGTCATGTCCCATGTAGGGGGAGAGGGCAATGAGTTCATTTCCAGAATTTGGCTTAGAGAGGCCACATCTGAACAACAAAAGAGGTTCTCTGGGAGTGATGCTTAGGCATAATTATAAATAGACTTTGCTTCACTATTGCAGAAATAAGTTTCATAAGTCAAGCCTCAAGATCAAGGGCTTGGTTTATTAAATTGGGAGTCCCTAATGCTTGAGAGAATATCAGGAATTCCCCAGGTGGGAAAGTTTAATAGTTCCACATTTTTCTCCAAACCCTTAAGGGGACTTAACAAATCCTTTTTTTGGTATGCTGTATGACGGGGTCACGTTTCATTTTTTTTCCATGTGAGTATCCCATTATTGCAGCACCATTTGTTGAATTTTTGTTAGCTTGTTTTGCTTGTTTGTGTTTTGGGAAGTGCATGGGCTGGGAATGGAACCTGAGTCTTCCACATGGCAGGTGAGAATTCTACCACTGAACTACCCTTGCACCCCCACAAATACTTTTTTATTTTCTGCCCAAAATACTCTGGAATGTATGAGGGTGTTACATTAACCTGTAAAGAATAACAAGATCTCATTCCCTATACTGGGTTCTATGTAATAATCACAAACTCTTACTTTCTGTTACCAAAATTGAATTTATAGACTGTGATTCCCTCCATGTTTTATCCATGTTAACCCCAAATCATAGATTCCCAGCTGGAGCTTTAGTGGCCACTTCTTAACAGCAGCCTGCTCTTACTGCTGCACGTCTAGAGGCCCAGAGACCAAAGGGACTTGTCCAAAGCTGCCAACAATTTAGAGTCAGAGAAATACACTTTCAAACATGTTCCGACTCCAGGACTGCCTTTTTTTTTTTGGATGGTCTAAGTAGATTCTGCCTCATTGCTGAAGAGCAAATCAAAGAAAAGCCCAGGAGACTTTTAGCATTGTACGTCTGCTCCAAAGAGGACTAGTACAAATAGCAGAAACTCAACTCAAACTAGCTTAATCCAAAAAAGGAATGTATTATCTCATTCCTACAAGTCTAAAGGCAGGGCCAGCACCCGGTACGGCAGGGCCCAGGCGTGCAATTGATGCTTTCAGGACACTCTCTTGACATCTCTTGGGTCTGCTTTTCTCTCTGTTAGAGTCATTCTTGAAGAGCTCAATGAAAGATGACCACCAAGAACTCTAAGTGAACGTCCTTGCTGTCCAGTGACCCTTGTTGAAAGAGATGTGAGCTCTAAGTCCTGGAGCAGATATTCCAATCTCCAATTGGCTGGAACTGGGTCCCAGATATACCCTTGGGAATAGCAAAGGGGTGGTTTTCTAAAATGAAAGCTAGGGTCACCAGAAGAGGTAGGGCTGGGTGCCGGAAGGCAAAAGCCGAGATGTCAGCACAACTGGCAAACTCAACATGTAGCTACATGAGTGTATTTCCCTATTATTCTCACTACCTCAACTACCAGGCAAACCACACACACAAGGTGTGCCTGACACGCCACCAAGACTTTTACATACATTGCCTCATTTTATCCTCAGTGCACTTCTAAGAAGTGGGCATTACTGTTATCTCCACTTTACTGACAAGGAAATTGAATTTACAAGAAGTTATATAATTGATTCAAGGTCACATAATTAATAAAGGTCAGCACCCAAATTAAAAGTCAGGAATGTCTTAACTTAAATCATATATTTTCATCCACTCTACTCTATGGCAAATAAGTAAGACCTCCAATCCCAGGGAAGGAGGACAACCTGTATTCTGCAGATAATAGAATATAAGACATGTTCTGCACCCACCCCCACCTCCCAGTTGTAGAATGGAGCATGAATGTATACTTTCATTCCCTCTGATTTCTTTCCTGAAATTCTGGATGTCTACTCTATTCACAGACACTTCCTGTCTTGGAAAAAGCTGAGCATTCACATGAGAAAGCCAGTGTTAGAAGGGGACAGCTGTTTCAGGGCTGCCCATAACCAGAGTTATACTTTATTTGTTTTTCAACTGAACAAGGATATACTCTCCCAATTTGCCTGACTCCAAACTGGCTAAGCCACTTTTGTTCAAACTTTCCAAGCAATTTCATCCCTGGGGTGAAATCAGAGCATGGGGTGATTTGGAGCAAAAGGACAATTTTGGGGCCATTATGCGTGAGTAATAACAGGAGGTTATAATGGAAGTTGTCTTTCAACCTTAACTCCAGCATTTGTAACCAAGAATTCTGTTTCTCAGGTTTTGGTGATGGGAACATAATGCTGAGCAGTTGTCTGGAACTGCTTCTAGATGTTCAATAATTAGAAACAGCGACACTGACTCGTGAGCCCATCAGCTGAGCTGCAGAGCACCACTTCATGGAGGAAAAAAAAATGTTGGAAGCATGTGAAAATAAAAATGGAACAGAAATCAATATATGTCACTTTTTTTTAATGACTTGTGTTCCTCCTTTCAAAATGGCATTGTCAAAGATCTAATATAAATAAGTCCTATGTGAGGAAAGAGCTGGAAGAAAAGTTGAAAAATTGTCAGTAATGACGAGAAGGCAAACTCTCTTATTTGGGGGCCCACATTCAATGGAGAGAGGCTGTGTGGTTTAGTAGCAAGTCCGGTGACACAATGAGGAAGTTCATTTGTCTACAAAAGTGTATTTTGGAGTTTGGTCCAGGGTGAGATTAGTCATGTTCCAATTTCTCCAAAGAGCTTTAGAATCTGGGAAACATCCCGTTGTTGGCTTATACACAAGCTTTCTGGAAGCAGGAACGCCTTTCTCAATGTCTTCGTCTTTCCAATTTACACTGGGCACACGAGCATGGCACATCTCAAGTGCCTGTGCACATACAACTCACAAATGCACACACTGAAATCGTTGGGTAGTGAGGCCACGATGGGATGTAGCTGAGGAAGCACAGGGGGAAATAGGACATTCTCCCACAGCACAGAACTGTGCTGGTCTTGGTAGAGGAGTAGAAATGTTTTCCATTCATTTTTGAAGCAACACAGGGGCTGCAGACATCACAACCACTTTTTAGGTTGTCCAGGGTAGCTGTAGCCTGGTGACAGGAGTGTGCCACTCGGATGCTTGGAGTTATGCTGGAAGGGGACATAGCCACTGTCTGGCTCATCACTGCACTCTGTAAATGTGTATTGAGGAAGGATTCTATCTGGGGATGTCCCAAATCTACAATACTGACTTTGAACAGGAGGGGGCCTTCTGCTTCCCCAGGAAATGTTGGATAACAGAATGCTAGAGCTGAGGTTGAAAACAATGATCATGCATTGAACTCCAGGTGGCCTGGAGGAGGTGCCACCCAAATCTTTCCAGGGGACTAGCAAACGGTGTTGACACCACTTCTAGGGACCCGAGTTGCTCACCAAAGTTAATGTTCATTAACAAAAGGAGCCAGAAGGGCCAGGTGCTGGCCTTGGACATGGCTCACCCTTACGTGGGCTTTTTGAGGAATTTAAAAAAATCTAACACTTGTCAAATGCCTACTCTATGTCGAACCAGTATTTATTGTATATGAAATTCTATGCCAAGTCACAGGGCAATATTTTAAGTATAATTCTATCTATGCCAGATATAACAGCATTTGGATTTGTGCTGGTTTGAAACTATTAAGTACTCCAGAAAAGCCATGTTTTAATCCTGATCCAATCTTGGGGGGTGGGGGGCAGGCCTACTGTTTAGGATGGAAACTATTGATTAGATTGTTTCCATGGAAATTTTCTCACTCACTTGTGTGTGTGACCTGTTGGCTAGATTACATCCATGAAGATGCGACTAACTCAACTGTGGGTGTGCAGTTGTGACTCCACCCATGCAAGGTGGGTCTTGGTTAGTTTACTGGAGTCCTTTAAAAGGGGAAACATTTTGGGGAAACCCTAAATGCAGAAGCCCCAGTGGACAACTGGAGAACGGTTGCTTTTGAGCTAACAGAGACACAGACATTTGGAGATGCTTGGAGAGAGAGCAGACGCCTAGATTCAAAAGTTTAGAGATGCAAAGCCCAGCAGACATCGCCATGTCTTCCTGTGAGATGCTAAGCAAGCCAGAATACAGAGTTGTGTCCTGGAGGAGCTAAGTGACGCTCACAGACACTTAAAGAGGAAACCATTGCTATCAGGAGCTGGAAGCAACGGAACTGGGAATAAGGATTAGCAGACACCAGTCACATGCCTTCCCATGTGACAGACATCGGCCTTTCTCGAGTCAAGGTACCTCTCTCTGGATGCCTTAATTTGGACATTTTGATGGCCTTAGAACTATAAACTTGTAACTTAATAAATTGCCTAAGTGCCATTTTATTTTTGCTATATTGCATTTCAGCAGCTTTAACAAACCAAAACAGGGTTTTACATTTATTTTTACATATAAATGCTCAAAGAAAAGATTGGAAGGACACACATTGTTAACAATGGTTTTTTCTGGGAAGCAGAGTGGAATTAGAGGCAATGTTGAAATATACTTTCACTTTTGAATTCATCCTTTTAAAAAAATGAGCATGTGTTCATACATTACTTCCAAAATTCTTCATAATACTTATAATTTGTCAGTAAACACATACATTTGTGTGTGTGTGTGTATATATATATTTTGTTGTTGTTGTTGACTTTATCTCTCATGAGAGCAAGGACTTTGCTATTTTGTTTACCATTGTGTCCTCAGAACCTAAAACTGTCTGGCACAGAGTAAGTGTTCAATAAATATTTGTTAATAAGATGAGTGAATTATTTATAAAATGAAAAATTGGAAAAAGGTATGTGCTCCAAACTGAGGGTTTATAGCCTCTGAAAGAGTGCTTGGCTCATGCTAAATTCAGAGTGTATGGATTTAAATGACATGCATTGGTGCATGAAGTTTGACGCCTGCACTTAGAGATTTTAAAATTTACATATCACACTTATATCTATGGTACAAGATAGATTATGAATAGGCTTATAAAAAAGGTTTAAGCACAGAGCAGAGAGGCTCAGAGAAAGGAGTCAAGATTCTCATGAGAGGTGGTGAGGGCAGACTCATGGAGAAGATGGACTCTGAGCAGTCCTTTGAAGGATGCTGTATTAGTTTTCTGTGGCTGCTGCAATGAAGTACTACAACCTTGGTCACTAAAACAAGAGACACAGAGTCTCTGATAACTGTGGAGGCTAAAAGTCTGAATTCAAGGTGTCTGCAGGGCCACTCTCAATGCTGGAGGCTCTAAGGGAGAATTCCTTGCCTCTTCCAACTTCTGGTGGCTGCCCCACATTCCTTGGCATTTATTGGGTTGTGGCTCCATCCCTCCAGTCTCAGCCTCTGCCTTCAGGTCGCCTCCTCCTTTGAGTGTCTGTCTAACCTCCTTCTGCCTCATTCTTATAAGGATGCATGTGATTGCATTTGGACCCTGCAGGGTGCACTTCTCTTCCTAACTTAATGCATCTTTTGCCATATAAGGTGTTACGAATTGAAACACATCCCCCACAAAGACATGTTCATCCTATCCCGTGGATGTTATTCATAAAGAGGACCTTTGAAAATATTGTTAGTGAAGGTGAGGCCAAACTGAATCAAGGATGGGTCTTAATCCAACATGACTGGAGTGCTTAGGCACAGACAAAGTTTGGACTCAGGGGTAGGAGACAGAAGGAGACAAATGGCCATGTGATGGAGGTAGAGACGACTTGTGGATTGTCAGGAAGCTACCAGGACTCGGCAGACTTCAGAGAAACCACGGTCCTGTCACTCACTTGATTTTGGACTTCCAGCCTCCAAAACCGTGAGAACGATTAATTCCTGTTCTTTAGGCCAAGCAGTCTGGGGTTCTTTGTTACACCTGCCCTGGCAAACTAAAATATAAGGTCTTATTCACAGGTGCTTGGAGTTGGAAAGTGAATGTATCTTTGAGAGCATTTTTTTCTGAATAACACAGATGGGGGGATTTAGAGATGTGGAGAAGAGAAGCAGTGTATTCTAGGTGGAGAGAGTAGAGTATGCTGGGCACAGGGACAGGAAATCATGCTCAAGGGCTAGTGGGTGGTTTGGTCACAGAAGCTTAGGTATTGAAAATGGAGGAGTGGGATTTAAGGTCGGCTGGGAGGTGGGCTGGAGTCCCAAACTGAGGGAACTGGAGTGGACCCTGGGATGCTCCCCCCAGGCCCATCATAAGAGTCAGCTGCTGGAAATATCAGCTGCTGAAGCCTCAAAGCTGCCCCCTGAGCTGGACAGTGGCTTTGGCAGTAGGGAGGTGGCCTGCCCAAGGTTATGCCCCCTTCCAGGAGGTAGACTATGGTCAATGACTGGCCCACGTGTGGACTCTTGCCTGAATTCAGGACTGCTCTGCAGGGGCCAACCCAGCTCCAGAATTCCCCACAGGATCTTGCCGAGGCCTCACTCACCCCTGCACGTGGACCCACTTCCCCCTCTGCTCTCTCCTGTCTTCCTTGCTTCCCGACAATTCTCTACCCCAAGAGCACTCCGCAGTAAGCCTTCTACCTGCATTTCTCCTGCTCAGTCTGTTTCTAGGCGGCCCTGCTACGATAGGGGCAACTGGTAATTTTGTTTTAATTCAGGAGTGACACAAGGAGTGCCCTAACTGAGGAAGATTCTCTGAGCAGAGCCACCTGTGAGCGACTGGAGGGGAGAGCAGAGGCAGGAAAACCACACGGCGCCCCAGGACAGCAGGCCGAGTGAGAAGTAAGGACCAAATTAGGATGGCAACAGGGAAGGGGTGGGGGGATGGGCAGAAGAATTAGAGGTAGAATTGGCAGATGGGGACAGTTAATTGGAGAGAGGGTGTGAGGCGACTTTGAGGTTCTCAGCGCGGGCGTTGGAAGTGCTGGTCTTGACCGATACGGGAAGGCAGGACAGGATGGGGTTTGCGGTGGTAGGATGGTGGGATGGTGAGTGAGGCTTCAAACTTAGGGGGTCTGAGACGCTGGCAGGGCCCCCTGACGGAGCTGGATGGGACGGGAGGAAGAGTGGAGAGGCTCACTCAGGAGGAGAATGAGAGCTCAGGACACAACCTTGGGGAATGTCCACGTTTGAGGAGCAGTAGCCAGTGAAGCAGGGGGCTATCATACCCAGCTAGGGAAGTTCCTTTTGGGCAAGAGTGACAGATGCTGCCGTGAGAACCAGGAAGATGGGGTGTGTGTGTGTGTGTGTGTGTGTGTGTGTGTGTGTGTGTGTGTGTGTGTGTGTGTGTGTTTATGTGTATGCTTAAGTGTTAGCAAGTTTTCCCAAGTAGAAAAAAGATGGCATGTCCCTGGCTCCTGGTTTCGCCCTTGAGTCACTGTCATCCACTCTCTACCATGCCCCACCTGCCCCTGTCCCCCAGGCGCTGGGTGAAACCCAGCTTACCCTCCTCTGTTTGACCCCATTGAAGCTATTTCAGTCCCTACAGAAGCCATAACTAGATAACCACACTAATAAATATCCAGCTTGATCATTAAAAATTATAATCCTAAAATATATGACTTTAGCATCCCATCAAAATATCGCAAAACGATCATTTAACATGATTCCTCTAAGAGCCATTATCAGACAGGGCCATTTTGGGAAAGCTGCTCCTGGAGATACTATCTTATTGTTCTATGTATGATACTTATACAAAGATCTTAAAATAAAACTTTCACATTATTTGAGGACTAGGAAATTTTTGCCTTTCCACACCAGCTGATATATTTTCTTTTACAGACAGTTAAGGGCATTATAATATATTCAAGTTCCTATCTTTGCTTAAGCTATCAGGATGCTCAGAGCCAAGTTTTATATCAGATTGCAAGAACTTCTAATATTTGTTGTTTTGGCACAATCGTTACCCTAATTCCTTACCTTCATCCAGTCCTTGCCTCCTCCCTTTCTCTTAATTGGGTAACTGTGGCATGTATTTGTCTTTTCATTTTTGGGAGCTGGTAAAATGTAGAAATAAAATAAGTGGGACAATAAAGGCAGGCTTTGGTGACATGATGGACAGGTGATTGAGTTATTTGGGGCCATAGGTTCCTCAGAAGCTTCTCAAACCATGCCCGGGGGCAGTGGACAACATATAGGAGTGGCTCATGGGACCAGGATCACGGGCAAATCTGAACATCCCTGGGGTTGTGGAGCATGGAGCACTTGGAGGTTGGATGAGGCTGCTGTGCCAACTAGAGGAGCAAACACAGCCAATGAATACCCAAAGTATCTTCAAGCAAGAGAGATGGACCTTTCAGAGAAAGTCCACACTGCTGCCGGAGAGCCAGCTATTCCTTGTGTAGCTCAGGACCCACAGAGAGGCGGTGGAAGCCAGGTGAGGATTTTCCTCTAACACATTAAGCAGCCCCGCCTGTGTTGAAGAGGAAGCGAGTGTTAGCATTTGATTGCCTTAATTGGATGGCTAATTTGCAGCCTGATGTTGTTAGATTCCTAGGAACTGGAATGTGTCCACCGACCAGAGCAACCACACTCCTTGCCCTCTGCTGTGGAGTCTGGCACTAGGGTCGGGCAAGCACCCAGCAGCCTGGCTGCAGCATGCCAACTGGGGCTGCCCTTCGTTCTGCCAAAAGGCTGCTGGGGAGCTGGAGGTCTTCTCTGCTGGTTCCCTGGCATTGCTGAGTCTCTTCTAACTGAGCCCATGGTTCGTGCTGCCGGTGTCAGGGTGACAAATCCAAAGGGTTCTGAGGTCCTGCAGCAGGCTTATACCCAGAGACAGACCTGAAGGAGGTTTGGAGGTTGCTTGGCTAGTCCTGTGTATCCAGGAAAGCATTGTCCGGTGGATGGGGTTCAAGATGCAAAGCATCACCCAAGGCAGGAGCACGAGGGCTCCCTGGCGATGAACTGTTTCTGGCCTCAAATGCAGCTCTCAGTGCAAGTTTACATGCTCTGTCTAGGAACTCTGCTCACTAACCTTCCCGGCCCCACCAGCTCTCAGTACCCAGAAAGGCAGGCCTGATTAGCCATGGCATCGCTTGAGAAGTGGGTTTGGGACCCCTAGGAATTCCACGGCCTATCTGGACTCTCTCACTTTGAGTGACTACTGGAGTTGTGGCAGAGGCTTCAGAGGTTTGAAATGGACTCTAGAAATGGCTAAAGCAGTCTTAACAGAGACAGACCTACAAGGAGGGTGCACTCTAGATGTGCATGTCTGGTGGCTGCCGAAATAGCAGAAAGGGCTCCTAGAGTGATCTTGTGCAATGATCCCCAATTCTGGCCACACATCCATATCCTTTAAAGATATGGTTTTTAAAACCATGGAGGCCCTTGATCTGCTGAATCAGAATTGCTTCGGTGGGGTGGATATTTGCCTTTTAAAAGCATCCCAGGGGGTACTAACGTACAAGCACCGCTGAGATCCAAGATGCTCATTCTGCATCTGGGAGTGGGTGCAGAGAGGGGATTCACCAAGCCTGCATGGCTGGCAGAGCCAGGCCTGGAACCCAGCCTCCGTGGACCCACTCCACTCTTAACGTTACACTGACAACTCTCTCGCTTCCCTGGATATGGAGTCCTGTACTGGTCATTCCTCTGGCCCCTTCTGGCCCCCAACTGACCTCTCTAAGTTGCATGTGCTCTGCTCTTTCATGCAGCAATTGTCTGCCTACTCTTTAACTGGCTTTTTAGGGAGGAAAAAAGTGATTACTTGCCCTTCTGATTCTCTCATGAGCTCATAAAGCCGCTGAGCTACAGACTACAATAAACTAAACTCTACAGTTCCAGAACAAGGGTTGTGGGCCCTTCAAAGTGTGGAGAAGCAAAAAAGTTAAAAGTTTGATCTCTTCCAGAGAGGAAAATGCCAAAGTGTCGTGGAGAGGGAATCGGCTTGATCTGGAATCTAAGCCTTGAATCCTGGCCTCTCAGAGCTTCAGTTTCCTCATCTGCAGAAGGAGCATCACAGGGTTGTGGTGGTGATCAAACGCATGTGGAAGCACCTACTTTGTTATACGTATGATGTAGTCAGGATAGTCTAGGTTTGCTGCTATAACATACACCACAAAATCTCAGCACAAAAACAACTTTACTTTCCCCTGACACTACATACTCCAGGGGTCGGAAGGGGGGCTCTGCTGATGGTCATCCATCTAGGACCCACACTGACAGAGGCCCCACACCATCTCATTACCTGGCTTCAAAGTTCACAGGGCCAGAGAATGAGGACAGGTAGAATTGTAGGTTGGGTTCAAAACGTTCTCCCCCAGAAGTAATATACATTATTCCATTCACATTTCATTGGCCAAAACAAATCACAGGGCCACATCTAACTCTGAGAAGATGTGCTCAGAAGGAAAAGAGAGTCCAGAATCTTGGTGAACACTTGTAATGTCCACCACTGCATGTAAGGAAGTATTATTATTACCCAGGTGACAGAGAGACAGCTGACCAAACGAAGAACGAGAGGGCAGGTCTTCCTTCTGAGGCCTAAAGTCTCACCCTCCAACACCATGCAACTGACTGTTTTCTGTTGTGTGAGTGCTTCTCCCTTATGAGTCATCTGCCTCTCCTCTAGTTCCAATGCTGAAAAGAAACATTTCCAATGGGCTACAAAAACGTCTGAGCAAATAGGATGAAATTCCATTGTCAAGCCTGCCAGTTCAAGGATTGTTCCTTTTTTCAGGATTCATAACTCCTGTCATATTTTTAAATGGCTTATACTTGTCAGCAATAGTACTTCCTCTGTAAACAGTGGAATTTGAGGTATGACTTTAAAAAGATATATCACTCCTCAATACAGGCTTTTGACTTGGGGGGTGTAAGTTTACATTCTGTGTCCCCATGGAGTCATTTCCAAACAGCTCCTCTCTCAGCCAACCTCCTCCAGAAGCGTCTTCACTACTCTCACTGGGGGAACCCCGGCTTTTGGGGGTGTCCCAGCTCAGCAGAAGCTGCTCAGAGAACAGGCCCACTGAACCTCTTCCCCATTAAAAGCAAACCAAAGAGGGCGGGCCATGGTGGCTCAGCAGGCAGAAATGCTTGCCTGTGATGCCAGAGGACCCGGGTTCGATTCCCGGTGCCTGCCCATGTAAAAATAAATAAATAAATAACCAATAGAGCTCAGGGCAAGAGGGGAGATATTCAGCATCTTAGCCTCTACCACCTTATATAAAATTCGGCCCAATGAATCAATTTACTTTAGTGACTGGTTATATTTGTATATGATATTCTGTTCCTACTATGAGCCAGTCTTCGTTCTATGCTTCAGGATTCAGCAGTGAGTAAGACATTTCCCTGCCCACATGGAGTTTACATTCTGGAGGAAGGAATAGAAAAACAAAGAAACTCACAGGCAAAGAAATGTTTTAGATACAGTAGTTGATGGAGACAATAGTGCAGGCTGAGGGAATTGAGGAGGAATGCCATTTTAGATGCAATGACCAGGAATGACTTTTTTCTGAGGAGGAGACAATTAATCAAAGACACAAATGAAGGGGGGGGGATATTGTATGATCTCATTGATAGGAAATAATTAGAGTTAGCAAATTCATAGAGGCAGAAAGGAGAATATAGTGTAGCAGGGGCAGGAGTGGGGGTAGGGAGAGGAAAGTTAATGCTTAAATTGTACAGAGTTTCTATTCGGGATGATGGGAAAGTTTTGGTAAGGGATAGTGGTGATGGTAGCACAACACTGTGAATGAATTTAACACCACTGAATTATATATTTGAATGTGAAATTTTAGGTTATATAGATGTCACTAGAATAAAAATTCAAGAAACCATGGGACTATACAACGCAAAGAACCCTAAGGTAAACCATACACTATCTTTAACAGTATAATTATAAAAAATGTGCTTTCGTTGATTATAACTGATGTACCACATGAATACAAAGTGTTGGTAATGGTGATGGCGGGGGGGGGGTAATACATGAAATCTGTATCTTATGCATGATTTTTTATCTGCAACCTTCAACTTCTCCCATTAAAAAAAAAAAGAAAAAAATAATTCAAGTTTGGTGAGCCTATTTTTATTTCCTGACTCTGCTAAAAAGAAAAAAAGAGAGAAGGAGTCATTAATGCTAGGATATGGGGGCAGAGCATTCTACACAGAGAGAGAGGGAGAAAGAAAGAGGCAAATTATAGGCCCGTCTCCTTTGTGCAGGTTGGTACATACTTGGAACACTGAATTCAGCATCCCATACAGAGGCAGCAGCAGGCGTAAAGGTCCTGTGGCAGGGAGCCGCTTGGGTGGCTTGAGTAGCAGCAAGAAGGTGACAGTGCCCAGTGCTGGTGAGCAAGAGGAGGAGAGGACGGGAATGAAGGGCCACCTCAAGAAAGTTCCTGTCGGCCCTGGTAAGGGCCAAATCCTAAGGCACCACAATATTGCCCTTTTCTAAGCCTGCATTGGCCCGTATCTCCAACACTCCACTCTGCTGTGCAAAGGGGCACGCTTGTGCTAATATGAACTATATAAGTAACTATGTGCTGTCCGTCACAGAGAGTGGGCAGGTGAGCTCCACCGCGACTCTCAGGACCTCCCTGGGGCAACTTAGCATCACTCTTCAGGCGGGTGCAGGTGGCCTAACACATTAGGGTTCTTTGTGTTGTATAGTCCCATGATTTCTTAACCTCCTTCTCATCTGACTCACCTCCACGCACCCCATGCCACTACCTGGCCTTACCATTCTGTATCTTAAAATCCACTTAACTTATGAGAAGTTTCTGGAGTTCTTGTTGAGCCTTGCTAAGAGCCTAAGGGAAAGACAGGGTCCTCTCCCTCTTCGCAGTCGACTGTGGGACCCTGGGACTCTGTACGGTGCTCAGAGCAGCCGCCACAGAAAGGCCCTGCTGGTCGGTGCTGCAGTGCAACACGAGTTGAGAAAACAAACCCATTTTGGCCCAGCTCACCATGGCCACCAGCGGCTCCCTGCGCTCCATCGTCCTGTAATTGTTTTTCTTGGCATTCCAGGGTGGTAGGTCACGTCGGATTCTTGCTTCCCCTCAAATAGTCTACTGACATCAAAGTGAAAGGGATGTAAGGTAAAAAGAAATAAATCGGGGAGGATTCTGCATGTTTCACAACCGCTTTCATGTCTGGGATGTGCAGGAATGCTGGGTTATCTCCCTCGGTTCATGGATGGGTGCTGGTGGGAGCCGGCGCCCGAGTGCGGCAGTGATTCCGACAGATAGCAGGGCAGTGGGCTGCATGAAAGCAAGAGTCAAGGGCAAAATTTTTCAAATTGAGATAGCGCAGTGGATAACACAGGGCTCAGACGGAGCAATAAAACATGCAAACCGGCGGGAGGCAGCGGATGTGATGAGAGGCCTGTGCAGAGGCGGGTGGGGGGCTCTGCTGCTTGGTGGGTGATTCTGGGGGTGCTCCATCACCTTCCACAGCCGCCTCCCCCACCCATGAAGTGCCATCGCTAAGCAGAGGCCTTTCCACATCTCGGATTTTCCTCACTACTTCTGATTTGGGGACAATTTGTTCTGTTTCCCGACTACAATAGGTTAAATGAAGTAGTAAAGGTAATTTCATTTTCATTACTTAGCCTTGGCATTGGTCTTCAGAAGTTTATCCTCTAATGGAGGAGGTTGTGTGAGCATGTGACAACGACCTCAGAAGGCTGACGTAACACGACACGAAAAAGCATCTAACAGGCTCCATAGGGAAAGATCTCCAAATAGAGATTCCCAGGAGTACTTTAAGTAAGCTAAGCCGTGGGCGACCCAGCCGGGAGAAGAAAATTTTTAAGAAAGAAAGGGACTAGCATTGGTGGAAAGAAGGTTGGTGAACAGCCAGATTATGACATTTTGGAGGGTAGAAGGTATTATCTATGTCAGCTTTACTGAATGAGTCCATTATAGTACTGGGCATTCAAGTCTCAATACAAGTTCGATTTTTTATAAGCTTCCCCCCACCCCAGCTCCTCTTTCTCCTTTTAAATGAAATTTATATACTCATTTTATAGGGCAACTTGGCAGTATGCCGCAAAAAACTTCAAAATGGTCAAACCCCTTTGTCCAAAAATTTTACTTTTAGGAATTCATTCCAAGAAAATAATCAGGGTTAACAACTGCCATTAATTGAACTCTATGTGCCAGACCTAGCCAAAGCAATTTTTACATTTTTTTTTATATTTTTATTTATTTTATTTTTATTCTCATAATAACCCTTTAAGGAAGATATTGTCACCATGCAAGGTGCTAGGAAAATAAGACATAGAAAAATTTAGTAGGTTTGCCTAAAAGTTACAGCAAACAAGTGGTATAGCCAGTATTTAAATCCAGCCTGAAGGCTGCAAAAATCTATTTCAAACCTCCACAATTGTCTTCATCTTTAGAGATGAATATAATGATTATGTGCAAGGATTGATTAAACCAATGAGTATCATGAAATATGAACACTTTTGAACACAATATGAACACTTCAGTGCCACAGAAAATTGTTTATAATGTTTTGTTAAGTAAAATAAAAAATTATGAGATGTGTGCCATATGAGCCCAGTTTTATGAAAAAAATGATCGCAGTTACATATTAATGAAACAAATATTAATATTAGTTCTGTTAAATAAACTTGTGGATGATTTTTTTTCTTATTTATGCTTTCTGTAGTTTCAAATTATTTTCAAAAGAGATGGCAGTATTTTTTTAATCAGAAAAGGCAGGACGTTTTACCAAACAGCTTGCTTTACATTATAAAATTAATACCTGATCAGTACTGAAAGTTTGGAAACTACGTAAAGTAGAAGGAAGGAAAAACTTGTATTCTACCCTTAGCTACCTTAGGACAACTCTTTTGGTATATTTTCTTTCAATCCTTAGTCTGTGCATAGTCTGTCTATTGGTTTATTTTACATAATTTCGTTCAGGTTTAAATAGGAACTATGCGGTTTTGGTACAAATAGCAAGAAAATTTCATTTCTTGTTTAATTGTCTTCCTCTCTTGTCTGTTAGATCTTGAGGGCTGTTACCATTTTTTTTCTTAACTTGTTCATTATTACATTTGCAGCCCATATAGTTCAGTGCCTGGCACATTATAGATGCTCCATAAATATTTGTCCAATGACTTAAGTGGTGAGGTGGGGGTGAGAGTGGCCATTAAGTTTTGCTTAGGCTGAGCAGAAGTTCTGTGTTGGAATTTTTTGGAGAGAAGACCACTGCGATGGGGCAGGCAAGATGGGGGGGGGGCAGTGGGAGAGGACCTCGAGGCTCATGGTTAGAAATTGAGAATTGACATATGAGGCCACTGGGACTCACTCCGGTCTTCCAAGTGGGGATGTTACATGATCAAAACCATGGAACGGAAACGCGATTCTGGCAGCTGCGCTGGTGGGTGACTGGGTCAGGGAAGCAGGAGAGGGGAAAGGGCTGAAGGCAGGGAGGTAGGGAGAGAGGCTGCCTGGAGAGGGTGGGTTTGGACTGCGCGCCGAGAGGAAAGGGTAAATTCTGAGCTAGACCTCCTGAGACCCCGGGAGGCCAGGCGCGGAGAAGAGCCAAAGAGGGTGGAGGGAGGGGGTGGGGCTAAGAGTTTAGGAGGCTCCAGGTGCAGGAGGTGCAGAGGGAAACTGCAGTTAGAGCAGCACATGCTACAGCAGCACACGCGCACGCGCCCGCGTGCACACGCACGCACCCTCTTTCTTTCTTTCTTTCTTTTTTTTTTTTTTTTTTGGCTTCTTGGTTGCTTGGGTGTGCAGAGTAACAAATTTGTGGTGTGGAAGGATTCCAGGCCAGTCATCCATCATCAACAATGAATACTCACCGAGCACTCATCACACACTCGGCAGCCTTACTCCGTCCAAGAGAGAATCCTGGAGGCCGTCCAGGGGCCTGCCCAAGGTGACTTGCCAGATTCTCCCTTGAACTCTGCCCCTTCCTTGCTCGAGTCCTCTGTTTCGTTTTAATTCAGAAAAAAAAGCAACAACAAACTCTTCCCAAGCCCCCCTCCCTTCGCGGCCCTCGTCCCTCCCTGTGGTTTGGCACAGAAGGCGCCTTGGCTGGTCCTGAGAAGATTATCTAAGGGCCTCGCGCCGCGGGCTGAGCGGCGAGGGGCTGGTGGGGGCGCGGGGGTGCCCTCGGGGCGTCGCCAGTCCCCACGCGGCTCGCCTTGGGTGGGCGGGGGCTGCTTCTGTGGGGCGAAGAGAGGTCCGTGCTGCCTGCGCCCCCCGGCCTCTGCGAACAACCTCGGTGGGCAGCCGGGAAGGGGCTGGTCCCGTCCACCAGGGGCAAAACCACAGACATTTCCCGAGGACCGACTCTCCAAGCCTCAGTTTCCTGGACTGTGAAATGTGAGTGATAGACCCCACCCCGCTTAGGGATTTGGTGTGAATTCAAATGGAGGAACACGTGTAAAGCAGAGCCCTAAATAATTCGAATTTAATACCCCGGATCCCTCGTGTGAGTGTGCTCAGGCATTGCCTTTAGAGATACTACAGGGGAGGCAACTGGCGGTTTTCTTTTTGTCCATCCTTATAATATTATATTGGCTCGACCTGACACTGGCCCTGTATGTTCTCATGCCTTAAAATACTTTAAAATGTTATTTCCTGTTATTTGGGCCATATTATGAACCCGCAAAAATAAAGTACTTCGTATTTTAAAAAGTAGTAAAAGCAAAGTATGATGAAGAAAGCAAAATTAGAAATCCTTGCCTAATATGCTTGTGAAATGTAACTCAACAGACACACAGGACAGATGAAAAATGGGGCTATGATATAAAGAAACAGGGCTTAATGCTAGGTTGTAGACGGAACACCCATGTTTCAAGGATTGCCTGGCCGCCTTTACAGGGGCTCGTTCCATGCCGCGTCGGGAAGACTGGAAAGTACTCCTGGCCTGGTCTTAGCTGGGGGCACGGATGGCGGGGCTCCCTCTGCTCCTGTGTGGACCTGGAAGCACCATTGCGGGGTCCCGAAAGCCCTGCTCTCTTTGGCTGTCTCCCCCTGTGGCCTGTGGGCTGCACGAGGGCAGGGGCTGGCCCTGCTCAACCGTGCAGCACTTTGGGCAGCAAATTCAGGCCCCAGAGAGTGCCCTGTGGCCATTTGGCTGCAGAATGGCTGACCAGGTGGGACTGTGGATTGCCGTGCGGGCAGAAGGGGGCATCGTAGAGGTGCCGCGTGGTTTTAGGTGGGTGCTATGAGAGGGTCTTTTACCTAAATAATCTGCTCTCCTTCCTTCCTCGCTTTCAACAAGCAAGGTGGCTGTGAGCTCCTGTTGCCTACAGCAAAGGTGACCTTTTTGCTAGTGCAATTGCCGCAAGAAAAAACAAGGTCCCATTGTCGGGGCTACCCTGTGTCCAGTTTGGGTGACTTGAGATGTGAGAATTTATGAACTATGTTTTTAATCCATCTTTGGTGCGGCTGATAGAGGTCACCCGTAACGACTCCGAAGGGAGTTTGGGGAATCTATCAGGTGATTGGAGTCCAGGGAATCAGGTTTAGAAGGCAGAACATAAAACACACTGTTGGTCCGTCACTTAATCTGTAAGTCCGTCGGGCTCCATCTCCCAGTAGCTGGGTCTTCTCACCTGCAAAACCAAAACTACCGCATCTGGCCCTTATGCAAGTCTCCTGGTGAGGGCGAGAATGAGCCTATAAAACTTCTCAGCGGGAGCTTTGTGGAGGGAACATGCCGAGTGGGAGGCCCAGGAAGGGGAGGCATGGCGACACAGAGCCGGATCCTGGATCTTCAATCAGAGTGAATCAGCCAATTTGCTAAACATAAGTAACAACACAATCTTGGAATAAACTTTTTTTTTTTTTTTTACTTTAAAATACACATGGAACCACTTCGGAGCCAACATAAAATCAACATATTGATTAAAGAAAGATGTTTTTCTTTTGAAAGGTAATATATGTGTATGAAAAATTTATATGCACAGCAAAGTAGGTGGATGGGAGAACAATTCACGCTAAGTTGTATTAACCAAAGATTCACCGTTGTTAACCTCACGTGACCTATAGAGCATGCAAAAGTACTGGAATCATGCAAAGCCTGGCCACCAGTGTGATGCGTAAACCAAGCCTGGCTGCAAGATTTCAACTGGCTCTGCCTTTCGGAGGTTGGAGAGGAATAATATCAATGTCCACAGTGGAGTTAGTGGCCCTCTGCACGGAGAGAGAGAGAGAGAGAGAGAGAGAGAGAGAGAGCGCTTCTCTGGCCTCTGCTAGGCCACCTGCAGAGACAAAGCAAGTTTGAGGGCAAAGGTGAGCTGCCCACTAGCGTGACAGTGATGTCCCATGCTCCATTCTCGAAGAGGACTGGGGTTTGAAAATGGAGCCACAAATTTCTAGAAAACAGCAGTTTCCCCAGGGAGGTCGGACATGGTCTGGTCACGAGGCAACCACCATTTTGAACAGGCGTTATTCGATTTGGATCCGTTGGGCTCAGTGACAGCGGCTGAAAAAATCCTAAACCCTGGTTTGTGACTGTAGAGGGAACTCCTTTCAGTGCCCCGAAAAGCAGAGGAAGCTCAGCTGGGCTCCTGGAGTGGCTAGAGACTTCTTTTTACTACAGAAAGATATCCAAGATACATTTTAGGCTTGGGGTCTGCCCTGGGGCTGAGGTCCTGCTGAGAGTTGTGGCATGTGTGAGAGGCTTGGCTTACGTGGGATACTTTGGGGCCACACTCTAAATTAGGAAAGCGGAGACCATTTTGTGAATGAAAATAATTACTGGGAACTGTCTTACAAGTTACTCAATGAAACCTAGAGGAAAAAAAAAATCAGTGTCAGGCAAGAATGTTCCACATAGCACGGGGCAAATGTAAGGACTAAGTGGGGTTGTTTAGGGGTTAT
The DNA here is from genome assembly GCF_023851605.1 of Tamandua tetradactyla. Lineage (NCBI taxonomy): Eukaryota > Metazoa > Chordata > Mammalia > Pilosa > Myrmecophagidae > Tamandua > Tamandua tetradactyla. The sequence continues at coordinate 18,620,844 of NC_135330.1, read as the reverse complement.
CTAGGACATTACCCAGGAATTATAGTCTGTATGTCCCATCCTGCTCTGTATGAACAACTTGGAAAAAACCATGGCAACCTAGAAAGTTTCACTTGTCCTGCTCATGATTCCAGGCTAAGTGCTGACAGTTTTTATGTGTGAGTGGAAAAAGTCTGCTTGTTATGGCCTACACCTCCAAATTACCACCCCACCCCGCCCCTCCTCTCCCCAGAGCAGTGGGGAAAATCACTTTTGTGTGTGATTCCTGCTTGTGGGCTGGATACCAGCTATTGTCAAAGAACTGCAGATGGCTCAGATTTTTTAAAAAATATTTTAATTGAGAAATATCCACACACGTACAGTCCAGCCATATTGTACAATCAATGGCTCACAATATCATCACATGGTTGTGTATTCTTCACCATGATCATTTTTAGAACATTTGCATCACTCCAGAAAAAGAAATAAAAAGAAAAAAAAGAGAACTCATACATCCCATCCCCCTTACTCCCTCCCTCTCATTGACCCACAGTATTTCAATCTAGATGGCTCAGATTTGAAGTAGAAATGTATATACACATGCACGCACAGGGTCGACTACATTTAGAATCAGTGATAAAAGAGAAATGTGTCCACTTGAAATCTATCTTCAGGGTGGTAAAAGAAAAGAAGAAATGGAAGTACAGGCAAATAATGGGTACAAAATTGCCAGAGAAGAATTTCTTACACTATTTGAGAGAAAGTAATATTGAAGACATTTTAAAGGTACTTGCATAAATTAAACGTGCTAGTTACAAACAATTCAAACAATAAAAAATAGCTCCTGAAATGGCGTGAGTTGTCAATACATCTAAAATGGGAATTCTAGACAAGTGACATTTCTGGATATATGGCTTATGAAAAGTTAAACAAATTGTGCACACTCTAACCTAAGTAATCACTGCTGAGGTTTTATGGAGAGGGCTAACTCATTATTTTTTAATTTTTAAAAATATTTTTACTATAAACAATGGATGAGACATACAAACATTCTTAACATGGTTACAATCAATGACTCACATATTATAATGTAGTTGTGTATTCATCATCACGATCCTTTTTTTAACATTTGCATCTCTCCAGCAAAAGAAAGAAAACAGAAAAAACTCATACATACCATACTCCTTACCACTCCCTTTCATTGACCATGGCTATTTCAATCTAGTCAGTTTGTTTTAACCTTTGGCTAACTCTTTATTGAACTGTCCATCAGAAAGAGGTCCTCAGAGCTACCGAGCGAGCCCCAGCACTAACGCCCCAGCGTATTTGATTCCTCTTTCCTCTTGCCCACCCCTGTTCTCCATTGCCATTTCCTTTGATTGATAGTTTATTTATAGTCTGATTTTTCCTTTATCCTTCAGTGGCCATAGCTGTCTGTCATTTTGTTCCTTGTTCTCTGATTTATTTTTGTCTTTATTCTTGTATTCTCTGTGCCTCAGCTTACTCGTTCGTAAGATGGGGTAATAACAGTACATAATTGGTATGGTTGTTATGTGGCTTACATAAGTAATCCAAGTAAAGCAATTGGAACAGGGCCTGTCATGTAGTAAGTGCTCAATGAATATTAGTTGTTAACGTTGTAGTTGTTACCTATTATTATTAATTAGATATTATTTTGTATATATTATCTATTATTGTAATTATATCCTGTTCTTCTTGACTTGATTGCTTGGTAGTCAATGAAAGTCTAGCTTCCCTTGATTAGCAAGATAACAAGTTCTCAGCAAATTTCCTGTTTTGGCCAATTTTGGATTATTTTCATTTCTTCTGATGCTTGAGGCCTCTTTGATTATATCTGGGTTTCTAACTTTTCTTGGCAGTTGAATTGAATTAAATTGGATTGAGATATTAGGTTGTTGGTGTGCTAAAAAAGGAGAGTACTCCTGAATTTGAAAGTAATAAAAGTATATATCATTAATTTTTTTTAATAGTTCGGGCTTTCCTGCCATTTGGTTTTGCCTCCTTTCCAGTTAGTCTGAGATAATGAGGCTAAGTATCTCATATGTGTTGAGGGATTTTGTGCATCGTATGTGCTTGTATACATTGTCTGTCCAGATGCATACATCAGTAAAAGGAAATAGGAATGTTTATATTTACAATGAAATATAACTATGAATTTTGTTTAAAGTAAATGGTAATGGTGGGGTGGAAAGACCTCATTTGGAGGCTGTCCATTTTCTCCATCATGCAACTGTCGTGGGCTACTCCATGCAGAGAGCTGTGGGTTTCTTTTCAGAGTGAGGCAAAGGTTTTCTCCTTTCCAAAATTCATGTATTTGTTTTATTAATTCTTTAAACATATATTTAATGCTGGCCTACTAATAGGCCAGGACTGTTATAGGCAATAAGCTCATAACAGAAATAAGCAATTAACTCTCATGGACCCCACCATCCATTTGGGAGAAATAAAGAATGGGGCTCATAAACAACCAAATAATAAATTAGGTGGTGATGAATGCTGGGAGGGAAACACTGGTAAGTAGACACGAAGTGAAGATACAGTTGGAGGTACCAGTTATATAAAGAGGTCCTGGGATGCCTTCTCTGATGAGACGATGATTGAAAAAAGACCTAAAGAAGTGAGGGCACGAGGCATGTGGACACCCAAGTGGAGAGCAGGACAGGCAAGGAGAAAGCAAGTGCAAAGGCCCTGAGGTGGGAACATGCCTATCATGTTCAAGAACATATTGAAGAAATTAAGATATCCATATTAAAAACAACAACAACAAGAAGAAAACAAGGAGAGGAATTCGAGATACAAAGCCATAGCAAAGCAGATTTAGAACTCTCAATTGTGAATATTCCAGATGACAACAAATCACAATTCACTTTAAAATAGGCCAGGACTGGCAAGTGTGTTTTATCTTGTTTGTCAAATTCAGCTAATTTTATTGGTTGTTTGGAGGCTGAGGCATGGGAACCTGGACTGAATCTCAGCTTACTGTTGACCGATCACTTAGAGGAGTCTTCCATGGGAGTGGGTGTTGGACGGGTCGGGGGTGAGGGTGGGGTAATGGCCTCCCAGAAACAGGTCAATCTCAAAAGGAGGTATTTGTCTGACATGCAGGTTCCCAAGAGATCCCTTTCTTAGCTGACAGTGGAGCAAGAACCAGGAGAGATAAAGACCTACAATAATTCCTTTCCTCTGTCTATCCAGTTCGATCCAACCTTATCATATACCTGCACCCTGTGCTTTGACAACTAGAGTTGAAGAGGGCAGAAAAGAGGGCAGAAGAAGGGCAGATAGGTGCTCCAGAACTATTTGTATGCCCTCAAAATGTCCTGGGAAAGAGCCTAAAGCAAGGAGTTTAAATTCTTATTGATCATAAAGAAGCTAAGTGAGTCCTTGAAACAGGAATGTGCACCTAAGTTTGCTAAGGATGGGTTGTGTTTAGCAGACACACAGCTCCTCAGAGCCACAGTCCACAGTCCCAGGAAGAGGCATGAGTGGTCGATCAGTCACCTACTCTCAGAGCCTGAGGTCAGCTGGAATGATTTGCTCGGTGTGGTTTCTGTGTGCTATTCTGTAGGGTTGGTTCCAGACTCCAAACACCAGAGAGTCTGAAAGTTGGGAGAGAATCGCTGCTCCATCCCTGCCCCCACCAGGCCAACAAATACAGTCACTTCCATTAAAGGACCAAGCCCTACTCCTGGTAGTTTGAGGAGCGACGTTTCATCTGGGTTAAGGGGGTAGACCTAAAACAGAAAGGGGGATGAGATGAGGTCAAACAGGGCAGGGGCCAATGGAGAAAGAGCTGGATATAAAAAATCAGAAAGAAGAAGGAGACAAGGATGCTGAAATTTGTCTAATCCTGTAGGAGTGTGGAAAAGGAACAAAAAGTTTTGGGTGAAGGGATTCAACTTCAACCCTGCCGTACACACAAGTGGGCATCGAGGCTGTGAAGGAGACCCTCTTGCTTTTGCAACCATGTGCCACGAGGGGGCGCTCAAATTCACAGCAATGTCCCGGTCCTGCCGGAACCTCAGTCAGCGGCATTCTGGGAGAGGAGGGGCGAAGACTTCATTAAAAGGAATCCCAGTAAGGTGATTTGGTTAATTGTGTGCTTCCCAATGATGACAGCTGAGGAGGTTCTATTTTCCAAATGCCACAGTCAGCACTATGTGTCATTTCAATGGCTCCTGAAGGGTGGGCTTTGACTGTGCTTGTGTTGCTGGTCTGCAAAGAGTCCCGCTTTGTTTTAAACTGATGCGTCTCCCTCCTTCCCTCCATCCTCAGTCCGTCCCATTCTTACTCTCCTCGCGGTTCTCTCCGCACTGCCCCTAACTGCCAGCTGGGCTGTTTTAGTCCAGTCTGATCTATTAGGAGGTCAGCTGTCTGCCCGCTTCGCTCCCGCTTATGGTGCTGCCTGGAAGGAATCGTGTTTAAGAATCTTTCTGCCAGACCAGAAACAATTTCAAGGGATCTGTCTGTGAGTCTGACTCTTTCTTCCCAGGCCATCATGGGGCACCAGGCAGTTTTACTTTTCTGGGTTTCTTTGTCTGGATGGTGGGCTGGGTGGGAGATGGGGAGATGGGCAAGGAAGAATGCAGGTTGGAGAGTGAGAGGGCAGTTAGCGTGCATTCTTTACCACCTCTCAGAGCCATGCTCCTGGAGCTGCCCTGCTGGGCAAGGCCAGCGAGAGCTAGGGTCAGAGACTGGAGCCCAGGGCCCGGGGTATGAGGCCTGAAGAGACTGGTGGTGGCTGTTTCTCAACTTCAAGTCCAGTGCCTCTCATGTGGAGATGCACGGCAGGCATTTGTAGACAGTTTTTCAGGTGGGCTCAGGAGGGTCAATAATCACTCTGAAATCTCTCAGTTTGGGACTTGAGAAATGTTATGTGTCAACTAGTCAGAAATCATCTCAGGTACCTGAACAGAGCAAATTTAATAAAAAGAATGGCTACCTAGGCATAACATTGTTAATTATGTAACCGAAAATGCAAGAAAAGAACACTTAAGTTGTCATAAATGTAGCTATCACTGGAGGCTGGACCACCCCTAAGTTGGGGAAACAAAGTAGAGAGGTTGCAATTATAAAAATTAGAACCTTGGAGGAGGGTCCTAGTGGACCTGGAACCAGACAACTGAGGATGGGGCACTAGCCAGTTGATGCTTGAGTCCCTGAGGTAGGCATGATAGAGCTGGTTCTGCAGATGTTGGGAAAAATGCAAACTGGATTCAGCTGTTATTATGAGAAGCAACTGCTACTACAGGGTGAAGAAGTATTGCTTGGGTGTTACTTAGAGTAACGAGGAGAAATGAGGAAGCCCAAAGAAGCAAATGTCTAGAAAGAGGTAAGTCCCTTCTTCCTCCACCCTAACCTTCAGTTGATGCCTGCTATTAGCAGAGCCCAAAGTGTAGTATTCTGGCAAAACAGAATCTCAGCTCCAGCATCACCAGGCAGAGTACAGAAGGGTAAGTTTATAGCTGGGAGACAGCTCAAAAACTGGTGCAGTGCACTTGCTGACTGGAATAGAAGAAGGGGTGCTAAGAGAGGACAAGGGGAAATGAGAGAGACTCAGCCAATACATTTCTCTTTTTCTCTTTTCCTTTTTTTTTTGGTATTGCTGATACTTAGAGACTAACAGATTTAATGATCAACCTCTAAGATGTCAGACTGGCTGTCTGAGACCAGAAGGCATGTGTGGGTTTCAGCACAGTAAAATGGTCCAACCTCTTTGACCATCAGGCTCGGGAAGGTTCTGTGCAGGCTGACAAGGCACCAAGTTCTCTCCAGGGCAACCGTCCAAAGCTGGGAAGGCCACCAGAGACACTGCGGACGGGAGCGCTGCCTCCCTCTTGTGGTCCTACTTGGTTCTGCAGGAGGGGAATATCACCTGCAGCCTGCAAGGGCCCTTGGCAGCTTGCTGACTTCACCTCTGATCTTGAACTCCAGGAATGACCTGCTAGGAAAGGCCAGTTTGATCCTCTCATACAGATGAGGGAGCTCCCAGCACTGGTTTGGATGATGGTACCTTTCTTCAAAGGGAGTAAAAGTCTCATCATTGACATTTAGATCCACAACCCAGAGAACCTAATGGTCTATACTCCATAGCCATGGCCGGATTCAGACAAAGTCTGGAGAGACTGGAGCCCACCTCATCCAGACATCTGTTTGAGGCTTGGAGCATACTTTGGAACAGGGGCTGACAAACTCTTTCTGTAAAAGGCTAGATAGTAAATATTTTAGGCTTGCAGCCATACAGTTTCCATAGCAACTACTCAACTCTCCATTATAGCATGAAAACAGCCACAGACACTAACTAAATGAAAGGGCATGACTGGGTCCTTTATTTATGGGCACTGAAATTTCAATTTAAGATAATTTTCACGTGTCATGAAATATCATTCTCCTTTTGATTTGTTAGAAAAAAACATTTAAAAAATGTAAAAACCATTCTTAGCTTGCAGACTGTGCACAAAAACAAGCAATGGGGTGGATGTGGCCTATGGGCTGTAGCTTGTGGTCCCCTGATTTAGAATCTTCCATAGTAATTAAGGTCATTAGGTGGAGACATTGTGAGCTAAAATTATTGTTGAAGCGGCTTCTATATTACTTTGCAAGTCACCCATGCCCCAGCAGAGACTGGCTGGGTACATCTGACAGTGAATGGGTGAGCCAGACTCTCAGCTCCCTGGTTTGTGGGTTCCGGTGGGGGGGGGGGGGTGTCTGTGGGAAAAGCTCTGACTCTAAATTTCAACCCCTCCCCATTTTTTCACTAGACAGCGGTCCTTATTCTCATTTAAATTTGTGTTGATGGGTCCTAAGGCCCAGTTGAATTGCTAACAAATCTGACCCTAATAAAGAGTTTAAGAAGTGGGATAGTGAGGCATTTCCTCATTTGTAAGAGTAACTATCCCTGGATCGCCTTAAATAGCATACCCCCCAATGCTCCGAAAGTATAGGCATAATGAAAATGTGATTTCTAGATGATTTCCCAGAAACCCAATCATTTTAGAAAGTGAGCTGAATCTGTACTGTAACTTACATTAAGTGCATGGCTTTTATTTGTTATGTAGATTTGGAAACCTACAAATGGGAGATTTAAATGGAGAAAGGATGAATATGTAGACTTTTGGAGGCTATGAAAGGGACTTCTGTGGAAAACCAAGTTTAGATCAGTGCTAATGGGAGGAGTTATGGGCCTGTATTTGTGTTTTCTTGGATGTGCATAAAAACCTCTGGGAGGAGATATAGGAACCTAATACCAGGTAGGTATAGGGGAGAATTGGGAGGAGATGCGGGGCTGGAAGGATACCTCACTGGACCCCTTTTTATTGCCTGGGTTTTGGACCCCATCTGCCTTTTGCCTATTTCCCTCCCCACCCGGGTCCCCTGACTCTGAGAGGTTCTGAGGACATAAAACTCCCGAGGGCACAGACCTGAGTGTGTTTTCCAGGGGAGAAGGCAGGCATCTAAAGAAAACGTGCAATCCTGCAGAGTGAATGCTCCCCGGCCTGTGAGGGAAGCAGAGAGGAGGTGCTGGTTACCTGCCTGAGAGCCCAAGAGGCAGTTCTCTCATAGGCCCAGAGAAGAAAGGAAGAGAACAAAGCACAGGGGTCTGCTCAGAAAGCTTCTGGGGAATGGCCGAGTCATTAGTGTGGGCAGAGTATTGAGCGTCTAGAGTTGAGTGGAAGAGGGGAGAAAAGGAAAGAGGAGAGGGGGAAATGGGCCTGAAAAAGTCCGTCAGGACCTGTGGGTGAGGAAAAGCATGGATTTTCCTTGGAGTCTGGGAATCCTTCGAGGACACACTTGTATGTCTGAGAACCAACAGATGTCAGGGTGGGGCAGGAGTGACTAGCTGAGTGCTATGGTCCCTTCCAGGGCTGATTGTTCTTGGCTAGGTCAGGGTTTCTTCTTTTTATGCTATTGCTAGACCCATCCAACTGAGGCTCAGCCAGGTGCACACGGAGCCCACCCACCAACGCCCTCCTGTCTTAAGGAGATGAGTAATATTGCTCCTTGGCTCAGGGGAGAAGATGGGGCCTGGGGAGAAACCACTTGCCTGGGTCTTGGAGTGAGTCAGTGATGAGCCCAAAGCCCGCTACCCAGTGAGAAGAAAGATGAGATGCTAAAGAAACTGTGATGGTGTCCCCTCCCTCCCCGCCCTGCCCAGATGTTCTGGGAGACTCTGGCTGAACTCTGGGGCACACCCATCTGTGTTCCTGGCAGCATGGCAGGACAGAGCATTTGTACTGCCCGGCTCTTGGCTGCTGCTGGCACACAGCCAGGCTGGGGTGGGTTAGCCCTTGTGAAGCGGGGGCGGCCCGGAGGGTTGAGTGGGGAGGCCACCTCTGGAAGGATTTGGGGCAAAGGTTTGGACATCGAAACTTGGCAGCTCTAAAGAGGGGCAGAGCATTTCTCAGGCTGACATTCAGGGTGGGTCTTGCATATGAAATCAATGAGATAATGGATGTGAAAATATTTTGAAAAATCACCAAAGTCCTTACTGCACCCTATCCTGCTACTCTTCCTCTTGGAATTCCTACTTCTGTTGCTGTCCCATTTTTCTGCAGGCTTTCTGGATTCCTTTCTTACTTTCTTCTCTCCTCACCCCATAACTAAACACATACTGACTGAGTGTCCAGTTTGCTGAATTTCTGAAATGTTGCTTGCTTTCATCCCCCTTGATTTCATTTCCACTGTCCCTGCCCTTGCTCAGATCCTGGATTTCTCCCTTATACTAAAGTGATAATGTTTATCTGTTTCTACTTCCCCTTTTCTTTTTCCTTTGAATTCATCAGCCATACAGATACCAGATTTAGCCATCTTAAACCATATCCCCGATTATTTTACTCCTCCAATCCAAAGCTTTCAAAGGCTCTCTACTACCAATAGAGTAACACAAACACTAAAGTCTGTCATTCAAACCTCTTGGTCGGCCCCACTTCCTTATGTTCGCAGAGGTCCTCCGACTTGCCTTGCCTTTCTGCCCTTTGTGCCTTTTCTCAAGCCACACCTCCTGCCTGAAATGCCTACATCTCCAGTATACTCCTGACAATTTGTTCTCCACTCTTCAAGGTTCAGTTCTGGGTGTGAATACATTACTTGGGAGATAAAAAGAATGGAAACTGAATAATACTATTTTAGATATGTCCAAGAACCTTTCTTCTTAATAGTCTCAATTTATTCATGCATTAAATCTTCTGTGCAAAGCTCAGATTGGGCAGAGGCCTGGGACGGAAAGGTGCATTTTCACCTGCTTGGGTATGTGGATCTGGAGCTATGAGGATTAAGGACATACTTTCTTTTATGTTCACTCAAACAAATCCAAATTGCAATTCTAATACTGGCAAAAAGCATCTGAAAATTGGATATTTCTCTTTTCACCTTAGCTACCAAGAAATGTAAAGGCAAATTGGACCCTTAGTCATGGTATTCGTTTGCTCATTCATTTTTTTTTTTTTTTGGCCACACATGATAGTTACCAAATATGTACCCAGAACTATTTTAGATCAAACCATGGTGAGCAACACATCATTTCTGCCATCAAAGAGGCAAGTATTAACTGTCACATTTGGCGTGTCTACAGTGTCTGTTTTCTCTATCCCTGATTTTGTAGTTCTATTTAATTAATTTGTTGCATGTGTCTCTAGTTTTATCTTGACTAAATTTCTTTTCAGAAGAGGTAAGATAGAGCCAGTATATAAAAGTAAAAAGGTCCACCCACTCTTAGTGAGGTCACAGATTTGGTCTCAATATCATCATGAGTTATATATTCTTCTTCTTTTAGTATACAGACTCCTAAAGCCAACAGTCATGTAATATAACCGATACACAGTTTGAACAGATCATAAGAGTTTTGTCGGGCTTTACTTTTTTCTGTTACATCTTGTAAATTCAGATGATATTGAATATGCTAAATGATACAATATTCACCTCCATTCATTATTTTGGGTGGTGATTTGCTTTTCTCTTTCTCATACATAGTTTTAATTTTAAAAATCCATTTCTATTTTGATAGCATTTGTATGTCACCTCCAATCCTGTTTGTAAACTAGGTGGGATACATTATGTGGATAAATTAGCAATTGAATGCACAGCATGTATCCAGCAAAAGAAATGATTGTGTGTGTGTGTGTGTGTGTGTGTATGGGACAGGTATACATATGGGAGACCCCAGTGTCCTCTCAGCAGCCAGTCTGGCTTAATGTCCTTGGTGGGTAGAGATGTAGGTGGGGTCCCTTCCCTCCTGAATAAGCATGTAAGACGTTGGGGATCTTACCGCTTGGTAGCCGTCGGGGGTCTCCCTCTGTCCTTCTGCACAGAGCTCTCATTCGAATCACCGCCTGCTCAAGTTCACAGCTCTTGTACCCTAGTGGTGGACATCCCGGCACAGCAAAATGCTTCAGGCAGGCCCTCAACTGACTGCTGGGCCTGCGTCCAGTGACCTAATGTACCTACACGTTTACTGCCTAGCATCTGAGGTGTGGGGAGCACCTATTCGGCCTGAGACATTAGCAGACTTCACCTCTGCCCAGATCTCTTTCTTTCTCTCTCTTTGTTTTGCTCCCCAGGAGTTCACTCTTTGTGCCCCTCCCCTCGCCCCAGCCTCCCCTGGTTTCTGCTATTTGGTGTGAAGTATCACATGTAGACGTCAAAGATGGGGCTTGTCAGAGCCCAGGAGTAAGAGGCTCTCACAGGAAGCCTGTGATCTGGGGACTTTATACTGAGCATGTGGAGTTATTCCAAAAGAAATGCCTTCTGGAGTTGTGGGTGGAAGCAAGAGCCAGACACCACATGAGCCTCACTCGGTGCCAAAAACTGTCTTCAATTCAATTTAGTTCAGTTTCATTCAAGTCACATCCTATCATCTGGACACCTGTATGCAAGTGCTAGGTTAGGGGACTTCACATGTCAACCATTCGTGGCCCCTGAAGTACCTGTTGTCCGATAATAATAATAATAAAATAATAGCACTAAAATTCATCAAACTCTTACTATGAGCCATCACTGGGCTAGGTATTTTGTATGTATTATTTCCTTTGACACATACAACACCACCCTAATTATTTCCTCAATTACTCAGATAGGGAAACTGAGACTCAGAGAGGTTAAGGATGTTGCCCAAGGTGACCGTAAGTGGCAAAGCCTTTGACCACACCCTGGTCTGTCTGACCCTGGGGCCCATCCTCTTAACCACCCTATGACCCCACTTTCCCAGCCACTGAGCTCAGCCAACCCAGGGCCCAGAAAGGCCTCAATCACACTGGGACAAATGCTATCACCAGACACATGGACTCTGTCTGTATGCAATGCGACTCCTGTTTGCTTATGAGAATAGGGCAAAGCCAAGGTGATTTTCCTTAGAAAGCTCTATCTGCACTCATAGTGAGGCTAGAGGGGGACGTAAGTGGGATTTGAACATTACGTTGATCAGAAGGATTATTATAAAGTTCACATCTATCATCCCTATGAACTCTCATAATAACTCTTGAGGAAAGTCTTATTCCTCTCTGTACCGTACAAGTTGAGCGATTTAGGATTAAAGTTTGCAAATTTCAGAGCTGGGGTTTGAACCCAAGTCTCTCTGTTTCCAAAGCCCATGCATGCTCTTTCCAGTGCACCAAGTTAAACGATGGGGGTGGATTGAAACTTTAGGGAATTCTCCATTTAGTTAAATATTCATTGGGCCTCTGTGTGCTGGACACAGGAGAAACACAGGTGAATGTAACACAGACTCTTTTCGTAAGGAGCTCACAGCCCAACAGGAGCTGGAGAAGACAGGCAGATAAATGCTACCTTTGTCAGCCTGGATGGTCTTCTCCACGCAAAGGACAGTCCTTTCCGGGCTGCGGGGAGAATCTGGCTTATGCTTAGGAAGCAGCCCCACACTTGCATTGCCTGACTTCCCTTCTCTTCCAGCAACTGTTTTCTGGTACCCCTTCTCACCCTAGACAGGGCTAAGTCCCCTGATTACCCTGCTCCTTTGAGAGCTCCCAAATGCCAACACAGGATCAGAGGATTCACAAAAGAAAGAATCCAGAATTCGGGGTGGCATGTAGCTCATGTGTCCCCCACGGCTCCAATCTGCGGCTGTCCCATTAGAGCCTTGTCATCCCTCTCTAGGCAGTAGGTTCCTGCTTATTTTCCCCCTCACTTGAAATGCACTATGACACTTTTTAACAAATAACACAATTTTCCTTTGTGTTTCCCTTAATAAAACACAGAAATGAGAGCAAGGAAAGGAAAGTAAAAAAACATGTTCCTGTCATCTCCACTCTATAGCAGGAAAACCCTCCCGCTCCCTCAGCTCCTCCCTCCCACCAAGCTTCCAAGCTTGTGTCTCGCCTCCCCCATCCTCACTCCTCTCTCCAGCCCTTGGCCACAAAGATTCATGCATCTGATAACTTGGCTTCTATGATTTCTGCCACAGAAAGGGGTATTTCCTCAGCCAGTTTGCCTGTCTCAACCCTGTTTTCCACAAGCTGCTATTTGACTGTGGACAGATGATGGAGGGGAAAGGGAAACAGAGTTAGGGGAACCTCTCTCTTGAAGAAGCACCCCCAGGTTACCAGGTCTCTGCATACCCTCTTTGCTCATTGACCCAGGCATCTCTTCCCTCCATAGGGTGGCTTCCAGGCCAATATGGCAACAGCCCCACATTTCCTCCTCAAAGCCAAATATTAGGCTTAAGACACAACCCCTGGATCTCTTGGAATCTGCTTCAAGTTGCAAGATTCCTGATGTTTGGAACAGCCATCTGACTCTTCGCAGGAATCATTGTAAGTTTCCATGCTTGAATCCAAGCACCGACTGTACAAACCCAGTTTAGGGAAGATGTGGCCAACAAGCCATGTGGAAAAGGACTTAGGAGGCTTTGTTAGTAGCTTACACAGGGTAAGTCAACAGCAGCCATTGAAAAAAGCTAACACAAAAGCAGGCCACATTAATGGGTGTTTTATTTCCAGAAAACAGGAGAGGCCCCGAACATACTATCATTGGAAATTTACAGTTGGTTGGGTACCATAATTTGTGAGAGATAGAGGGAAGCTGGGGCAGATTCGGAGAAAGGTGAACAGGATGGTGAGAGGCTTTGTTAGTAGGACTGGACCTTCTGAAGGGCTGGCCTGAAGAGTCAGTGACCAGAGGATGGAAGCTTGAAGGGAATGAGGTTTGACCCCAAGGAAACTAGATTATTGGATCAGATGAGCAATATGGTCACATCCAAATGTAAAATTCTTTGGGTCCTTTCTGAAGCCACCTACCTGTTTACCTTGCTTTGACAAATTCTCAGAAGAAAATGCATCTTTCTGTTAAAAAGAAGAAAGTGGCTTATTCTTTGCCACTTTGTAAAGGCTTTTGGACCATGGCTTTGTGGCATTTTCTTTCACTTAAAAGGTAGAATAAAAACAACATTTGAGTGGACAATAGGAAGCCACTAGGTGTGATCAGGTGGATCTTTCATAGGTGAACCAGGATGATCATCTGTCTGTCTGCTCATCAGTCCATCTGTCATGTCAGTGAGTAGGATAAGGCCAACTGAAACAACGCTGAGGTAGGAGTGGGATTCCTGATTCTCAGTTCTCCCATTGGGACAGAAGAGAAAATTAAAAAGAGGAAATAAACAAGTTGTGTCTGTACTGGTTTTGACATGTCACTCAGATACATGCACCAGGTCTGCACTGAGACACATGACAGTTAGAGAAAGCATGTGTTGAGGACCTACTGATTCTACTGCCCACCTGCTTTCCAAAGCCAGTCTGATTCCATAAACTTAACACTGTGAGGACCTCAGAGATCATATAGTAAAGCACTTTTATTTAAAAGGGATGGAATTGAAGTCCAGAGAGCCGAACTGATGGGTGACCAGAGGCAGCTCTGAGAATGGAACTGAGGTCCTTAGATCCTCACCTACTGACCTCTCCAAGGCAGGGCTCCCCTACCACAGTGACAGCTCTCCTCTTTCACCACTCGAGTATATGGAATTTGTTAATCCATGTATACGCACCTGGCCCTGCACATAGGTCATCTAGGGCTTATAATGTGATCGTGAGACATAGCCCCCATTCGAAGGTACCCAGGGGCCAGCTGGGACAGACATTCCCATCCTAAATGGTGCAAATTACACTGATCAGACCACCTTGCAGATGCAAGGACCATTTGAAAGATTTGAGTACCAGATCAAATGAGAATGTATCCACTTTAAGAATATTCTTTAAAAGGAATATCCTTATCACTTGTTAAATGTATTTCGTAAATATGGGACTTTTGGAGAAGCTAAAATGCTACTGGGCATTTAGAAATATTACCTATGGATGTATTTGTTTTATTCCATGCTTTTTTTCCTTGCCTAAGATCTGTTTTATAGATTATCCTAGAAGTACTTGTAATTCATATTTTTGCCACACCCTGCTTTACCTGAGGGGACAGAAGGGACAAAGGACAGGTGTCAGGAGAAATGCCACTAGCCAGCTGGGCAATATTGGACAAATCTCCCAGCCATTCTAAGCCCCAAAGATTCATCTTAAACAGTGGATAAAACTATTTGTTCTGCCTACCTCATAGGTTTGTTGTAAAGATCAAGCAAAATCATGTATGTGAAAGTACCCTGGAAAGTATAAAGCAGCATACAAATATAAAGTATTAAACTCTTTGCTCTTTCCCCTTGTATCTCTGAAGTCCCATTCAGTGTTTGGTATGTGCTTGGTGGTAGTAAGCACTTATACTAGGGAGTGGGGTCACACTTCCAAAGCATTGGAGCAAGTTGCTGCCAGTGATTTTTCTTTAAAAAATAAGGATGTGGTTCTGTTCTTTGAGAAGGTAACAGAAAATGTTTGCTGTGTGGCATCTCCTCTACATGGCCTCACCTTGCCAAAGTACTTCCCAATTCCAGTATAGTTCAGTTAAGTTCAGGTACTGAGGGGGCCCTAGAGAATCCATTTGAATTGAGGATTCCTGTTGCATTCAGGTGCCCTCACATGGATTCTGCAGGCTCTGTGCTCCATGCTGTAATATTGGGATAATAATTGTCCCCATCTCATATGCCCAAGTATACCCTGACAACCGGATTCTTTTCTTGTGAATCCTGTCCTGCCCTGGCATTCCGGATCTCTCAAAGAATCTGGAGAACCAGGTACCTCCGCCCTTTCTAGGGGGTGAAGGGGCATCACAAGTCAGTTGCTGGAAGAGGAGGAAAGTCAGGCAATGCAAACGTGGGTCTGCTCCCTAAGCGTAAGCCAGATTTTCCCTGCAGCCCATCAAGGACTGTCCTATGCAGGGAGGAGACTCCTCCAGGCTAACAAGTTACCATTTATCTACCTGTCTTCTCCAGCTCCCTGTTGGACTGTGGAGCTCCTTAAGAAAAGAGTCTGTGTTGGCTTCACCTGTGTTTTTCCTGTCCCAGAACAATATTTGATGTGCTAAAGAGATCCAATGAATATTTGTTGACAAAATCGAGAATGCCCCAAAGTTTTAATCCACCCCACGGTATTAATTGGTGCACTCCAAAAAGCATGCATGGGCTTTGGAAACAGAGAGGCCTGAGTTCAAATCCCTCATAGGGTTGTCGTAAAGATTAAATGAGTCAACCAAGTAACCAAGCCTTGCACAGAATAAATGCGCAGTAAACGTTAGCCAGTGTTATGATTTATTAAGCACCTACTTGGGGCCAAGCAACGTGCTAGCCTCCTGGGATACAGACATGATTAGACAGACCCTGATCCTGATTCTGGAGGGGCTAAAGGTCTATTATCGTAAGCTAAAGTTAGAAAGCGTGGGGAGTTCACATTTTCCCGATTCTTCTTTCTTCTAAGGGGGTCCCTTTGGCTGACTTCCTGCTCTGTGTTTTGGCCGGCTCATCGCCTGGGGTTCAGACCCTACCTAATCTCTATGGTGATTCAAGCCTTGGCGGTGGGTCCCCAACGACGAACTGCTCGGAATCTAATATGTGGGAAGTTGGAAAATTGCCGGAGGCCCCCAGACGACCGAGAAGGAGTCTGAGGAGATCAGAAGGGTGGGGCCCGCAACTACCTCCAGCATACAAGCAACTACCTTCTCCGCGCGTCCCGCGGCCCGCGTCAATATTTCGGTACTTTCATTACTTGAGATGGTTGGAGGGCGACGGAAAAGCAGCCTGTCTAGTGCTCGGCGGCCGCCGGCGCCGCGGTGCAGGTAGCGCAGAGACCTCGACTCACGCGGCGAGAGACCGGTGGGCGTGCGGGGCCGCGGCTGCCGACAGGGCCAACGCGCCGCGAGGGAGCAGTTACTCCTGGAGGGGAGGAAACTTTGCGTACCCGGGAAGTCGCGGCGGCGGAGAGGCGCACCCTGACGCGGCTCCGAGGTGGGCCGCTCAGCTCCACACCGAGAAGGAGCGCCGGGGTCCCGCCACGGGACTCGCTTCCAGCCCCCCGCCCTGCGCACCCCACCCCCTTCCCTCCGCGGCGCACGCAGCGCCGCGGCCCGGGTCAGAAGCCGCTGGATCCGCCCTAGCGAAGAGGGAGCCGACTCGCACCCAGGACCCCAGGCCCGCGCTTTCGCTCCTAGCCTCGGAGAAGCAGACGGCCCTCCACTCCTCCAGAGGAGCGACTCGGGCGGGCGGGACATCCCAAGAAGGCCGGCTGCCGGCGGCCACGTCCCGGCCGGGCCCGGGCGCGCCTAAGAGCGGAGGCAGGGGCCGGCGCTCGCTCGGGCTCCCTCCAAGTGCGCGCCAGATCGGGGGCGGCCGCGGCCGCTGCAGCCTCCGGGACCGACGCCTCCCCCAACCGAAGCTTCCCGCGTCGCTTCGCAACTTCGTTTCATTCTTGCGGCGGGAACGAGCTCGCCCATCAGGTAGGGGAAGCTGCGCGTTCTCAGGCTCCGGCGGGCGTGTTTCTGAAAGTTGATTTGAAATGCATCCAAAAGTGAGCCGGGCCAGCCGCGGCTCCTCCCCGAAGCGACTCCTTTGCTTCTGCAGGCTTTCCCGGCGTCGGCCGACCCGCAGGCGGACCTCCCCGTGCGCCCCCAAGCAGAGCGCAGCGCCCAGGGTCCCGCAGCAGGCGGGACGCTCTCTGGGTCGCTTGGGCTGCCCCTCCCGGCTGGAGGCAGGTGAGGCGGCAACCGGGCCGACCCGGACGCGGGCTGCAGACCTAGTGGTCTCTCCCGCCGGTCCGGGCTGGGCCTCGCAAGGAAAAGCACCCATTCTTGTTGTCCCCTTCATACCCTGGGAGCTAGATTCCCGCAGAGATGTCCCTAGGGCCCGCCTTAGTGTAGGTTGGGGCGGAGTCGGACACAGGATGGGAAACCTGGGAGCGGGAGGGGGTTGATTGGGGAAGGAGAAACGCAGTTGGGGGGCGGAGGCCTAAGTACATAACGCGTTGACTTGGAGTGAAATCAGATCAGTCAGAGAAGTGTACTCGGTGGCTCGTCTCTCTCCCCCTACTCGACATTTCTCTTGGCTGGACTTTACTCTCCTGGCTCGTACTGTTCGCTCTGGACACTCCCTCCCTCCTTTCCCAGGAGTGTGGCGGCTGCGGGCGCTGCGTCCCAGCGGACACTCCGCCAGACGCCTCGTTTTCTCTAACCTGCAGGCCCGGCCCGACCATGCTGGACGGCCTGAAGATGGAGGAGAACTTCCAAAGCGCCATCGAGACCTCGGCTTCCTTCTCCTCGCTGCTGGGTGAGCGCTCAGGCCATGAATCCCAGGCGCATCCTCTTTCCTCCAAGCCCCAGGAGCCTAGCTCTCTGGGACGAGTTGCCGTGGGGAGCTAGCGCCCCGCTTCAAGCAGTCAATTGAGCCCACTCCCTGTCTGTCCCTCCGTCCCTGTGGGTTGGTTTTCCTACCCCCAAACCAACAAGCCCCCCAGCCTCCCACCCCTTCCCGGCCTCACGCGCGGGGCACCGAATTCCCCAAAGCCGCGACGGGCTGGAGAGCTTGTGGTGAGTGATTAAAAATACCTATGGCTTGATTTTTAATCACAGAGTTGATCGACGTCTCGTAAATGCCGCCCGCTTCTCGGCGGGCATTGCAGTCCCAAGGCCGGGAGCACCCAAGTTCGAGGCGGTTTTTCGCCTCCAACAATTCCAGCCCCAATCCCAGCTTCGGGCATGGCGGAGAGGCTTTTCCGGGCGGGTGGGTCGCGCGGCGCCGGGATTAGCCCGCACTGCAGGGCCCTAGCCTCGGCGTTAATTAACTGGAGCCGAATCCCGTGTCCAGCGGGCTCCCCCCGACCCCCACCCCCAGCCCTTTCTCAGCCATCCCGGAGAAGCCACGAGCGCCGAAAAAAATACCCATTCGCGGGTCTCCCAGAGTTGGGGCCAGGGGTACTTGCTGCGGTTCCCTCCCCCCCCCCCACCCCCGCTTCAATGCTTGTGAGTCTGGGAAGCGGGTGTTTTATTTTTTATTTTATTTTTTTAAAGGAAGTGATTTTCGTTTTGTCATTTAAATCGCTTGCCTCTTTGGAACCGCTAGAGCGGGGTGAAGGCAGAGCTTGAAAGTCCGGCTGGAGAAACCCTATCTGGAGAGGAATTCTCCCTTCCTGCCACCTCAGATGAAACGAAATCAGGCGCACTAGACTCTCTTCTTTGAACCCCTCTTACGGGAACACCCCGACTCGGTCCATCCTGGGAAAGGCGCTGGGCCCGGCGGGCGCAGATGCCTAGGCGCCGAGAGCGCGCGAACTCCTGCACGCAGCCGGCGTCGGGGATCGCCCTTCGCCCCCGCCCAAAGCTCGTTCCCAGTGCCCAGATGGGGCCGAAGGAAAAGAGAATTTAAAAATTGGGAACGGTCTCGTTGCTTTCCCTATTCTTACCCACCCGCGCCCCAAGTAGACCCGCACCGCTTTAGAGCCGTTGGTCCAGCGTGGAAGCGGGAATGAGGGAAGAGTAGCAGAGAAACGGCGGGGTTCAGGGCCTCTGGGGAAACCACAAGAGTGTTGTTACCTGGGGACAACGCCTGCCTTAAATAGCTGGGATGCGCGCTGACAGAGGCAACCCCCCTACCCCCAAAACAAAGGAACAAAATAGGCAATAGTCCAAGGATAGGATGGAACAGTTTCCCTCCGGGTTGAGTCCGTTTGGGATCCGTTTTGTCCCCACGCACAGCTGCTGAACACGCGTGACGCCGGGAATCCTAGATGGAACACTCCAGCTCAGTGCCCGGCTTCTTTTCTCCTACTTTTTCTTCCGCCTAATTTGATGACTCTTAATTATGAAAAATCCATCTGCAGATTTCACGTTAGCCCAGACGCAGCAGTTTGAGGGTACACTGGTTTTAGTAACACTGGGTTTGCTTTGGGGTGAGATGGTGTTGGCGTTCTCCCATACGCACGAGACCCTATGAAGACATTTTTTTAAACGTTGCCCTCAAAAACAAAATATTGCGTTGTACAAATAAAATCTTTTCACTCAGTCGGTGTTTAAAAATAGCCAACAGGGACAAGAATACTGAGTGACTTAATGACTAATTATAACTTGATAAACCTGAGACCGAAAATGTATTAATAAGCTAATTTAACGAGACGCGCGCTCATTTGCGCGCATATCTGGGTAGGTTTGGTCATTAAAGTCCACTTATCTTCCCCCCCCCCCCCAGTATGATTTAAACATTTCCCATTACTTTCCCTTTTAGAAAGTCCCCCTTTTTTGGGGGGTGGGGGTGGATTTTTTCTCGGCTTGGTTAATTAAGGGGGTTCCCTGGGGTGGGTAGCGCGGGGCGGGGAGTGAGATCCGTGGGTGTGGAGGGATCAGGAGGGGGACCGGGCCGGATTCGGCGGGAATGTGGGGCCGGTGCGGCTCACCCGCGAACGTTTGTTGCGGCTGCAGGCAGAGCGGTGAGCCCCAAGTCTGTCTGCGAGGGCTGTCAGCGGGTCATCTCGGACAGGTTTCTGCTGCGCCTCAACGACAGCTTCTGGCACGAGCAGTGCGTGCAGTGCGCCTCCTGCAAAGAGCCCCTGGAGACCACCTGCTTCTACCGGGACAAGAAGCTCTACTGCAAGTATGACTATGAGAAGTAAGTGGCCGCGCCTTGGAAGCGCGCACCACGCACTAACCTTAGCCTGCGCCAGGGACTGTGCCCCCACCCCTCACCCTATCCGCTTCTGGAAGGCTCGGGAGACACCCGAACACTCCCAGAAACGCAGAACGCTCACTCATTCCCTCCTGTACACGCGAGAGGACCGCAGAAATCTGCGCGGGTGCGCGCGTCCCGGACCCGGGCCCGGCAGAAGCGCGCGCGGTTGCACCCCCTTTATGGTTTGCCCACCTAGTTTTTCTCAGCCCTCCCAGGCCCCTTCCTCCGTTCTCATTCCATCAAGCCTGGTCACCCCAGTTCCCTGGGGTGCCTGCGGGCTGCCAGCGGCCCGTTTCTCCTCGCCGGTTCGCATCCCGTCCTACCCACTCGTCTGCGCCACCCTCACGTGTGTGTTGGGAGGTGAGAGTGCACTGACCCCACGGCTTCGGTACCCTGCGCGCGTTTACACTCTGTTGTGTTGTCTGGGGACCCAAAAGATTCGGCTCAGAAATAGCGCGGCTGCCCCTTTGAGCTCAGGGCACATCCAGTTTTGCCTCTCCTCTGAGTGCATCTCCCCTTCGGGTTTCTTGAAAGCCCTCAGGCTCAAGGGCCCCTAGGTGTCAAGTTGGGACCTGACCTAAAGCCCCCTCCTCCATCCTACACCTCCTCCCTATTCCTTTGTGGGGTTACAGTTCCACCGGGCAGAGCAGGTTCAGTTCCCTCCTGTGGATATGAACGTCCTGGTATGTTTTGAGAAGAATTGGGAGACAGGTATGGCAGCCATTTAAGTAAGTGGATTATTTTGAATCTAGATTTCTGTAATGCATAAAGCCTGGGTGAGGCCAGGGACTGAGAGTTAGAGGGATTTTCTGGTTCTCTCAGGGCAGGCTGGCAAAAGCTCTGTGGATGTAATGAGAAGGAACTGCTTTTCCTTGTGAAGATGGCTAATTGATAAAGACATTGGCTTTGCAGGGCCGTGAAGGGTATTGGAAGAAGGAAAAGTGGCTGTAACAGAGACCTTGGTTTTTGTGCAGTAGAACCAGTGTATATGGCTGTGTGCGCCGGCGTGCATGCGCGGAGAATTCTGCATTTGTCCCTGGTGAATAAAAGGGACAGCACTATATAAAGATAATCAAAGGAGAGTTAGTTTGTGTGAAAAGCAGCTCCTATCTCAAGCTATTAAAAAGATGGAAGGAAAGGGTGTGTGTGTGAGAAGTCTCATTACACCCAGAAGCACTGAGAAAGAACAGAAATATATCTTCGTTTCTGGGTTGCCTGAACTTTGAAGTTTACTAAAAACTGACAAAACAATTGGACTCAGTGACCACATACAAAAAAATTTCTTACTCTGTGCTTGTTTGCCCTACATAGAAAGATTGCATTTTCTCCTCCTGTAGAAAGAGTATGGGCATTGTTTTTGTTATTTTGGAGAGAACTGCATTTTTCAGAACTAAAACAAAAAAGGTCCTTGACTTAGGGTTAAGTTGGACAATGCAGAAATATATAACGAAATATATGAAAACTCTCCAGGACCCTTTGAAATGGATAACTATTAACATTTTTGGAAGCAGATATGCCTGTCTCTGCTTTTGGTTGTCTGTTTATTGCTCCCAGTTAAAAGTGCAATTTTTAGGTAATTAACCAGGTTTTGCCCACACAGCTTCAAATATCACCCTTGGATAAAGCTTCTGGTTGATTGCTCATTTTTTTTTTTTTTTTTTTTTTTTTACCCTCTTGCTTTTCATCCAAAGATTTTGGTATTGTGCGGACCCAATCTTTATCTTTCTGCTTATGGATGACTGAAATGTCCACATCCTTGAGGCAGAACACTAGCAAATTCAAAAGTGTTGGAGCTTAGGAAAGGATTTGGGTTGTGAATTTCTATTCTGTTTGTTAAAAAAAAATCACGAATCAAAGAAGGCTTAAGGGTCAACACAGCTGTCTGGCCAGTCGAATCTTCTTTAAGGAAGTCAGGCTGTGTCAAGAGGAGAAGAAACAGTTGTTGTAAAGTACTTAACACAACAATGTCCCTTCCATTTCAGCCCTCCAGGTTCGGCGCGGTTTGGGCTTATTAGTCCAGGAGGGTCAGTTCTCCTTGCACAAAGCTGTTTCTGCAAAGGGAAAATTACAGGGATCAACTTGCCAGCTGTTGGCCAGAACTGAGACGATTTTATAGAGCGAGCGGCGTGAGCTACATCTGTGTTGAAGTTACAGTGAGGGTTTTTAATTTTAAAATACTTTTTTGAGACAAGGATGTTTAAATTGAGTTGATTGTCCTCTTTAGCTCATGGCACACTATCAGCATTGGTCTGTGCCCGTCCCTCAGTTGCTTTTTACATTAATTTACTTTTTTTTCTCCTCTATCCCCCATCCCAATCCCATTCATTCTTCTTCCAGCAAAACAGGGTTTTAGAATGTTTGATCGCTTCGTGGGATTAGTCTGTATCATAGTGGCTGTAGGACAGAAAAGAGGTTTTTGGTTTGTTTGTTTTGTTTGTAAATTAGATTCGGGACAAATTCTTTTATTCAGCAAGTTTTTATTTAGCCTCTACATGCAAGGCTCTAGGCTAGTTGATGAGAGGATGTTGAGAAAATGTCTCAGCGCCTGCCTTCAAGACGCATCTAGCCCTTTTCTGGCCATGCTGTCGTAACTGTGGAGTATTTTTGAAAGCTTCTTCTACTTAGAGTGCAGGACAAGGTATGAACGGAAGCTATCTGGAATGACCATATCTTTATTGTCCAGAGGATTACAGCTCAATTTTAGACAGTAATAATGAAACAACGAGAGAGCAAGTGATTTTATGGTATACTTTCCCTCTTTAACGAATGTGTTTGTAAAAATAGTTTTACCCTTTTTGGTGTATCTTTTTAAACTTTGAGGCTCAGGCAAGGCAAATGGAGAGGGCAATGAAACTGAAGTTAAGTGGCAGGACATCGATGATGATATGAATTATAGAGCAATTAATAAAAAATTAATATTCAGAAAGTTCCCTAGTCTCCAAAATATACAAAGTTCAGATGCTATTTCTACACATTTAAATGAAAGGATATATAGGTAATGCACAGTTTTCAGTGAAAATCATTAACAAAGAGGAATTGTCATATTTATTTTAGTCATGTGCATTTCTAGCGATTGGGCAGTTTTGCATTTGCAATTTAGCATTTTTGAATTATTAGCTACAGATCTGTGGTGTCAGGTAGCCAGTTAGAAGTGAAAATTCCAGTCTGTCAACTAGTGACTACACCCTCAGGATGTCAGATACCAAGTTTTGTCTAATCAAAAAACACAAAACAAAACCGAATTGACGGTGCCATTATGGACATCCATCCACTCATTTGAAGATGTCTGGGTTCTTTTATTAAATGTTTGTCTCAAGCATTTGGGAATAATTTATCTCCTGATCATGCAGAACAAATAAGCTTCAAAGGCTGGAGAATAGATAGCTGATTTATGAACATCTAGAAATTAAGACTGTAGGTGATCTTTATTGTTCATGAAATATCACCGAGGACAAGTAACTAGTTAGGTGGGATGATAACATTTACAAAATTGGTGAAGCCATACTATGGCATAAAAAAACAAATTAGGATGCTATTGGTCTGCATTTTTAACTTCATGATTTCTGAAATTTAGCAGACAACCCAAATAGTTTTCCAGCCTAGGGAACTTCTATTTATATAACTGTTGCTCCCTATTTAACCGAGTCCTCTGTGATCTGGTTAGTTTGGAGTTTTCCCTGAATTTGTTCCAAGCAAATACTGTAGCTAGTTTTAAGTCTGAGACAGAAGGGGCTGCTGAATAACTGGGATGTGGTAATACAATAGATAATTAAGCCTTCTGGACAGGATCCCACATTTAAATCAAGTTTATATTGTTTCTTTCATGTGCCTGGCCACTTGTGTGTCAGGCAGGGCGTCTCCCCTCACATATGAATTTTATCATTAGCCCTTAGATTGTTCTGGACATTCCAGGAGCAGAGTAGGACAGTGTTGCTGTCATCAGGAATGTTCTCACAGCATCATAACTCCCCACATGTCAGCAAACCCCCAGGCCTTGAGAATCCTTTCCTCCGAGGGCGGGCCAATGTTTTCTCCTCTTTTCCCTCTCTTTTCAACCTGACCAATTATTCCGAAGAAAGGAATTGAAATGGGGGAGAGGACATATTGCACAGAAAGCTTTCTCTGTGTCTTCCTTTCCACCTACTGATTGGCAGCCCCACTGCGAAATGGCTGATGTAATGATCTCTATTAGGATCAGTGATGAACAAATTCTGCATTTTATCAAGGTAGTGAAGGCTGTGTTTGGAGGAAGGAGACTTGGTTTGGTTTTATTACTGTGACATGGCTTGGAGATCAAAACTGGGCATGCAATTACCCAGATGGAATTACAGAGGCAATTGTTGGCCCCGCTCCTGGCACAATAAAATTTAAGGAATATAAAAATCAAGCACAGATAGGTAATACATTCATGTCTACATTAAATTGCAGGGGGCTTAGCTTGGAATAATCACATCCATGGACTGTAGCTGTGTGTGTGTGCAGAAAGATTTCTCTCTCTCTCTCTCTCTCTTTTATTTATTTATTTTTTTTATTTTATGGAGTGATTGGAAACATTCCTTCCTCAGAGGTGTTTTTTTCTTTTTATATGTATTGGTCCCTGGGTAGGGCTTTCTTGGAATCTAAGACTTAAAATTTTGAAATAAAATTAGATAGCAGGAGGAGATATTAATAGTATTCTGGGAATTAGATATGAACACTACTTTTTAGAGTAGGCTCTTGGGATTCTTCCTATCCTTACAGTTATGGAGCACATTAAAAAATCAGTTATCCAACCCAGTTTTGCCTACTGTAGAGTCCTGGGACTTTTGTCACCAACCTGGCTAGCAAGTAGATTTAGCTGTTCAGAGCTCAATGATCTGAGTTTCTTTGATTGTTCATTGTTTGTCTCTCTTCTTAGTTTCATTTTTCTAATGTATAACTTTTGCATTAACCAAAATATGTTACCACTTTGAGGGAGGACTCTTTATTGTTGCTTTTTGAATCTGGGAAGTTGTTTTGGAGATGATGAGCGGGTCCTGTTTTTCTAATGAGAACAATTCCATTTCTTTAATTATCCGGTAATTATTTTTTATGGTCAAAGAAATTACTTAAGTCCTAGTATGTAGAAGTGAGCAGAAAAATGGGGGTTAAAAGCCTCATTACAGTACCAGAAGTTTATTAAAACAGTAGAAATAAATGTTATTAAATATCACTATCGAGTTATATCCAGTTCAAAATAACCAATATCAACTCCTATTAGCTTAATTAAGTATACTTGCACAGCGTTGGAAAATGAATTTGTGGGGTGGGGAGGGGAAGTGCAATCATATCCACAATACAAACATTTAAAAATAATTTCTGCCCTAGCTATTGTTTGAAATCTTGCCTTTACTTTGATATTTTTTTAAACATTTTTCTGGCATGAATTTTTGAATGCCCCTTTTTTTCTTCAGACGGAAATTCTTAGTTGAGCTAATTGCAGGGTGAGGTGAGGGGGGTTGAGGGTGGCGACTGGCGGGGTGGGGGTGGGGGTGGGGGGTGCCTCTCCCCTCTGCCCCAGAGCAGAAAGGCTGAGCACGGGTCTGGCCCTATCTCCAGCATGTCTGAGATTTCCTCCTAGGAATACTCAATACCCATATACGTTATTTCTGAAAGTCTCCTAGCAACACGTAGATTGGTGGTGTTGCCAGCAGCCCTTTCAGATTTGTTTTGAGGAGGCTGGTAATTTTTAGGAACAAAGTGTAGAAAAGATTTTGGGAGAAAATATCAGAGGGAATGGAAAAAAGAGGCATTTTTGTCCCCGGTGCTCCCTTAGAACAGCTTGTTTTCTGGTACCTAGAGAGAGAATCTGGCTTGAACCTCTTTAGGATTTGCATTTTTCCCTTAGTTTCTTTGACTAGCACAATGTGGGACGTTTTATTCAATTTATCGCAATTAGAGTTAGTCTTGTTATCCTTGACCAATGTCGACTGCAGCTTTTTGTCTCTTTGTCATATAGTAAATGAAATCTCCTGAACCATTTTGCCGAAATGAAGCAAACACCATCCAAATGTCAAATCGTTATTTCTGTAAAACGCAATTATCTCTCTCTCTCTCTCTATTTTTAGCCAAGGTGAAATTAATAAAATTGCTATGGTCCTGGCATTAATTACCAGGAGGATTAGAGCTATACCACTGAAAAAGGAGGTGTAAACACTGTAATCTTGCTACATGTTTGTTTTCACACTACTGAAAATAAATAAAATGAGATTTAGGGTAGGGATTAAGTTTCTTTTGGCATTACACAGCAGATACAATTGGAATGCAGCAGAAACACTGATGTATCAGTGAAGATATTGTCTAAGGAATAAAAACGGGGTGCTAGCTCACTTCCCTCCTCTGGTGGTAAACTTGGTCCCATCACAAATTGCCCCATCTGGATAGTTAAAAAAGGATTTTGAAAACCTTCCTCTGTGCTCTGCTTTTCAGTGGTGAACCAAGGCCACCAGTTCATCTTTGGAGCTTGTCACCTGGCTGCTGCGCGTGGGATTAGCTGGAATTTAATGAAACCGTTGCCAGATTCTCCATTATTGCACCATAATGTCATAACTAAAAATACAAAATGGGCTGCAGCTTTTCGTAGCCCTTGAACTGAAGTCACATGAAACAGTTTGGTCTCTTCCAGCTTTTCAAGATTCCAGTTTGGGGAATCCTATTTTTGGATAACAGCAAATATGTCTGGATTTTCTAACTCTCTAGGCTCCAGAGTCCCTCCACATCATTACCTTGGGTTTTATTATTATTATTATTATTATTATCATACAATGGCTAAGCTCGAATGAATATCTGGCCACTATGGATTGGACTACGTTGTCTGAGAGGCCCAACTAAACCCTGCTCAAATAAAAAGTACCTTCAGCTTCCAGCCTTGTTGGGAAAGGACCACACATAGCATCTAGGCTTCCCATCTGGTCCCAGCCCATTTTGCCTCCCACTCGGTCCCCCATGTCCTGTGGAATTCTATTAAGTTGATTCTTGCGGAAATCAGTTGTTATTCAAACGCCATCTCATCAACTACCTTATTTTTCTTTTCCAGGCTGTTCTTGAGGACTGTTGGTTCTCTTTTGGTCCTCTCACTTGTAGGGGCCTAATATAGCTTCTTAGATGCGCAAAATAATGGTCTTGCCATGTGGCCTGCCAGAACCTGAGGGAGAAGCAGTCAATTCCATAATTGGTGAGAGGTGGCACTCCTGAACACCTGTCAGAGTGTGCCTGGCACCTCAGCGGATGCTGGGCTATGTTGTGCCCCTGGAGAGGGGTGCTTTTTGGTGCTTTGGAGAAGTGCCCAGGTCTGATGCTGTCACCAGTAAAATAGGAGAAGCGCTCATTAGTTGAGAAGCCTGGTTAGCATTCTGACAGAATATAAACACAGCTCTTTTAACTCTTAAAAAATACTTTTATAGTGCTAATATACATATAACATAAATTGTGCCACTTAAATGATTTTTAAGTGTACAAGTCAGTGGCATTAATTGTATTTACAACGCTGTGTGCTGTATCACCATCACACATCATCAAAACTTTTTCATCACCCCGAACAGAAACTCTGAAGCCATTAGGCAATAATTCCCCATCCCGTCTCCATCCGTCCCTGGTAATTGGTAATCTACTTTCTGTTTCTATGAATTTACTTCTAGATATTGCTGGCGCGTGCAGTTATACAGTATTTGCCCTTTTGTGTCTGGCTTATTTCGCTTACTAGCATAAGGTTTTCAAGGTTCATCCGTGCTGTAGGAAGTACGCTCAACTTTGTGCTGCTTTTCTGAATGTGCCCCACTTCTCCAACCCAGTAAGAACTGTCCTTTGTCTCTCGGAGCACCAGATCCTGCTGCTGCAATGAAAAGAGGTCTCTGGAGCACCCTCCTCTGCTAATTCCATCCACCCCTTCAGTCACCTCGCAGCCTAATTCCTCCCCGTCCCAGCCTCAGGAACCTTTAAAAGGATTTTTCAAAACAAAACAAAACAAAACACCCCCTCCTGAACTCCAGATTAGCCCCTTAAGCTCATTAAAGTTCCCTTAAATACCAAAATGTTGGGCTCCTGGGGACTATCCCCCCAAACCATATTTTCATTCTTAACATTGTTGTCAGTCACTGCATACAGCAGATTAAGGCCAGCTCCCTCCGTGCCCCGAAATGGTCCTTCCGTCTCTGCAGGAGGGTCCGACTCTACCTTCTTTTGAGCACCCACATAGCCTGAGGGGCAGCCTGAGCCTGAGTGGGAGCTCATGCCAGCTTGGCCTGGGGCCCCCAGCTCCAGGGTGGAAAGGTGGTTGATGTCTCTCTCCAAGGTGGAGCCGGGGAAAAGAGGATGGGCGGTGGAGAGGAGAAAGTGTGACTTTTGCAATCTGTGGGCCCTGTCCCATTCTCAGGCAGGAACAGGTGATGCATGAGTGTGCTCTGATGTCTGAATTTAAAGAACTGCTCTTGCCTAGGAAATCAGGGTGGCTTTGGGAGCCCTTTTTCCTGGGACCTATCAGAAATACTCGAGCCTGCTTCCTGGGCATTCCCAGGCATTCCTGACCCATCACAGTTCAGAGGTGGATTTTTACAGCCACACCTGCTATTTACCAGATACTCCTGCTTTTTTTCCAGCCTCCTTTCCTCCTTTCCCAAGCACCTCCTAAATAGCATCCCACCCCTTCCCTGTCACCGCAGGCTCCCTTCTTTAAAGCTGGCTCTTGAGGAGCCCGTTCTGGTTTTGACAGTGGAACAAATCCTTTTTAACATAACCGTCAAGAGATTCCTCCCTGCTGCGGGCCCCCTCGCCCCTTCTCTTGCCCCTCCTCACCTTGCGGCAGGCTTCCTGTTGTGCCTGTGCTCCCTGGTAATGACAGCCACCATCTTTCCAGGTTGGGGCACGAGGGCACAGCACTTCAGAGACAAAAACTAGTTGGCAATGCCAGGAGGTGGACTCTGGAAATCCAAAGGGGAAGAACATGCCGGCAGAACCTTCCCTGCTTCCCTTTCCCTAGAGTTTCTCCTGCACCTTCCTTTCCCCTCCCCGGGGCTCTCCACACCTTGAGTCCTGGGTTTCAACTGTACCACTGGCTTTCTAGCTCCGTTGACAGCTCTCAGCTCAGCTTCCCTTTCTCGCTTATCTTACCCTCCCCACCTATCTTGTGACCTTTTAAATGTCTAATTACCCTGTGTGCTGGCCAAGTCCTTGTCATAGCTGGTTGTCAGACTGGAGAGGAAGATATGAAAAACTCCATATTGGGGTGTGTATGTCATGTGCTGTTCTTTCAAAGACACTTTTTAACTGGCAAGGTGTTCAAAGGATTGACTATATATATTATGATAAAATTGTAGGCTCTAGAATGGAACTAGTTGAGATAACTTTGGGAGGAATGCAAATGATTATTCTTTATAGGGGTTTCCCAGGTTCTCTATATGTAACCCCTGGCCCTGATTATACACTTATTCCTTTTCTTCTGGGTTTTATTTTCTTTGCTCTTTGTACGTGGTTGGGACCACCCCTCTCAAGAAGTCCGTTTCCGTAGGTGGAAGGGGTTGGACGGGTGGGTACGATGGTTTGGATACTGTACATTTCTCTTCATTGCTGGAAAAATAATTTGAAACACATGGGCAACTGTCAAGAGAGGTCGATGCCACGATTTCTTCATGTGTACAAAGGAATGTGATAATAGTGACTTCAGAGGGCTATTGCGAGAATTAAATAAGATGATGAACATGAAAAGTCTTTGGCTAAAATATGGAGTACTATAAAGAATTGAGTTATTATTAGTGTCAGGTTTTTAAAATATGAGAAAAAGCTTGTACATATTCTTCGGTGCTGTGTATGATGACCCAACATAGTGTAGTGGTTAAAAACATATACTCAGGAGCCAGAGTTTTGAAATTCCCATCCTAGCTCTGCTGCTCACTAGCTGTGCAACTTTGGACTAAGGCCTCTGTGTCCTCTTCTTTAACATGGGAATAATAATAGTACCAACCATACCTGGTTGCTTTGAATTAATATTTGTAAAGTATGCAAATCAGTGATTGGCTTAAAAAAAGATGCCATAAATGGATTTGTTGAAAATGTATCCTTTTCAGTGTTCATAGAACATTCATGCATCTTATCTCTCCTGGCCTGTGCGACCGTTTGAGATGTTAGGCAAGGAGAATATTTCCCCCTGCATTTTTATAGCTGAGGAAACCAAGGCTCCAAGAGGTTAAGAACTTGTCCAAGGTCATGATGCTAATAAAGAGAGAAGCTGGGATGCTATCATTGGCTGCTGCCTCTTGGTCCAGTGGCCTTTCCGCTAAAGCTCACCATCTGCTGCTTGAATTCTGGTGTTCACACCCCAGTGAGATCACAATTCTCAGTTTGTCCTGTTGAACCAGCTCTTGGAAAACAAGTCCCCACCTGCTTAGATACTTGAGCTTCCAGGCAGCTTTCCGACAGTCAGCTGTTTATAGTATTCTGTGGTTTTAAAGGAAGTCTTGGGGATTTGGGAGTGTTTATGTGTGTGTGAAAGCCACTCATGTACACTTAGCACTCCTGTTTATCAAACTCCTCCACAAACATAAAGCCGCATCCTATCCCATCCCATCTGTGTTGGTGACCATCATCCTCTAGCGTAGCTGCTCTTTCCATGAGAAGAATGACAAAAGGCAGATAGCATCCATTTTCCTTCTTTCCAGCTTGTAGGTTTTGCTGCTGGTGACTTTGTTCTGGGAGCCTGTCTGTGCATTTGGCAACCCAACTGTTAAATATCAGACCCAGAGTCTTCCAGACTTAACTTCCATTGGGACTAACCAACAGCTGTCCATCCATTCCTTGGATAAACCCTTTCCAAGTTTTCTCCTAAACTGTGCTGTATTTTCAAACACGTCCAGCCTCAGCTAGAAAAGACCCTTCTGTGCTCTGATGTGAGGCTGATTTCCAGAACTGTTGACATCCTTCTTGTTTATGACTTGGCCCAACTGGATCCAAAGATGGATGGTGGAATCTTGGTTCTAAGGAAGTGAAGTATTTCTGAGTTGTTGAAAATTACTTTTCCCACCACTACTGATGCTTTGTTCTCTTGAAATTAGCTCCACTTAGTTGTACAGAGATGAAATGTGCATCCCAAATTTAATGATGGCAAACTGGTGTTTCATGAAACTAGAGATTTTAGGTAATATATGAGGAACCGGAACATATTTTCTATACTTCTATGTAGATTTCTCAAAATTAGAAATAAATGGGATATGATAAACCAGTTGGTTCACTAATTAAGTCATTCATTCATTTAATTACCAAAAAGATATTAAATTACTGTTTTGTGGTATATAGAATAAAGTTCTTGTACTCCTGTACTTACAGTCTAGCAGAGACTATTTAGAGACATGAATTAAACTGATACTTAAAAAAGAGTGAACCTGTTTTTAGGGAGGCAAAACCAGAGGGACAGAGAACCACTTTTCTAAATGGGGTCCCCCTTGAATTAATTCTATATTAATGCATGCTGTTTATGATCTTCATAACACCTACCACTATTTAAAGTTTACAAATCAATTTACTATTTATTTACAAATGTATTGTCTATGTCCATCATTAGATCATACATTCTAAGAGGGCGGAGACCTTCCTGTTTTTATTTCATTTCTTTTTATTTATTTATTTATTTATTTATTTTAAGCTCTCTATCTCCAGTATCAACATTTAAGGAACCCTGACATAGTCTGGAATGGAATGACAGGGAGGCAGGAGAGAGCCCAGGGGTGAGTGGGATTCTGGAAGACAGGGCAGTGGTGAGGACCACTTATTTGCCCATGGAGTTGCAGTGAATCATTGGTAACCTTATTAAGAGTAGTTTCAGTAGAGGGATGGAGGAAACAGGGCAACATTTTGATGGGGTAAGCAGTAAGTCGGAGGAATGGAGGGAGTGATACAGCTAATTTTTTTGAGAAGATGGATAGTAAAAGAAACATGGAAGGGAGAAAAAATAGCACCTGGAGGTAGAATTAAGGGAAGATATTTTAGGATGGGGTCAACTTGAGCCTTTTTGCTGGCTAAGATGAATTTGGCCAAGAAAGGGAGGGAGGAGGCTGGTGTAGGAGAGTGAGGAGCATCTGCTGGATAGAGGAGAAGCTGGGGGAAGATCAGGGGCACATCTAGGGCACAGATTCTGACTCTGCTTTGCCCTGTCACAGCATTCCTTTTACTCTTTTGGGCATTTCCCTATAGATTAGTTGAACTTCCTTGTAAACACCACAGGACAGAGGCCAACAGAAAGTGGTCCATTTTTCATCACTCCTTAGGGCCTCTCATGAGGTGGCCCCTGTGGCTTTCCACATAGCTTCTTTCCCCAGATCAGCCTAGTTCATGGGCCTGAGGATGGCAGCAGAGTGGAGCTTTCATTTCATTCCTTCTTCCTCAGATATCACTTGTCTTAGTGTAAATCTCACTTGTCTGTCTCCTTCCTTTTTATTTTCCTGTCCCGTGCAGAGCGCTGGTTGCAGTGTGGTCCATGCTTCCTTTCACGGCACACAGCTTGTACCTTTCACAAGCCTCCCAGGCCAGGAGATAGTCAGTTGTACTTGACAAGTTGACCATCCATTTGCCCATCAGTTGGAGGTCATTTGCTTCTGGTGATACTTAGGAGAACTCTCAAGGGAAGGGAGTCCAGAATGTGGGCACCATCTTCCTTATTGACCAGACCCCAGTGGCCCAGACTCTTTACCCAGATGTCATTCCATTTTATAGTCTTGTCCACATGGTTGGCATGTATGTTTACTAACTTGGAGTCACCTGCTGGATAAGAGTGGGTTTTTAGAATCCCTGGGTTTTAATCCTGCCTTTGTCTCTGCCTTGGCTAAGTTGTCTGGGCAAGTCATTTAAACTCTTTGAGAATATCGCGTCTACTGCAGTGTCTTTACTTGAGGGACGGTGCATGATCATAAACTGCCTGTTGTGTGGAATGTTAATTTTTTGACAGGGAGTGGAAGGCAGTGATTGGATGGGTAGGAATCCTTCCTTAGGTGTAGGGCTGTCATGTCCAAATGACTCTAGGAAAGAAAAAATGGTAAGGTCATAAGAGGCTAGACCTCTTAACTTAGAAGGGAATTAAACTGAAATTGCTGCTGCCAAGGAAGCTGAGTATTTTCCAATGGCTCTACCTCTGTGGCCAGTAAATTCAGTGGGAAATATATCAGTGGTGGGTTATTTGATATTCTAGAGGCCCAACTGACTCATGAAATGAATTTTCCCTACTTGTCAACTGGTTGTTAGAGCTTCGTTTAGACTGAGTTCAATAGAAGGGAAAGTTGGGCGGAGAACTACAATACGAATTGCAATACTTAATGATGTATTTTCTTCAGTTTCCCTGCTGACAGTTAAAGAGCAAGGGCCAAGTGGAATACACTCTTTTAAATGGCAACATGGACACAGTGGGATTTTTGGAAAGCCATTAGTAGACAGAACTAGTTAATAGCAGCTCAGGTAAATGCTCTCCATCACTGGCCTCTTCCCCCCAACTCAATTATTAAAGGATTAAAGGAACTTCCCCAGTGGACTCCCTTAAAAATTTAATGATGTGCAGTATTGCAGAGTCTGAACTGTTACGATGAAGTGATTTCAGCTTTTCCCTGACATTGCTAGTTGATCAGAGAGGAAAGAGGTTTCTGAAACTCACGTTACTTGTCATGTAGTAGGACTCGCCATCAATGAGGTCACATGCCACAGAGTCAAGGGAACTCGTGTTCCTGACTTTCGCCAGATTGAACAGATTTCTAGGACAAGATGTATGGAGAATATATCCTGTTTGTGGTCCTCCAGTTGATTGTGGCACCTGTCCATATGGTTCTTATTCTTTATTTGAATTGAATAGGGTGTTTTTAGGAGAAGCTAACGAAGAAATCTATGTCCAGGGCTTGGTTTGATGTTGTAATTGTGCCTGAAGTAGGGGTGGAGGGTGTCACTCAGTCCTCAGAGGTTGAGCATGAAATATATGCTTTGGGTTCTATCTCCCCTGCCCTTTATATTTTTATTTTAATTTTATTTTTTGTATGCCGTATGGAGGGGTCACATTTCGTTATTTTTCCATGTGAGTATCCCATAATTGCAGCACCATTTTGTTTGATTGTTTGTTTGTTTTGGGAAATGCATGAATCTGGAATTGAACCTGTGTCTCTTGCACGGCGAGATTTTCACCACTGAACTACCCTTGCACCTCGGCCCCCTTTAATTTGTTTTGGTAGTAATGCATGTGTACACGTAGGCACACCCACACAGGGACACACTCTCTCTCTCTGTGTAACTGCAGATGAGCATATTTGGATCTTTGGGCAAGGTCAGAGGTTTAACCTGTGCTAGGGGACTGAGCCAGTACCTCTTGGTTTCTGTGAGGACCCAACCCATGTCCTTTGTCTCAGCAGCACCAAGGGGTAAATAGTTGAGCTAATCAGCTACAACCAAGCTTGAAAACTGAAGACATTGGTACACACTGAGTGCTCTGGTTATGCAGGTCTGTACTGAGAAGTGCTGGCAGGGGAGAGAACGTCAGATAGGATAGCAGCTGACATTTCCCTGATTGGCAGCATCTGTCTTACTTACCCTGTCCCCATGGTAGGAGGCAATGTTCCTCACTGACAGCCTTATTGATGACCCATTCAGTCTTTAGAAGTTCTAGACTTCAAGGGTCATTTCTAACTTTAAAACCCTGTTTTATAAAGGAGCTCCTGTGTGTGTATGCGTGCGTGTGTGTGTGTGTGTGTGCGTGTGTGTGTGTGTTTAAGCCCATTCCTTATTTGGCTGTCCTAAAGTTGGAGTTCAGATTAGCCTCATTTTTTGGTCATTGCTTCTAAAAGATGAACCCATCTTAACTCAGGATCTTTTCTGTTTGCCCTGAATATACCATTTAGTTAAAGATATTATATCTTTAGGGTAAGATTTAAAATTGTGATCTTAACCTTCATTTTGGTCAGTCTGAAAGATAAATTTTAGTTCATGTTTTCATAATTCAACTAATATTCCTTGAGCACCTCCTATTTCCTGGCATTGCTACAGGACCTTGGTGTACAGCAGTGAACAACAACAAAAAGAAAACCTCTGACTTAACAGCGCTTACCTTTCAGAGGAGAAGAAAGGCAATAAACAAACAAGTCAAATAGATCTTCCTCCAGATATTCAGAAATTTGACTCCCTGACCTCTCCCCCTTTCATGTTTTTGCTCCAATGTCTGTCTTCTCGATGGGTGGGGGTGGGGGGAGGCTACCTGAACACCTAACATTGCAACCCACCCCCCTGCATTGTTCATCCCATAACTTCATATTTTCTCTTTTTCCAGACCACTTATCACCTTCTGGCATATGCTGAATTAGTATGCTTTGTTAGTATGACTGTGTTTCCTCCTTTAGAATGTAAGCTCCATGGGAATAGGGATCTGTGTTTTGTTCACTGATGAGAGCCTGGAATATAGTTTTGTTCACTAATCTAATACCTGGGACATAATAGGCATTCAATGACCATTGTAGAATGACTGGAGTAACTGAATGTGGGGTGAGAAAAAGTGAAGATGGGAAGGTTGATTCTGAGATGTTTCACCTGTACTGGTGTTCTAGTTTGCTAGCTGCTAGAATGCAATCTATCAGAAATGGAATGGCTTTTATAAAGGGGAATTTAATAAGTTACTAGTTTACAGTTCTAAGGCCAAGAAAATGTCCCAATTAAAACAAGTCTATAGAAATGTCCAATCTAAGGAATCCAGGGAAAGATACCTTGGTTCAAGAAGGCCGATGAAGTTCAGAGTTTCTCTCTCAAGTGAGAAGGCACATGGTGAACACAGTCAGGGCTTCTCTCTCAGCTGGAAGGGCACATGGCGAACACGGTGTCATCTGCTAGCTTTCTCTCCTGGCTTCTGGTTTCATGCAGCTCCCCGGGAGGCATTTTCCTTCTTCATCTCCAAAGGTCGCTGGTTCGTGGACTCTCTGCTTCGTGGTGCTGCAGCATTTTCTGCTCTCTCTGAATCTCTTTTAAATGATTCCAGCAAGCAACTCCACCTTCAGTGGGTGGAGACACACTTCCATGGAAACCATCTAATCAAAAGTTACCACCCACAATTGAGTGGGTCATGTCTTCATGGAAACAATCAAAATGCTCCCACTCAGCACTGTTGAATGAGGATCAAAGGGCATGACTTTTCTGGGGTCCACCACAGATTCAGACCGGCACAACTGGGTATGTGATGGTGCCATGTGTTGAGATGGTGAAGACACCATAGAGTAAGTGGAGTGATGAGAGGTGGTAGCAAGGCCTTTCCTGGATGTGGAACAGATAATATTCAGAGCCTTAGCTCCAACGCTTTATTCCTGAAAAACATACTCAGAAACCCAAGGGGAAGGGGAGATATCATGGATACAAGCAGGCAAAAGTCCAGCAGTGTTGTTGTTTAGGGACTGCATTTGGAATAGAGGTTTTAAGTGTGGGTTCAGTTTTAGGATATCTATGAATCCCTTGAATGCGCCCCACCCCCATTGTATGTGTTTCTGGAGTAGAAGATCCATAGATTTTATCAGCTCCTAGAATTTGCCTTTGACCTTTGATTGCCTTTGATTGATATGGAGGAAAGGGAAGATATTAGGGGGAGCAGTCTCACTTGGAGGGCAGGAAGACACAAAGACATACCCCCCGACCCCATCTGATCAATGGATGTGGGTTTAAGTCCCAGCTCTGGTACCTGGCAAGTTATTTAACCTCTGAAGAATCTGTTTCCTTATTTCTAAAAGCAGGACCTATCTCCATGTGTTGTAGGGATTAAAGTTTGTGTATGTTTATGAAGCATCTAGTAAAGGTCCTCAATCAGTGGTAGCTAAGTATATTAGTAAATTGCTCACTGATGTTTAGCAGAGCCAGTTTATTGTAGATTTTGCCCATATAGCCATTTGATCATCATACCAGTGGTTTGATTCTTTCACTACTTTTAAACCTTAGCATTACTTTTCTAAGAATTCTCAGCAGAGATACCAACACTTAAAAGGTTATAAAAGCAGGCTGATTGCCTTGTGAAGTAAAAACCCATCAAATTCAAGAAAGAAAAATAAAGGGTAAGCAATAAAAGAGTTGGTTTGAGAACAGGAGCTTTAAAACAGATTAAATCTATTTGCCATTGTTGGTTTTTATTAACTGACTAATAAACTTAAGCTGCGGTCAGCCAGTATTTATTTGTTACATTAATCCCAAACTGAAAGATAATTAGCAAACTTGTTAAATTGGCTTGTATTTACCGTTCTTGCCAATTATGATCATTTGTTGGCAACTGCAGATTGAGGTGAGTTCTACTATTTGATTACAGCTGTCAGGAAGAAATAATGCACTTGAATTTCACAAATACAAGTGAATTTTCCAGGTGTTATATTTAGCAGAGGTCCATTCTTTCGAGGATTTGCGTATGACAAGATTTACTAAGTCACTGGTTATCCTTCATAAAGAAGACCACAGAATGAATTCTAATAAGTTGCTAATAGTAACTTCAGTTTTCAAATGTCTGTAACACTCGTATTTATGCATATATTGTATTTTACCTTTAGTGAGAGAGTTCAGTCTTTGAATCTTTATTTTCTTTTGAAAATTGCATGCAGTTTCTCTCAACCCGTCTAATATTTACTTAGAAGCTTCATGAAAAACTAATGACGGTGGATACTGAGATCTAAAAGAGAGAATGATCATATTTCAAATAAATGATACAAATTATTAAATATATGTAATTTAAATTATGTAAGTGCAGATTGCAACCTGTTTTTCTTTCTATCCATTCAGAACCAATGCTGATTGATGCAAAAAGTTTCCTCCCAAATTTGAACACATAGTAAGACCTCTTTTAATTAAGGAGAGGGTTCAGCGGCACAATTTAAGGTAAACTATATTCATGATTTATGGGAGGAATTATAGTATCAGGGAGTGCTCTGGGTTGGGAATTCCCTTCCTGGCTGGCCTTGGAGGCTGACTCTTGCCCTATGGGGCTG
This sequence comes from Tamandua tetradactyla, assembly GCF_023851605.1. NCBI lineage: Eukaryota > Metazoa > Chordata > Mammalia > Pilosa > Myrmecophagidae > Tamandua > Tamandua tetradactyla. Next base: position 18,582,870 of record NC_135330.1, on the reverse strand, counting down.
CTTCGTCATCCCGACCCAGTGCTAGCAACTGGGCTTTCTAAGAGCTTCTGCTGCTCTTGTGGTGGGGCGCCGTGTCCCCGAGAAAAGACGTTATGTTCCACTAGTTGTTACAGACTTGCTAGGTACAAACAAGGGCAGATTTCTCAATTCTTTCCATGGTCAGGACATCTTTGGCATAAAAAGAATTTAGTTCTCAAAGGGATTTGTTAACTTAAGCATTACTGCACAGTATTTTGGCTTTCTCTGCAATGCGTCCTGTGATTATGTGTGTTCCATCTTGAAATAATGTCAGGTGGTTGAGAGTCATACAAACTTGAATTTCCATCCTGGATCTGCCATTTATTAGTTGTGTGACATTGGATGGGTTATTTATTGTCACTATTTCTAAGCTTATATGTGAAGATAAGATAAGAATGTTATGAGTTTTAAATGAAATGAGTGTAAATAACTTAAAATAGTAAAAGTTAATTCTTTCTCTTCCTCATCGTTTTGAAATTGAGAGCAGTCATGGTCATGGATACTGGAATTTTCTGCATCTGTTCATTTTCACTTTTTCCTTTTCCTATTTCCTGCAGCAGTTTTGGGTGTCTTGACTCAGCTTTGTCTGCTTGAGCCCATCTATCCAACAACTGTTAGTCTTCTAGGCTCCTATGTCTTTGCTGGTTCCTGTGCTTAATCTTCCTGAAATTGAATTTATTCACTGCTATTGAATTTATTCACTTCTGTAAGGAAGACACTAATCAATTGATACCACACATGGATGACAGATGAGACACTCTGTGCAAAAGGTGCTTCAAAAACTGTAAAAAGCCAGACAACTGTGAGGTTTTATGGATATTGAAAGTCATAGATCTCTAAAGGACATTTGAAAACACACAGTGTAGCTGCTTCTTTTCATAAGAAGGTCACTGTGAAAACAGACGCTGTGTCATGTACTCATCAACACAGTCTCATTTGAGAGGAGGGGATTGAGGCTCAAAGAGGCCAAGTGTTGGTCCTAATGTCCCTTGTCTCTAAGTGATGTAGGTGGAATTCAGACTTAGGTTTTCTAATGGCAAGTCCAGTGGTCTTTTGCATTTGGTCACAGCTGTTTGTTTGGATGGCAAAGCCCTGGAGATGCTTTCTGTTCTAATCACCAGACTGCATGGAAAGGTCATGCCAATTCCTTCCACAAAAATTTAAATTCACGAAGTTCTGAGACAGTTCTGTGGCTGAGAAGATAGGTTGAAGTCACTCTCCAAGAATAAGTGAGTGATTTCTCTGGACACAAGTTACTGAGTTAGATACCAGACTTCATCTGATTATCTGACAGAATGAGTGTTGATTGAAAAATGAAATAAGCCATGTTGGACGTTTTAACTTTGGAAATTGTCCCTTCTACTATTTCTTCTGGTTTGGGCACACAAAAAATTGACCAATAATTACTATAATTGTATTGTGAGCACATAAAAAATTTATATATTATATATGAATTTATGCATATACACACATGAGTATATTGAGTATTTGAATTTTAGAGCTGAAAGGCATTTCATAGATGATGGTATAATAATTAAGAACAGGAGACAGACTGCCTGATTTCAAATCTTTAATTTTAAAGTGTATCGACTATAGACAGCACAAAGTTGAGTTTTGCTTTTTTATCCATTCTGACAACCTCTTCTAATTGATGTAATTGGCTTAGTCCATTAACATTTAATATAGTTATTGAAATGGTTGGATTTAGGTCTGCTATTTGCTATTTGTTTATTTTATGCACTCTGTTTTTGTCTCTTTTCCTCTTTTCTTGCCTTCTTTCAGATTAATGGAGTGTTTTTTATTTTTAGAATTTCATTTTAATTTACCACTTGGCTTTTTAACTCCATCTCTTTGTATTATTAGTAATTTTTAATGGTTGCTTCCAGGATTTCAGTGTACATCTGCAACTATTCAAAATAGAGTTAATATTGAGCTACTGCATGTATGTACTGCATGGAACACATAAGAATCTTGCAGCTACGTATATCCATTTACTCCTTCTGTCCTTCATGCCATATTGCCAGTCTTTTCTCCCTTCTAGTCTTTAAACTGTATAATTTCTATGTATCTATATTTAAATTCACCAGTATTTTTTTTTTTGTCATTTCCAATCTGCTGTTAAGACCATGCAGTGAATTTTTAAATTAGGATATTATGCATTTTAGTTCTATAGCTGTACTATCCAATACAGTAACCACGAACTACATATGGCTATTTAAATTAAAATTAAAAATTCAGTTCCTCAGTTATAATAGCCATATTGCAAGTGCTCGATAGCTAGATGAAACTAGTTGCATTGTATTGAACAGTAGAGACATAGAACATTTCCAGATTCAGAGAAACTTCTTTCGGACAGTGCTAATACTGAATTCCCATTTGGTTCTTTTTCATAGTTTCTGTTTCTCTGATGAGCTTCTGCCTTTTCAGTCACTTTGAGCATATTTTACTTTACATGCTTGAGCATAGTTTTAGTACTGGCTTTAAAATCCTTGTCAGTTAATTCTAACATCTGAGTCATTTTGAGTTTGGACTCTGTTGATTTTCTTTTCTCTTGATATTTTCTCTTGTATATGGATCATGTTATGAATTTTTGGCTGTCTTGTATATGAAACATTGTAGATAATTTGGATTCTTATGTTCCTTGAAAGAGTGTTTTTATTTTATTAATCAAATGATCAGTGGGCTGTGAACTTGGCTGATCTCAAACTACAAACTGTTCTTCCCTGCAGTGGATTATGCTAGAATCTCAGTTCAGTTCTTTTACCCCTCTTGGACTGCTTGGAGTCTCTCCAGCACAGGTGTGGTTCACAGGTCAGCTAGGTATCTGAGCAGAGTTTACATACAGAATTTAGGGCTCCCATTCTCTGGGCCTGTCTAGGTTTCTTCTCTCACTTTCTAGCTACTGAGGTTGCCCCCAACTCTGTCCTCTTGTCCTTCAACTCTGTGGGTTTCAGCCACTGCGTGTGTGCAGGCTGGAGCCTGCCCTTAGGCTAAAAGCTGTAAAAGCAGGGAACTCGCCCAGTGCCAGTCCCTTCTTCCATAGGCTGACTCCTCTTCAGTATCTGCCTGCTTTTCACTGTCTGGTGTCTTCAGATAATTGTTTTTCTTAATACCTTGTGTAGAGGTTATAGCTGTTCTCTGTGTGAGAGTTGGTCTGGTAGGAGTTACTTGGCTACCGCTGGGTGAGAAACCTTGTTTCAGATCTTGGCTTGGCTGTTTATTGTGTGACCTTAGGCATGTTACTCATATCTTATACCTCAGTTTCCTCATCTGTTAAATGGAGATAATATCTACCTTACAAAATTGTTGTGAGGATGGAGTGAGTTCAGTTATATAAAGCATTTAGAATTCTGTTTAGCACAGAGTAATTGCTCTGTGTTAGCCATTATTAATTTTATTATGCATTCAGTCTTCTTATTTTATGTCTATAGAAGTCATGTCACCACAGATGGCAGGACCAGCGCTAGAACCTGCATCCCTGGCTGTGCTGCACATACATGAGAAATGTGGCAGTCTTACAGATGGCCATTTGACTGTCAGTACAATTTTTGATTATTTCAGTGTGCTTTAGCTCTTTATAAATTATTGTATGTTTCCATGAATTCGATTTTTTCCTTTCCTTTTTTTTAAACATTTTTTCTAATTGTGAAATATAACATATATACAAAAAAGCAATTAAATTTCCAAGTACATTTTTAAACAAGTAGTTATAGAACAGATTTTGAAGTTTGGTAAGGGTTACAGTTCCACGATTTTTCATTTTTTCTTCTAGCTGCTCCAAGACACTGGAAACCAACCAAAATATCAACATAATGATTCCGCAGTTATATTCATTTGTTAAAGCCTATCTTCTCTGTGACACTTCTCCTTCTCTTTAATGGCATATGTACATAAAAGCAATAAATTTCAAAGTACATCGCAACAGTTAGTTGTACTATAGATTTCAGAGTTTGATATGGGCTACTGTTCCACAATTTTGGGTTTATATTTCTAGCTGCTCTAAGGCACTGGAGGCTAAAAGAAATATCAGTATAATGATTCAGCACTCATACTTATTTGTTGGGCATGACCTTCTCTGTATAACTCCACCATCAACTTTGATCTTTCTCCCACTCTGTAAGGGTATTTGAGCTATACCCATTCTAACTTCCTTATGTTGGAAGGGACTGTTGATAATATGGGGTAGGGGGATGGAACCAGTTGGTGTTCTGGAAGGGCTGGCCCCTCTGCATTTCAGGACTTACCTGGTCCAGGGACACATCTGGAAGTTGTAGGTTTTGGAGAGTTACCCTAGTGCATGGAAACTTTGAGAATCCTATATAATGCCCTAGGTATTCTTTAGGATTGGTGGGATTTGATTTTTTGAGAAGTGGACGATAGGCATTCTGTCAAGTTTTACTAATAATAATGTTTTCCTTCAGACTCTGCCAAAATTCTTTTCCCTCAGATTTGTTCCCCACTTATATGTCTGTAGGGCTTTCCTTGGGGAATTTTTTGAACGTGGCTGCTTACTACCTTCAACTACAGTGTTCTGTACTCTTTTCCCATTTAGTGGGGTAGTTCAGTTTCACTCATTTTACTCCACGTGTGAATTAGCCTTCCCAGGCCCATGGCGTGCTGGCTGCCTTTCATTGTTCAGCCTTCCGGATGCTGGTATCTTTTAGGGACAGAGTCTCAGACCTGCTTAGAGATCAGGCCGAGTACTTCAGATGTTTGTGCATTTCCTCTCTCTGAAAGACCCCTTCAGTTCTCAGTCCAGGGCTCTGCCTTACCCCAAGGCAAGGTGTGCCCCAGTGCACATTGATAAAATCATGGTCATCTGTTTGTACTGTGATATTTCTGCCCCAGAGAGACAAATTGCTTCTTCTCCTCTGACCATTGCATTGTGAGCCCAGACTGTCTCTGGAAGCCAGGTTCTTTCCATCTGGGTTTGAGATACGACGGGAGCCCCAAGAGGGTGGAGGAATAGGGCATGCAGTACTACTACCCTTTGTTATTTAGGAGGATTTATGTGAAAGAACATCTAGAGCTTATTGGAAAATTAAGACTGCTTTGTTTTTTATTCTAATTGTGCCTCTGCCAGTGATGCAGAGAGCTGGATCTCTCGTTGGTCCACTTCCTCCAGTCTCATTCTCACAGCTCGGCCTCCAACAGGATGCCGGCCATCCTGCTTTACAAGCCGTATAGGTGGCACGAGGGCTGGGGGGGAATCACCTGCCTCAGTTCTTTTTGGGTTCCTAGCCAGATACCAGGCTGACTTTCAGGTAGATGAGAAGGCTGCAGAGGTATAAAAAGGAGCTCACTTCCCAGACTGTGGGACCCATATCAGCACCTACTCATACCCTGATTTTCCACATAGGGCGCTAGCGATGTGCGACTGCCTTCACGCACAGAGGCAAAATGAGAATTCTGGGCATCTCTCTGTACCCTGCTTCAGTTCCTTGCTGACAGGTTGTTGCTGGAGCTGTGACTAAACGCTGGATGAGTGCATGCTCTGTGTCTGACACTAAACACAGAGCAGATAGTTGACCCAATGGAGAGCTGCTCAGAGGTTTCTATATGAAATAATGAGAAGGAGCTAAACAAGGGCACAGCTTGTGGGTTTATTAAACGATTTTTCTTTCCTTTTTCCCAGATTGTGTTTTACGCTTTCTTCCTTCTCTCTCCTTCCGCTCTCATTACTCTTCCCCCAGTCTTAACCCTAGAGACAGAAGAAAGCCATGCAATGTCCTGGCTTCCATATTAGATGGAAATATTTTTCTGTTAAAGTTCCTTGTTGGACTTTCTAAGTAGAGGTGGTGGGGTGGCAGCAGCTTTGGCCTCTCCCTACCTTTGAGAATTCCCAAGTAAAGACCTCTTAGGGAGAAGGATTTACAGTTGAGACAATGCTGCTTTCACAGATTTTAATTACACTTGACTCCTTCCAAAGTCTCCTGCTGGCAGTAGCTACCTTACTGAAAGGGGTCTGAATTTGGGCTGAGAACTGTGCGGGGAGGCACTCCTTTCTTGGCCAGGCGGTTTGTCCAGCCCCTGCATGGTTCCTACAGTTGAGCTTCAGCTTCTCTCCCCAGTGGTGGTAGGCTGTTGGGAGGGAAACTTGAGGCTGTCAGGAGAGAGGTGATTCCTAAATATAGAGTGTTCAGAACAACAGTGAAGAGGCTGCCCAGGTGTCTTTTTTTGGTGGGTTCCAGCATAGGATTTATCTATCAGTGCTCAGCTACAAACTCAGTGGCACCTCTGCCTTTGCTTCCTGGTTGTGTTCTACTTACCCCAAGAGCCAAAATGACTCTACAAGGCTCTCTCTCTCTGAAGCCAAGTTAGACCACTTGGGATCAGGATGACCTGGGCTTTTCCAGCATGTCTATGTCTACTGCCCAGGCTTGTGCTTGTTTCTGGATCATATGCCAAGGTACAGTTGGCCCATGGTTTGGATTTGGCTTAGATCTCTTATCTCCTTGGAATATGTCTTCTTCTTTCCTTTGTCACAGTCCCCTTCTTACCTCTTTTTTGCTTGTCCTCTTCTGTCCAATGATCCAATGAGCTCATCCACTCCCTTACTTTCAGCTGACATCTCTAGAAGAGTGACTTTGGAATCCCAAATTTACGAAGTCCACCTCTACCCTAGTTTCTAGACCATTTTCTCAACTGCCTTGAAAGAGATTTGAAGCCGATTGAGTTGTGGAGCTGATCGGCTGGCTCTCCATTGGATCACTATCTGTTCTGTGATTAGTGTTGGACACTCATCTAGAGTTCAGTCCCAGCTCCAGCCACCTGTTATCATGTGACTGAAGCAGGGCACAGAGAGATGCCCACAATTCTCATTTTGTCTCTGTGAATGAAGGCAGTCACATGGTGCTGTGTCCCTGACTTGTTGTATGTATAGCAGGGTTTCTCAACCTTGGCCCATGTGGCGTTTTAGATCATATAGTTCTTTGTTGTGAAGAGGACGTTTGTGCACTGGACACTGTTTAACAGCATCCCTAGCCTCTACTCACTGGATGCCAGTTGCAACCTCAGTGGTGACAATCACAGATGTCTCCAGACATTGCCACATATTTCTCATAGGGTTGGGGCTGGGAGGTTCATCCATGTTTGAGAAGCCCTGGGGTATAGACACTAATAAGTGAGATAGAAACTGCATGGAGCCGAGCAACGTCTGAGGAGATAGATAAGTTTAGTTTTAGAGATTTGAACCCAGGGGTGTTGGCTGGAAGTAGTGTGAGGAGGGCCTGGGACAAGTTGAGAAAGAAGGATAGAGACATTTGCAGAAAGGGGTTGTACTGGAGATCAAAAGATGAGGGGGCTAGTCTTGGCTTTGCTCTTGATCCATAAAATGAGTGGATGGGGGAACTGTAAGGCCCTGCCACCCAGTGGTTTCCCCTACCTGTGCTTGCACTTGCTTAAGACCATTGGCCAGTTCTACAAGGCTCCCCTTTCCATGGATCAAGCAGTTTCTGCAAAGGGAAAGAACACAGATGAGGGAGAAGCGCATTTGCTGGGAGTCTGATTAATATTACCCTTATTTGCAGATACTCCTAGCTAATGCTGAGAGAATGACACTTTGCCTAGAGGGTGCAGAGAAATACTGAACCTCAGAAGCCATTATATGGAAATCAGACTCACTGACAACTCGGGCATGTCCAAAAACCAAATCTCTTCCCACCCAGCTCATCCACCCGCTTCCTTCCCCTCCTCCCTGGCTCCAGCTTCTTTAATCATCGTTTCTACCCAGCCTCGTCCAGCCTGTTGGAAAGGTCTGGGAGACCGGTGATGGATTTGACTGAACAGTGTGTAATATAAAAGGGCAGAGCTGAGCCTGAAGGGACCAGGGGCTGCACAGGCTCCAATATTGCTTCCTCCAACAGGGCAGTGCTGGGGAGCCCCTCTGGGATTACTCACACAATATTACTGCCACCGGTGAGGGGGGAGGGGGGAAGGGGAGGCAGGCGGCCGTGGGGGAGGGTCCTCGAATAGCTGCAGATGAGGCCAGGAATGATAACAACAATAATAATGGCGATATTTTAATAGTAGTAAAAATAGTAATAATTGAGTTTTTCCAGGTTTATTAACCTTGGGAAGTCTGGTTTATTAACTCTCCCGGCTTATTAACTTTGAGAAGTCTTTGCTTATCACAGCGTATGCCCGAGGCTGGCTGGTGTGTATGAGTTCATCAGTCTCAAGCTCTCAAAGAGAAAGAGGGGCACAGGAGGGGGGGGGGGGTGGGAAGGAGGAGGGGTGATATTTGAAGTAATTAGAGAGACTTTATTGAAATCAAATGCACAGGCAAGAAATGGTAATTAACTGAGAGAAGAGGAAGCTCTGTTCTCTCCCACCCAAGGACCGCGGGGCTGTCATCTTGGGGGCCCTGGATGGCTTTGAAAAGGCAGTGTTGGGAAGCATTTTGAAAAAGAGATCTAAATTGAACAGTGCAAGATAGGAAATATACCTGTCCCCCTATAATGACCATTGATGCAAAATATAAAATAGGAAAAAATAAAAATAAAATAAGATAGGTTTAATTGGAAATTTGAGTTCCATCACTGAATTTATTCACTACTACAAATAATTCAAGACTCACTAAGAAAAGGAAGAAACTGAATCCAAGCCCAGGGAGGTCAGAGAAGTTTTGATGAGAATTATGGCAAGGAATGGGATCTTGGTGTGAAAATTCATTTTTTGAAACTGCATCGTGGTATTGGTATTAGGTATCTAATAGCTGAGTTCGTTGGATTCCTTTTGGGGGATGTGTAGGCATCTTTGGAGGGTTTGGATGGGGGCTCAGAGTGGGTGGGGGCTCCATGGAGAGAGATTTAGTTCAGCTTAAGGAAGACTTTCTAATACTGCTTTTTGAACTTAGAGGTAGGGAGTCCTTTATTTTGATGGTGGTGTAAAGGCATTCAAGAATCATTCTTATATTAAACATTTATTGAATATTTAACATGTTTCAGTACAGAGAAGAAAACTGGCTTAACGAGATGACCGTGATGATCAAAAGAGCACTGATCCGGGAGTCAGAAAACCTGGGTTTAAGATACCCTTTGAACCTCAGCTACTTCTTCTGCAAAAATGGGGTAAATTATGTTGTTGACAGCATTGGTGCAAAGATTTCTTGTGAGAATGAAGTTTGAGTTGATGCTTTATAAAGTGTAAAGCGCTATACAGCTATTGCCATTTTTAATATTGACTGCCATTTTATGAATCTGAGGTGCCATGATTCTTTAGTTGCAAGCATTCTTTTTTCTCACTGCATCTCCAGTGGTTTTGCTTTCGGTTTGCCCGCCTGGAGCTGGACGATCAAGAGCTGTTGGGTCAACATTGACACAGGGATTGCTGTGTGTCTGGATGTATTCAATCAGTAATTTCACTTGCAGCTTCTTTTGTCGGTGCTTTGAGACTCATAGCCAAAATGCACTGTGGACACGCAAAGGCTCTCCTGTATTATGGGGATTTACTTCTAATTAGGCAAGTATCAAGTGGACTACTGGGCTCTTCATCAGGGTAGAGCCGCTCTTGGGCTGGTGGAAAGAGGCTTAGACCGACTGGAGCCCTGGTTTGAGCTGTGTGGTCTAGTGTAGCCTTGATAAAGCTCAGGCAGTCAGTTGTTCGTCTTCCCACGCTGACTTTGTCTGTTCTGGTCTCTTGTACCTCCTGTAGCTGCTCTGCAAGAGAAAACAGGTAGTCACCCACTTATTCAATATGCATACCCCTGAAACTGCTGCATGCCTGCTGTGTGCCAGGCACTAGTCTTGTTTTAACAAACCACCTCCTCACTGATTGATGTCTGTTTTAGACTGTGGATGTAGCTTACACCATAGATCACAAAATGATGTGAATGAAATTCTCTCTGACGTTAGAAGTAAAGGTGATAAATAGGTAACGGCAAGTATTTATTAGGTTCTTTTCATTCATGAAGTTTTTATTCATTTAGCAAGTGCCTGTTGTACTGTACTTGGGAGGAAATAAAAGAAACAAGGCGAAGTCTTTGCCTCTTGGTGTTTTATGATCTAGTGCAGGAGTTGAGAACATAACTGTGAAGAAACAGAGAACAGTGGAATCGGCAAGTGCAAAAAATGATGGAGTGTAAATTAAACATGCAAGAGCTTTATTGTGAAGGAGCAAAGGAGTTGCTACATCAGGGCTGGTTTTCTTGAGAAGATAAGTTTTGATGCAGGTCCTTAAGGAGGCAGTTGGCAGAGGTGAGTGTTTTGCAGTTGTGCTGCTAGTAGGGGTACAGAGGGCAATTTTTCGTGTGGTGCCTTAGTGAATGTTTTCTATTTTAATAGTGATTTCTTTATTTTTATCATCCGACCAATGATGTCATTGTGGTGATATAAAATTTCTATTTTAAGACACATCTATTGAAGAAGAATAAATTAATTGATTAAAAATACATGTTTCACTGTAACTATGTGGAACCTTGAATAGGGAGTGAGATCTTATTGATTGGTACAGGTAGTGTGATGCCCTAATACATCCCGAAATAACCTGGGTAGAAGATAAAACAGTATTTGGAAAGTCCCCTTGAGGGATTGGGAAAGATGTGGACATATTTAACTTCCCCACCTGGCGAATACCTGATATTGTCACAAGCATTTAGGACTACCCAGTTTAATAGGCCAAGCCCTCAATCTTGGGAGTTGACCTTATGAAATTTATTCCTGCAAAGGAGAAGCTAAGCTTACTTCTAATTATGCCTAAGAGTCAGCCCCCAAAGAACCTCCTTTGTTGCTCAGATGTGGCCTCTCTCTTTCTCTCTCTCTAAGCCAACTCAGCAGGTGAACCCTCTGCCCTCCCTCCTATGAGGGACATGACTCCTGGGGATGGGCCGGGAAATGGCATCTAGGGATTGAGAAAGTCTTTGTGATCAAAAGGGGGAAGTGAAATGAAACAAAATAAAGTTTCAGTGGCTGAGAGATTTCAAATAGGTCAAGAGATCATTCAGGAGGTTGTTTTTATGCATTATATAGATATCCCTTTTCAGTTTTTGGTGTATTGGAGTAGCTAGAGGGTAATGCCTGAAACTGTAATCCAGTAGCCTTGATTCTTGAGTGTGATTGTATAAGTATATACCTTTTACAGTGTGATTGTGAAAACATTGTGATTGACATTCCCTTTATCCAGTGTATGGACAGACGAGTAAGAAAATAAAGTAAATAAATAAATAATAGGGGATAGGGTTTATGGAATGTTTTGAGTGTTCTTTTTTCACTTTTTATTCTTATTGTTTATGGCATAACTGAAATGTTCAAAAATTGATTGTGATGACGAATGCACAACTATATGATGATATTGTTGAACCACTGATTATATACCTTGGATGATTATAGGTTATGTGAATATATCTCAATAAAATTGTGTTGAACATATATATTCCAATTTTACAGCTAGTGGGAGACTTGGCAAAAATAATATCTCTGGCATGAAAATTCTTGAAACTTGGGAAACACTGGCATAGATGATGCTATCACCTTATGTTGGTTTGGTGCTGTACAGTTCACAGAACATTTTCATGTATTTTAGGTGGTATGATCATCATAATTGCCTGATACGGTAGATTGGATATGACACAGAATTTTAATATGCCTATTTATAATTGAATTTTGACTCCCCATTTGTATATAAGGAAACTGAGGCTTGGAGAAGTTAATTTACCCAGGGTGAGACAAATGGTAAGTAGGGAAGTGGGATGAGGTCCCAGGCCTTTTGATTTTGAAACAGCTGTTTCTTGGTAAAGGTGTAGGGAAGTTACTCTAGGTAGGGGGATGGCATTTGAAGAAATGGAGTTTGGAATTAGGAAATTGTATTCTGGTGTAGAGAGCAGAGTAAGAGATTACTATAGCGAATTATGATATGATTACACATGAACGGGAAAATCAGGAAAGAAAAGGGTGGGAATAGTTGTAGAAGGAATTTCAAAATCTAGGTGCTAAGGACCCATGATGGGTTCTTTATCATGGAAGTTTTCTGATGGTAGTGTTGAGAAAGTTATTCTGGCAGTTTATTTAAAAATGAAATAAAAGAGCTGGGAGATTAACAAGGAAACTATTGTAGAGGAGAGAGGAATCAAAATATATAGTTTTATTTTTTACTAATAGCTTTATTGAGGGATAATTCACATACCATAAAATTCCCCCTTGTAACATGTACAAGTACATTCACTAATATAATATAATGTAGTACATTCACTAATATAATCACCACTATCTAATTTGGTACAACTATCACCACTGTCTAATTTTAGAATGTTATCATCATCCCCCAAAGAAACTAGTAGCCATTAACAGTCCTTCCCCATTTCTTTCTTGAACCTTCCCCATGTCAGCCTTTTTCTGTTCCTACAGATTCTCCTATTCTGGGCATTTCATAGAAATGTCTGGCTTCTTTCACTTGGTTTTCAAGATTCATCCATCCTGTACCATGTATCAGTACTTCATTCCTTTTTATGGCCAAATAATGCTCCCTGGAAAGTATATGCCACATTTTGTTTATTGATTCCTCAGTTAACAGACATTTGGGCTATTTCCTCTTTTTGGTTGGTATGAGTAATGTTGCTGTAAACATTCATGTGCAAATTTTTGCATATCCTTATCATTTAGTTTTTATGTAATGCTCATGTAGTTTTGCTTTCATTCCCTGCCTTTGTCTTTCTTCATGATCTCTCTGACCCAACTCATGGGATTATTATTTTGAACCTGAAATAGCTGGGCTGCCTTTGAGGTGAATGACCTCATTTCTGGACAACACTCCTAACACTCCAGAAGAGATGGATTTATTGTGATGACACCCAGTGTGTTTTTATTTTTTTGGTGGGGAGGGGGTGCATGGTCCAAGAATTGAACCTGGGTCTCCCTCATGCAAGGTGGGCATTTTAACCACTGAACTACCTGTGCACCCAACACCCAGTGCTTTAAAAGACATGCAAAGAGTAAGAGCAGGCAAAGCATTTACTGAGCATTGTTCCCTTGATCTTAAGGAGTCTTTTTTTTTTATTGTAAACAACAAACAAACATACAAGCATTCTTGACATGGTTACAATCCATGACTCATCATATCATCACATGGTTGTTTATTTATCACCATGATCATCTTTTTGAACATTTCATTTCTCCAGCGAAAGAAATAAAAAACAAGAAAGAAAAAACTCATACATGCCATACCCCTTGCCCCTCCCTCTCATTGACCACTGATATTTCAATCTACTCAATTTATTTTAATCTTTTCCCCCTATTATTTATCTTTTATTCATATTTTTACTCATTTGTCCATACCATAGATAAAAGGAGCATCAGACACAAGGTTTTCACAATCACACAGTCACATTGCAAAAGTTATATCATTATATGATCATCTTCAAGAATCAAGGGTACTGGAACACAGCTTAACAGTTTCAGATACTTTCTTCTAGCCACTCCAATACACCATAAACTAAAAAGGGATATCTATATAATGTGAAAGAATAACCTCCAGAATAACCTCTCAACTCTGTTTGAAATCTCTCAGCCACTAACCCTTTATTTTGTCTCATTTCTCTCTTCCCCCTTTTGGTTGAGAAGGTTTTTTCAATCCCTTGATGCCGAGTCCCAGCTCATCCCAGGATTTCTGTCCCACATTGCCAGGGAGGTTTATACCTCTGGGAGTCATATCCCATGTCGATGGGGAAGGGCAGTGAATTCACTTGCCATGTCAGCTGAGACAGAAAGAGCCCTCATCTGAGCAACAAAAGAGGTTCTCTGGGAGTCACTCTTCAGCCTAATTTTAAGTAGGCTTAGCCTATCCTTTGCAGGGATGAGTTACATAGGGGCAAACTCCAAGATCGAGGGCTTGGCCTATTGATTTGGTTGTCCCCACTGCTTATGAGAATATCAGGAATTCTCCAAATGGGGAAGTTGAATTTTCCCACCTCTCTCATCATTCCCCCAAGGGGACTTTGCAAATACTTCTTTATTCACTGTTCAGATCATTTTGGGATTTATCAGGCCATCACACTAACCTGGACAAACCAACAAAATCTCATGCCCTATTCAAGGTTCCATGTGTTTATGGTGTTCAATTAAATTGACCATATAAGTGAAATTAGGAAATGTCCTACTCAAAATATAAATATTGCACCAAGTACACATTTCTTGCTTTAGTCTCACACAGAAGTTGAGGTTTTAAAATATGAATATCTATTTTCAACACCCTGCTATACTGACGTTCCTTTGTTCTTCCTCATGCAAAAACATTTTTTATTTTGTACATTTTGCCACTATCATTGTACACTCTAGGCATTCCTAGATTATACTATCTCAGTCTTTATTGTCTATCTTTCCGTCTTAGGGACTCATTTGAAGTTTTTCTCTGGAAGTGGGAATGTCTTTTCTAGGATTGGGAGTGATTCAGTGGTGGTACCCCATCGGAGAACTGATACTCTGGGTCTGGAGAAGATCTGTAGGGTCAGTGACCAGCTTGTCACCGATAAAGCTGGAGCCTGAGTCCCCAGCCATCTGGGTATCAGCGCCTCATGCATGCATACTCTCGGTCTCCACCTCCTTTCTTCATTCTTCCTTTTTCCTTGCAGAATTTCCTCCTAGATGCACATCTTACCCTTAATTTTTTTCACAAAAAAACCAGATTGCAGCCCCCATGTTTTAAGACAAATCTATTTAAGGAGAATATATTAATTGATTAAAAATATATGTTTCACCATAACTATATGTTTCACCTAACTCCTGCTCAATGACTTATCTGACAATGACATTGGGTTGTACTTGAGACTCTCAACATACCAGAGATATCAGCATGATAATCACAGATTATACAGTGTGGCATTAGCCATCCCTGCTGTATTCATACTTGTTGGGTTTGGTAGTCTAGGCTGTAAAATATCTATCAATAGTACTGCCTTCTAATTTTATGTCAGCATGTGGAAAACAGTATTTCTGTAAGCTTTTAGTGTTTGTGAAAGAAGTATTCTCTCCCCTTTATAGGGAAGAAACATATGTGCTTAAGACCCGAAAATGAAAATAAAATATCCAGTGAAGGTAGAGGTTTTAGCCTTGTAGTGGCTATCACAGAGAACTCTAAGTTTGGTAAAGCGGGTGGTTGATGTTTTGCAGTCACATGAGAGTAAAAAGACACTGAATTATAAATCACCTTTATTGAGGACGTTTGAAGATTCTTGATAGCTGCCTTTAAGTTATTTTCCAGAAAAGCTTTACCAGTTTGTTCTCCCATTAGCAGTGAATGAATGTGTCAGGTGCTTTTCAGCTCTTCCTTCCTGTTTTAGTTTGCTAGCCTGCTCAAAGGAGATACCATGACATAGTTGGCTTTAAACAATGGGAACTTATTAGCTTACAGTTTGAGGCCATGGAAATGTCCATATCAAGGAATCATCAAGGTGATACTTTCTTCCCCAAGACTGGCTGCCAGAGATCCTTGGCTCCTCTGCCACATGGCAAGGCACATGGTGGTGTCTTCTGGTCCCTCCTTTCTCTTTGAGTTTCATTGCTCTCTGTGGCTTTCTCTTTTTCTCTCTGTCTTTATCCCTTTTATAAAGGACCACAGTAAGAGGATTAAGGCCTATCCTGAATAAGATGGGTCACGTCTTAACTGAAGTAACCTTGTCGAAAGGTCCTGCTTACAATGGGTTCACACCCACAGAAATGGATTAGATTTAAGAGCCTGTTTTTTCTGGGGAACATGCAGTTTCAAACCACCATACTTGTCCATTCTTTATTTATAAATACCTGCTGATTTGAGAGTGTTAAATTGCATTTTTATATCACGGAGTTTGAATAAGTTTTCACATGTTTATTGGTCATTTGTACTTTTTGTATTTTTCATCCTTTTTAACACAGTTTCACTCTCTTTCATGTTTATTTGAATTAACACTTTATCCTATTTATTGCATATATTTTTGTCATTTACCGTATAATTTTTATCATGTACATAAATTTGATTTCCTATAATTATATCTTTCTTTTCTTGTGCGATGACATTTATACAATACACATATGTATTGAAGTCCTTCCCTCTTCTAGGAATTGAGCCAAGCAGGAAATAATAGTGAAAGATAGAAATGTCCCTGTCTTCATGGACTTAACTTTCTGGAGATCACCAATAGTTTATTCTTGGTTTTTAAGGTTTCATTTTTTACAGTTAGTTGTTTCATTCATCTGGGTTATTTTATATTGTCAAGCAAGGAATAGCTTTCTTTTTCTCTGAGTATCCTATATTCCTGACATCTTTTGTAGAAAGTCTTATCTTTATTCCATTTATTTATAATGCTTCAGTATTTATTTAGTATTTTCTAAATTCTCAAGTATATTAGGGGACATTTAAGGGCTAGCTAAATTGTTTCATTGGTTTGTCTATAAATTCTACATTTCCATTGTCATACTGTTTTAACTCTTATAACTTTGAAATGTATGTTTTATTATCTTGTTAGAGCATGACCTTTCTTACCACTATTTTCTTTAATAAAGGCATTTTCTCCTCCTCTGTCCATTCTTCATGTTGTACTTTTAATTCATTTTGTCAAGTTGGTGAAAAATATGATTGGGATTGAATTGTCATAAACTCTGAGAAAGTATTGCCTCTGCAAGCTAATCTTTTCATTCAATGACATGGTGTAGCTCTTCCTTTATGAAATTTATCTCAGTGAAGCTTTGCATTTTCATCAAAATGGTCCCACATATAACTTCTAGGGTTATTCCTACATATTGTATGTTTTTTTGCTGCTGTGAATGAAATATTCCTTTCTCCCCAATATAAATTCTGGTTGTTGCTAACGCCACAGGAAAGGTCATATTTACATAATATCTTATATCTCTCTATGTATTTATTATTATTTATTATTCTGTTGTTTTTAAGAGTTTATTCATTATTTATTTTTAAAAGTTTTTCAGTTGACTTCCTTGGTTTTATTCATCTTCATATAATGATCATTGTTTTGTCTCCTTTTCAGCACGTGCATATTTCATGTCTGTTTTAGTACATTTTTAGTCAGAACATCTTAAATATTCAAATATTTAAAGAGTATACTTACCTTTTCCTTGGATTTTAAGGGGGGAATAAATGCCTTTAGTATTTCTATTTTAAGTGTAACGTTGGCAATAACTTTAATGTTGACATTTTTTACCAGTTAAAGAATATTTCTATTTTCTACTGGGAGGTATTGGTGTATGTTTGTATATGAGAGAGAGAGGGTAAAGGCCAGGGAGAGGGAGAGGGAAGGAGGGAGGGAGATAGAGAGAAGGAGAGAGAGAGAGAGAAAGAGAGAGAGAGAGAGAGAAAGACTCTGTATTGTGTTCAGCTTCAGGTAGCAGAGAACCCAATGAACCCTGGCTTAAGCAGAGGGGAGTTTGTTTTTTCCACATTGAAAGAAGTCTGGGGATTAGCAGTATGGGAGATGGTGTGTGTGTGTGGGATAGGGGGTTCATCACATCACTACCATCAGCAGTCTGGGCTCTTCTTGTATTCTTTCTCTCCATCCTTTGCAGGAAGTCCTTTGTCCTCATGGCTACAGAAAGACTGTGTAGCCCCAGCCTTAGAATCACATTCCAGGCAGGAGAAAGGGGGTAGGGCCAAGAGGTGAAGGGGAAAAGCCTGAAGGGTCATGGCAGCTCCTTTGAAAAGCTCTCCTGGAAGCCCCCTCAGGGGTCTTCCACTTACATCTTATTGAGTCAAATGGGCAGCCCTTATCTCTGGAAATTGGCTGGGAGAATAGGCCTGAGGATGCCAGGTTGTGTCAACCCCCAGAGAAGAGAAGTAATGTAATGATTTAGGAAATGCTCTGAACCAAGAGCCAGTGGATTTCCACTGAATTATGTTCTCTTTTACCTGTCTGTGCACTCATGAGCAAGTCACTTAACCTTTCTGTGCATGGGATGTTGTCTGCCTCGGCTACCTGGGAGGGTGGTTGCAAAGTGCAATTGAAGTCAGATTCTCAAAGTACTCCTATTATCATTCGCTTTTTTTTGCATGAGGATAATTTGTTTTTGGTTAATGAGTAAACTGCTCTTTCTTCCCTGATTTTTATGGTATTATTATTAAATTACTCATGTCTAAACAGAGCTGTAAGCTGAACAGGATATCAGAAAAGATAGCAGGAACAACTATTAGCAACAGAAATGATTCCTTTGAGGGGGTGGAGAAATAAGATGTGCAGAGAAAAAACCACAAGATTGTCTCAACTTCTCTCCAAGCAAGGATTGGAAGAGAGAACATGCAGCAAAACCATTTAGTACTTTTCCCCCGTTGCTGTGCTTCCCTTCTCTGCCTTGGGGTAGGAGAAGTGCCTGGCTTCAAAATTTAATTGAGGAAAGCACCTCCAATCACATTGCTTTGGGGGCAACTATTAATTGCTTCCTGAATTTATAGAGCACAAATAAAATAGGTTGCCAGGGAGTGAATTACCCAGTGAATATAAATGGTGGGTCATTAATGTAGCGTTGACCCAGAACCCAGAGGATGACGTGAGATCCGTGAGAGCTCTCAAGAAATTTACCAGAACCCATTTCAGCTGGAGGTGATGTGTTTTAAATCCCCCAGTAATGCAATGAGGGGAATCAAATTAGATAATAGTTTGCAGAAATCTGCTGGGCTCAGAGCTGCACTCAGAAGGATTTTATCCTCTTGTATTATCATGTTTCACATTTTGAGGCTATACCTGTGTTTCAGTGGTTTCCAGAATGGCTTTATTTCCCCCTCCACAGGGTGGTAACCTTAGCAGACATATCTGAACTGCTTTGGTGTGCATTACCTTTGCCCTTATTTTTATAGTTGTTTTTATTTTATTTAATAAATTCCCATTTTGCCTTGGTCTTAAGACTAGGAATTTAACTACTGCAAAGGGAAAGGCAAATTCAATATGTGACTTCATTTTTATTACCTTCCTTGTCACTTCCTCCTATAAGAATATTCAAGGACCCATCCCCATGTATCTAATAGTTGGGGTATGTGCATTCATTGTATTTGTGGATGGCTGTATTTCCATGTGCTTTAAAAATTAGAATCGCTAGTTTTTGGGATTTCACCACTCTACTGTCCTCACTCAGACTGGGTTCCGCAAATTCAGGGTGTCCTCCAAATTAGCAGAATAATTAGCATTGATTGGGTGCTAATTGTGAATAATGCATCGTGCTGGGGGGTGGGATGGGGTGTAATTCAGATATATGAGAGATTGTTCACTTTCTCCTGAGCCGTTGCAGGTATCCTTTCTATAAACACCTGTCGGGGTCCCTTTTTTTCTTGAGTTTTTTTTTTCCCCTTCTGATTTTTTCCAAACTAATTCTCACTGAACCGAGTCTGGGTACACCTGGGGACCCAGGTGGACTATGTTCCCTCAAAAGAATGATGGCTGCTGGGCTGCCTCCCCACTCTGCCTCCTCTACTTCCCCCTTTATCTCCTGTGTCACAGAAGTACAAGTACATCTGGTTCCAGGGCCAGCTTCGTTCATGTAACTCAGATGACCTTGGGTTACCCCACCTGCAGGTATATAGAAATGAGGGCATGCTAACATGAAAGACTTCCACCTATTCAGGACCTTCAGCTCCCCAAGTACCCCCAAAGCATTTCTGGGAATCCTAAGGGACAGTGTCTACCTCTAAATATGCCTACCAGCCTCAGTCTCCAGCCCCTTTCCTTTCCCGCACCACTTCCTCCACGAAGCGCTCTCTAGTCATGCAGCTTCTTGAGGGAGACCCACATACCTTGTGCCAGGGTGCCTACCATAAGACCGCCAGTGTAGGCCTCCAGGGGCTCCCCCTGCTCCTAGGACCGTCACTCCTCTAGGTGCTGGGTGCCACGTGGAAGCTGGGGTTCAATCATGCTGGCCGCCGGCCCTGAAGCACCACTGCTGGTGCACCAGGTCTCTGCACCCCTGCGCTCACCTACCTCCGCAAACGAGTGGATGAGGCCGGGAAGGGTATAGACCCCGTGTGACTCCCTCCACTGCTCCAGGGTATACCTGTGTCCGGTATGCTGTCACAGAGGGGGTGTCACTGGCTCCAAGTTTCCCTAATGGCCTGCACTGTGCTACGAGAGGCAGATGGTAGAGCCTCATTCGAACAGTTCTCTGCCTCCCATGGCAGTATCTGAAATATTACCATGGAGAATAATTCCTTGGGCTTTTCAGACTCAATTTTCAGGACCCTTGATTTAAAAGTAGGACAGCTGAAGAGGAGTGGCCCCAGAACCGTTTTTTTTTTTTAAAGCGACATGTTGGTGGGGATTAACTCTCAGCCTCTGGAGGCAAGGTGTTTTCAGACAGGGGCAGAAGTATTTGGTGGGTCACAGTGTCAGGAGACATGCCAAGAGTGATTGGGACTCTCCAAAGCCTCATGGTGCCTCCACAGTGGCCTTGTGGTTTTGCCAAGGACCCCTGCCAGCTCGAGGGGCCCAGCACTCAAGGTTGCCCAGCTAAGTGCAGAAGTGTGAAACTCTGTGCTGCACTTCAGACAAGCAACGGTTTTATGGCAGAGGAGTCAGGATGACAAGGATTTAGTTTTTACAGCGTAGGATTAAGGACCAAATACAAGGTGACTTGGATAATTTTCACTTGCTGGCTCCTTAACTACGAGCAATTTATCCTGACTTTCTTCCATAATGCCAATTACAGCTGTTAACACACAGTTCAAAGCCAGTGTTGAAAATACAAAGCTATAGTTAGGATTTCCAGTGTTCCTGTGCTGATTGCCCTTGGGGGGCTCTAAACCAAGGTTGGAGTTGGTGGAGATGAAAGGAAGTAGAGCTTTTCCCTGGTGTGCTTTGGCTAGCATGGACATCAAGAAGGTTTAGGGAAGGTGGGTGTAACCAGCCCAAAGAAGGGCATGGCTGAAGGGCAGGATCAGCCAAGAGTTGTTAATGTGATCTGTGGTGACATCCCTTTCATGAACCCGAAGGCTCTAACTTATTGGAATCCCAATTCCCAGTCAGCGGGGAGGGGCAGAGAACAGAATAAAAGGGGAAGATGAGGAAATGCACAGGCTCAGTTAGAGAGAGAATTAATTGATAAGACATATCTTGCTGGACTTGACAAGGTTGACAAGCGGTGGAACTCCAGAACTGTCCTTTTTATTGTAGGATATTTGAGTGGTCACCAGCAACCTCTGGGTTTTGATATCCAAGGCTTTTGTCTGGAGGAAGTGGGACCGTTTTGCACCCATATGGAAGCCTCCCAGGAAGTTTGATTCGTAGAGGCTGATTCAGTGAGCCTGTGTCCCTTTTGTCATGTTCACTGCTTCGTCCTCCAAGAGACAAGCTCAGAGCATGTTCTGAAGCTCAGAAGCTCACATGTGGTCACTGTCCCCACTCCCACCCACCCCAAGGCATCTCCCTCACAACTGGCTGAGACAGCAGTTATTTCTCAAGGAAGTGTTAGCTTGTGGAGCTGTTTGCTGCCTGCTTAGGGAGCTGGCTTGGTGGCCTCTCTCTGTTAGCTGTTAACACTCCTTCACATGGCTATGGGGTAGGGACTGGCCCCTGCCATCTCTAACATAACTACTCACTGTCTTCATTGCCTCTGCTACCCAGTCCAGATGTCCGAGGACAGCTTGGGAAATGGCAACCAAGGAGTTCCTTCTGTGACTTGGAGTTTTTGCCTTTAGAGACTGATTGGGAATTATTGAGATTTCCCAGCTTCCTTATAGATAGGCTTAGCTTCCTAAGTCCCATGCACCCATGAGGTTGATTGGTAAACATTGCATCTGTGGACTCCCTCATCCTCTGGCTTTTGTTGGGCTCAGCCAGTAAGAGGCAGTGATAGATCTGCAGGCAGAAGGAGAGTGAGGCTGGGTGTTTACTGCCCTACTGCTTCTTAGTGGGGTTCCTCCATGTTGGTTTTATCCTTTCCCTAAAAACCATAGTTATTTCTTTCCATACAGCTCTCTCTGGGTTCTGGTAATTGCTTCCTTCTCTTGCCCCTTCAGGCCTAGGGGTGATGACAGCTTCTTAAAGATTCCAGCCCTGGGAGACTATAATATTTTTTGTTGCTTTCCTAAAACCCTGCCCATGGCTTTATAAATAGTACCTTTTAAAAGTTTTTCTCTATTATCTGGCTTCAACCACCACTCTATCCCCCAAATGAGGAGATAGGGGCATGTGCTTGTATGACTAAGTAAGAAGTTGGTCGTTTTTAAGAATGGTTTATGACAAGAGGCAGATTTTAAATTTGACCTGGTTTATTCTAAATGAAAATATCAGAATGGCATGGGGTAAGTTGCAGAGGAGATGGGTTTCTTGGGTTTGGGATTCATGTGCCTATAGTTTGAATCAGCAAGGCCACTGAGCTGGGATGCAGGGCTGGCCTCATGGACAAGTAGCCAGTGCAGTTGTATGGGCCCCCAGACTTAGAAGGGTGCCGTGCTTGGTTTAATGTTCTGCTGTCACATCTTGAAATCCTTAATAATTTTATGTAACTATAAAATTACAATTCTTAATACTTTCAAACAAGAGGCCCTGCATTTTTACATAAATTATGGTCTTGCTGGGATGAGCTCCCTATGGACTCTATTTTGTTCCCAGCTGTCATAAGTTGTGCATGAGTAATCACCTGCCAGGGATGGGGCTATATGACCATTAGACGAGAGTGCTCTTTCTTTAGGGGTCATTTTTTTCTGATGCTCAAGCTCTTTGTCTGAGAGCTACAGGTGAAAGATAATTCCTCTGTATTTTGTCCAGGGTCCCTTTCTCCCCCTGGAAGTCCAAATATGAGTGTCTTTTATTTATAGCTGCATATCAAATCACCCCAAAAGTTCACAATAACAACCACTGATTTTGTTCATGACCTGCAGTTTGGGTAGGGCTCAGTAAGGATGACTTGTCCCTATTTCATGCACCTTCACATTGCGTGGCTCAACTGGGAATTGAAGATCCATTTCCAAGATGGCTTACTCATGTGGCTGGCAAGTTGGTGCTGGCTGTTGCCTGGGAGCTCAGCTGAGGCTGTAGGCTTGGGGTGGGGAGTCTTGGTGCCTTTCTGTGTAGTACCCTACGTCAGGGTTACTTGGGCTTCCTCACAGCATGGTGGCTTGATTCCAAGAGTGAATGTTCCAAGAAACAGGAAGTGGCACATGCCAGACCCTTAAACCTGGGTCCAGAAATTGGTACAGCATGATTTCTACCGTTTTTTTGTTGGTCAGAGCAATTACAGAGCCTGGCCAGATTCATGGTGAGAAAAAAGTCCTAGCTCTTGATAGGAAGAGAGTCAATCATTTATAACTAGGTATCTGCAATCTGCCACAGTTAATATATTTGTTTTTAATATTTGAAGAAATAAAGGCAACAATGCAATGAAATATTTTTGAGGGCAACAGCAAATATGGGACAGAGCTGAGCTTAGTACCTGTTAGCTCCTGATTTTCTAAGCTGTGCTCTGTCTAGCATACCACACTGCTATTTTGCATAATTTAATAAACAGCAATAACTCTTCTCTGTCCTCATGGCCCCAGTTTTCCACTTCAAAGCGCATTAGAATAGTAATAAGGGAGATATTCACAGTGCTTTTTTTTAATGCTGAAATAGAGTCTTGGCATTTAGGAAACAAAGGAAAATATCCAAACCATAAGGCAGAAGAGATTCTCGTTTGTCTCGGTTGATGAGGAGATGCGGGGACGTGAGGAGATAGGACATGCTAATCTCTTGATCTTCTAGGGGCTGAGTAGGTAGCTCAGGACCACTTGCTTAAATGGCCAGGATTGTACTAGGAGTTCTGTTCTGGATCACTTTGAAGCAATGAGTTAGGATTAAAGGCTTTTGGGATTCTGAGCTCTCCAAAATGCCCTTCATGAGGGGTATTTCACCACCAGTGCTCTCTGGGAAGCTCTGAGGACAATTAAGCCTTAAAACAACAATTGCCCCATTTTCTTTTAAAAAAAATTGAATTCTTTTGTGCAGAGGGAGCCTGAAGAGTTCACTTTCCCAGGAGCCTTTGGGGCAAGCACACCTTTCTTTCTCCTTCAGTGCAGGATCTGTGGATTAGAAGATGCCCAAACCAGGGTGACAGTCCTGAACCTCTCATGACTGTTCCAAAAAAGAGGCTAATGATAACCAATACGTGGAATGTATGGCCCTTTGGTGTGGCCTTTGGGATCTAGTCTTCGGGCATGTCTGTACAGTAACTGCAGGGACGGGCATGAAGCTCTTAAGAGCCAGCAGGTGACATCCACATCTGTCAGTTACAATATCTAGAATTCTGAAAGGCAGGTACTCTTGTCATTAGATCTCTTAGGGGCAAGTAGAACAGACTTGGGAACTTCTGAAAATTTAAGAATCCAGGTGAGTGGAGGCTTCTTTCCCTCACAAACCCATATGAAGCTAGAATGTAGCACAAGGATGATTGAACCTGAGACTTATTTTTACATATGGGAGATAATTTTTCATGTAATCATGAACCTCTGATAAAATATTTATCATTTTAGGCCTGTGTGGTCTTGTACCCCATGACTATCATTTTGAAAAACTCAGATGAATAGTTTATTCTAACCACTCAGATGCAAGTCAGGCATACCCAGGGAAGAGTACAGGGCCCTGGGAGAGAAAAAAAAAACAGCAAATCCTGTTGATTGAGATTGTTAGGTCTTGGGATTCCATTCCATCTATGGATGAGATACCAAATAAGTCTTAAATTCCTTGAATGTTGGAACAAAGAGAAGTGGGAGAGTCAGAATAGAAATACACTCTCTCAGATTTGGGGGAACCTTATAGAAAATACTGTCATAATGATGGCTTTTCTTTATAAAAATTCCTTCATTGTCCTGTGGATGATCAAAAATTTACCCAAGATTATTGTGGATAGGAGTCAAGATCAAATACAAAATCCCTCCCAAGTCCTAGTCCACATGAGATCCCCTCTATATTGCAAGTACTTGAGTGCATGCAGAGAAAAGGAGAGCCCCGCTCCCCAAACTTTTGGTTCTGCCATTCAGCTGTAATTATTTTCCAACAGACCTCAGTTCCTGACACCTTACACATCCCAGGGCCTTCTGATAGAGGTACTAGCATAACTTCCCAAATCATAAAAAAAAAAAAAAATATTAGGAGCAGAGAGAAAGAAGGGAATAGTGAAGGTGCATGTGCAACAGCTTCACCTCTACCCTGTTGGGTGCAGAAAGTCCCTGTTACTTGCTCCTTCTTTACAGAGGAACTGACCAGCTTTGTCGCTACTTCCCACAGGTGGCATGGTGATTTCTAGCTCTGCATGGTAACTCAGTGTTACTTTCTGCTCCCAGCTTGGGTACCCTGTGGAATTTGATCAAAGCAACTCTGAGTTTGCGATGCTTTATCTGTTAACTTTGTGTTCAGTAGGAATAAAGGGAGCAGACAAAGGCAGTGTGTCTTATCACCTCAGTGATCGTTTGTTTGATGATGGAAGCAGGGTCAAGTATTCCTGTCTAATAAGAGAGCTGTGGGGAGGGAACAGAAAGTTAGGAAGGTTGAAAGTGACCCAGTCTGAATCAGGGGAATATCATTGTCTTTACCCATTGCCGGAGGCGAATTCAAATTTATGCTGTTGATTTGGTTTGCTAAAGCTTCTGGAATGCAGTGTACCAGAAATAGGCTGGCTTTTACAATGGGATTTATTAGCCTACAAATTTACAATTCTGAGACCGTGAAAATGTCCAAATTAAGACATCAAGATGAAGATACCTTCTCTGAAGAAAGGCTGCTGGCGTCTGGGGTTCCTTTGTCAGATAGCAAGGCACATGGCCAGCTTTTTCTTATCCTCCATTCTCAGGTTTCATTGCTTTCAGCTCCTGTTTCCTGTGGCCTTCTCTCTGAACTTCTCTTGCTCTTCTCTTAGCATCTACGGGGCTTTTCTTTCTAAGCTCTCTCAGAGTGTTTCTCTCTGAGCTCTCAGCTTTTTCTGCCTTTTTACCCTCTCATAAAGGACTCCAATAAAGGATTAAGACCCACCTGAATTGGGTGGACCACATCTCAATTGAAACAACCTAATCAAAAGATCCCAACTACACTAGTTCTATACCTACAGGAATGGATTAAAAGAACATGGCACATACTACATAGACCTAGGATGAACCTTGAAGTGTCAGGTGCCCCTGCCTTCAAGGAATGCTCAGACCACTGTAGGGGACAAGAACCAGAGAAGCTGAAATCCTGTGACACGAAGCTGAGAGCAACACCCTTTATTTAAAAGACCTGAGGCCACATTATGACAGCCACTTATTGGCAATAGAGCATCAGGCAACACATTACTGAGTCCTTTGCTTATCTGTAAAATGGGGAGAATATTTGTGCCATGGGATTGTTGTGAATTTCTAATAAAACAGCTTTGAGGAAATTGCTGTTCAGGGTTGGTGGAGAAGTATATTTCTCATTTTAATTTTTTTCTCATGAAAGCCGTGGGATGGGATAGGTCTTCTCCTTCGGCCCTTAGAACCTAGTGATTTTTGTAGAAGTTGGATGCTGTGATATGGTTTGAAAAAGCCAGCCTACCAACCAGCTTCTGTCTCTAGACACAAGGAGGATCATTTTCTTGTCTCATGAGGAAGGGAGATGGTTTACCTTCTTGAGCACTCGCAGTGTCAGGTCCCCAGTGGTCTTTGGATTCCTGCCTGGAGCAACTCCTGAGAGCTGTTCGGGGAGAAGTGAGTGCAAGTCATCTCACGAGTCCACAGCACCAGCAAAACCTATGGGAAGAACTGGATGGAACTTGGCTGGAGGTGGGGAGGGGACGCTTCCTTGAGAAAAAGGGGAAGAAGCCACCACACAGACAGTTGCTGCTGCTGTTTGATCCTAAGCAGAGGCCTGGGGGAAGGTCACAGGATGCCCTTGCATCTTGGGCTGGGAAGTAACAAATGAGCTGACAGTCTGCCCTCCAGCCCCCCACCAGGACTTCCTCGGTTTTGCCATTGGGGGCTCTTACTAGGCAGAGGTGCCTTCCCTGCCAGGTTTTTGTTATTAAAGTTGATCCCCTGTATCAGAAAATGGAAAGCCAGCCTTGGAAATCAGCATCCAAGTGGGATTCGAGGCTCTCTCTAGCAGCCTGTGCCAAGGGCTGGGGGTGGGGGTTTTGCAGTGAGCTCTTCGCTCAGCATCCAGGAGCGAGCCCTCAGCATCATTCACTCTGTCAGGGTATCTCAGTGGTAATCACTTCCAAATGGCAGTGGGCTGGGGAGGGGGCTCCCCTCCAATTGCCCAAGGAATGTCTTGACTCAGGAGGGAAAGGGAGGTTTTCCATAAGCAGCTCCTCTTTCCAAAGGGGACCAGCAATAGAATATGAGACACCCGTGAGTCTCTCCTAGCATCATCTATAATAACATCTATGTCAACAAAACAGAAGGGGAGGGAATAATAATCTAGGTTAGTGTCAGGTCCCATCCACTGACCCAGGAGGGGCTCTCAGATGAGCGGCTCACCCCTCCAGAATGACGTATTACATTTTGAGTGTCTTCTAAGGCGGAGTCTTGAGAGCATGTGTGCAGGCAGGTTCTGTCTCTAAGTTGATAAACACTGTAAAAGTTGTTCAGCGCACACGTCCATATCCTAGCTGCGGAGCACAGTGCAAGGAGATCAAAGCCACACGTCCAGGGGGCCAACTTCACATTACCATTTACTGGCTGCATGATTTTTAAGCAAGTGATGTAACCTTTCTGAGCCTTGATTTTTCCTACTTGTTAAATGAGGATTAAAATATCTATCTATGGGACTGTTGTGAGTACTAAATGATCTAACTTCTGAGAAAGTGTGAGTCACCAAGCAGGTGCTCGGTATCATTTTGCTCAATGACTTTTAAGAAATACAGTGTCCTTCATATTGTTTCACCTTAGAGGCCATGCCTTCCTCAGGTCTTACCTGGTGCTTTGCAGAGTTTCACATTCTACAGATGAAAATACATCTGTAGATGTATTTTCCTCTCTAAAATTTGCAAGGGGCTCGATTGCATTCGAAACTATTTCATCTGTTTCTTGCTGCAGCTCTTATTGCTTCCATTTACAGTTGAGGAAACGGAGATCCATAGAGTTGGTGGGACTTGCCCTTGGCTACCTGCCTGTGCTGTGGGGTGTCCTGACTCCTAATCCAGGGCTTCCTCAGTTCTCCCCCCTGGTATCTGGTTCTCAGAGTATGACTGCAGATTCCTGGGAGTCCAGTGAGTCTTCACCGAGTGGTCTCTGGGCAGCCTCCTGTCCTGCGAATGCAGCAAATATGATAGCATCGCTGCATCTATTTCAAACATGGACTAATCATTTCCTTATGGATATGCTGACCAATTTTCCCTCAAAACTATTTCTTCCATAGGCGTTTCCTGTCCTTTTATCCTTACTTTGGCATGCAGGCTACGAAACTCTGGCCCCTTGACCTCCTGGAGTGGTTCTGTGACTTCGTTTTTAAGAAACCAAGGAGGAAGAGGAAAGTAGCATCTGTAACCCGGGAGGGACATGATCTGTGGCCATTGTGGTCTTTTTATGCTTTTTTTTTTTTTTTTGAAGTTAAAAATGTAAAATGTGTGTTGTCCAGAAACTATTTTCATTCACATTCTGAGTACAAATAGCAGTTCAGATACGGACGGTCAAATGAGTTTGGTGCTAATTGCCCATAGTACTTCGTGGTCCTTCCACCTGTGGGTCAGGCCCCTATGGAGAGAAATTCCCTAGAGGTGTGTGCAGAGTATCAGGAGCAGCCGACCTGGGTCAGGCTGGCCTCTCAGTCGCAAACTCAGATGGAATCTGTAGCAGGGATGTTGAGATCTGCAGGTTACAGGTCTGTCAACTAGCATCTCAACAGCATCTGTATGAATTATGCACACACTGCACAACAGCCAGAAGTTCTTTTGGGTGTGGCATGACCCTAGGTACGGAAGGTTCGATGCTTTTCTTAATGCCTGTGGCATGGGCCCATTTGTGGCTTTTACCTGCTTCAAGTCGTACGAGGGCTTTTGGAACTGCTCAAGCAGTCAGGGTTTTTTTCCTCTCTCTGGCTGTTTGGCTATCTGGAATTCTTGTGGAATGACAGCCAAGGTTTTTAGATAGCAGGTATTTATGAGATTTAAACCTTCTTGGAACTGGATTCAGTCAGGTCCGGACCAGTTATGAGGGACAGTGATGTAATATAAATGGATTCTCATACAAAAGTTAGTTAGGGTTTCTCTTGCTCTCTATTATCCTTCTCCTCGCTTTCTTTCAACATCCAGAGCCGTGCCCTGGCATTGCTTCCTATGTTGGTCAGCAGAATGAATTCACTGCCATTTGTTTCACTGTCATATCTGGAACGAGAAGGGAAGTTTGGCCTGGTTTGTCTCCACTGCCTGATTCCCCTGCATGAAGCCGCAGGGAGTTCTCGTGGCTGCTGCCCATATGCACAGACACAGCATCTGTCTTCTGCCTGAGAGGACACAGGGAGAGTTGCTGCCAGCAGCTTCAAGGCTGAGCCCCTCTCCTGCTGACCACTTCACTCTGTGTGCTGCCTGGGCAGTGGGAGGGAGGAAGAGAAGGAGGGTAGTCTGGCACACACAACTTCCAATAAGGATTGAAGTGGAAATCCTGCTGATGGTGGGAAGTCAGACACAGGCAGCCACACCACCAGCCGTCCTCTCTCTGGGAAGCATCAGGCACAGAATACTGGATTTGCGGTGGTGCGATAGCCACCCATGGAATGATGGTGAGATTCAGAGACTATCCAACACTGACTGTGTTTGGGAAGGAGCCAGCACCTCATGATATAGATAAATGGAGAGAGAACAAGCTAAAATCAAGTTTAGCTTCTACTGATGTATTGATTAGCTATTGCCAAAGGAATGCTGCATAACAAAGCACCCCAGATTTCAGGGGCTTACAGAATCAAGCATTTATTCTCTCACTCATGAGTGTCTGAGTTGGCAGAGGCAACTCTGGTTCAGGCCATGTGTCACAGTCTTCAGGTTGGGGTTAGCTCTGCTCCACATTCCATATGGATCAGCAGCCACTTAGGCATATTCCGTGGGGGATGACAGAAGCCAAACCGCACAGGCGTGGTCACTCACATTTCAATGGCCAGACAAGCCTCATGGCTCAGTCCAAAGTCAGTGAGGCAGGGAATTAGTCTCCATCCCAAAGGGAAGTGGGGAGAAAATGTTTATTGAATGATAATCCAAAGTATCACACACAATTATAAAGCTATACATTTCACCGACCTGAGTGCTGAAGATTGGGGATGGGCAGATAGGAGGAAGGAGGAGATTGCAGAAGTAAAAGATGTCTGATGGGTGTGTGTGGGTTTCAGTAGGGGGTGGTAAGGGGACTGATCCAGGCAGATGTTGGGCAGTAAGCTGCCTGTATCTCCGGGCGAGAGGGCCGTGCTGGTTAACCAGGTGTTACGGTTCTTAATCCAGCAGTGGTGCTGTCACCCACCTTATTTCTTGGGTCCTAAGTCTGGAGTCTTGGTTGCTTCCCTTGCTGTATTTTTCAAGGAGCTATGAATATGGGCTTCTATGCCTGTCAGAGTGAGACCAATAATCCGGATAGAAATAAATATGGTTTGAGTTGCATGCTGCCAGCTCTTGAGTCAGATTGCTGTATCTCTGTGTTTCTTTCCAACACCTGATGAATATCCAATTTGGCTTTTCATCTGTAGAATGTGTAGTTGGCCAGCTCTGCCCAGAGCCATGTCAGGGAGGACAGTGGCGGTAGGGATGTGTCTGCTTCCCGACACCTACACAGCTCCCTGTTCTCGCCTCAGCCCTGAATGGAGAGATTTCTTTTAAGATGCAGTATTTGGCCTACTGGAGCCTTTCAAACTTAAGCTTCAAGGCTTTTCCTCTTGATGTCTTCTTTGCCGCATGCTAGTTTGCTAGAATACCCTTGCATAAATGTGTCACATGTTAGAGTTCTCCCTGCCTCCTTCTTCTCTTCCTCTCCCCCTTGCTCAGTCAAGAATTTCTAGCAGAGAGGCCCATTTCTCCAGGGCCTTGTCACTGCAGGGTAGCAGTGTATGCTGATGAATCGATCTGATCCCATCACTTGGGCAGTGTGTTATTTAGCTAAGTCACCCCCACCTGGAGCCTAGTCCATCTTCTCATTTCTCTCTCCTTCCTTTCTGTCCTTCCTTCCACAAATTCCTACCATGTGTTGGATACATAAAAAAGAGAGAAAGACACATTCCTTGCTCTCTGGGAGCCCATACTCCAGAGGGTCCAAGAGGCAAAGGATATAGATCATGGTAACTGTAGCGATAAAACAATGTGCAAGTCATAAATGGGACACAAAGTTAGATGCGTCTTGCCCTCATTTGGGGAGGAGGGACTACCTAAGTAGAATTCGCAGAAAAGAAAAAGGAGCAGCTTTCCAACCGGTGGGACAGGACGATTAAAGGAACTAAGCGAGAAAGAGCATATTGTGCGCAGGGAAGAGAGAAGCTGTGTGGTGTCGTGAATTATGAAGGTCAATACAGGGATGGCAGGTGATGAGGCAGGGCAGGTTGATGGGGTCAAATCATGGAGATCCTTGGATGTTATTTAGGGGGAAGGTTTGAAACACCAAAGTGATGTGGTGACATTTGCATTGTGTTTGTATCAGTGCGTTAACTCTGTACAGTTAGTTCTCGATTATCTGCTCTTAGGGAGGAGAAAGAAGTAATTTTCATCTATGTTTCACTGCACAACCAAACCAGCTCTACACACCCCTGCTGACAAAATTTAGGGGATCCTTGTAGAAGAGTCATATCTTGGATGAAATAATTTCCCAAATAGGAAATATGTTCTTTTTGCAAGTATTTGGGAGAAGGATGAACTAACTCTTATGGCTATTGAGGTTTTTTTCTTTCCAAGATTAGATTATAACCGTGAAAGACAAGACTTATTTGGGAGGGAGAAGCTAAAGTTCACTTGCCCTGAACCTGACAATGCACCATATTATTCGGTCCTTCCGATCCTACGAGTTGGGTTCCATTATTGCTCCCGTTTAACAGATGAGGAAATTGAGACCTGGAGAGATTAAGTAGCTTTCTCAAAGTGACCTGATTAGTAAAACATGAGCCTGGATTCACCACCTCAGTTCTGACTACCTCCAGAACTGAGCTTTAAACCAGTGTGTGGCAGTGCCCTGGTGACGTCCTCACTCCTCCAGGTCCAGGCGCCATGTGCCCTCCATGGAGGACGTGATCATCTCTGCATTTTACAAAAGCAACAGTGTCTGATCTGAGATAGTCCTGCCCAGATACCTGACATGACAGCCTGTCTAAAATACATAGAGCGCTTTATGCTGTGTACCTATTTCATTGAAATATACCCTGGGCTCCATAGCTTGTATCAAGACTATTAATTTAGAAAGAGAATTGACAGGGCAGAAGGGGTCTGAGTATGGGGCCAGCGGCTTCCTTCTCACTCCCGGTCCTGCTGTCTTTGTCCATCGCCCGCCTGCTCCCCATCGTGCCTTGACTCTTTGGGACCCAGAGGGGCTGGTGGTCTGAGTGAAGAATAACCGACAGCAGGCGTGGGCAGTGTCTGGAGGAACATGTCATCGGGCTGCCGAAGCCAAGTCCGTGACCAGCACAATCCCAGGAGGGCCAGCAGTTTGTGGTTACTTGGCCACTCTTCCAGCTAAGGAATGCGCTTTCCCCCTTCTCATCTGTCTTGTGCTTTTGTAAAATTTGACGAGGCTCTATGAACAACCCAAAGCACCAGAGTGGGTACAAGGTCAGCCAACCACAAAGCATTCCCACCCCCAGCACATTTGCAGTCAGGCGGATGCCACTGGTGAGCCATAAATGAGATGATCACTTCTGTGGATAAATACAGCAGGAAAGGCTCTTGCTACAGAAAGGTAGATGCTCAGGGAGCTGCTCCCAGATTTACATGCATTTTTGGGGGCATCTTGGAGTTCTCTGACTGTTTGGTGTTGTCATCTTTTTTTTTTTTTTCACATGGGCAGGCACCAGGAAGTGAACCCGGGTCCTCTGGCATGGCAGGCAAGCATTCTTGCCTGCTGAGCCACCGTGGCCTGCCCTGGTGTTGTCATCTTGACACAAACAGAATATTCTCATAGCTCAGCATTCATGGTTTTGGATCAAGAGGCTGAAAATTATATATTATCTTTCTCCTTAAAGCTTGAAAAGGCTTGAGAGTTTCATTATTATCATTTATACTATACTCTTCCAAAGAAGATTTGAGGTAATCCACAGTGAAGACAAAGATGCAATAAAATCTTTGAAGCATGAATAAAAGAATGAGAACAAGGGGCTGATAATGGAGCAAGAGATTCCCCCCCCCCCAAAAGAAAAACGGCACGGACTAAGGGGTATATTTCAGTTGAATGTATGAAACGTAGTTCTGAGCTTCCTAGAAGCCAGGGAGAAAAGGAACCAGGCTGATTACAGGAAGCTCATTTTCTAGCAACAGGTAGCCTACCCTTGCGCCTGGGGAAAATACACTTCCCCGCCCCTCTTGGCACTTTTCTTTGAGGGGAAGGAATCATAGGGACAATTGTCCTAAGGCTATTGGACCACTTAGTGGTCCAGTGATTTTGTAAAATTGACTTTATCAATTCAATAATGCTGTTCACAGTTCCTGGGTAAAGTAAAAAGCGAATGGATGCAGGTATTTTTGGTGGACCAAACAAGAAAACTGGGGGCAAGAAGACACCATGGTCAAACGCCGTCCATGAGTTAGGAGGAACCATTTGAACAACAGCCATGCCATCATTACCAGCGACCTCTCAGAACATTCTCTTCTTCCCACAGGACAGTGTGAGGAAAAACAGGAGGGAGGAGTGTGTCGGGGGGTGGGGACTGGCTTTCCTGTGACCCCCTCTGCCTGAACATCTGTCTGTGTGACCTTGGAAAAGTCACTTCATTGTGGCTGAGCAAAATGTGGGGCCTTGCAGTTTCCTCCTTTATAAATGAGACGGTGAATTGTGTTGTGAAGAGCCCTTTGAACTCCAGCGGTCTATGATTTGGTATTTTCCCCTCTTAACTAAGAGCTGTGAACTTAAGTGGAAAGAAAAACTTCACCTTGAAAATGTAAGTGGCTTTCCAGGGATAAATAACTTGGCAACAGTTGAAAACAAAAAAGAGAGAAGAAAAAAAAAAAAAGAACGATTTTTTTTTTTTGGTCCTTTCTGAGCTCACGGTCACATGACCTTTGCTCCTGATTTTTTCTTTTTAAAGTACATCTTGGAACCTGGCTGTCGTTTTTGACACTGGAGGGGCATATTTAGCAAGGCGATCTCACCTTTTTTTTTTTTTTTAAACACCAGATTCCCTCCAGTTGGAAGCTGCTTGTCTGTGTAAACAGGGAGATGGGTGCTTCTTCGATGACTATTGAGTAAGCAGAGAGCAGTCAGCTTGGTAAGATGTGGGGCGTCCCCAAGCTCTCTTTTGTCCTCCATGAGTGTTTCCAGTAAACTTCAGTCCTTATAGAAATCATAGTGTGTCCTGGTATTGCATTGACAGAAGAGTATGTGTGTTTGAAGGTTGGTGGCATGATTTTGGACTCAGGCTACTTTTGGGGCCAGCCACAATGCTGCGTGGTGGGGCTCTGGAGTTGTAGGATTCAACTAGTTAGGTGCCAGTTAGGGCTGAGTAGGTGGTTGTAATGCCCAGTAGAATCAGAGCCATGGTGAAATCACTTGTTAAAGGGAAGGGATATTGAAACATGCCATCAGGGTTTTTCACAGATGGCACAAAGGAGCCATCCCACGGTTTCTCACCAGGTTTGGAATTGTGTTAAGCCAGTCCTGAGAGTTGACAGTTTTGAGTCAGCATCAGGCATATTCGCACAGTGGGCAGTGTGGAGAATTGCACATTTCATTGCCAAGAAAAGTAGATACCTGGGCTCTAATTCATTTCAGATCAGACCATGCTGCTGTCCAATTCCTGCCCCTCAGATTCTCTTACACTTAGATGCCACACCGGAGCTTCTCCAGTTTAGCTCTCCAGGGTGCTAAATCTGCAGGCATCCTGGGAGTCAGGGATTAGGAGAGGCAGACAGGGGTGTGAAGGGGAAGGGAGAGTTCTGGGCATTTCTTCAATATTATATGCAAGTGCTATGCAAATAAAATGCAAATTAAAACCGCGCATTCTAGCACTGAGCAAAGGTGGTGCAAATTTGCTTTTAATTTATCTTCTTTGCAGTTAAAAGTGCAGCCAGGGCATCCAGGGAGCTGTAGTGAGGAATAGTGAAGCAGGGAGGTTGCTTTGAGGTCAGTTATGGACTCGAATGTTGGACCTTCCTGCCTGATGTATGCCTAAAGAGCTGCTTTTCTGAGAACAGCTGATGAGAACCACAGTCACTCTGGAGTTTTCTCTGCACTTAGATATGAGGGAGGCTTGGAAGGAAGGGTATTAGGACTTAATTGGGGCCAGGTCAAGAGTCTACAGGGATAGAAGATGAGTTAGGTGCTTTCTTCCACGTCTGGGTAGCTCTATTGAAGAAGGCTCTGGAAGCTG
Source organism: Tamandua tetradactyla (assembly GCF_023851605.1). NCBI lineage: Eukaryota > Metazoa > Chordata > Mammalia > Pilosa > Myrmecophagidae > Tamandua > Tamandua tetradactyla. The sequence continues at coordinate 18,547,493 of NC_135330.1, read as the reverse complement.
TGCCATTCCAAGTGACCCTTAGAGAGATGAGCAAGCCCTTTCCAGAAGATCAAAGGGAGAGTTCAATAGCCAGGTCATGAGTCAGGCCTAAGCCTGTGAGCACATTTTAGTTGATGGCAGTCTCTGGTCAATTCAGAGCTCAAAACGATTTGGAGATTGCTCAGGATGTCAGCTGAGAGGAGGGTTCCGAGGTTGGTTTGGGTTGGCGAGGGTACTGGCATGGCATCACCTGTCAGTATCATGCTCAACAAGGCTCCTGATGGGATCAGAACCACCTTGTGATTGATTCTCCCCAATGAGTTTTATCTTTTTTTTTTTTGCATAGGCAGGCACCGGGAATTGAACCTGGGTTTCCAGCATGGCAGGTGAGAACTCTGCCACTGCACCACCATTGCCCACTCTCCCTGAAGAGCTTTGAGGAAAGTCTCCTGACACAATGACCTTTGTCACCCAGAAGGTTCTCAGGCAGCCTATCCTAGTCTCATTCAGTGACCCAAAAGTGGTGGTGAGTCAAGGCCAGGACCCAAAGCAGGGCTTGAAATCTCCCTGCCTGGGAGACCATACTGAGGGGGGTAAAGAAGGGATTTGGGGTGAGAATATTGAATTTGGATAAAAGGGAGAAGTGAGGAGTCAGGATGAGCTAAGAGCCCCTCTTGGAAGTTACTAATTGTATAGTGGAGTTCCTGAAGGAATACGTTTATTTTTCTTTCTTTTGTTTTTGTTCTTTGTATTTTCCTTTTTTTGAGTGTATTTCTTGGTTGCCCTATTATCAGTCATACATGCAAGAGCTCCAAGAGAGAAATATGTTTTAACATCCTGAAACTGAATTATTAAATGGAGATTAACTTGGTGTTGACTTTTCTTCATGGCTGATTTGCAGTATAAACTGGGTTTAAGGCATCTTTTACTAAACCTTCTGGATTTTAGTAGCTCGCTTTGGATGAGCCATTCATTAAAGATTTCATGCTGATGTTATTTGTTTAGGCTTTGATGCCCTTTTCCTGTTTTCCCTCCCCTTTTATTCAATAATGATATCTTTCAGGCAGAGGATACCTTCTATCCTGTGGTATTAAGGGTGTTTCATGAGAGAGAGCATGGCCTAGTGGGCAGTGGCTAGGCAGGAAATCAGAGAGCTTTGGTTCCCCCCCTTCCCTGATCCTTAAATAGCCACCCAGCTAGGATAACCTATAAGAATGGAGTGGGTGCTGCCCTACTGTTATCAAACATGCGCTCTAGTTGCTCACTGAAAACCTCACATCAGTTAACAAGGGAGCTCACTAGCCTCTTCATTTTGATCTTACACATGCAGAGACGAGTAATGGTTTAAATTCATGTTGCTGTGTAAAAAGTCCAATAACACGTTCTTATCAGAGAGCAGATATTGAAGGCAAGGTAAAGACAGGGTGGCTGGGGCTAAGAGACACCTGAAGGGCAGGCATTTTGTTAAAATCGTGTCTCTGAAACTTACTGTCCTTCAGCAAGCTATTCATCCTCTTTGGATTTCTTCTTCTTTTTAATCTACAAAATGGAAATATTAAAAATGCCTACCAGAATTATTGAGCAAATGAAATACAATTATAATCATCAAGAACTCCGCATGTAATAGTTGCTCAATATTTATTTTCTTCCCAGCTGCAGACGCACTTCTTAGAGCTGAAATCATAGTAGTCAGATAAGTTTAATATGTTCGCTTTATTAAATATGCACCTTCTTGATTCTTCAGTCTCTCCTGGCATCGTTGTTTGTAGTGATCAAATATTGTATATAATATTTGATCTATTGCGTTTATTACTGTTGCTATTTTGTGGGTTCCGAACACTGCATTCACTTCTGGGGGCCTTGGGGCCTCCTATTTCAGGGAAATTTTAGACCCTGTGCGGGTTCATAACAGAAGGGGCTGCCTTGATTTCCTTTGGAACACTGGTGAGAGATGATCGCAGATGCCGTGGCCGCATTTAGCCCGGGCCATCTGCCCTGGCATGGGCCAGAGGCTGGGGACATCAGCACCAGGGTCCAGAATGGCACCGGAAAGGGCATTGCCGGCCCTTCAGGCCCCACGTGGGTTGGTGTGCTCTTGCAGCTGGGTTTCCTGACTGCCTGTGTCCGAGCCCGCCTCTGACCCCCGGCCGGCAGCACCACAGACGCTCCGCTCTCTGTTTCGAGCTGCCTGACTGACGGTACCGAATTCATCCCCTTGACCTTGCTGATGGCAACCTCAGCCAGGGCTGGGTTTTACTGACTGCACCCCAAGCCTTTCAGCTGAAAGTTGTACTCGACCCCTGAGAGTTATTTCCGTCTTCAAGTGACCAGTGTCTTTGCCGGCAGGAAACCAGCTCTCATCTTCCCAACTGGCTGGGGCTGCTGCGTAGAAACCAGACCTGCCAGAGATCAGCATGCCAGCCTGGAGGCGCGTGCATGTCCCAATTAAGGAAAAGAAGGCCAGTATCGTAGCCCCAGGAGGTGTTTCTCTGAACCGTTTTGAGGTCTCAACCCTTAAGTTGATTTTTTTTTTTTTAAGATCATTCAATTTCTGTGAGGCTACTTTTCCAAGGAATACCTTTAAGCCATATATCTTTGCTGCCCGGCTTAGGAAATGGGTATTCACTTTAAACGAAATAGACATTCAATGTGCATTGTCATGTGAACCCTTCTGTCTGATGCAGTGGGCTGGGCTTTGTTATCTCCATTTTACAGACAGGGAATCAGACTCTGAGTGGTTGAATGATTTGCCTGAGTTCCCACCACTCCAGAATGCTGATATTAGGTCTCAGTTCTGCTGACTCCGAGGCTTGCTTGTGGTAGAGCAGGATGGGTTTTCTCTTTGGCTTCATGGGCTGGATGGCTTATAACTCAGAAAGGGTTTTCTGGGATACATAGTCCCAGAGACCACAATAAGAGCCTGACGTTGGAGCTGAAATCTCCTTGGACTTTTTTTCTGTTTCTGCCAGTGTTCTAGGCACTATCCTGCCCTGATGCTGGCTGTCACCGTGCTGAACGTAGAGGCCATAAAGCCTTGGCTTGCCATCTTGATTCTCAGTATTGAGTGTTCTGCTCCTTAAGTGCAAACTAGAGATATCCAGATACTGGGAGTCCAGATTTCCAGGGCATTTAAGTCTCGTGGTTGCTTGTTGAGATACATTCCTACTGAGACCCTCTCTCTAAGTTCATGGTTCTCACACCTGGCTGCTCATTAGAAACCCTTGGAAGTTAAAAAAGATCCTCATGCCCAGGTGCTACCCAGGACAATTACACCCGAATCTCTGGGGGTGTGCCCTGAGCGCCTGAGTTTTTAAAAGACTTCCCTGGTGCAGCTGTTGTAGAAAGCCACTACTTTAATCCTTGAAGAAAAGAGATTTCCAGTACCTGGGCGGGCACAAAGGCAGAAGTGGGGAAGGGCATCAGGGGGCAGGCAGGGGAAGAGATGGAGAGATTTCTTTGTTCATTCATTGAGGACCTGGTGTGCCCCATGCACTGTGCTGGCAGCTGGGGCTCTAGAGACTAGATCTAGGATACCCCCTCTTCATACGCACACAGAATTAACTACAGTTCAGCCCAGGCCAGGATACCTGGCAGACCTCGGTGCACATTTGAATCATGAAGATGCATATGCTCTTTGGCTAACACACTTGCTAAATGAGGATTTACCCTCCTTATACAAGAACAGAAAGGAAATGCACACTCTTAACAAAAAAGAAAAGAAAACATGAGGATAAATTGCTTACGACACCAGCCAGCACAGGAAACCCTGTTCTTCAAGGTGTCTACTCATTCACAGGAGATAAAAGCACGTGTGAGAGGGAAAAGGCTGCAGAGGCCTGGACCCCATTGTACAAGTTCTGATTTGGTAACTTTGTGGGGGTGGGGGGTGGGGAGCACAGGAGCTGCCTTTTACACCACACTAGAGGTGTATAAAGAGAGTGCCCTAAGGGAACATGGAGACGAAGCAATTAATTTTGAGTGGGAGACACTAAAGAATCTAATTTCAAAGTTGAGGTGATATCTGATTTTCCAAGAGCATGTCCCTTCCGCTGAGCCATGCTCATCTCATCATGCTTTCTGGGCACATTATGGCCCTCAGGACTCCACATTGCATTGTGCTGTGTATGCTGTCACCTCTCCTTGGGGAACATTGACTCTAGGGTTATTGTACTAACTAACGTACATACTTCTCAGAATTTCCCATTTTAACCACTCTCAAGTGTACAACTCATCATCGGCCCTGCAGGACCACTTGGCTTCATCTCATCCCAGTCCCTACCTCACTTTTCATGCTTTACCCGCTTCCCATCTTCCTTCAACTGATTAACTCCTGCTTGTTCTTCAAGTCTCAGGTCAGGCTCTCCCACCCCCCCCCCTTCTCTTTTTTACTTTTTATTGTACTAACTAACGTACATACTTCTCAGAATTTCCCATTTTAACCACTCTCAAGTGTACAACTCATCAGTGGTAATTACATTCACAATATTGTGCTATCAACACCAATATCCATTGCCCCTACTTTTCATCACCTCCAACAGAAACTCTGCACATGTTAAGCAATAAGTCCCACTCCACCCACCTCCCCAACCCCTGCCCCTGGTAACTCATAAACTGCTATATGTCTCTATAAAATCTGCTTCTTCTAGATATTTCATTTAAGTGAGGTCATACAATATTTTTCTTTTTGTGTCTGGCTTATTTCCCTCAATATAGTGTCCTCAAGGTTTGTCATGTTTTGGTGTGCACCAGACCTTCCCAGCTGAATACTATTCCATTGTGTGTGTGTATAACGTAGTTTGTTTGTTCTTTTTGCTATCGAGGGACATTGGGTTGCTTCAAGTTTTTGGGTATTGCAAATATTGCTGCAGTGAACATCGTCATGGAAATATCTGTTCAAGTCCCTGCTTTCAGTTTTTTGGGGTATATTATATACCCAAAAGTGGGATTGCCAGGGCATATAGTAGTTCTGTTTTCAACTTTCTGAGGAACTGCCAAACTGATTTCCACAGTGACATTTTATGTCACCAGCAACGTGTATGGACTCCTATTTTTCCACATCCTCACCAACACTTATTATTTTCTGCTTTTTTTTTTTTTTTTTAATAATATCTGTCCTAGAGGGTACAAAGTAGAATCTCCCTGCGGTTTTGGTTTGTATGTTCTTGATGACCAATGATGATCTTGAGCATTTTTTCATGTGCTTATTAGCTATTTGCATATATTGTTTCGAGATTATTTATTCAAGTCTTTTTGCCATTTTTAAATTGGGTTGTCTTTTTGTTGTTCAGTTGCATCAATTTTTTTTATTTATCTGGCTATTAAACTTTTATCAGATATACAATTAGCAATTATTTTTCCCCATTATGAAAGTTGTTCTTCACTTTCTTGATAGTGTCCTGTGACATGTAAAAGTTTTTAACTTTGATGAGGTCTATTTATCTATTTTTTCTTTTGTTGTTTGTGTGGTCCCTTTTTTTGCAGAAGAATTTTCCTAGAGGTGGGACTTGCACTTTGAGGAACATCTTATAAGTTTGATTCTCATTGTTTTATCATATGTTTTGAAGAAACAGAATTTTAACAGGGAGAGGAGGGAAAGCTCAGGAAATAATGTTTCAGCAAAGTGATGAGCCTGCCACAGAGTAGAGTGTATTCTCAAGGACTGGCAAGCCCCTGGCAGGCTTCAAGGACTCATGGTGTAGGAGACCAGGATGTGATGTTTCGCTCATGAAGGACAAAAATGGCAGGCTAAGCTTGAACTTGGGACCCTGGCGTGGGTTTTTCAGCATACAGTGAGACGATCAGATCAATTTTAGAAGGCAAAGATGCCCTTTTGGTGGCAACGTGGAGGGTCTGGTTGCTTCACTGTCTCTGAAGATTGGAAAGACCTTCTGGAGTGAAATTACAGGTAAAGAGAAGAGGCAGTACTTTCGTAATGCACGTCCCTGATGTGTGTGTGTGTGCGCGCGTGTGTCTGTATATTTAAGCAATTTAAAATAACTCATAAGCAAGATAGATATATTGGTTTTTGTTTACATATATATGATAGTAAAATTACTAAACTGGATATTTAAGCAGTTCTCTAAAGTTTACAACTGTTTCCAATAAACCTTTTCTGGCCGAACAAATATTTAGAGAGAGAAATGTGCAATATCCTCTCCTATGTTGCTCAGGATGGCGCTCCAGACCTGGTGTGCAGATTCCAGGTCCATCTGTTTGACTTGCTCATTACAGCGATGTGAACTTTCTATGTAACCCAGTTCTCCTCCCATCTTCCTCTTGGGAGGTAGACTTCTCCGGGGCACGTAGCTAAGACCTGGCACTTAGGAGTCTCTCTTTGAACAGCAGGGACACCTCACCTTTCATTTTATGGGTTTGATACTTACTCTTTCATTCTTTCTCTTGAGGAGAAATTCTTTGGGGGGCCAGGGTAGCTGGAAAAACAGAAAACTTTAAGCTACGATCAGTAATGTCCTCAAGTCATTTCTTTTAAAAAAATAGCAATGGGGCAGTGCGACAGGGGCTCAGTGGCAGAGTTCTTGCCTACCATGCCAGAGACCCAGGTTCGTTTCCTGGTGCCTGCTCATGTGAAAAAAAAATTAGCCATGATATCTGATTATAAAAGGACTGCATATTTATCATAGAGAATTTGGAACATATGAAGAACCATAAAGAATAAACTGAAACTATCTGTCATCCTACTATCCAGAAATAATCACTGTTAATATTCTGGTGTCTAGCGTCACATGTTTTTTTTCCCCTTGCTCATATATTTTTATAGAGATCATATTATGTTTATCATTTTATAATCTACTTTTTAAATTTAGCAATTTATCATGAACACTTTCCCATGCCATTAAAAGTTCTTTGGCATATCCAACATCAGTTTCAATGGCTGTATAATAGTAAATTAAACTAATGTATCATCTTATACACAGGTTGGATATCATTCTTTTGTTTTGTTTTTCTTTGTGGATTCATAACTGAAACTATGGACAGACTTCAGGTTGACATCTTTGAGTCCTCTGAAATTATATGCCAATGCTCATGTGTATAAGATTTTTATGGAGAAAAGGCCCATAGCTTTTATCAGACACTCAAAGGTTTCACTGCTAACAGGTCAAAAATCAGTAAGAAATTTGTTTACATTAAATTCCTAGCAGAGTAATCACTGGTCCAAATGTCAGTACATTTTTGAGGCTTTTGATGATATTACCAGATTGTCCTCCTTGAGGGCTGAGGCAGTTTTCACTGCCACCAGCAGTAGTTAAGGGTGCCTCTGTTCCTGCACCTGGCCAGCCTTGGCCAACCCTGACCATCACCTCCTTTGAAATGTGTCATCAAGCTATTACCTGCTGTCCTGGCTTTTAACTAATTTACTCTCAAGCATGGCAGAAGTAGTGTCAGCATTAGAGTCACAGCCACCTGAAGATACTGCAGGGGCTGCTGAGGTACAGCTGGAAGAGCCTGGGTTTGTAAGTAGAAGATTGCAAAGTGTGTCCTAAGCTTACTGAGTCCTGAGTAGAAAATTAGGGTCTGTGCCATCTCAGTGGTTGGACTGAACAGACAGTCTGGTGGCTAGGAGTTTGATTGGTAGGTTCAGACTTGATTGTGTTTCTGCCTCGGTCTCGCTACCCACTGGTTGTATTTCCTTGGGGAAGAAAATATGTGTGTAAGCTCTTTGGGTCTCTCCTTTTAGAATAGGGATAATAGTATTGTCCATCTCATTTGTACAGCTCTTATGAGGGTCAGTAAGAAATCACCTGTATGGCATTTAGCTTAGTGTCTAGCACACAGAAAATATATAAACATTAGATATCATTATTAGGCGTCTACCATTTGTTAGGTCACTGCTCTCTCCAAGTCTTAGTTGTAATGCTGAGAGTCCCAGCCTTTTCCAGGTAGAAAAAGTCTTAGTGATTGCTCAGCCCATTGTCTTCTTTTATACATGAGAAAACTGAGGTCAGGGCAATGAAGTGACTTCCCATACTGGGAACGGAGATAATAATACCAGATGGTTTACAGGGTTGTTTTGAGGACCGACTATTGTATGTGAAAGCCTTTTAAGCTCTTCCATACTGATCAAGTATCAGTTAATTGTGCACTGTCTATACAGCCCGTGGAAAATAAAACCTAATTAAACAGAACTGGGCTGACTAGAACCCTCTGATAACTGAAAATGTCTCAAGTCCTTTGTTTTCCTAAGGGCACCTACCCCACGGCCTTGCATCTGGCTGTGACCCAATAAGTGTTTTTGATGTTGAAAAGGAGTGTGGTAAGGAGTAAATCCCAAGGCAGCAGGCTGGGGTAGAGGATCATCGGTAGCCCTGGGTTGTACTTATTTATTTGTCCCTGAAGAGTTCCCTGGTCTAGTTCATCTCAGTGCCTCAACACTTAGCACACATTTTGAGGGAATGAACAAATGAATGATACCTACCTCCAAGAAATAAAGGGGGATAATTGTCATCATCAGGCATTTTAAGGTACAAGTCATTTGGGCCTTTTAGCTGGTAGGTGCACAGATTACTGCTGCATTTTGAGCACTCCTGCTGCCCAGGTGACGTTCCTGATGAGAGCTTGTCTGCTCTATATAGGCCTTATAGCTACGTCACATGGTTTGTGTCCTTTCCTTCTCTTTCTGCCTTTCGATAAATAGCAACTACTACCCCTGACTCCTTTCCTGAACCTTGTGCCCAGCTTTTATCACAGGCCATTCTCTGTGATTCTTAGACTTTTAAAAATGAAAGCAAGTGTTTCCATGGTGGTCAACTCTGAGTCTCTGGCTGCCATGAAAGAGATAGCCCCAGTAGCCACCCTCATTTTGATCTGCTTGTTATGAAAGAAGAATCCCAGCTACCCATAGACACATGATACCAAAATCTTGCTCTTTTTCTGTTGGTTTTGTTGTCTGTCTTTCAAAGCCTAAAGGAAATGTGACTCCCTTCATGAGATATCCCTGCCCATCTCAGCCGTAGAGTATAGTGGCTCAGGTTCAAATCCCAGCTCAACCACTTATTAGCTGTATGATCTTGAGAAAGTTATTTAACCTCTCAGTGCCTCAGTTTCTCATCTGTAACATGGAGATAATGACAGAACCTACCTTTCATGGTTAATAGGATTAAATACACCAAAATGTCTAAAACAGAACTTGTCATGGGTGACATTCAGTAAATGTTAGGGATTGTCATTATTTTGAATTCCAGTGGCTCTTGCTGATGGCACTAAGAGGCATAGATAATTTGAACTTGTCTAGATCACTTGTCTCATTGTCTATGTGAGGAAACTGAAGAACAGAGATATAAAATAATGGGCCTAAATTCAATCAGCTAGTAGCATAGATGGAAAGAGGCAAACCTAGTCCTTGAACCTTCCTCTTCATCACTAAGCCAGGGGCTGCTTCACATCAGTGCTTCCATCCCTTTGATCAGTTTTCCATTCTGAGCATCACATCCTTAAAGTCAGCACCTGTTTTTTATATCCTTTCATTGCCAGGACAGTGCTGTAAGAGTTGGCATTCGACCATTAGCTGCTGAATTAATGTGTAAGGAGTGCGTTAATCCCAGACACTGGACCGTGCTTGTCTGAGCTGCTGTTAAGGTGGAGAGCATTGGTCTGGTGTTTTCAGTGTAACCAGTAATAATTCTTAGATCATATATTAGTGGCTGTAAGCCATTTCTAACCATTTTCACTCTAAACCGTAGAATTGGGCAGGTATATGAAGTGCTGGTACTTAAACAGAAGCAGGACAATAAATTTAATAGGGATTTTGGGGAACGTATACCCTATGATCCAGTGGTTCTCAAACTTGAGAGCCCATCAGAATTACCTGGAAACCTTGTTAAAGCACACATTTCTGGGCCTCATCCCTGAGGTTCTGATTCAGAAGGTCGTGTAGCGCCGAAGAATTTCTAACAAGTGTCCAGGTTTTGCAGATGATCCAGGGATCTCACTTTGAGAACCACTGCTCTAATGTCTCTTCCAAATCTGAGAGTCTGTAGTTCTTATTACTCCTTGAGAACACAATAGCATCTTTTTTGTTGTTGTTGTGAGCCCAGCACTTAGCATAATATCTGATCCATAGTAAGAAATAGGAGTCTGAAAATGTCCCTCCAAGATATGAGACTGTAATCTTGGGAATCTGTAAATATTATCTTATTTGAAAAATTGGTCTTTGTAGATGTGATCAAGTTAAGGATCTTGAGATGAGGAGAGGATCCGGGATTATTCTGAGGGGCCATCACAAGTGTTCTTATAAGAGGGAGGCAAAAGGAGTTCACACGCACGTACACACACACACACACACAGAGCGAAGAAGAGGATGTGAAGACAGAGGAGAGACTGGATCAATGTGGCCACAAGTCAAGGAAGGCTGGCAGCCACCTGCAGCTGAAAGAGGCAAGGAGCAGATTCTCCCCTAAGGTATCTGGAGGGAAAGCAGGCTTGCTGATAACTTGATTTAGATTCAATGAAATTGATTTCAGACTTCTGGCTTCCAGAACTGTGAGAAGATAAGTTTATGTTGTCATTCATTTAACATTATTTTTGGGTAATTTGTAACAGGGGCCATAGGAAACTACTATAGCAGGTATTCAGTAAACATAAATTAAACGAACAAGGGAGCCAGATGCGAGTGTAATGATGTCCATAAAACTGATAATAAAATGAGAGCTGGATGTATCTGGTCCAAACGTAATGTACACGTTTTTTGTTTGTTTTGTATGCTGTGTGGCGGGGTCACATTTCATTCTTTTTCCATGTGAATATCCTCTTATTACAGCACCATTGGTTGAATTTTTGTTTGTTTGCTTTTTGTCTGTTTGTTTGTTGTGTTTTAGGAAAGTACATGGGCCAGGAATTGAACCCAGGTCTCCCACATGGCGGGCAAGAATTCTACCACTTAGCTGCCCTTGCATGTACCCCAATGCACATATTTAATAAAGGGGAGGCCCAGGTTTTTCATACACCTCAGTTTTCTTTTCACTCGTCCAGTGGTTTACATCCCAAAGTGCACATTATGACAATTCAATCACAATCTCTGATGGTAGGGCCTTTGCTTTGATATTTTTAAAAAGAGTTCTTCGGGTGATTCTAATGTGCAGACAGGGTTGAGAACTTCTGCCCAGACTGGGGCTGCTTCCTAGAAGCTGGTGGAGCCTCCTAGAGCCTGCTAAGAGCTTAATCGCCTTTGCTGCTTTAGAGATCGCAGAGTGCTCCTATCACATTTAACCGCCTCATGGCCCTCTGAGGCAGACAGGTTAAGTGTCAGCCCCTTTTTCTGAATGATGAGTTCTAGGAAAGGGAGAAGACTTGGTCAGTGGCAGATCCTCAGCCCTTCGTCTGTAGCCTGTAGCCCTCTGTCTGTAGCCTGTGACTTGGTGCTGTCACTACCTGGGCAGTTATTTACGTGTTCCTAACGTTTGTTCCCAAGGATTTATTGTCAGATAATTTTATTTTTAATACAGTTTCTTTGAGATATATTCACATACTATGTAATCCATCCAAAGTATATAATCAGTGGCTCACAGTATCACCATATAATTGTGCTTCCATCACCACAATCGATTTTAGAACGTTTTCGAAAAGAACACCCAAAACATCCTTTACCTCCCTATTATTTATTTATTTAGTCTTTATTTTCTTACTGATCTACCCATACACTGGATAAAGGGAGTGTTAGTCACAAGGTTTTCACAACCACATGGTCACACCAGAAAAGCTATATAGTTACAGAAACATCTTCAAGAATCAAGGCTACTTGAAGCCAACAGTTTCAGATATTTCCTTCTAGCTATTCTAATGTTCTAGAAACTAAAAAGGAATATCTATATAATAATGCACAAGAATAACCTCCAGAATGACCTCTTGACTTTATTTGAAATCCCTTAGCCACTGAAACTTTATTTTATTTCATTTATTTTCCCCTCTTTAGTCAAGAAGACATACTCAATCCCATGATGTCAGGGTCAGTCTCATCCCTGGGAGTCATGTCCCATGTTTCCAGGGAGATTTATATTCCTGAAGACCAAGATTTTTGACATGAACACTGGAGACATGAACATTTTCATGTATTGAACCACTTTGAATTGTGGTGGGAGAGGAGGTAGGTCAGATGTGAGACCAGGGAGCCTTGATACCATTTCTTCAGCAGGACTTTCAGATTCATCCCCTGAACCATTTGCTGGAGCACATTTGCCTCTAATTGGGTTTGGGTTACAAGCAGTCCCAATCACAGGTTAGAGTACTCGCTAGCACACAGGTCAGTGATTGAAGGGTAGAGCATCTGGAGGGAGTGGAGTCTTGCTGATACCTTGTGGTTCCCTTCCAAATGCTCTCCCTCCAGGTGCTCTGGAGGAAACTCTGCTCCTTGTCTCTTCCAGCTTCAGGTGGCCGCCAGCCTTCCTTGGCTTGTGGCCACATTGATCCAGTATCTGCCTTCACATCACCTTCTCCTGTGCATATGAGTGTGTGTGTGTGTGTGTGTGTGTGTGTGTGTGTGTGTGTGAACTTCTTTTAGCTCCCTCTCATAAGAACACTTGTGATGGCCCCCCAGGACTATCCCGGATCCTCTCCTCATCTCAAGATCCTTAACTTAATCACATCTACAAAGACCATTTTCCCAAATAAGGGAACATTTACAGATTTCAGAGACTAGGACCCCATATCTTAGACGGACATTTTCAGCCTTCTGTACCTGCAGTGTCATTTTGTCTGTGTGAATACAAGGTCAGCTGGTTCTCATTCTTTTATCAGCAATCAGAGAAAAACAGTTGAACGCACATTTCAACGACTTTGGGTGTCTGGTTTTTAAGGTGGATTAACAATTCACTCCTCCCAACCCCCAACTCCAGATGGACACACAATCATAACTTCATAAATGTGCCCATGAAAGATTAGATGGACACACAGGGCAACCCGTAGGGTGGGAAGCGGGAGCCTCTGGTGTAGGTGTTTTCTAAAACACCCCCAGAGGGACCAGAAGTCTGTTTGCTCTGTCGGCTCGGCCCAGCTGCTAGCTCCCGTGATTCATTCTGCCAATTAGACATTACCTAGTGATTTTTTATGGAGTTAAATCTAAAGGAAATTTGAGGCGGAGATCGCTTCCTCTATTTTAATTAGAATTCTAAGAGCATTTGCCTCGAATGCAACTGCACGACAGCACATCTGTACAGTGGCTGCTGGGATGGCGGTGAGGCGCCGTGCATTTTAAATATCTGGCGAGGTCTGTTTGAAGAGCTGGGTCGTTATTGCTGCTGCTGCGGCCGCTGGAGCGGGTGTGTGCATGCACACACACTCACACACTCACACACCGTACCTCATACAGATGTTTGAACAGTCGCTGGGGACCGTTGTAATAAAGGAAAACACAGTCCTCACTTGTAACCTAGGAGACATAGGATCCCACCAGAATTGGAATCTTTAACCACATCTTGGCTGTTTGCAGGACTGGCCCAGGAGGTGTTTTCCTAGTGCAGGCTTCACATGGCCTCGTAGCTGAGGACATAGCCGCCTGCTGTCCGCTCACACATAAATCCCTGGGGAGAAATAAGAGCTAAGTGGTTGTTACAAAGGGGCGAAGGGTTTGACTCCCATGACTAGTCACAGAGACGTTTCAGGCTCTTCCGTGCCACACTCTCTCATCCCAAGACACCTTTCCGCCCTCAAGTCTCCACGCATGTTATGGAATCACAGGGCTGGAAGGGGTCTCAGGAGGCCACCTGCCCGTTCCCCTACAACCTGTCAATTCTTCATCCACGCTGGCCCAGCCTGGGAGAGCTGTCCATCTAGTGACCCCCCTGGGATGGGCATAAATATTGTTATCTCCATTTAATAACATCCTGCCTCAGCAAGGTAGGGCTTATTTGTTTCAGGGGAAATGACAGTGGTTTTGAACCTAGTGACTTGGAGGTGATTTAAGCCCCCTCATCTGGATTTGTTTAACACACTTCAGTTTTATTATTCGGGTTTCATACTGAAAGTTAATGAATAACTCAGTCTGGCTCTCCTGCTATAGAACCGAACAAGGGACCCTGGCTGGGAGGCTTACTGTCGGCACAAGCAGACCCTCGATTTACACAATAGGGGCATTCCTGGGAAATTGTCTATAAATCAGATTTTTAAATTAAAAGAGTTCTTATAGGAATACGCAGTTTTATTTCTTAGGAAAAAAGAGATGCATTTTGAAACGTGAACAATTTTCCCCTATTTGACGTTTCAAAGATTGGTTGGGAGTAGGGTATTCCTCAATTGGGCATTGCACAAACTCTGTTTTAAGTCTGGGGATGGCGCAGGGGCAGGTGTGGCCCTCTTAGAGGTGTTGCCTGGGAGTTTAATGAAGCAACACTGCTAGATCCTGGAATGTTTGGGCTGGGAGATGTTGGCAGAGGGACCCACCTTCACCCTGCCCAGATGAATAACTGGAGTATCCCAGTGCCCTGAAACAAAAGGAACAAAAGAATTTTACAGATGAAGCCCCACTGTGAGGGCCACATCCTGACCTAGGCTTGTACGGCCTCCCTTTTGGCAAATCTGAGCTTCCCTCTGTATGGGTGCTCTGAGTTACCTGTAGAAACAGAGTCAGAAAGAGTTCAGTGCCTTGGGTCCCTTGGAAAAATGGGCTATCTCATATAAGAAGAGGATTTCTAAAGTCTCTGGTCCTGTTCTGCCCCCAGCCTCCCCAGTCTCCAGGCTCTGGGGAATTGGGCTGGCTCAGACTGATTTTATGGAAGGAAGCCCCCAACCCAGCCTGAGGCATCTGACCAACCAGTGGGTAGATGGCGATTTAATTGGTATTTAAAGAAAATCTTGTATGCTTCTGCTGTTATCAAGACAAATACAGTGGGACTGTCTTGACTTATTTTTCCTGTTAAACCTGTTCTTAATATTAATTCTCATCTTATTTACTTGCTGGTGGTGGGAGTGGGATGCAGAGAGATGGCGAACGTAAGTTAGCCCTGGACTCTGCAAAACTTAAGAATTGGTCATCCTCTTCCAGCAACAAACATCCTTTATAGTGTGATATTATCATTTATCGTTCTGTAATGATTTCCAGACAAAGTGTCACAAATGCTCCGAACACCCCTGTGATGTGTTTAAAAATTGGAGAGGAACTTGTCTTCAGAGCTCCGTATGCTGGTTTTGAGTCCTGTGGCACACTCTCTGGTCTCAGACAGTTTACTTCTCTGAATCTGTTTCTTTGCCTGTAAAATGACTTAACTGAAATAACCCAGAAGGATTCTTGTGAGGGCTAAATAAGGGCAGTTGTGGAATGGTTAGTGCTTGGTACTCAGTGAGCACTCACCTTTCCACTCTGGATGATCTTGTTCCATCTTTACTGAATCAGGGGAAACTGAGTCAAAGAGAAGTAGAGAACCTTGCCCAAGGCAAAAGCAAGACTGGAACGTTTGGATTTGGTTTTTGAACCTGTGCGCTTTCATTGTCCAGGTGTACTGAGTTGGGATCATTTAGACCAGTCATGGGTCTGTTGTGAAGTGAGTCAAAGGACCTGGCGTGTCAGACCCACCCTGGCTCTTCCAGGCATGATAGAAACAGGAGGTCAGGATGCTTCCTGTGCAGATCCAGGCACTGCAGGAAGAAAAGGGAGAAACATCCATTCATTGAGGGTCCATATGAGAAGTGCTTTTGTGTAAGTTATTTCATAAGATATAAGAACCCTCCGAGGTTGGAATTATTGACTGGTCTTATATGTGGGGAAATAATATATCCAGAATCATAGAGACAGTGGCAGTGATGGAGGTAGGAGCCAGCTCAGCCCCGTGGGCATTGCCCCAGCCTCTCCTGCCGACCCCACATCATTCCCCTCTAAAGTGACTGCTCTTGCATTTCAGCCTTTACATCTTGGTTCTTTTCTTCACTGGCCAAGCAGATGGGGCTCTATTTTTCTAATTAGCTAGTCCATTCTGTGATCAATTCCGGGAAAAAGTGTTTGTCACATGGCTGTAAAGGTGGAGTGTCTTGTTGCCCCCTTTGCTTCCTCCCCACTCCCAGAGTCAGACGATTGAACCATCTCAGATGAACAAGAGTCCATCAAGCCATTGAAGCAGTTTGGAAAAGAAGATTATACTGCTTTTCTTAGTAACCGGTTGCCGTGTTTAACAACCCATCCTGCCTGGGAATGCTTCCCTGCTTCTAACCTAAGCCCTTATATTCCAGGCTGAGCCCAGTTCTTTTCATTTGGTCCTCGGTGGAGATGGTGAACAGCTGGTCCTCACGGGCTCTGTAATAATCCCTTCTATGAGGAAGCCCATGTGCATGCGTTCACCTTGGAGATTTAAACCTTCTCTTGTCTTCTGTGCAGGGGGCAGCCCTGAGACTCGGAGCAGCTCTTAGATCAGAAAAGGTCTGCATCACTTCTGAGCTGTCCCTGATTTCATTTTGAGAATAATCCCTGATTTCGTGGGTGTCACGAGGAGGGACAAGAATTATAGAATTGTAGTGTTTAAAATGGTAAGGAACATGAAGCACAATCCGACTCAACCATGTCATTTTACAGATGGAGAAACTTGTCTCATGGGGTCTTGGTCCACCCAGCCTGGATGGGCACATAGGGTCTAGAGTTCCCCTGGGATGCTCTTTACCTGAGGGCTTCCCTCCAGGTGTGCGATGGGACGCCACTGGACCCTTGCATCCAGGCAGGAAGATAGAGCTGTTTCCTGCTCCATGTTAACATCCAAATCAGGGAACATATTTTCTTTTCTAAGATCAGCACTGCAGACGTGTGGCTAAGGTATAAATGATGTTCTTCCAGACATCGAGCTCTGTCCACCTGTCAGAGCTTGGCAAAGTCAGCACTGTTTTTCCCGGCTGTCATCCCCCCCCCACCCCCCCCACACACAGATAGAGAAACTGAGGCATTCGGCTCTCCGAAAGGCAGTAGACATGCATGCACACCACCCCAACCCCTTTGGCCTGTATTGGTGGCGCCAGGTTCTGGTGGCCGTTGCAGGCTGGGAAGACCTGCCTGAACCCCCCTGCCTTGTCTCCACAAGCCCTTCCCGTGGGGAAGGAAGGAACACCCAGACGGAGCCTCCTTTCTTTCTTTTCGGGTGCTCTGGCAGGTGTGAGGCAGGGAAGGCTTTGTAAGTGGAAGGACTTCCGTGTTGGCAAACCTGCTTGCGCTCAGCAGACGCCACCATAAATCTTGATGAAAACAAATGCTTTAACTAGAGGAGGACTGTTTAAAAGGCCCTGTGGGCATATTCTAATCACTGCCTGCTAATATCAGCCAGCTCAGATTTAGAATGCAGTCGCTCCCAGCGGAGGGGCCCTCCATAGGCACCGTGTAAAATGCCGCTGGCTGTAATTAACTCTGACCTCTGCTGCCTGCCTACTCACTCGCTCTTAATATTAGCTTTGACTCCCAGAATGAGCCTTCCCTGTTTGTTGTTGTTGGTATGTGTTCTGTAAGATTCTTCTTCAGCAGTCCTCCTTTAGCTCCTATTCCAATTTCAAACACACGTACGCACACTGAGCAAAGGTAGTCATATGGTATCACATGAAAATTAAAAATCACATAGGTTTTTGCAGTCTTCAAAAATTGCTTTACTCTCAATTATGCTAACAATGCAATCCTTATATTCAGAGACCACACTTAACAGTGTACAACATCCATAGTTTCGTATACATAGTTTCATTACAACCCTGTCAAGTGGGCAGGGCTGATGTTATATTTATTTAACAAAAAAGAAGAAAATAAAGCTCAGAGAGGGGCTAGCTTTTTTGACCCCGCACCCCCACCCCGAAGTGAGTGTCTGAAGCCCGGAATTTGAGCCCAGGATTTGAATTCAAGTCTTTGACCTCAATGCTGCTTCTTAAAGACCTGTGTCCTAATGGATCACAGACAGAGATCGTCAAGATGAAGGTTGAGATGAGGGAGGAGTTTACATCTTTACCTCCTGCCAATCAAGGCAAGGATTATTTAGCAATTTCTTTCTTCTACCTCCTAGCAACAAAGGGATATTAAATATAAAGTAAGCATAGGCTTACTGTGCAGGATATATTTTGGATAACAAGAATGATGAGGATAATCCCAGCTGAGATGTTAAGACTAAGTGTTTGTGCCCATGAGTGTATTTGGGTGTTTCCTTGGTTTGAAGAGCCACTATATATTTAAAAAATGTTTACTGTGCATTTGCTGCCTGCAAGCCTCTAGCCAACGATTCTACACACAGTTCTCTGCTCAAGGAGTTTATATTCGAGTTGGAGGAGACAAATCAGGAAAAAGCAAGGAAATAAGAAAAGTAATGCCATGTAAGGCAAGTGGCTAAATGGGGCCTCTTTGAGCTGAGTTCTGAGTGCCAGGAAGAGCCATCCACATAAAGAAGAAGAAGCTTCCAAGCACAAAATATAACCCCCGGTGGGAGAAAGCACAGTACAGTTGAGGCATAGAAAGAAGTCACAGAAAGATTGCAGATTTTTGTAAATCAGAAGAGGAATTTTGGATTTTATTCTAAATCTGTTGGGAAACCACAGGAGGGCTTTATACAGGCACATGATATCTGATTTATGTTTTAAAAAGATCATTCTGGCTGCAGAGTGGCCGGGGAAGTTTAGAAGGCAAGAGAAATGGAACTCTGGACATGATTTGGAGGCCCAGCAGGGGGCGAGGTTAGAGAGGAACCTCCCAGGTTCTGCCATACAGACTATTTGAGGAGGATTGGATGGGGCATGGTGAAGACCATGTGGGAGCTTGGGGTGTGTGTTCTGTATCCAGGTGGAGATGTCAACCAGGCAATTGGATATGAGCTTGGAGTATGGAGAAATGGTTGGAGATATGGATTTGGGGGTCAGCAGCTTGTGGGATGGTATTGAAATCTGTGGGGTTGAGTGGTGTACCTGGGCAGAGTGTGTGGAGAAGGGAAGAAGCAGGGGCTCGGGGCTCAAGGTTCACTTTGAGCAGGAAGCAGAAGTGTCAAGGTTGATCTTTGAAACATGCCAACATATTCCCCTCTATCCATTCACTGCATCTGTGTTCCTAACCCCAGTCAGCCCTTTTACAACTGTGGGCCTTTGGTCAAAAGGGGCTGAGTGAGACGTTTATTTACCAGTGAAAACCAATTCCCATCTCAGGAGTGTGGGGAGGGGGGCAACCCTTAAATCATGCGGATGATATAAAAGTAGAATCACTGATCTGTCAACCAAGCATTTACTATTGGTTAGGCAACCAATAGCATGGGGATGCACAAGTCCAAATTCCATAGGGTAGGCTGCAAGCTGGAAACTCTGATGAAGGTTTTCCATGAATTCTCCAGGAGAGGCTGGCTGGCTGAAGTAGATTAAATGTCTCTCATTGTGAAGACACTGTCCTTAGTTCACAGGAGATGCAATCATTCATAGATGCAATCAACTCATGATGATTTAAGTCCACAAAATGTCCTCGCAGCAAGAGTCAGGCCAGTGCTTGCTGGATCAGACAACTGGACACCGTCACCTGGCCGAGTTGACACATGAACCCAACCAGAGGCCCAGGTCTTTGCTTTTGGGTTGGGTATACCTTCTCAGATGACACATTTCAGTGGAGGCAAAAATCTTCAAGAACTAGAGAGTCCTGGAATTTTTTAGAACGTGTAACATCTTGCATTGCTGCATCTTCTTTCCCAGACGCATCGAAAGTGCTTTATGCTCCTTATCCCATCCACCCCTAAGAGAGCCCTGGGAGGTCAGTGAGGTGTGGGAGTTGTCATTCTCATTTTATAGGGGAGAAGGCCCCTGCAGAAAATCTTGCCTGAGGTCACAGAGTTAGCAAGTGCTAGTGGGAGTCCGGCTACAAGGGGTAATTCTCCATATCCTGGGGTGGAGAGATGCCTTCTTCTAAAGGGAAGTACCGATCTCATTAAAATTACATACCATGTGTATGTGAGGACCCCAGTTTAGTCTGTGGGCCTTTAAATTCCTGCCTCCATCCCCGCTAACTGTTACAGAGGGTCCATCTCATACACAGATCCTGGGGAATTCGGATAAAGGGGCTCCCATAGCAGGAAAAAGGAGTGGAAATGGTATTTAGTAATAATAAAGTTCGATTTTTATGTTTTCTCCCAGATATATAAACCTGCTTGCATACCCTTTGCCTTTTCTGCCTAGCCCTATACATACTGCAGTAGAGAACCAGGCTGAACCACAAAAGTATGCCTGCCGATTTATTGAGCTGGCTTTCTATGTGGGTGCAGAAATACTAATAATTCTAGTGGTAATCATACTTTGAAGACAACAGTGACAGTAGTGAAGCCAAAATGAGTACTTCTCCAGTTCACATTTTCAGGCTTATGATCATAATAAACAGCTTTGAATAAATTTGTGAGGTGTCATTTGAGGAGTAATGGTAAAATGTGGAAATGAACCCAGAACAACCCGTATACTCCTTTTTTTTAAAAAAAGAATCAGCTCTCAATCTACTGAGAACTGGACTCAGCTGATATCTGGAGAGGGTGGAGTATGTTGGGGTTGGGGCATTTGTTTTTATGGTTAGGGCCAAATTTAAAAGCACCACCATTTACCTTGGTTGCTAAGCCCCCCTGAGCCTGAGGTGAGGAATTCTGATTGGCAGAATCTGTAGGAATTTAGACAAGGGTTGCAGCACGGAAAAACGGGAAGCTTAGGACGGAGACCCTGGCTGCAAAGCAACCGAGTGCTTCAATAAGCCTGAATCTGCTGAGAATACATTTTACGAACATGCAGCTAAGTTGGCTGCCTTTGTTTGGGGGTTTGTTAAGCATTATCTAAAGAATGCCATGGTTCAGCCTGCTCGGTGTGAAGCCTAATTCTTCCCCTTTCTGGAGCCACGGCCTGGTGTGTTCAATTTTTCTCTCTCCATAGGGCTGCAGGCTCTCTGGTACTCCAGCCAAAAAAACACTCATATTTTAGCAAGCTTAGTCCCAGTCTGGTTGCCAGGCAGTAAAACGAGCACTTGCCCGCCCCAGGGAGAGGAGGACAGCGAGATGGAAAGGGGTCATGTAAACGACTTGCCCAGGCCCTCCCCCAAATCTCCACTTAAGACTCTGGGGCAGTTGATACGTTTACTGATGCAGAGAGACGCTGTCACATAGGCCCAAACTGTGGTCATTTGTTGGAACTCTTAATACAAATTACTTTTATTTATAGAGATGCTTATAGTAGGATGTTTGCCCTATGCCTTCTCTGGAGGGTGTTAGATATACTCGTTTGAATAATGGTATTCCAGGCAGGTGGCACTGACCCCATTTAACCGATGGGGAAACTGAGGCATAAAGAAGTTGCACCTCCTGCACTGAAAGAACGATTGAGCCTAGCAACAGTACCCTCCGTCCTTCTCAAATGAGGACAATATTGCAGAAGGAGTTAATGCCAGCCTCTCAGAGCTTCTCTCAAGTTCCCTTGTGGTAGAATAGCCTGCAAAAATGAAAATTAACGTGCACTTCAATTCTGGAAATACTTAACTATAACCAGGATTTTGAACAGGACACTGAGCTGTGCATTCTGGGGCTTCTTCTAAGGCTCATCTGAAACAGGAAACAATCACGGGGCCAGTGCTTGCTGACCGCAGTGGTAGTTTTCAGCGAGGGGCCCTCTTCTCACTCCCCTACCGGTTTATTTCTTACAGACCACAGAATCCCTGACAGAGGATAACAGATTTCAGCCTCTATTGGACAAGTTTGGTGAATTTGCAACCCCTGGTTAAAAGGCTCTTAATTCTGGAACTCACTGACAAATGAAAATTTATTGAACGCCCTTAGGCTGCTGGTGGAAGTTTAACTGCTGGGCTGCTCAAGTCAGAATTCCAGAAAGGGCTCTCCCAGTCAGAGAAGCGCCTTCCTTCTTTGATGCTGGGGGAGAAGCTTGCACCTGGGGTTCTCTGCTGTCTCTGGCCTCTTGGGCTGAGGCTCCCCCTGGGCTTTGTGTGACACTCTCCCTCCTCAGCCCCTGGTTGCTGCTCTGTACTTTTCTCTCAGCTCCAGGTACTCCGATTAATGTGTTCGTGCCACCCTTTGGGCCTCTTTGCTGCTGCACGGAGGGTGAGTTTTCTTTGGAGGAGAACTAGGCGTTAGCAGTGCTGTGCAGAGGGCCTGCGGGCGGAAGGAGGGTGTTTGCTGAATTTCTTCCAGTGCCGCAGCCTCCCATCCGACTGCCAATCAAAACCAGGAGGTAGTACGAAAGCAGGTGGTGTGAGCTGCAGGGTTTATGGAGCAAGGGAGGTTCCTGAAAGACTGCAGGTGACAAGGGGAGATGTGGAAGGCAGGAGACGAGAGAGGGTGCAGGAGGCAGGCAGACAGAAAAAAAAACAGTGGCTGTGAAAATCCAATGGTCTTGGCATCACATAGGTGCCAAAAAGCGAGTGAATGTGAGAAAGAGGTAACCCCAAAAGAAAGACGAAAGCTGCAAACAGCGCTTGGATTATCCTAGGAGCTGCTGAGCACCTCCTGTGTGTCAGCCACAATTCTAGGTGGTTGGCATACAAAGAAGAAGAAGTCATAGCCCAGTGTTAGAGGTTGACAGCACGTTGCTGACATAAAGTTGAAGAAGTCTGGGCCTCTCTGAGAATATGAAATAAACTGGTGCAGTGTCTCTGCAGGGGCTCTGCAGTCACACTGCCTGGGTTTGAATCCCAGCTCTCCCACTTACTAGCTCTGTGGCTTTGGAGAAGTTTCGTAACCTCTTGATAATCCCATTCCTTCATCTTTAAATGGAGGGTAAAAACAGTTTATATCTCCTGCGTAAGGATTAAATCAATTGACACGTGGTAAGCCCTTAAAAGATCAGCCAGTGTATGAAAACTGACATTATTAGCTATTGTAGTTATTTCCAGAAATTCATCTAAGCCCTTATACTGAAAACCATACAATTTCTGGGGGTTCAAAGACCCCTCTGTCCAACCACAGACCCCTGGATTAGAATCCCACTGTGAGAAAGAAACCCTGATGTTTCCTATCTCTTCATTTCTGTCCCTGGCCAAAGGTTTTGATCTCCTCTTCCCAGCCAAATGGGAAAGCTGGAATCTCTCCTTCCTGTGCCCTTCTAGCAGGGTGGATGCTTCAGTGCTGAGTCGGGGTGGGGTGGGGGTGCACCTAGCGGAGGGCCCAGATGAACCAGGGGGCTCTGGGACTCTGGATTCCCATAGAGCTTCGAGCACCTGGGAAAAGCAGTTCCTCTGACCCTAATATGCACGTGCCCATGGTACACGGGAGAGTGAAATGAAGGACGCGAGCGACATCGTCGCAGGGCTGCACAGCCAGCCCGTGGCCCCTGAGCAGTCCCCCGAGGGCCTGTCCCAAGTGGACACCCCTGGTTGTGAGCGCTGGCGGTCATGGGGTGGTGGAGTCTGCCAAGACAACTTCATCGAGTGGATGCCCCACCCGCAGAGCTTTGCTGATCCCTGCCTTGTCTCGTCGCGAGAGTCTTTGCACTCTGCCTGCCCTGAATTTGAGGCTCCAGTAGAAACAGCGAACTTCTTATTCTTTCCCGATTTGGGGGCTGTTGCCAGTGAGCCCATACAGCCCCCTCCTCAGACACTTGCCGTTCCGGTCCCAGGCTGTCACAGCTAAGGCCCCAGCGGCTGCTCTGCCACGCCCTGCTTGCAGCATCTAATGCTCGTTCAGACCCTCCCTGTAAGTTGCTGATAATCACTGCCATCCTTGTGCTGTGCTTTACTTTTGACTGAGTACAGATTTTAGAGCCCAAATTTTGGGCTCCGTGGATGTCCTGCTTCTATCTCATTATAGTTCTTTACTGCTGAAAGCCAGATTCCCCTCCTGTAAGTTGGACTTATTGACAATAATGGCAGTAATATAAAATTACGCGTATGTAGTGCTGGTGTACTTTAGAACATATGTTAGTATGTATTAGCTTACAAATCTTTTTCTCCTTCACGATCTCTTGCCTCTCTCTTAAGACCTGAAGAACTTATTTCCTGTGGGGCTGCTGACTGTTGTCCTATTGAATTATCCATCAGCTTACACCTGCCCTCGCTTCCTGGGACCCACAGCTGCTGCTTGTGACTGGATTTTGCCAAAAGACAGAAAGTGAGGGTGGAGAAGCCGCTGGGCTGGCTGAAATCTTTTTACCTTTAAAGAGCACTTAAGAGTCAAGTGTCTGTTTTCACGATCAAAACAGGCTTACGTTATCAGAGAAGGAGAGGCTTGTCTCCCCCATAAAGAGCTACTGATTGGAAGGAAAAAGCAGAGAGGGCTTTCCAAAATATGTCGTTACCTGGGAGTTTAATTTTGGCAAGGAAAATCAGAAAATGCGTTTTCAAGGCTGTAGTCAGGTTTGAGGACCTCCGAAGGAGTGCGCTTTGGATTTTTTTCTATCCTTCATGCCATCTCTCGTGCCTCCCATCTTCCTCCTTGCAACCTCCCTCGTGTGTGCCTTCGCTCATGTCCCGGCTTCCCTTTGTGAAACCCCAGCGACATTCCCGAGTTACAGTGTGGCTATCTCTTTGCCTAGCCCCAGTCTGTTTTTCATTCTCTGAGTTGGCTGGTGTTCAGACTCACAGGGAGGAAGACACATTCACACGTACACACGCACACTCACATGCACACACATGCACACACCCCAGCACCACAATTGTTTTAGACATCAAAGGGACCAAAGAACAGACCTCCCAGTCCTTCCTGGGTGCTGTACTTTTCTAAAACCTACACTCTTCCCTCTCTGTGACCTCCACCCTAAGAGCACTGAAGTAGCTGCCTGCATAACCATTTGCTTTTGATGTCTAGATTTGTTGTATAAAGGAAAGGAGGGGGTTTTGCTGAGGATCTAGACATAGGGGTTGGAGTACAGAGCCCAGGGGAGGGGAACCAGCAAGGGTATGTGTGAAGGAAAAGGTATTGTGAGGGATTAGAAGTCACCTAGAAGTGAAGAGACCTGTTGTGCTCCCAATCAGATTGAGTGTGACATCCTTTGGCATTTTTATTGGGGTGTTTCTCACAAATGCTAATGAACAGTAGCATTGCAGCTCTAGCACGCCCTGACTGCTGCATATTGGGGTGTGTTATTCACACTGGCTAATGAATAACTGCATGATTGTATTAACCAGCAAAGTCAAACACGTGACTGCAGGGACCCAGATGCATGTTACTTGCCTAATAAGGCCCAGCATATAGGACTCAGGACCGGGGAGGGCTCCAGCATTGGGAAGAGTTGAGTTCTGTAGCTCTTCTGTGACAATTTCAGATGTCAGTCTGGCCATGTTTAATCACTGATAGGCCTTGTTTATTGGAAATCGTAGGGTTCCTTCCACCATTAACCCCAGAGTTTCTACAGATCCTGGAAGTGCTTTTTAATTAAAAATCAAAACCTGACCAAACAAAACCAAACCAGGGGGGTGCAAGGGTAGTTCAGTGGTAGAATTCTCACCTGCCATGCGAAAGAGCCGGGTTCGATTTCCACTCCATGCACTTCCCCCAAAACAAAACAAACAAGCAAAACAAACAAAAAAGAAACACAAATTCAACAAAATGGTGCTGCAATAACAGGATACTCATATGGAAAAATAATGAAATGTGACCCCACCATACAGCATACGAAAAAAAAAAAGACACTTCCTTCTGGGCAAAATGAAACAAACTGAACTCATCTTCCTAAAAACAGGTAAAGAAATGGGAATAACTATTATGGAAGGCCTACTATGTGCCACCCAGTGTGATTTACATATGCTATTGCATTTAATCCTCCCAAAGCTTATGATGTATTATCATCTCCAATGTAGAAGTGGGGAAACTGAGGCTCAGAAAGGTTAGGTATCTCACACTTGCCTGGGAATGGGCTTCCACCAGCGTTTTACCTCTAGGGGAATCTCAGCTTTGCTTCTATGGCCGGTTATACCCGTGACTGCCATGGCAACGATGCCATAAAGTTTCAAGGGCCTGAGGAACCCTGAGGCTGTGGCTGGAGACTGCATCCCACAGCCCTTTATGAGGGTGGTGGCTATCCATCAGTCTCGCTGCCACTTCTGATTTCTCAGTAAATACTCACCCCTGGAGTCCAGTTCTGGGAAGGTGAATTAGCTAAGGGCAGTTTGGTCATTCCTCATTTCTTAGAGAGAATCAGTAATAAGCCCTGACTTCTCTCCCTAAAAACCTAAATCCCAAATTAAATCAATTCAATTTAGTTCATTCCGGCCAACATTTTCTCAGTACCTACTGTGTGCCGGGTACGATGCTATGTGCTGGGAATATGAAAATGAATGTTCCTCTAGCTACACAGTGCTGTGAGAGATACACATGTAAACTGGTATTTATAAATAAATGGATACAAGCCAGAGTAGATGTGTCAAATATTCTTAGATAACAAAGACGAAAGTGCAAATAAGTAGGTGTATGGAGGTGCTAAGAAGCTGGGAATGAGGGGTGCGGTCAGGGAAGGCCATAGCTGGACCTGAAAGGTGCAGAAAAGAGGAAAAGTCATTCCAGGAATGGCGTGAGCAAGAAAATTCATGAAAGTACGTAAAAATTGCCTGTGTTCTTCTGCCTTGTGACCTTAAGAAAGAAAGCTTTCAGGTGGCAGGCACAATGTCTTGTATGACCCTTAGAGCACTTCATTTGTTCAGGGATCTTAGAAAATGTGCACAGCTGCTGATGGAGAGGCTGCTTGTTGGAGGAAGTTGTAGGAGATCATACGATGTCTTGCTCACATCTGCAGGCAGCTGGTGGGCCACATTCCAGCTTTGTCCTTGGGAAGATGGGAAAATATAGTGTCATCCATGTCTGATATTATCACTAATTTATGGCCTTTGGGAATGGAATATTAACTTTTATTGAGTATCTATTATGTCTAGGCTCTATGATATGCTCAGGGGACCAGATAGAGAATGACTGATGTTACGGTGAATTAGGGTGGATAACATTTTTAAGAGCCCCATATGTACCTTTAAGTGCTTATATATATATTTTTTGTATTAAAAAGTATACATGAGATTGTCTCCCAAAATGAGTGGGGTCATTCGATTTTCCTTCCAAACGGGAGGATGATTATCTCTGGCCTGATTTTAAAAACATTATGGTGGTTCAGTTGCCTTTTCTTTTACACAAGGTCTTTGTTCTGAAAGGTTATTTTTTAAATCAATAAAAAAAAAATCAGTTGAATGATATTGTTAATGAACTTGGAGAACTTTCACTTAAAAGAAGCCCATGGGAATTTTCACAGAGTATGACGTATGAAATATAGCCTAGATTATCCTTTTATGAAAATGGCTTTGAATCATTATATATCTTGTAGTACAAACACATCTCATTTGTCACATTTTAATTGATAGAGCAGAATGTAATAGTCAAGGAATTTAGTTGCTAAAATTCTGAAAGGATTTTGTGATAAGGTTAGAGGCAGAAGGTGGAATCTACCACATCCTACTGACCTCACTAGTTCCTTAGGCTGATGTCAGTGTTCACTGTGCAACTAGAATGTATTCATAATAATATCAGAGTGGTAGTAGACTTGTTGGTCACCAAACCAACATCCACACCTCTTCCATTTCTCCCAAATGACTTAGGGAAAGTAACCCTGTATTCAGGTCCAGGGGAGGATGCTGAGTAGGGTAAGCCATTCGGGCATAGCATTTCCATGATCCCAGTGTGGCCCCATCCCACTGATGGAAGGACTTATGTTCCATGGTAAATGGAAATGTTGCTTTTCTTGGATGGAGGTAAGACTATCTTGTGACCATGAGGGGATCCAGCCCCTGTTCTAAACCTAATCTCCGAGGGAGGCAGAGCAGAGTAATGAAAGGAAGGTAGGGCTTTGATGAATCATCAAGCCATTGACTGTAATGATTCTTAGGTCTTCTAATCTTATATGTTAATAAGGAACTTTCTTTTACAAGTCAGAAAGAGATGTTTATTTCTGTAATTTCATTAAAAAGCCTCTAAAGTAATATACTTGGTGTTTGATATGGACAGTGGAAGAAGCCAGATAGTATGTTACACTCTTAGGATTTTGTGTCTATGTGTGTCCCCTTAGGAATAAAGGGTTACATCACCAGAGTTGGTAGTGTCCTGTGTGGGGGCCTACTTTGGTGAATACTTTTTCCTTAAGATGAGATCTTCTACTAGATTGTAACTTCTTGAGGGCAGGGGACTCATCCAATTTACTTTTTTATCTCCAGCATCTTGACAAAAGTGTTCAGAGAGGAACGAAGATAAATGATTTAAAACAACCAGTCAGTGAGTGTTTATTACTCAATACTAGTGTATCTAACACCAAGTAGGCAATGGCGGGGGTTGATAAGAGTGATAATGAAGAAGGTGATGATGATGATGACAACAATAGCAACAGTAGGCTATCACACTGTATCAAGTAACTTTTTACAGAAGGAACTTGTTCTTGGTCACACATCAAGTCAGAGGTGAAAAGCTGACTTGCACACCCAGGCGGGTGTGTGCTGCCCACCATCCAGGGCAGATATGTTATAGTCAAACTAGGATGAGATTAAATGGCCTCAACCTCCCTGTACCCAATTTTCTAATCTGTAACATGGGGATAATGATAGTATCTGACTCATATGATGGGTTGTCATGGTTGGGGACATGTGTCAATGCGGCCGAGTAGTGGTAGCTGTTTATCTGATTGGGCAAGTACTGGCCTGTCTGTTGCAATGAGGACACTTCATAGGATCAGGTCATGATCATGTCAGCTGCATCCACAGCTGATTCCATTTGTAATCAGCCAAAGGGGAGTGTCTTCTACAATTAGTGATGTTAAATCTAATCACAGGAAGCCTTTTAAGGAGGACTCAGAGGATACAGGCCCCATTCCTGCTTCGGCTGGTGAGCCTCTCCTGTGGAGTTCATCCAGACTCTCCATCGGAGTTGTCGGCTTCACAGCCTGCCCTGTGGATTTGGACTCTTGTTCCTGCAGTCACGTGAGACACTTTTATAAATTTTATATTTGCAAGTGTTCCCTGTTGATTCTGTTTCTCTAGAGAACCCTAACTAATACATCTTGGTACCGGGAGTGGTTCTTAAGAAACAGAATCTTAAAAATGGGTTTTTATGAATGGTTTTCTACTCTGACTGGACTCAGAGACACGAAGGACTCTGATTCCCATAATCAGAATGACACTCCCAATCCATGGAGTGAGATGGCAAAGGAGATAGTCAAAATATCATCATTCGATTCTCCTAATGCTTCGCTTGTACGAAGCCAGACTCTAGGGGATAATGTTTTTGACACCTTTACAGAGTTTTGTAGAAATAAGAGTTATAGAGATGTTGGTTGGTTGTTGTTAGATACACTGTCTACATTAAAGGGTGAAAGGGATGGGCTTAAGGCTTCAAACGAGAAGCTTAAGTGCCATCTGAAAGATGTAGAGGTTTCTATGAGTATCCTGAAGGAAAATCTTATTTCCTGTAGCCGTAGACTTGAGATCTCTGAAAATCAGACTCAGAATCTCATTGTTAGAGTAGCAACTTTACAACGTAAACTGAAATCTCAGTCTTGCATGGTGTCTGCCATTAAAGTGAGGGCATTGATTGGAAAGGAGTGGAACCCTGAAAAATGGGATGGTGACATATGGATTGATAATGATGTTGGGGGTGAGGTTGAAACCCTAGGCCATGCTGAGCCTTCTTTAGATAACCCTGTAATAGTCTGCCCTGAGGACATAGCTGCCCCACCTCTAGCCTGCCTTGAGGAATTGGCCACCCAGCCTCCTCCTGAAGGAATTAGCCCTAGAGTGATTAATCCTGTTTCACCAGACGAAACTGCAAATGAAGGCCCTGAAGCAAATGGCTTGGAAGATATTTCTAATTCTTTTCATGACCCACCCCCACCACCGCTTGTTTCTTCCAGGCCTATAACTAGACTAAAGTCCCAACAGGCCCCTAAAGGTGAGGTACAAAGTATCACACATGAGGAGGTACGTTATACTCCAAAAGAACTGTGTGAGTTTTCCAATTTATATAGATAGAAATCAGGGGAATATGTGTGGCAATGGATTTTAAGAGTGTGGGATAATGGTGGGAGGAATATAAGGCTGGATCAGGCTGAATTTATTGATATGGGCCCACTAAGCAGAGATTCTGCATTCAATGTTATAGCTCAAGTGGTTAGAAAAGGTGTTAACAGCTTGTTTGGGTGGTTGATTGAAACATGGATCAAAAGGCGGCCAACATTACCTGAGGTTGAAATGCCAGAACTGCCCTGGTATAATGTAGATGAGGGGATCCAGAGGCTTAGAGAGATTGGGATGTTAGAGTGGATTTATCATGCAAAGCCTGCTCTTACACCCCAGGAATGTCCAGAGGATGCACCTTTTACCAGAACAGTGAGAAATAAATCTGTGAGACTAGCACCATCATCCCTGAAGAGCTCTGGTTGCACTTCTCTGTAGGTCAGATATTACTGTGGGAACTGCTGTCACTGAGCTGGAATCCTTAAACACAATGGGGATGACAGGATCCCGAGTTGGCAGAAGCCAGGTGGCAGCATAAATCACCAAAGACAGGGTAGATGTGGCTATTATAATAGACAGCAAACTCAAAGGAGGCATCAAAATTATATGACACGCAGAGATTTGTGGCATTGGCTAGTAAATCATGGGGTGCCTAGAAATACAATAGAAGGGCAGTCTACTAAATTCTTGTTGGAGCTGTATAAACGAGAGAGTTCTAGGTCAAGTGAACAGAAGTCTAACCTGAATTACAAAAACACAGAGTCAGTTCCCAGACTTGAAACAGTTTCCCTGAATAAAGGGGAGGCCAGGTCCCTTTGGGGGAGAAACCTGTTACACTGCCACAAATTTATACTGTTAATCTTCCTCCAAGTCTTCCCCAAGGAGACTGACGGCCTTTTACCAGGGTAACTGCACTGGGGAATAGGAAATGTTCAGATATTTCGGGGATTATTAGATACTGGTTCAGAAGTGACATTAATTCCAGGGGACCCAACACATCACTCTGGACCACCAGTCAGAGTGGGGGCTTATGGAGGCCAGGTGATCAATGGAGTTTTAGTGCAGGTTCATCTCACAGTGGGTCCAGTGGGCCCCCGGACCCATCCTGTAGTTATTTCCCCAGTTCCGGAATGTATAATTGGCATAGATACACTGAGCAACTGGCAGAATCCCCACGTTGGCTCTCTAACTTGTGCAGTGAGGGCTATTATGGTGGGAAAGGCCAAGTGGAAGCCACTAGAACTGCCCCTACCAAGCAAAATAGTAAATCAGAAGCAATACCGTATTCCTGGAGGGATTGCAGAGATTATTGCCACTCTTAAGGACTTGAAAGATGCAGGGGTGGTGATTCCCACCACATCCCCGTTCAACTCTCCTATTTGGCCTGTGCAGAAAACAGATGGGTCTTGGAGAATGACAGTGGATTATTGTAAGCTCAACCAGGTGGTAACTCCAATTGCAGCTGCTGTTCCAGATGTAGTACCTGGTATGCAGCTGTTGATCTTGCAAGTGCTTTTTTCTCAATAGCTATTAGTAAGGACCAGCAGAAACAGTTTGCTTTCAGCTGGCAAGGTCAGCAATATACTTTCACTGTCCTACCTCAGGGGTATATCACCTCTGCAGCCCTCTGTCATAATCTTGTTCGCAGAGACCTTGATCGTTTCTGCCTCCCACAAGACATCATACTGGTCCATTATATTGATGATATCATGTTGATTGGACCTAGTGAGCAAGAAGTAGCAACTACTCTAGATTTACTCGTAAAGCATTTGTGTGTCAGAGGATGGGAGATAAATCCAACAAAAATACAAGGGCCTTCCACCTCAGTAAGATTTCTAGGTGTCCAGTGGTGTGGGGCATGTCGAGATATCCCTTCTAAGGTGAAGGATAGGTTGCTGCATCTGGCCCCTCCCACAACCAAAAAAGAGGCACAACGCCTAGTTGGTCTTTTTGGATTTTGGCGACAACATATTCCCCATTGGCTGTGCTACTCCGGCCCATTTATTGAGTGACCAGAAAAGCTGCTAATTTTGAGTGGGGACCTGAACAAGAGGAGGCTCTGCGACAGGTCCAGGCTTCTGTACAAGCTGCTCTGCCACTTGGGCTGTGTGATCCAGCAGATCCAATGGTGGTGGAAGTATCAGTGGCAAATAGAGATGCTGTCTGGAGCCTTTGGCAGGCCCCTATAGGAGAATCACAATGCAGACCCTTAGGATTTTGGAGCAAAGCCTTACCATCTGCTGCAGATAACTACTCTCCTTTTGAGGAACAGCTTTTGGCCTGCTACTGGGCCTTAGTAGAGACTGAACACTTAACCATGGGCCACCAAGTTACCATGAGACCTGAGTTGCCTATCATGAGTTGGGTGTTGTGTGACCCACCAAGCCATAAAGTTGGGTGTGCACAGCAACACTCTATTGTAAAATGGAAATGGTATATACGACATAGAGCCAGAGCAGGTCCTGAAGGCATAAGTAAGTTACATGAAGAAGTGGCACAAATGCCCATGGTTTCCACTTCTGCTGCCATATTACCTTCTTTTTCCCAGACCAGAGCTATGGCCTCTTGGAGAGTTCCTTACAGTGAGTTGACTGAGGAAGAAAAAACTCGGGCCTGGTTTACAGATGGTTCAGCACAATATGCAGGTACCACCCGAAAGTGGACAGCTGCAGCATTACAACCCCTTTCTGGGGTGTCCTTGAAGGACAGTGGTGAGGGGAAATCCTCCCAGTGGATAGAACTTTGAGCAGTGCACCTGGTTGTTCATTTTGCTTGGAAGGAAAACTGGTCAGAGGTGCATTTGTATACTGACTCATGGGCTGTTGCTAATGGTTTGGCTGGATGGTCAGGGACTTGGAAAGACCATAATTGGAAAATTGGTGACAAGGAGGTCTGGGGAAGAAGTATGTGGATAGACCTTTCTGAGTGGGCTGAAAACATGAAGATATTTGTGTCCCATGTGAATGCACACCAGAGGGTGACTTCAGCAGAGGAAGATTTTAATAATCAAGTGGATAAGATGACCCGTTCTATGGATACCAGTCAGCCTCTTCCCCCAGCAACTCCTGTCATTGCCCAATGGGCTCATGAACAAAGTGGTCATGGTGGTAGGGATGGAGGTTATGCATGGGCTCAGCAACATGGACTTCCACTCACCAAGGCTGACCTGGCTACAGCCACTGCTGAGTGCTCAATCTGCCAGCAGCAGAGACCCACACTCAGCCCCCGATATGGCACCATTCCCCGAGGTGACCAGCCAGCCTCATGGTGTCAGGTTGATTACATTGGACCCCTCCCTTCTTGGAAGGGGCAGCAATTCCTTCTAACTGGAATAGACATATACTCTGGATATGGGTTTGCTTTCCCTGCATGCAATGCTTCTGCCAAAACTACTATCTGTGGGCTTACAGAATGCCTTATCCATCGTCATGGTATTCCACATAGCATTGCTTCAGATCAGGGAACACACTTCACAGCAAATGAAGTGCGGGAATGGGCGCATGCTCATGGAATTCTCTGGTCTTACCATGTTCCCCATCATCCAGAAGCAGCTGGATTGATAGAACAGTGGAATGGCCTTTTGAAAACTCAATTATGGTGCCAACTAGGTGGCAAAAACTTGAAAGGCTGGGGTAATGTTCTCCAGGAAGCTGTGTATGCTCTGAATCAGTGTCCGCTGTATGGTGCTGTTTCTCCCATAGCCAGGATCCATGGGTCCAGGAACCAAGGAGTGGAAATGGGTGTGGTGCCACTCACTATTACTCCTAGTGATCCACTAGGAAAATTTTTGCTTCCTTTCCCTGCTACCTTGAGTTCTGCTGTTCTACAGGTTTTAGTTCCAAAACAGGGTGTGCTTCCTCCAGGAGAAACAACAATGATACCACTGAACTGGAAGTTAAGATTGCCACCTGGTCACTTTGGGCTACTTATGCCTCTGGATCAACAAGCCAAGAAGGGGATTACATTATTGTCTGGGGTAATTGACTTTGACTATCAGAAAGAAGTAGGACTGCAACTACATAATGGAGGTAAAGAAGAGTTTTCTTGGAATATGGGAGATCCCCTAGGGCGTCTATTAGTACTACCATGCCCTGTGATTAAAATCTATGGAAAACTGCAAGAACACAATCCAGGCAGGACCACTAATGGCTCAGAGACTTCAGGAATGAAGGTTTGGGTCACCCCACCAGGCAAAGAACCACGGTCAGCTGAAGCGCTTGCTGAGGGTAAAGGGAACATGGAATGGATAGTGGAAGAAGGTAGTGATAAATATGAACTTCGACCACATGATCAGTTACAGAAACCAGGACTGTAATGCTGTTTTGTTCATGTTATACTGTTTAAGTTGTAAGATATCAAGTTTAAGAATGAATGTTGCCTAAGGATTTGCACCCTATTCTGGAGAGATTTAATGTGTTTCCAGTTATATGCAGGACAGTTGAGTATTGTCAGGTAAAAGAAAAAATGTGTGCTTATTTGTTTTCATTTGGAAATTAAGTATGGTTTAAGGTGATATATATATAGGTGCCAAGTTGACAAGGGGTGGACTGTCATGGTTGGGGACATGTGTCAACTCGGCCAAGTTGTGGTAGCTGTTTATCTGATTGGGCAAGTACTGGCCTGTCTGTTGCAATGAGGACATTTCATAGGATTAGGTCATGATCATGTCAGCTGCATCCACAGCTGATTCCACTTGTAATTAGCCAAAGGGGAGTGTCTTCTACAATTAGTGGTGCTAAATCTAATCACAGGAAGCCTTTTAAGGAGGACTCAGAGGAGACAGGCCCCATGCCTGCTTCGGCTGGTGAGCCCCTCCTGTGGAGTTCATCCAGACCCTCCATCAGAGTCGTCGGCTTCACAGCCTGCCCTGTGGATTTGGACTCTGTTGTTCCTGCGGTCACGTGAGACACTTTTATAAATTTTATATTTACAAGTGTTCCCTATTGATTCTGTTTCTCTAGAGAACCCTAACTAATACATGGGTATAAGGAGCAAGTGACTTAATCTAGCACCTTGTCCGTGTTAAGGGATAGATGACCAGTGTTTAATATCTGTTGTCCTCATTTGGTTCTACCTTGAGGTGGTTCTCTGTAGTCCTGTGGATCTGAATGCGCTCCCAGTGGGACCTGATCCATACTTGGCACTCCATTAAACGTCCTTTTGCATCCTCATCTTGGATTGTTACTTAGCTCTTATTTTGCCACTTGGCTTTTTCTCATTCATATATTCTGAACCATCAACTAGATGTTAGACTTCTCTTAGAAAGGGATGATAGAAACTTTTGTAATCCCTATAACATGGAGTGACTTAATATAGTGAATACAGCAAGTGTTTGTTTATTCAGAATAAGTTAATATACAACCAAGTACTAAAATATGTGCAACTTCATATCAAAAGAGACAAAACAAGGGAGTGAGTTAGTTAAGCATTCATTGTATAGCAGCCCAGAGGGGAAGATGAGGCCTGCCTCCATGGATATGCTCCAAGGGCCCCTAATTGGTTGACCTGATGTTCTTGACAAACATTTCCCTTTGGAGTTGACCTATTGTATATTTGACTCTGCTGAATGAATGACATTTATTGGCACTTATTAGGAGGTGTTCACTGAGTGCTTGGTTTCTTTGTGAAACTGGCTGCAGAGGCGCCCCTCCACAAGACACTCGCTACCCTCTCTTTTGAAAGGCCTGGGGAGTGCGTCCCTAGCCATGACATGCTTCGTACACCTTCCTCCAAGTGTTTGCTCAGAAATAGCACTCTCACCAGCCAGACACAACACATTTGGATTTGCCCAAATAACAAGTGCAAAGAATTGCTCCTTTCAAATCCTCAGTGCTGTCTTTACCTGAGCAGAGCACTTAGTGCTCCTTCAAGCTCATGTCTCCAGCTGGGCTGTTACAAATCCAAACTATAAAACTACTTTGCCTGGGACAGGCAGGAATGTGGGCACAATGCATAGACGGACCCATAGGAAGTCCTTCTATTTCCTCTTCAGCTCTGGCGGATGAGCTTATAAATGCCTCTCTGCGGCCCATGGAAGAATGTCCATGGGAGATCTAAATCCTACCTTCCTCTCAGCCATCCACACTGTTTTGGGATTTTCTCAGATTGCATTCTAGGCTGAGGGCTCTGTCAACCCCAGGTTTCCCCTCCCTGGCCTCTTCTAAACCACACCATCAATAACCCTTGCTCAAAGACCCCATACAGACCCTAAGCACACTAGGCTGATTTCTCAGGGTCCCCTAGGGTTGCTGGGGTTCTCAGTGCCTCTTATTTCAGCATTCACCAGACAGTGGAACTCAGCCAGTTAACTTTTCTGTCCGTCTTCAACCTTCCACCCCTTTCTGCCATCATATCCCCCTACCTCCACAGCCCAAGTCCCTGACACTCCCACAATGCTTCCTCCATCTGTGTTGATAGAGGGGCCCCATGCTCTTGGAGCTGGGCTATATACTTGTTTAGGCCCATTGGGGGTGGGGCAGGCTGGAGAGAGCATGGAGGGAGGAATGAGCCGGGCTCCCTTCCACAACCTCGTTGCCACTCTCTCATTGGCTGTGCTGCTTTCAGTGAATGAATGAGGTTGGTTGATGCTCCAGCCACTGGTGTAATCAGATCTCTGTGGGCTCTTGAAAAATGGAGCTCTCTTCAGCAGCAAATGTTTGCAATTAACTTTAACATATGGTGGAATTTGTTTCTGTGTCTGTAAAGCATGATAGGCAGTGAGGATCTGGCGGAGAATGCACCCAGCTTGTCACGCCCTGGGCCTAACTCGTGGGAGGGACCTTTCCACTCAGTTTGGAGCACTGAGACACCCAGGAGGTAAGCGGCCATGGATGAGTCAGTTGGGGCCCTGAACTTCCCTCTGGCTTGTCACATCCCCTTCCTGCCAGATATTTCTACTTGTTCAGTAGCAAGGGGAAAGTATATTTTTCTCTCTTTTATGTTGGTAGTCAAAAGCCTCTACCTTAGTGATTCTTGCTTCTCAGTTTTGGCCACTGCCTGGATACTGCCCAGATCTGGTGTTCCTGGTACAGTGCACCTACAACTGTAGGAGTAACCTGCAGGATCCCCATGCTTTGCTCTTGCCTTGTCCATGTTAGTAGGAATCAGATCAGCTCTATTTCAAAATCCTAGGTCAATTATATTTGTTAAGATGGATTTGGCTGCAAGTAATAAAACCTGAACGAACAGAGGCTGAAACCAACTGGAGAGTTATTTTTACTTAGCAAGATGTCTGGAGGTATGCATTCTTGGATGGGTTTGGCAGCTCAAAAATGTCATCAGGTCTCCAGCCTGTCTCCAAATTTCCACCCTCTTTCCTCAGTGTGTTGACTTGTCTAGCTTTATCACCTAATGGCTGCAAGATGGCCTCCAGCCTCATATGATAGTCCAAAGTGGGAAGGAAGGGCTGGTACTAGGTGCTTCTTTGTTGTTTACCTCTTATTTACAGAGGAACAATTTTCTGAAAAGCCACCAGCATACTTTCCCTTATCTCTCTTGGCCTCTAACTAGGTCACCTGCCTACCCCAATGCATGTCACTAGGGTGATTGGTCTGCCTGGCTTAGAGAAATCATGACTCATCCCTGGGATTGGACACATTGCAGCCCAACAAAGTCACAGTTATCTTAGCAAGGTAGAAGTGGCTACTGGGAAGTGGCTTTTGGAAATGTAAGCAACAGTGGTGATCTTCCACTGTCAGAAATGCAATGGACATTAGGATGCCTGAAACTGCTGGAAGAGAAGAAGTGATTCCTGAGAAGCAGGAGGGTGTGAAACATGGGTTCATAGTGGTCCATTCCTCTCTAGACTCCTCTCACATCTATCCTGTGTGCTCACCCCTAAAAGATCATTCTTTCTAAAGTGCTGCTTTTTTCACGTTATGCTTATGTTGAAAAAACATGTGTCCTATAAACTAGACGTTAAATTCAGTTTAGCATTCAAGGCCCTCTTCTGTCCAGTTCAAAACAACTTTACATCTGGCAGGAAACACATATTTCTTTTTCTGTCTCCTGATATTTCCCTGTGCAGAGCAGGTATCAGTCAAGCTGGTCTACCTCCTATCTTCTTAATACACCTGGGGCTTCTTGCCTCTACACCCTTGCTCACTCTAGGGTCTCTATTTGGCAAGTTTGGCCCATAGCTCAGCCTGTTTGGATTCTACTTATTATTTAGGGCTCTCATTTAAGTCATCATTTCCTTGGTGAATCCTTCCTTGATTACCCCACCTGGAAGTTTCCCAAGTCTCCTTTGAATTTCTATAGCCCTTGTTATCAGTGTACCACATGAGCCAGTGAAGAGGCTAGGATGGCTTTATGGACTGTGGGAGGACAAGGCATGAATTGATTCCTGAAGTCTGGGAAGGTTTGGATTTGTAGAGAGGAGAGAAGTCATGCCATGTAGTTGGGGAATGGGAAGAGACTGTCTTTAAAAATTCAGTAGGGTCCTCATTTTCCTACTTTTGCTTCACCTTTACTTGAAGCATCTCAGTAGTCTTTCTCAAGGAGCATGTAATATGATCTCTTGGCTACCATATTGGACAGCACTGAAATAGCACATTTTCATCGTTTCAGAAAGCTCTGTTGGTTGGCCCTGAGCTACAGGATCACCAGGGGGAATGTCCTAGTGGGGCTGAATTCCTGAAGTCCTTTAGTGCAGGGAAGTTTCCCACATTTATTCTATTAGTTCACTGCACTCTGGTGATGATCTGTATTGTAAAGATGAAAATGCAAGCTCTGTACAAACAGGCCTTTTGGGAAGCTCGTTCTCAGCAGGTTACTTCTAACCAGCCCTGTCCTCGGCACTGAGACAGATAACACCCTCTTGAGTTAATCTCCAAATAGAGAGTCTAGACTCATTATCTTACCCTCTTTTGTCTCAGAGCCTCCAAGGACTGAAGTGTGCTTGGCAAGATAATGGGAGTAAGTGAAGAAACAGGAAATCCATCACTGGGTAGCTCTTGCGAGTCTTCGGTGGCTTAGCCAGGGATGAGGTAATGAGTCTAGACTCTTGAAGAAACTGCATGCCTGGGCTATTGGGAATTTCTCTCTTTCAAGTTTGGGTCCACTACATAGAAAGTGAAGCTCAACTTCTGTGAATTCTTATGTTGTCTGACATTTGACCTTTGTAATGGTTTTCAAAATTTTTCATAAAAATGTAAAGCACATATAGAAAGCTAAAGCCTGGTTTCACCATGCATTTGTATAATTGTGGGCTGTTTTGCAAACTGTTTTCATTTGCCCCTGACAACTGATGACATGGGTATCACTAACTCCATTTTACAGTTGGTGAGAGTCAGGCTGGGAGAAGTTAATTAGCTTGATTGAAGTTATACGGCTAACAAGAGGTAGAGTGGGTACTTAAACTCCGGCATTTCCAGATATTAGTCCAGTGCTCTTTCCACGACACTATAGTTACCCTCCTTAATGGTGCTCTAAAAAGACATTTTAACAAACCTTCTACCTTATTTCTATTTGCGCATAGTGACAGTAGCTGTGGGAGTATTTGCTGGCGATCCTACCCACACAGTGGCAATCCCTCTCGATGCCAATCCTGAGGCTTCCATGCTTTGCACCTTGTTTAGGTGCAGGATGTAGATTATGCAGCCATTCTGCTCACTCTTGGACCATCTATTCCAATTCATGAGGTATCTTTCACCTTGGCCAAAGAACATCAGGAGATGGGCAAATCTGAGGCAAAGTAAAATTATTTGGTATATTACATGGCAAATATTAGCACTTAGGCTTTTGTGATGTTTTGGCTTAAGCTTGCCTCCTTCATTACTAGATCACATAATCCAGAGGGATCCAGACTTTGTGTACTTCAAATATGACATTGCAGTAATTTTACCTACAATGTCCGAGAGCTTTACTTGCTCTGAGTTGAGACCAACATTTATTCCGCTTGTGCAGTAGATACCATCTGACCCTCTCTCTTTCTCTGGTGGAGATTCCTTTAGCACTTCTCCCACCTCTCAGCTACATCTTGAAGGTTCTTATCAGCATACAAACATTCTATAATTGCTCCCTTAAAACAATCTCTTAACTCTATACCTGCTTTCATCCATCCCTCCAGTTCTCTGAGCCTTTTTAGCAAAACTTTTGGCAAGAGATGTTTGCTCTGTATCTCTGGATCCTCTCACTCCACTGGGGCTTTCACCCCAGCAACTCCATGTTACGGAGTCCAGTGGTCAGTGCTCAGCCCTCATCTTACTTGAACTGTCAGTAGCATTTGACAGTTTCCATCACTCCTGTTTCCTTGCAACACTTGCTTCTCTTAGCTTCCGCTCCACTGTTCTGTTTTTCTTCCTGTCGCTCTGGTCATTCCTTCTCAGTCTCTGTCACCTCTTGCCTGGAGTATTTCAGTGTCTCCTAACTGGCTTCCTTGCTTCTGCCCTTGCCCTCCCCACAGATCTCTCTCAACACAGCAGCCATACTGAGTCATGGAGACTTCCAGCATGCCATTCCTTTACAAAACACCCTCCTAGAGGAGAAGTCTAAGTCATTGCCATGATCTTCAAGACTTTCTTTGGTCCATCCTGCCTTTCCCCACGTATTACTTTACTAGGGCCACTATAATAAAGTACCACAAACTGGGTAGCTTGCAATAATAGAAATTTTTTCTCATTGTTCTGGAGGTTAGAAGTCCAGAATCAAGGTGTGCTCCTTCTGACATAGGAAGAAATCTATTCCATGCCTCTCTCCCAACTTGTAGTGGTTGCCAGCAATCTGTGGTATTACTTGGCTTATAGCTGCGTCATTTCAATCTCTGGCCCTCTCTTCATATAGCCTCTTCCCTATGCATCTTCTCTGTGTCACTATATGTCCTCTCCTCTTACAAAGACACCAGCCATATTGGGTTCAGGGCCTGCCTTAATCCAGTGTGACCTCATCTTCACTAATTACATCCATACTTTATTTGCAAATGAGATCACATTGTGAAATTCCAGGTGGACATGAATTTCAGGGGGACACTATCCAATCTAGTACACCCCCTTACTTCTCCAATCTCAGCTCTTATGACTCTTGACCTGTCCACCCCATTCCAGCCACACTGGACTCCATACTATTTCTCTGACATACTGGTCATGCTTCTACCTCAAGGCCTCTGGATCTGGTGTTCTCTCTGTCAGAAATACCCTTCCCACAGATATTGGGGAGGTCCACTCTTTACCCTTTCTTTCAGATCTTTACTCAAAACATCTGCTATTCTGCGAAAATAATAACCCATCCCTGGCACATCCCCTCCTCCCTTATTGCTTCATTTTTATCTCTTGCATTCATCAACATCTGACCATTTATTCCTTGCCTGTTTTCTTTCAATCAAATGTAAACTTCCAGGGCAGGGATGGGTTTGCCTGAGTTCTTTGCTGTTACATTTCCAACACCTAAAACAGTGCCTCAATAATGCAGCTGGGATAGTAAGCACTCAGTAAATGTTTGTTATATGAATGAATAAAAGCTTTTCCTCAAATGATCTATAATTTGGGTTTACCAATTTCCTTTTTAGTATTGGTAATTATACAAATCCATCCATGTGTCTCTTTGTTGAGAGAAGCTGTAAGATTCATAAGGTGCTCCAAAACATGCCCATAAATTAGGTTATGATCTTTAAGTTATTTCATAGTTGGTGGAGAGGGGCTGTGATATTTGTCTACTTTTTCTCTCTCTACCCCTCTCATGACTGCAGTTTGTAGGAAGAATATTTTTCCATAGAGGTGCTGATCTGCCCTTGGAGGGGCTCAAGCTATGACTGTCATCTCAATAGCCGTATGTCTCAGTGACAATGGCAGTTGCCAAATTTCCTTCCAGTGTAGGTTCTACTTAGTAGCACTGCAATGGAGGTTGATGCCAAGGCCTACAGCTCCTCCTTCGTGGTGGAGAAATGTGCAGGATTGGGGAGGCATTTACATTTGAGCACAAAGCAGTTCCTGCCTTTGCTGGAGAGGTCCCTCCTTCCTGGCTGACGGGGGAAATTTCTACCAATCAAGTACACCATTTCATGGCAGCTTCATGCAAGCTCCTCTGCCTCCTCCTTTGCCAAAAGGATAAGCCACTGCCTTTGCACCTGGATGTAGATAACCTGCCTGACACCGAATGAATCAAGGCAGGCAGGTTCCCTGGAACCAGCGAGAGAAGCCTCTGGCTTTATAGCCCCAGAGAACATGGAAAGAGGGTTATGCTTTGGCCTGGAAGAACAGATC
This sequence comes from Tamandua tetradactyla, assembly GCF_023851605.1. Lineage (NCBI taxonomy): Eukaryota > Metazoa > Chordata > Mammalia > Pilosa > Myrmecophagidae > Tamandua > Tamandua tetradactyla. Next base: position 18,505,445 of record NC_135330.1, on the reverse strand, counting down.
TTCAACTTCCTTATTTTTCTTCAAACTGTAAAAGTATCTGAGAAGCAGGAAAGTGCCAGGCCCTTGGGTATGCCTTGCCTTGCCTTTATTTGACACTCTCCCTTCTAGGCCCATCGTATAGATTTTAACCCTGAGCAGAGCACAGGCAGCCTTAGAAACCTGCGTTCTCTCCAGAACTTCCTTGGGTTTGGGAACACAGTAACTTGTTGCTGTTTATTTCCATGATGGGGAATGGGCGGGTAGTTATAAGAAAATCTTTCCTGACTCCTGGTTGTAGCATGCTGGAAACAAACCAGATACCCAATCTAATTGAGCCTTTGTGTGTCTGTGTGTATGTATGTGTGTGCACGCACTCTGCTTGTACCCATAACTTGTCACTGTGATTCCAAAGCAGGAGTACTTTTTCACAGAGATTTTTGTGGTTCTTTAGCTTCCTTGTGTGTCCCTATCCTCTAATCCTCTGAATGAGGCTGGATATGGGGAGCAGAACCATGTGAAACACATCTGAGAAGAAAATCATATCCCAGACGCGCACACGAGTGCTGTGGTTGGGGGTGGGGGGCTGCTGGCTGGCGTTGCATACTTGCCACCATCCCCCCTGGTTTTTCCATTTCCACCCTGTCCCCACTTGCTTGTTTCGGCACAAGTTCCAAGGTTGATGCTCTCCTGGGTGAGACTCAGCTTGGGTCGTTTATCTCAGAACCTAAGTGGGTTCTGTTTCATGAAGTGGAGGGCAACCTCTGTCCTTCCCTTCCTTATATAAAATATTTAAAAGGAGCCTCAGCTAAGGATAGTGGTAGTATGGCTTTATGGTCACATACTGTTTTTCATTTTCTAAGTACCATTCTACCACTTGATCCAGGACCAACCTCTTAAGCCAGGTTAGGCAGTGATGTAATAGATCTTCAGTGGGTTTGGGCATGAGCGTACTTGGTTTGGATCCTGGTGCCCCCAATTATTAGCTGTGTAAAGATGAGCAAATTGCTTAAACCTTCCCAGGCCTCTTACTTCTCTTCTGTGAAATAGGAATGAGTTTGGAGCAAATGAGTGGCATGAGATGACTTAGTTTTTCATACAATCGCCCTGGTTGCTGTGTGACAAACTCGGTGGGGAACATGGCAAGAAGCAGCAGGAGGTCTCTTTAGGAGGCCATGGCAGGGGAGATATGATGGAACCATGGACTGTCATCAATTGCTATGGAGTTGGTGATAACTGATCAGATTCTGGCTGTGCTTTGAAGGGTGAGCAGAAAGGGCTGGTGTACAGATTGGATATAAGATATGTGGGAGAGAGGAGTCAAGATGCATTCTAAATGTATATATACTGTGGAATATTATTCAACTATAAAAAGGAATGAAGTCTCTGTGTCCTTGAAGACATCACATTGAGTGAAATAAGCCTGACACAAAAGGTCAAATATTGTATGACCTCACTGATTTGAATTAATTAGAATTAGCAAACTCACAGAATCAGAATCTAGGAGATAGGTTACCAGGGGACAGGGTGGGGGGTAGGGAATGCAAAGTTAAGACTGAAAATGAATGTAATTAAGCACTGAAATGTGTGTCTTAATGGGATTAAAAGGTGGAAATGTCAGATTGTATATATGGTTACAGAATAAAAAATTTAAAAGATAGCCATGGAACGACACTACACAAGCAGTGAGCCCTAAGTTTAAAACACAGACTATAGTTAATTAGTACAGTTACAAAATGTGCTATTATCACTTGTAACAAATGTTCCACACTGAAGCAAGGTGTTAATAATAGGGAGGCTAATAATATGGGAATCATGTATTTCATGCATGATTTTTCTGTAAACTCACAACTTCTGTAATAAAGAAAAAAATATTTTAAAAGAAAGTGGGCCTAAGATTTTAACTCTGAGTAACAGGAAAAACATAGGTGCCAGTGACTCTGGAAAGGGATAAGCTGAGGTGGGAGCAGATTTGAGCCAGGATGTGGTGGATGGAAAAGGATCAGGAATTCCATTTTGGTTTTGTAAAGTGAAGATATTGAGTAGGCAGCTGGGGAGATCTGGAGTGGAGAGAGAAATGTCAAAGTCAGTTAGCTTATAAATCATGTTTAAAGCCATGGGACTGGAAAAGACATCCAAGGAAAGTGAGTGAAGGTAGAGAACATGACCAAGCATTTCAGGTCAAGGGAATGAGGAGGGACTAGCAAAGGACACCAGGAAGGAGTGACGAGTAAAGTAGGAGGAAAACCAAAAGGTTTAATGCCCTGAAAGCCACATGATTAACTATGTCACATGCTGCTGCTAAACTCAGTATGCTGAGGACGTGAGCAGTGTGGAGGCTATTAGTGATCTCGTTGGGACAGTTTTGTTAGAAAGGGGGAGACAGGAACCTTTCTGGATTAAAAGAGAGTGAGAGGAGAAGAATTGAAGAGAGTAAGCAGAACTGATTCATTTTCTACAAAATAAGAATTAGATGGTGGGAAAAGTGGGATCAAGAAAAGGACAGGTGTTTTTCCCCCAATATGGGAGAAATAAAAAAAATACGTATAACATTTGTATAGGGATAGAGAATATATGCTGTGGTTCTTGAGTAGGTGTGAAACAATGGAGCCTAGAGCACTAGTTGTCCCTAGATAGGTGCACAGGACACATTTGGTGTCAAATGGAAAGGGAAAGGCCTTTTAGCAAGTCAGCATCTAAGAGCCTGGAATGGGATTGCATTTAACTTCATATAACTGTCTCCTGACTGTGTGTGGGTTAATCAAAAAGAGCTTTTATTTTTCTCACCAGAAAGAAGTCAACAGGTAGGAAGTCCAAGGATAATGCAGCTGTTCAAGGAATCTATCAAGGATTCAGGTTTTGTTCTTCTTTCTCTGAATTCTTTAACAGATAGCTTTCATTTTGTTGGTCTCAAGATGTCTGTTTCATCTCCAGGTATTGCATTTGCATTCCAGGCAGAAAGAAGAGAAAAGGTGAAGAGTAATACGTATGTGCCAGCTGAGTCTTCCTAATTTTATCAAGAGAAAAATAGCTTTTCCAGAATTTCCCTCTTCCCTTCCAGTAGAGGAGTAGTGTTCATTGGCCAACACTGACTCACATGGCCTCCTATAGCTGCAAGGGAGTCTGGGCAGTCAAGATTTTCAACTGGGAACACAACCACCTGGATTTTTTTTTTTTTTGTATGCTGCATGGTGGTGTCCCATTTCATTCTTTTTCCATATGAGTATCCCAATATTGCAGCACAATTTGTTGAATTTTGTTTGTTTGGGGAAGTGCATGGGCTGGGAATTGAATCCGAGTCTCCTGCACGGCAGGCAAGAATTCTACCACTGAACTGCCCTCGCACCTCCACCACCTAGATTTTGATTCCATGAGAACATTGTGTCATCCAGTTTTTACTGGGTGGAGAGACAGTCGAAGGGCAGAAAGGGTAAAATGTTGAAGAGTAAAAATAAAAACAAGAAACAAGAACTGACCCACTTCCATTGGATCAGACTGCCTTGAAACCCTCGTTTGGAGTTCTCAAGACGCCTGGAGTCTAGCATGAAAGGAAGGCAACACAGTCTCACGGGAAAGAGGCTGCTTTGGAGGTGCAGGACGCTGGCTTTTTTGCTCGGGCTCTGTCTCTGCTGAATTTTGTATAAAGTGATGCACTCTGCTGTGATGCCAGTTTTATTCCGTTTATGATGAGGAAGGACAATAGATTCTGACCCCCCTTCCCACTTAATTCTTGATCTGTGATGTTCTACAAAGTGACAAACACTTTGAAATCATGGAAATAAAAGCATTCTAGAAATCCAGATTTCCATCCCTCAAATACGAAGGGAAAACCCCACATGTTAGTTTCCTGCCGGTTTTATGCCATGGTGGAAGATTTTTACTCAAATTGTCAGTTAATGTTTTGTGCACACACACACACGTGTATGTGTGTGTATGTGTGTGTGTTCGAGAATGCTGGGTGGTCCTTCAGTATAGGTGTTACGTGTGAGGCAGAGGAGGATGGTAGCACCTGCCAGTATTGTGAGCATCTACCATGTGTTAGGCAGTGTCCCAGATAATTTAGGAACATAATCATTGGGCTTCAAAATACATCTAGTTCCTAATATAGTACTGTTGGAGCTCTTACATTATGACAGTATTCCTGTATATGGCTTTATATATATAGTACGATGGTGATAATGAAAAGTGATGGTGATAAAAGCAAACAGCATTTGCAGAGAGCTCGGTGTTGCCCCCTGCTGGGATCCCAGAAATTTTCCCATCAAAACACCATCAATAATGTCCTTGTCCTCCTATCATTACACACACACACCCACACCTCCCCCCCACCCCCCAATCTCACAGAACCCAGGAAACATACATTCTTTGTAAGCATATACACTGTACTGGCAACTTGCCATTCAGCCAAGCCAAAAATTGTGGAACAATAGGAATCTGTGCCCAGAATATTAGCTAAAAATACCTCATTCCCCAGTTCTGTTGTTTGCTGGGTATGTTTAAGCACATCCCTGGAGAGTCGTGAGGATGAAGGGAAAGGAAAACTGACGTTTTCAAAGGAAACTAAATCTTTAACTCCCTAAAAAGAAAACATACATTTTTCTGTGTGTCTGTTTTATGTTTCTTGCCATTTTTGCATGTCTTTGTGACAATATGGAAAGTCTGTAATATAAATTGTGCCACCTTGGCGTGGGTTATTGGATCCAAGATTTCACCGCAGTCTTTTGCTCCATGACCTGACTTGTAGACAGCTCCCGAGAAAAAAAGAAGCAGGGGAGGGAGAAAGCATCTAAGTAGGAGAGACTTGCCGTCCCTCCCCACTGCTCCCCCCCCCCCCCCCACTGTCTACCCACTTGGCTGCTGAGAGCATGGCTTAAGAGCCTGGGGGACACGTTTCCATCCCACATGGCCCATGCTAGCCTCTTTTGTTTCTTGATCACTGACTGAGCCCCAGGCCGTGAATAGCCCTCCCAATAACCTTAGCTTTCTCTGTGGCCTGGGGTGGGTCACTGCTCCTTCCCAAGCCTGAGAAGAGAGGCTGCTTGACCCCTCAAGGGTCTGACAGCTAGGGGAGCAAGGCAAGAGTCTGGACGTCTCAATGCACATGCTCATAGTGGTCAGCAGCATCGGCAAGAAGCCGTCAGCTGAGCACTGAAATTATATAGGCAAAGGGTCCGCTCCAAATATTTGCCAGATAATGTCAGCATTAACCAAATAGCAACTGTGGGCTCTGGTTGGCTAGACATGGCGCTGCTGACTTCCTGGACAGATGCTGGGTGTTGGGCAGTGAGTGTGGGTGATGGTCAACACTGGTTGGCTAATGTCAATATTTGCTTTGGGTTAGGGTAGACCATAGCCATAGTTGTCTGAATGAAATGCACTCCCATTTATTTTCAAGTATTTGGCCCTTCAAATGAGTCTGTGGGTCTCTTCTACAATAACTTATGGAGGGCTTGTTGAAGTCTGATTTAATTTGCTATAATAACGAAGAACAGAAATTCAGGGCACACCTGAAGTTCTCTTTTTGGCTCAGCCTGCTGTCTTAAACTAAATTAGCTTATACAGATATTTACATGGAAGATACATGAAATTGATTTCAATAAGGGGAATTTATAGCTACTGCTTATTGAAAGCAACTAGTATGTGGCAGATACTTCAAATACGTTATCTTTTTTTAATCTTCAAAATATCTCATAAAGTAGTTATGATCTCCAAGAGGGTCTCTAACTTGCTCAAGTTCTCAAAGGTAGGACGAAAATTCAAATCCAGGTTCCATCAGATTTCAAAAGCAGTCCTTTTTCACTATGCCTTGCTGACTCTGGAATCCATGCTCTGTGAGAACAAGAAAATTACTTGGTTCATATTTTAAGGTAAAAGCCGCGATTGCCAGCATCATTTGCAATAGCCATGTGCAAGACGCTGTGCTTCTCCGTGGGGCCAGCGGCTCCCAGTGCCTCTGGGATGTGCAGACATCATACTTAGCAGTTCTCTCTCCCACTCTTCATCCCATTGTATGGTTCTCCTCACTACTCCCCAGGAGCCGCAGGGACACGCAGACTCCAATTGGCTCTGCCAGCCCCTTATTGTTTTCCATTTTCTCACCACTGCAGAGTCTTGAGACTCTCTCCTATAGAAGATCCTGCCACTTCTATTGTCGCAGCAGACTTTCCCACCGCCCCAGCACCACGTGCTTAGGGGCTTATTGTGGTGGTGTTGGCTCAGCCTCAAGGACAGAGACCTTGAGCCAGCTGACAAGGTTGCTCATGTCACTACTTCTAAGGCCACAAGCCATGCTTTTGGTTCCCAATACTTTTGAATTCTCTTCTCTCACCATCTCTCCTTGAGTTTAGCCACATGGTCTCCCAGACTCCCAGCAGCAGATTTCCCCGACAGACAGTTTTGGCTTATGGCCAATAGTTGTCTCTGTGCCTGGATGACCTCAGTTACCAAGTCAACATGGCACTTAATGAATGCTGCTATGCTGCCCCCTGGTGGAGAGGGTGGAAACTGAGTGGCATACGGATTCTTGAGTTGCCCAAGACCCTGCCCTGCTTTCTAAACCAAAGGGTTCATGTGCCCTATCAAAGATAGTTTTGGCAGTGCCTATGGGAAGGCGGCATGATCTGTAGTGGTCTACTGTCTAAGATAAAGGTGGCTCTGATTTCTTATTTCAGAGGGGCAAAAATAGCACACAACCGATTGTCCTCAAGTAGGAATCAGAGCTTTTTATGTGGATATCTTGTCCTCCATCCTTCCAGTATTTGTCTATGGTGTGGAGGCTTTGAGAAGCTCTGTTTGGGGCCTGCAGGGCTCTTGGTCAAGACTAATGAAGACCTCAGTCTTCCCAAATGTACTCTTACATCAGGAAACCTCTGGAGTGTCATAATGGGAGCTCTCTTACATTCTCGTGCAGTCCTTATGGATCTCAGAGTCCTTTTTCTGGGATAGCCCAGGGTTTGCATGAGGCTGCTATATTTTGCAGTATTCCTGTATATGAGATGTTGAGTTATCAGCCTGGAAGGAAAATGTGGGGATGGTAAGCATCTAGTGCCTGGTGTTCCAGGAAGATGGGACAGGAGTGGGTGCCTGGAGGAAGCCATAGGAACTTGTGGGTCAAAAAATCAGGCATATGCCACTAAGGAGAAAATTAAGTTCAATTCACCAGTTTGATTTTACTCTAATATATGGAGCAAACAGGCATTCCAACTATCTATGCCAGAGCTGGTGGTTAGTAGGGTATATCTAGATAAATTCTGTGCGTATAAGCTAAGTCATGGCAGATGGAAACTCAGACCTGACAGGCTCTTCTTAACTCTGCTATACTTTCAGGACAGCACCCCTGAAAAGCTGACCTCTGACATTCTTGCATTGTCCTTTGCCTTAATCCAGAAATACTTACCCCCACCTGTCTCTTCCCATGCCCGTTTCCTCAAGTCTCGGTTCTCCCAGCTTCCGGCACCATGATTCATCATCCATTTACTGCTTTCTCTTTCATGTTTTATTCTCAGCTTTTTTTTCATCATCATCGTTATCATTACCATCACCACTGTAATAACAAGCATTTTACTGAGGATTTACCATGTCCCAAGCACTATGGTAAGCAGTTTTAATGTATTAGATCAGATACTTCTCATTGGGACCCTATGATGTAGGGCATTTCATTATTCTCATTGTACAGATAAGGGAACTAAGGCCTCTATAGCCTGACCAACGTCACATAGGTATAACGTGGTAGAGTTAGGGTCTGGACATGGGTTTATTAGATTCTGCCATGTTTCCTTGTGCTACATACACTCTATTTCCATAACTCAGTCTCTTTCTGGCTGGGCTTCCTCGAGTCTTCCTTCGTCCAGCTCTGTCCCTTTGGCCTACCTTTTTGTGTAGGCCTTGAGAACAGTAGCTTACAGGGCATGTAGTGAAGAGGCTCAAGCAAGAGTTGTCTTGTTTCTCAATGTTTTTGGAGTCAGAGTAGACTCTTGGTTTTGAGTCAGAGAGTTTCCCAGATACTCAATGTCCATAGAGGAAAGACCTCTTTCCAGGAGTCCTTTCAGGTGCTGTTTGGGCCCAGGAACTGAGTAGCCTTAAAGGCTCAGCTTGGTAACTACCCCCTGCCTTTTCCCTATATGCAGGCAGCACAGTCTCAGGACCTCCTACAAAACAGTGCTCTAACCGGAAACCCTCTCTGTGTGAGGTAGCCATCTTATCTGCTTCATCTGTCTGATGTTTTTTTTCAATGAATACAGTATTTGAGAGTGTATAGGAGAGAAATGGAAAAAAAGGACCCATGAATCAGCTATCCCAGAGTGTCTCTCTTCTGTGGAGGAGGGACATCGTGAACTAATCTGAGCTCAAATGTGGGTAAGAATCTCTGTGGGTTCAGAAAACAGTTCTTTTTCCTCTTACCCTAAAATTCAGTAAGGTAATGAATAAAGGTTCCTGGCACTGAAGGAATAGTCAATAAAGATTAGTTCCATGTTTTTCCTGTTTACCACAAAAGTCTTTTTGTTTGCAGTCATATAGTTTTGGAGCTGAAGTATATTCTAAAGATAAGAAGTCCAGCGTTCACAATGGTGAAGTGATTTCCCTAGGATCTCACAACCAGCACCGAAATGCAGTCTCTGTATTGCGTTTCAGCACACTCCTATCCCACTACAATAATTCTTGCAGTACGGAGGTGTTGCCTGAAGTTTTCCTCTTTGTTGATTGCCTTAGACTTGTTCTTTAATGGTTTTTCAGATATTAAGCCTTCATATCTGCTTTTTACTTAATTTTTTTTGTTTAATTCTTACTGTATTAATGTATATACAACTTGATATTTACCATTGTAACCACTTTCAAATATACAATTCACTGGTGTTAATTAAATTCACAATGTTGTGCTACCACCACCACTATCCATTATCAACTTTTCCATCCACCCAAACACATATCTACTTTTGAAACATTTCTTATCTCCTTAACTACAGAGCTAGAGAGTATTTCTATCGCTGTAGTAAGTGTGAAACTTCAAAGTTGAAGTGACTTAGGGAGCTATCTACCTGTGGGTCTCAAACATGCTTTAGGAACAAAACGCTTTCTTCAAACAATATTTTTTTCTAGAAATGAAACAAATATATCTGCCTTAGCTGGTGTGTGTGTGTATCCATATATGTGATCCCTTTTAGCCTTAGCTATTGTATTTGTATAGGTCAAAATTACTCCATATCCATGGTCTTATTTAATCCTCTCTAATCTAGAAATGTAGGTGTCATTATTGCCTTTCATTTTTTTTTAACAAACTGAACCTTAAAAGGTTAAGTAATGTGCTCCAAGTCACACTGCCTGGAAGGCTAGTCCTTCTCACCAAGACTAATAGTTATGCATCTAACAGCTTGTGGTTGTATAAGAAGAGGGTAAGCAATTCTTAAACACACATATGCAAATACATGTACATAGATGTGTGTGTGTATAATGGGGCTATGTTTTCATTTGCAGAATTATCCTAGTAAGGCAGTGTCACGATAAAATACTGTTTAGAGACCTGGATTTAGGTGCTGGCAGAGTGGGCCTTCCTGGCTGAAGGATGTGGGGTGAGGAAACACGGGCAATAGAGAACTTACCTCACCCCATCCGCTAAGGAATTCTTGATATGAAACTGATCTAGGGCAGTACTTTTCCACTGAAGATAAGGAAGTGGAGGCCTGGGGAAAGGTAGTAGAAAAACTACCTTTGGTAAAAGGAAAGGACCCTTGAGTCCAGATCTTCTGACTCCAAGTCCCATGCTCATTCCCTAAGTCAAGTTACCTTTCCTTGTCTTGTCCTCTTTGGCTTTCCACAGGACACCCAGCCTAGGGCAGGGTGGCTGGAGGTGGGCTTCAGGAAGGACAGCTTAACTTGGATTATCCTTGCCCATAGTGCTGAGAGTATGTGTGTCATCTGAGGCAGCGTGCTCTGCCTGGTTGCCCAGGAGCCGTGCATCCTCTGGAGTCACTGCTGCAGTCTGGGCATGAAATCATGCAGATGTCGGAGCCAGAAGGTGTTGGGAAGGAACTCATGTGGTGAGGAAGAAGTGTTCTCTTAGGAGAGGGCACAGGAAACCCTTAAGCACTAAGGCCACCTTTGGGGCAAAACAAAATAAAACAAACAAAACCATCAACAAAGGTCAAAAGACAGAGACGGGGCAAATAAAATCGACTAAAAATTGTTATACTTGGTAGTTCATAAGTATTCCACATCCGTGTCCTCATTTAATCTTCCCTAATACAGAAATGTAGGCATCATTATTGCCTTTTGCATTTTAAAAAACTAAGGCGTTGAGAGATTAAGTGATGTATGTGCCTCCAAACAGTGGCCAAGGCCATGGTTCCAGACTCTTTCACCAAAAAGGAAGAATTAGGCATCTTACATTTTGTGGCTGTACATGAAGAGATAGAAGTCTTAGGGATCAAATGGAATTTCAGCCAGCCTCTAAGCTTCTCTGTCTGGCCAAGGATGTGGAAAAGGACCAGAGGGAGCAGAAAAAGATGTAGGGGAGAGAGGGAAGGAAGAGATAGAGGAGGGAGAAGACCAATGATCCATGGCCCCTAAACCAAGCCATGCGGATGGCTTCCTCTTTTGTGGCTGTCCTGACCATTGCCCTCCTACTTATCCCTAATGTGCATGCCTGTGGTCATTGATTTAGATGGCCTGATATATCACCACATCCCCAGGGCCTTCCCCACAGAGGGTATGCATTAAGGAAAGGAGAGCAGAAATAAGTGCTTAGTTTCTGGGACAGGTACTGCTCTAGATGCATTACCATGCAGTGGATACTATAATCCTCATTTTACAGGGCACTGACATGCAAAGAAGAGATAAAGAGTCATTTGAAGAGTTTCCAGAGCTAGGAGAGTTTATAATGATGGGAAAAGTTGAGCCTTGTTGTGTGCGCCTAGAAGGGCTGGATGTGTCTGGGAACCTCGCCTAGCTTTGCAGGGCACAGCCCGTCTGCCAGGCTCTGAACCCAGAGTGAGGTCTCATTAGCATTCAAAGAGGGAAGTAGCTGTGGAGGATGCCATCCAGGGCATTAGGAAGAGACAGGCTGTGTTTTAATTACGACCTGGACTTTTGAACAAATCCTTTTCTCTGCTTGTCTGAGCCTTAGAGAAAACAACTTGTGGGAGGTGTGCAGTTGGCAGCTGGGTCCACAGTGGTACCCGTACAGCTGTGTACACATCTGGCACGCAGGTGGTGGACTCCTTGCAGGCACTTTTTGGCCTCGAATTGCTTTGGGGCTAGGGAGGCTAACCAGAACCAAGGTGGTCAGGTGAAGTTGACCTGAACTGGGCCCAGAGGGGAAGAGCTGATGGAGAAAATGGAGAGAAACAGGTCTACTGTCCCCCCCACCCCCACCCCCTCTTCTCATAGTCTGGGATCCCCATTTGAGCCCGGGCATCTCCCGCCACTTCGTCCAGCAGCTCCTGAGTCAATATGGTGGGCTTCTTTGTTGAGCCCCAACCCTCCCTTCTCCCAAGCCAGGGACATTTTTGGAGTGGGGTATGAAATTAAGAAGAGAGGAGAAAGAGGAGGAGATTAACAGGGTAGAAGTTAGACAAGCACAGATGCTACCACCTGCTGCTGCAGATTCTCAAGTGCTTATTGACTCCCTGGGAGCGTTTGTCTTGAGTCTGTTTAACAGTTCATTCCAGGGAAAGGGGAGGAGAAGGAGGGCTTGGGGACAAAGGGCCTTTGACCGGCTCCTGGAAAAGCTTTGATTAGTTTTTTCAGGTTGACAAACAGTGATGGTGAGGGAAGCAGGAGCCTTGGGGCCCAAGAGATGAACTGGGTGGATTTTCTGCTGAATGCTCAGTGTCCAGCATGTAGGGAGGAAGTAAAGGCAAATATTCAAGGGATGGATGTTACCAGAGGTGCAGACACAGAGAGAAACCACACCTCTCTTCTGGAAGAAGAGAGAAGGCAGGGGAAGGGCAGCTGGTACCGAGAGTTCTGGGTTTTTTTACTCTAGTCCAACTTGTTAGTGGTGAAAGAGGCACACCGGCACCTTGGGTTGTTCCCCAGATTCTCCCGCTTTCTGAAGTTGAGAAGCAGGGCCAGGCATAGCAGGAGAGGTGTCTCTGAGATGCCTCCCGTCGAGGACCCGGGGCAGGAAGGCTTGCTGTGGTGGCCTCAGACTGCATTGGGAAGCAGCACAGGCACTTCCAGTCTCGAGCTGTGCTGGCCTCTGTCCTGGGAAGCTCCTCCCTAGAGGATTCATGGGAGGTGCTTCATTCTCTTCTCCCAGCCTTGGCTTCCTTTCCTCTAAGAGTCTGAATTGCTTCCCTCTCTTGTGCCAATCTGGGTGTAATGCCTCCTTGGGAATCCCTTTAACTTCCTCTTCCCTTCTCCCTCAAAACATTTCCTGGTCTTCCAGGAAGCTTGCAAGACGAACACACTGTGCACACTTGGATAGACGCAAAGTCATGAGCTTGTAGAGTTTCAGTGCTGCCAAGTGATTAAATATTGAACCCAGACTGTGGCTTTATGCCCTTCTCTTTTGTATTCATGGGACATTGCTTTGTATTGGCCTCATCTTCTGCTTCCTTAAGGTAAATCCCTGAAGGTGGGCATTATTTATCTATTCCCTTCTTTGTTTATGTGAGCTCTGTGAGGTCAGGAACTTTACCTTGGATCCTGCTGTGCCTGCAACAGCATCTGGCACCTAACAGACACGCAACATCTATTTGTTCTATGCATCTGAACGCTGTCAGGTAGTGGTTTCTTTTCCTCCCCTCCTTGTTAAGACACAGAGTGTATGGTGCATTTCGGGGTACACAGTGGATACTTCTCAATAAGTAAAGAAAAAAGATGTGGAAGTGAATGAATGAATGTGTGAGTTTTGGGGAGGGGTTGGGCACACTTGGGCCGTCACGGGGCTTGGCCTGCGTGTAAGAACTCTTTTCAGTTGTCTGTGTTTTGTTGGCTCTGCCGAGGTGGCACTGACTGGCAGAGGTAGGCAGCGTCAGCCCCGGTCACACTCCGTGTCAGCTCGGGTTTGTCTTCATGTGTGTCAGGAAGGGAGGGTCCTGGATCTTTTAGTTCTAGGAGCTCGCTCTGGCCATTCTACCCCCTCTCGCCATCCTTCCTCTTATGCCATCTGACCTTTCCACAGCTATTGATCTCTCTGGAATGCGGGGCCAAACAGAGAGAGTGTTTGGAGAGAGACGATCGCCACCCACCCCCTTGTGCTACTACTTTAAAAACTAAAACAGGTTTTTATTTTGGAAATTAAAGAGTGCCCAAATACTCGGATATTTAGGACAATTTTTAGAGTATGTTATCTTTGTGCCGGGGCCAGGGGCTTTGACAAAAGCAGTGATGTTATCAAGAAGCAACTGAAACAAACCCCCAAACCAGAGAGATCTGTTTTAAACGTTAGGTCATTCATAGGCAGAATCAACTGTTATTGATCTGGGTTATGAGGAAGAGAACAACCTTTATTGAGCACCTACTATGTGTCCACTCCTAAGCCAGGTTCTTTCTACAAGTTATTTCAGGAAGAGGGTGAACAAATTAGATCCACAGGACAAATCGAATCAACTTTTATCCTGTACCCTCCCAGTGCAAGAGACTGTGGAGTACTTAAATATTCCATAGGCCTTGTTCTTGAAATATAAGCTGTTGGCAAGATTACTTACAAATCTGAGAAAATAAAAATAATAAGACAAGATTGAAAAAATACTTTTACTTAGTGCTATGAAGCAATGATCGTGGGACTAAGAGCTGAAAGGGGCTGTCTGGCCTAAGCCAGGGCCACGGAGGTGCAAAGGGGTGAAACAACCTGTCTGAGGATTTGGAGACAGTTATCTGCAGAGCTGGTGGCACAACCCCGAACTCCTGATCCCACTCCAGATAACTGCTGAATGACCAGTGCAGACAATTCATGTTATAGGTAGTCAAAGGAGGGGGAGTGGCTTCTGGCTGGGGCAAGAGGAGGTTCAGGGCAGGATTCACAGAGAAGGTGGGAGCTACTTTTTGGAGGGTAGGGTTGGGTGCTTATAGATTAAATAAGAAAGGAAGGGCTTCCTGGGAGGATAGAATGGCATAAACAAGCTCAGAGGTAGAAATCAGGAATGTTGTATATGGAAGTCCTGACATTATTATCACCCATGAGCAAAGAACACCAGAAGCCTGGGAGCAGTTCTCCATGCTGGGAGCAGTTCTCCACGCTGCCCTATTCCTAATCCCAGCCCAGACTCCAAGCTGTGAGTTCTGTCCCATCTTCCACTGCCTTCCCTGCTGCTGCTTGAGTTCTGACTTTTTATTACTTTTGAGCTGCTCCCCCAACTTATCTCTCTACTCCACCCTTCACACTGTCATGAGTTCCGTTCTTAAGACTTGGCTCTTATCACATTAAAAAACATTTTACTGATTCCCTGTTGCTGGATAGATGATACCCAGCTCCTTGGAGTATAGTTGGCCATGACCTACCTCACCTGCTACTCCTCCTGAAGCCCCCTACCTCTGGCTTGCTAGAGTACACACCATACTGTAAGGGCAGCATGCGCTTTAATGACCTTAGGCCTTTGCACAGGCTGTTCCCTCTGCCTGGAATGTCTCCTCCCCACCCCCACCCCCACCCCTTTACAACAGCCAGCCTCCTTTCCTTCCTATCAGTCATTTGACCAGGATTTATTGAACCCATAATAAAATGCAGTCCCTAACCATCGTTTCCTCTTCCCATATCCCTCTGCTCACCCTGCCCCTTTAAGTATCTGAACCCATCTTTCTTTTCATTAGCTGTAACTCATTTCAGGAAGGGATTTTCCTTTATTCATCTTCACATTGCTGGTACCTACTACTCTGACACACTCCAAGTGGTTTGTGAAACAAATTAAATGAAATAGGTATTAAGTCCCAAGAGATAGGCTGAATTTAGGTTTTTGAGGGCATGGAATGTCAGGCTGGGAAGTTGGGTTGCAGTTAATCTCTCAAAAACTGGACTATATATCAGAATGCTCCAAGGAGCTTTGTTAAAAATTCACATCCTAGAGCCACACTTTTCTATACATTGACAGGAGTGTTTCTGGAGAACTTTGTGTTACTGTTATTGTTGTTTTAAACAGTAAACTCACCTGGGGATGCTGGGCAGCCTGCCTGACACCAGTCTGGAGACTGACTGTGGGGAACACCATGTCATAGGACACACCTGATTCACCCTGCACATCAGTTCAGATCCCATTCTGCCAGTGGCACTCACCCTTCTTTTCTTAAGCTTTTGGTAGAGTGACTCAACTGAATGATTTTATTTCAAGCTCTTCAGGGTATACCCTAGATTTAAGGAATGTTCTGTCACAAGCATCCTTGTCTCTGGGCTTAATGTTCCTTTTGCTGTTGATTTGAGGGGAGTCCCGGGCCCAAGCTGCACCTTCCTCACAGTGCATATCCCCACTCTCTCCCCTGCTGCTAGGCTGTTTGCTGTCAAATGTGGGGGCTGCTTTGAGGCCATCGCACCCAACGAGTTTGTTATGCGGGCCCAGAAGAGTGTGTACCACCTGAGCTGTTTCTGCTGCTGTGTCTGCGAGCGGCAGCTCCAGAAGGGTGATGAATTTGTCCTGAAGGAGGGACAGCTGCTCTGCAAAGGAGACTACGAGAAGGAGAGGGAGTTGCTCAGCCTGGTGAGCCCAGTAGCTTCAGACTCAGGTGAGTATCCTGTGATGGGCATGGGTTGCAGTTGGGTGGGTGGAGTGTAATGGGTCGGAAGTCTGCATAGCTTCCTCCCCAGAGAGCCAGTCATCTCAGCAACCTTGATCCATGGCAAGGCACTTCTATATTTCTATGAACTTCCTTGTAAGTTTGGAGTTATCTGTTATCTGTCAGCTATTGCTTAATAAGCTAATAATGCTGGGTAAAAATAACCCCTCAAATCTCATGACATAAAACTATAAACACTTGTTCATACATTCACAAGTTTGTGAGTTAACTGGAATGACTCTGTTTCAGTCTGAAGGTCTTTAAGTCATTTGGGGTCTGCTGTCCTTAGCTGAGCTTAGCTCTAGGCTGTAGGTCAGGTTCCAGTCTGCCCTGTATGATTTATTCTAAGATCCAGGCTGAAGGAGCAACAGCTATAGGTTATGACATCTGCTGACAATGGCAGAAGTTCAAGAGGGCAAGGCCAACTATACAAGCACATTCAAAGCCTCTGCTCACAGCATGTCTGCTAATATCCTGTTGGCCAAAGCAAGTTACATGGCCCAACCCAAAGTCAAGGGAAGAAGAAATATACTCCTTGCACCATGAGGCCCTGGTAGGGCAGAGACGTAATACTATAAAAAGGGAATGAAGAATTGGAACCAATAATTCAACCTTCCATAGTCATTTAATTGCTCTAAGCCTGCATTTCCTCACTGTCATGTGGAAAAGATGGACTCTATCCAAGGCTTGGGGGGATCACATAAAGAAAGGAACTAGAATGTATTTGTTCCTCTTCATCATCACTCACCACTCACTCTGTAGGGATGGGAAAGAGCAGGGATAGGGGAGGTGTGGAGGTTTCATGGAGCAGGTTTCACAAAACCAAAGACATTAAATTAAATAAAAACTGTCTAAATTAAGTGTGAAATATCATCCCAAGGTATTAGGCCCCTCAGGGCAGGATTTGTCTTAGCCTGGCCTTCCTTTATTGCTCAGTAAAATCTACTGAAGTAATACCTGTTGCCAATTCCAGTCTGATTCCAAACTCCTGAGGGATTATCAAACCTCCTACTGAACTCCTGGTAAGAGAGCTGACTAGTCCATCTGTAAGCTCCCTCTTCTGCGTAGTCAGCCACTTTGGAAGGCTCTGACCCCTCCCACTCTGCACACCAGCCTTGCTGGACTTCAACATTCACTCCAGATCTTAAAAGTCTTTTCCCTCTGTACCTCTCTTTCTTCTTCTTTGGTCTTTCTAGAATATTCTTTAAACTTCCCTCTACAGGCTGCTCCCTTGGGGAAGTCTTCCCTTACACTCTATGGTGGTGAGTTTCCCTTCATTTCTTCTACCATGACATTACTCCCACTTTACCATGGCTCCTTGTTTGGTAGTTTGTCATTCTCTGCAGACCACTAAGCTCCTTGAAGGACAGTGTGTGTCTTCCGTGGGCCTAGCACGGGCCTGGAACAATGAAGGTTGCTTGGTAAATCTTGGTTAAACAAATATATAAATACATGAAATAAAGTTATTGTTTCATGGGTGATATGGTGCACAAGGACAAGAGGGTTGGAGATGGACAGGTGGGGTGCCTTTTCCTGGCTGCCTCACTCATCTGTGTGACTTTGGACAAGTCAGTGAACCTCTCTAAACTTCAATTTCTTTAACTGTAAAATGATGATAGCCACATCTACCTAATAGGTATGTTGTTGGAGAATAAAAGAGTTAATGCATATAAAAACCTGGTGCTCAATAAATGCTGATGCTTAACTTATCCCTGCCAGTGTTAGCATCTTCGTAGCAGTTCTGTTGTTGCCTATATACCTCCTAGCTGCTTCTTCTTGGCTGATCCTGGCTGTAGCTTTAAATAATCTGACACCAGGACAATCCCAACCCCCATTGGGCTCATTGGTCTTAGTTTTCCTGGATTTGTTTTATCTTGGGGAAATCTCTTCTTTCCAGGAACACTGTCACTGACATACTGACTGTTTCTTTCTGAGGCCATTGGCTGTATTCTAAACTGGCCCCATTCTAAAGTCAGCTTCTAAGCCATCCAGTTGGTATAAGGAGGTCAGCTCATCCCATCATTTTCCTTCAGGTATCTTGCCGTGCCCACCCACTTAGGTTTCCTCCCCAGACTATTGCAAATGCTTCAGATTCTCAAAGGGCTTAGGTGCCATGGTGATCAGAATGCCAGCATGGCTTTATAAAAGGCATACACATCCAGAGGGACACAGTGTTCTTTCTTACATGGGAATGAATGCTGTGGTTTAGCCTTCCTTGGAACACAGTTATGTGGGACTTCATTGCTAAGTTATCCAGTTGGCCCTTGTATCAAAAGTACAGATAATAACAGACTAAAGATTCAACATGAGCCATTATGATCACCACCTCACCTCCCCCCAAAAGCCAAAAAAAGTAAAAGCTGGGTTTATGTATCATTGATAGAATTATAATGTCCAGAGCAAGGGACCTGCAATAGGCCCACTTTTCTGACCACATTTTCAGCAATATGTTCAGTTCTGGGCACTTCTTTTTTTATGTTTTATCTTTTAATTTTTATTCATATAACATATGTGACCTAAAATTTCTCCTGTTTTAACCACATTTACATATATAATTCAGTGCAATTAATTATACTCACAATAATATGCTACCATTACCACCATCAAGTTCCAAAACTTTCTGATCAACTCGAGTAGAAATTTTGTGCACATTAAGCATCCACACTCCATTCTCTAACCAACCCCAATCTCTCCCATAATAACTTATATTTATATTATTATATTATATTATTTGATGAGTTTGCTTATTCTAATTAGTTCATGTCAGTGGGATCAAACAATATTGGTTCTTTTGTGTCTGGTGTATTTCACTCAGTATAATGCCCTCAAGGTACATCCATGCATCAGAACTTTGTTCTTTTTTACTGCTGAATAATATTCCATTGTATGTATAAACCACATTTTGTTTATCCATTCATCAGTTGATGTGATGGACATTTGGGCTCCTTCCTCTTTTGGCAATTGTGAATAATGCCGCTATGAACATCAGCTTGCAAACATCTGTTCGAGTTCCTTCTTTCAGTTCTTCTGAGTATATACCTAGGAGCAGCATCGCCAGGTCATATGGTAATTCTATACTTTGCTTCTTGAGGAACTGCAGAACTGTCTTCCATAGAGATTCTGGACTACTGGAGCTTTCTAGTTTATTCATTCATGAAGTTGTTCAGTCGACATTTCTGTAGTGCTTGCTACATGCCAGGGATGGAGTCATGATATGAATGATAAAAACGACATTAACCACATCAGTGAAGGAATTGTATATGTTTAGGCTAGAAAAATGAAGACTAAATGAGGACATAATTGCTGCCTTCAAATGATTGGGTCAGACTATTTTTTTTTTAACTTTGGAGGGCAAAATTTGAGTTCATTCAATTATTCAAAAAATTCATTGAATACTTATGCGATAGATAAAAAGGTTCAGGGAAGCAGCTCCTTACTAATAAAGGGAATATTAGCATGTCATTCTAGTTATTAGATCTAACAAAGAATGAAATTGCTCAAGAGATAGACTGCCCCTCTTTTTGGAGCTGATACTGGGAGAAGGATTCTAGAAGACTTCTGTGGTCCCTTTCAAATCTAAGAGTCTATGACGGCTTTTAAAGCTTTAAATGAAATGACATTAAAACCTCAACCAGAATCAAACATATTGTCTTCACCACTCATTTTGTCCTTTATATAAATGCTGCCTATATTGGACCATAAAATGTTTTGGGTGCCAAAGACTGCCTCACTAATGAGAGGACAAGCTTTTGAGAACAGGGTTGTAGCTTTTAATTCCTTTGCTCCCTAAACAATGCTTAGTATGCCTCTGAGAAAAGAGCAAGTGATCAATAAGTAACTAATGAGCTTAATTAAATCTAAAGGAAAGAAGCCCATCTCACATTAGGGGTTTATAAAAAGCAAACAATTTTAGGATCTGTCCCAGTACAAATACACTTTTTTTCCTCCTTTCTGTACTGGTGCTTTACAGATTGTAGATGCTTGATAAATATTTGTTAAGTGAATGATTGAACGGTCTGTCATCTTTAATGTTCTTATCAATGATTTGGATGAAGACACAGAAGGCAGATTTATTCAATTTGCAGATGACACAAACCTGGCAGGGAACGCTGTGTGGCAGCTGATACTCTCAATGTTCAATAAGACTTTGACAAGTTAACAGAACAGCATAAAGTCAGCAAGTTGAAATCCAACCACTGTATCTCAAAACTCAATTATCAGAATATGAAGTGGGGCCTGTTTTTTTTTTTTTGTCTGTCTGTTTGTTTGTCCTTTTTTTTCTTTCTTTTTTTATTTTTTATTTTTTTACTATTATTATTATTTTTATTTTTTTTCTCTATATTAACATTCTATATCTTTTTCTGTTGTTTTGCTAGTTCTTTTCCTAAATCGATGCAAATGTACTAAGAAATGATGATCATGCATCTATGTGATGATGTTAAGAATGGGGCCTGTTTTGATGAAGTTTCATGTGGGATTTTAGGAGACCAAAAAGTCAATAGCAAGCAAAAGGATGTTGCTGCATTAATACAACAATAGTGTCCCTCACGTGTGATTCGAGTTTCATTATTTTAGTTTGCATTGGTCAGATCATATTTAGAATATTTGATCTAAGAATAAATGATGGATTTTGGGAGGATACTTACAGATTAGAGGGAGTCTCCAGGAGCATGCTAAATGATAAATACCTGAAAAACGTTAGGATATTTAGCTTTGAGAAAATAAGACTAAGGGAGATATGAGAATCACACTCAAGGTTGCAGACCTGTGTCCTGAGGGTAAAATGACAGACTTTGGTTCAAAACAAGGTAGAACTATGTCCAAAAATGGTGCAGACTGGACTGCTCTTCGAGAAAGTGAACCTGTTTGTCCTTTAAGATTTTTATTAGAGTGTATGGAAGGCTGGGTCAGCTACCTCTGGGGCTGCTTAAATGTAGGCCTCTAGGTTTTATGATGCTGACTAATCTGACTTACAGAAAAGCTGTACAGGGATATGGAAAACCAAACTCAGGAGATCCTCGGCTGTTGGATGTTCTTTTCTTGGGTGGCCCAGCCTCTTTTGTCCTCGTCCCTGATTTACCAATGACCTTGAGTAGCCTCCTGAGCAGAGGAATGGAATTTGTAGCCAGCATTGGGCAATTTTCTGTGGGCTCTCCAGGCAGCCTGTCAGAATGCCACAGCCTGTACTCTTCAGTTTGACCAGAAAATCACAGACTCTTTCAATTGGTAGCATATTGGAGGCTATCCATTCAACAATAGGGAGCTCTTAACCTCACAGAATTGTTGTACAGAGCCCCAAAGTTGGTCTCCATGTATAACCTCAATTCTTGGCCTTGGTTCTATTTTCAGGAACTCACCAAATAAATCAGTCTCTGCTCCATGTGACAGCCCTACAAATTTAAGACAGAGATCCTAATACTCTCTAGGTTTTCTCTTTTCCTTACTAGGTCTTCCTCATTCTTCCAGCTATCCCTTGTAAGAGATCTTTTGCTCCATCTTTAAAAATACTACAATATCTTTTGAATGTATCACTCAGAAGGGAATACTGTTTTCCATATGTACTCTGAACTAGCACAGTGTTATTTTTTTACTGTTTGTCATGCACAGACAACATATTGTATTGTGTAGCCCATGCTCGTGGTTGGGGTGGGGGCCTCTGGGGCTGTCCGTGGGCAACCATGGCTTCTGGTTGCTTCATGTTGCATCTCTTAATTATCTGCATCTCTTATCTTCACATTTTCTTTTAAAATCAAGGTCATCTGAGAGTGTCCTGGTACAGCTATTTTCCTAAAGTTTTAATTAAAAAAATTAGATTTACAAAAACAGTTGCAAAGATAATATAGAAGTTTCCACATCCCCTTCATCCATCTTTCCCTAATGTTGCCATTTTACAAAACCAGAGTACATTTATCAAACTAAGAAATTAACATTGGTACGACACTATAAACTATAGGCTTTATTCTACTTCACAGGTATTTCTTCTCATGTCCTTTATCTGTTCCAGGATCTAATCCAGGATACCACATTGCATTTAGTGTGCAGCTATTTTTATATTAAGTTGACTTCCGTTTTTCTTCGTTTTTGGAATCACTGATGAATGTCTAGTCAGGATTTCATTTTTTGCCCCTCCCTCCAACAGTATCTGTTGTGTTTTATATATTTTTTTATCAACTCTCACCATGGCATCAAACTGTGTTGTTTGATGGTTTGTTTGGGGGTTTCTCTGTTTACCATTTTAAATCTTTCTTTCCCTGAAGACCAGCATACATTTTAGATTATGCCTCGGATTTATTCCTTGACTGTTATTTTCTCCCCCATAGTTCAAACGATCACATTCATTTGGTTTACTAGCTTTGTCTTGTGGGTTTGAGAAAATCCAAGAGTAGCTGGGCCCTGCATTCCTTCTTTTTATCTTCAGAGAGATGATACTTTCACCAGGGGAAGGCAGAGCTCTTTTAGGTGATCTGCTTTTGTAGAGGGATGTTCCTGGACAAAGCTTGGGTTGTGAAGTCCCCATCATAAGAGCCTCTTTCTACAAAGGAGGCTTTATGTTTTAGGTTAATGTAGCAACTTCATGGCCTCTGTTTTACAGTTAGTATGGACTGCACTGTGAGGATTAGGCTGTTTCTCTCTCCTGGGCTCTGTGCTCACATTGCTTGGCACACAACAGCACTCAGGAGAGGTTGGCTTATTGTGTGTATAAATTAACTTTGTCCTGTGTATATTAGCCTCTGAGGTCCTTAGTAGAGACATATTAACCTCCAGTGTGACTTTTTTTTCTAACTGAAGCCAGAAAGAGAATTCTTCACACATGCTGTTTTTTTTTTTTTTCCACATGGGCAGGCACCAGGAATCAAACCTGGGTCTCTAGCATGGCAGGTGAGAACTCTGCCTGCTGAGCTACTGTTTTTTTTTTAATCCTTCTAATTTTCCTTGGGATATGGGTTGGTGCTGCTTAAGAAGATCCAGGAACCTCTCCTGTTACTCTCATTGTGCAATGCATTCTTTTTCTCTTCTGAGTCAGGTTCATCATCCACTCACATTTAGATACTTGTCTTAATTTTCTCCTACAGTCTCAGAACTAGTGGTTTCTGGATTCATTAAGAAGTATTCCTTTCATCCTATCTTGGAACTCTTCTTGTTCACCAATAAATTAGAACAGAGAGGTAGCAGTTACCTCACAAGTACTGGAAAATGTTCTTCAGTCTTCTGGAATTATCCTATTAATCCAAAGTTATGAATTTTTAAGTGCGGGAAACAAAAGAAGTCAACAGTAGACATAAGAAGGGCTCATTCTCCATATTGTTGTGCAAAGAGCTTGGGACCTAAAGATACACAGGTCTGGATTTGAGTCTTGCGTTACACTCACAAGCAGTGTGACCCTGGGCAAGTCACTTCCCCTCTCCAGGATTCTGCTTCCTAATCAGTAAAAGGGGGTTATAATACTTCCTTGTTGGGTTGCTGTAAAAGCTCATAGTATAATGCATTTCAAGGGCTTGGCACGGGGTTGGTGCCCAGTAAATGCCAGCTATCATAACATCTCTTGGCACAGGCTCTAGGTACCTCTGGGTAGCTCGGGGCTTGTATGCATATTTCTCCAATGAACTATCATTTCACAAACACATTATCTTCTGTCTTTGCTCTTCTGATTTAGATGCTTCAGAATAACTGATCTGGGGAGCATCTCAAGATGGTAAAGACTGAAGGCCTTCCAGTTTGGATAGCTAGGGTACGTGAGCTACATATGAACTGATCCATACCAGGGCCTCCGTGTCTGAGAGGTGCTCTCCAGTTTCTGAACATTAGAGCCAGTGTTGCATCCTGGAAAGGCAATGCAGAAGACCAGGAGGAATGGTCTTGCACTCAATTCTGAGAGGTATTAGTAATTTCAAGCAAGAAAGGGAAGAATTGATCTAATCCAGCTCCCTTTCTTTTACAGACTAGTACACTGAGGCTTACAGTGCTTATGAGCTGAACTGTTTGGAGTGCCCAGGTATCTTCTTATTCCTGAGCATAACATTTTCCAAAATATAGTTTTCCTGGGCGACGGGGCGGAGTAGTGGTTAATTTTCATGTGTCCCTTAGTCTGAAGGTGGTGGTATGTCTCACACCTTTGAATGAGTTGCTTTTGGAGCAGCTAGACTTCTCTCTTGCAGCACTGGTCTTTGAGCCTAGAAAGGACATTGAACCTGACATTTCCCAGTTGGTGAATGCACAATACAGCTGAAGCCAAAGTCACTATTTCTTTTTCTGAATAGGCTTGTTAGCTTTCTCTGCTACTCGCCATAATCTGTTTAGATCCTTCCAGGTGGTCACCTTACCGACCTTTAATTCAGCAGATATTTCTCGTAGACACTGTGTCAGACTCCCTGCTAAATGCTATATTTTGTTGCAGAAACAAGAAAGCCAGAGGGGTTAGTGAATACTGAGTAGCACAACTGAGAGGAAACATCTCAGCTAACATCCTAATGTCAGGGGAACAGGGGAGCCAGACTTTTATAAAGGGCTGAGAGCTGGGGAAAGAGATGTCGCCTGGTGCCAGGGGGTGAGGGGTGGATCTTGTCATTCTTTTCTCTAAGAAAGAAGGGTGAGAGAGGGGTGAGCTATTAATAAAAACATTGAGCAAGCATTAAAAATATTCTGATAAATCTTGTATTTGTGAAGAAATGGATTTAAAATGTTTTAGATTTTCCTCTAGAGCAGTGTTTTTTCAAAAAACTCCTCATTAAAGAGGCATTTCTTATAACATTTTTACTGCAACTCAGTAAAAACTGTTTTTAATCTGACCTAGTATATGCATTCATATATGTGTGTGGAGTGAAAGTTTGAGCATGTGGACTGATTTATTCCATGCCCTATATGTAATATTTTCTATTCTATTTCTTTTTTAACGCTGGTTGCATCTGCTGTATCAGTTTCATAACCTGCAATCGATCATGACCTGAAGTCTGAAAAATACTGCTTTAAAGGGCAATTACATACAAAGCTGTGCCCAGATTTTGGGAATGGTATAAATTCCTTAGATTTCAAAACAAAAAGAATGTTTTAATCTTCTACATATATCCACACTATTTTAGATGCTGAGACTAAGACCAAAGACAGAATATACTGTTCCTGACTCCAACAGTTTGGCACAGAGCCTTACATACAGTAAACAAGTAACAACTGTTACCTGCTTTTATTGTTGTTGTTATTAAGTAGATATGAAGAGCACACATATTTATAGCATAAGTAATACAAAGGTCTTTGTGGATGATTTCTGATTTATTAATTTGGCATCTGTGGAGAGTAGACAAGAGGCAGTTATAACTGCTTGATCTTCCAGGTTTGCAAAATCGATAATTTTGTCTCTTGTTAGTACCACAGCAGTGGAATTGACAGTCATTTGTTGCCTTCAGTCTGAGGCTCAACACTTCTTTTCTGTACTGAACCTTTGTCTTCTAGTGTATTTGTTTTGTCTTCGTAACATAGATGGAGAAATAAAGACACAGGATACTCGAGTCAAGGATAAGCCAGAATAAGAACTTAATTCCACCAATTACAAGTCGGGACACTTGATACTGAAACACAGAAGTTCAACCCTTGCTATAATTGTGAGTTGGGTAGAGTTTATCTTTGGTACTTGAAAATTTACAGGCAAAGCACAGATCAAAATTGAGTGAATTCAGAAATTCCATGTATTATCTCTTCTCCACTGACTGAACTTTAATTTTTGGATAAGTATTCACTCAATAATTTCGATTAAAGTGAATAATAAAAACATAATTTAAAATTAGTTGTAGTCACTTCAAAGCATATTTAATCTGTAATAGTGTGCTGTCTGCAGGCATTCATTTTTCCTGCACAGTCCCTAAAAGGAAAAATTGACCAAATGGACAATTAATCTTTGTGATTTTTACATGATGATGATAATGATGTTAAGAATGATTGAACGCTTATCTGCACAAAGCATTGCTCTAAGCACTTTATTTGAATTAACTCATTTAATCATCATATCAAGCTGACAAGGAAGGCAATATTATGATTATTTCCATTCTACAGATGAGGAAGATGAGGCATGTAGAATTTAGTAATTTCCCACAGCTAGTAATTGAAAGAGCCAGAATTTAAACCCAGGCAGCCCAACTGCAGAGCTGCATCGTTAAGCACCATGCTGCTTTGCCTAGTCAATAAACTTGTACACATATATTAAAATAGACCTCACATTTTGTTCTCACGTTTCACTGACAGCTCTCCCCTGCTAGCTATGGCAGTGCTCCAGGTACTCAGCAGGACTTACTACCTAGGAGACCCCAACCAAAGAACCTTTTCACATATTATTAAAGCAATGAAAACAAGATGATTTGAACTGAGTTTACACTCCCTTTAAGAACCAGTCACAGGTTCACCTTCTGTCTAACCTCTATTTCCTCCTTAAAAATTAATTACTTTCCCTATATTTCCCATGGATACCCCCTCTAAGAAGGTAGGAGGTTTTGAAGTCTCCAAAGACACCATGATGTGTGAATGCAGAAGTGTTTTAAAAGCACATGTAAGGTATTGTTATTTTTACAATTACTTAACTTAAACTTCTGGTTCTGTCCCGTGAGTTATTTGATGGTATCAGGAAAAAACAACTGATATTTTTATGTAGATGAAGAGGCATCAGCTGTGAAAATCATGGCCCTCATTAATTAAATCAATAAAAGTACAAGTATGGGGCAAACGGTACACATCAGAACTTCTTCTAAAAGGTTTCTTCTTGTCATCTGCTCTTTTAAACCCACATACCGGACAAAATAAACTCAGGTTTATTTTTCAGTGGCAGTGACGACATTGTGCCTCTATCTACCTTTTTAACTGAATCTTCTTTGGGGAAAACGGTGTGACTTTGCAGTAGTGAATTTTAGGAGTGTAGTCTATGGCCAAGGTGAGCAAGCCCATGACTTTGATCTTTCAGTATCTGTTAAATGATCTTTCAGTATC
Organism: Tamandua tetradactyla; assembly: GCF_023851605.1. Classification (NCBI taxonomy): domain Eukaryota; kingdom Metazoa; phylum Chordata; class Mammalia; order Pilosa; family Myrmecophagidae; genus Tamandua; species Tamandua tetradactyla. The sequence goes on along the minus strand of NC_135330.1, from coordinate 18,478,799 downwards.
TGAGCTAAATAATCAGAGATTCACTTTCTCTTACTGTCATGTAGTAAAGGCATAGGGTGGGGAAGTGCAGGGAAGACTCTGGTTTCTTGCACTGAGATTCCATTTCTGATTTCCAACTAAGAGGTTTCCAGACAGATCTGAACATTTTCTAGATCATTTACTGAGCACACGTTAAAATCACCTCCAGTATTTCCCTGTGCTTTGGTGTCAGTAACCAAGGGAAAACTCTGGAGTCCAGTTTACTAAGGATTGGTGGCAAATCAGGCTATGGCGTTCTCTGAGTACTTGGGTTTTTGGTGCTGTAAAAGTATATGGAAAATTGGGTAATTTAAAAACCATTTGGATTCTCAGTGATCCAAATACAAATTTGGACACTGGAAACCAGAGGCATGTGTTGGTTTTTCTTGGTGATTCTGACCAGGTATTTGAATGAGTCATTGTGTGTGCGTGTGTGTGTGTGCACATGCATGTGTGTTCATGTGTTAGGTGGGGTCAGTGGGCCCCACTGGCATTCTAGCTAAGTGTCCAGGTATTCTTTCTAGAGATCTGTGAGGGTGGAAAAGCAGTGGCTGAGTCAATCTGATATCCTTCCCATCCACAGGTGTTTGCTGAGCACCTGCATCAGGTATGGATTGAGTTTGGGACACAAGGAACATATAGAAGTACATGAGTGTGTTTATTCAATAAACTTTCAAACCACCAACTACATAGCAGGTCTATTCCAGATGGAGTTATAACTGCTCTCATGAAGCTCACAATCTAGTGGCGGGGGAGTGTTAATACCCAAATAAAGAACATTATATGCTTAAATGAGGGTTAACTTCAAAGTATCATCCTATAAGACTTTTCCTCTTAGGTATTTTTAAAAAATACTTAAGACACCACCTGTGGAATGATATTGGGACTTAATTGGTCTGGCGTGCAGCCTGGGCTTCAGAGTTTTTAAAAAACTCCCTAGACGAGTCTAATGCGCAGCCAAGCTTGAGAAGTACAGCCCAGAAGAAGGGGAAGTTCAGTGGGACAGAGTAGAGACAGCACTAGACCAGCTATTCTTCCCATCTGCAGACCCAGGAAGATTCTGGAGTTAAACCAGGAGGCAGTTTTTTTTTTTCTGTACAGTGAGCAGGTGTAGTTTGGATTGCCAGATTTAGCAAAAACAAAACAAAAAAAGCCAAACAGGCTGCATGGGATAATACTAAAAAATTACCATGTCTGGATATATATACACACACTCTGTTTACAGTATATTATAAACAATAAAATTGTTTATGTGAAATTCAAATTTAACTCTGCATCCTGCATTTTATTTAGCTGCCCGAGGTATAGTAACGGTCTATGGAGGAACTAACGGTGGTGATTGGTGCTGGAATCTGCAAGGGTATGTGTGTGTATATACAGAGAGACACACGAAACAGAGATAGAAACACAGAGAAATGATGTTATTTTGTCCCAGATAGCCTTGTTCACCTATCCCTTACGTACGTGGCTTGGCCCCAAGGACACGGAGGCTTCCCTGTCCTGGGTCTAAGGGAAGAGCCGCGAATGGGAATCTCCCGTTACCTTGGCAACTCCCTCCTGCCGTTTGCTCAAAACAGTTCGAATTACACCTTCTGCTAGGCAGTTCCCAGCCCGTTGTCTTTTCCATCTCAGCACTCGGGCTGGTGCCGGCATAGGGCGAGTGCAGCGAGGCCTGGCACCTCGGTGCCAGTCTAATCCGGGCGAAGCTTCCAGGGCCGGGGGCGGGGCGCTCGGCGCCTGAGCGCCGCATTCAACCGCGCGCATTCTGCCCGCTCTTCAAAGACCCTTTAGAAATGTAAGAGGGTGGGCGCAGAAACACACACGGCCGCCAGTTTTATGAGAAAATGCAGATAAAGAGCCTGGCGGTGGGGCCATATGTTCCCCATAATCTCCAAAGCCGTCACTTCAATTAGAGCCTCCCCTGAGTTCTAATGCCCAATCCTGAGTAAACACGCCGCTCTGAAAGAAGAACTCGGTTTCCAATTAAAAGTGTACTAACGTCTCTCCTTCCCTTAATTCCCGCGGACCAAAGCCCCGCGCGGGCGGAGGCGCGGCCGGGTCGCGGCGGGGTCGTCGCCGTCCGTGCCGCGCTGCGCCGCCGCGCGTTCCCAGGTGACGTCAGGCGGGCCCGGGATTAGGGCGCGCCCAGCCCTCCCCGCGCCGCGCCGCGCACTTAATTAAAAGTAAGGCCGCGTTAAGTCCGCCGGCGCTCGGACGGCGGAGCCGCGCCCGCGGGCTAGCCTTGCCGCGAGGGCTTTCCGAAGCAGGTGCTGGGGGGTGGGGGGCGGGGTTGCGGGAGCTTTTTGTTTTGTTTTGCTTGAGAGGGGAGGGGCACGTTGTTGGTTTTTTTAGAGGCTGAGATGACCTTTCGTTTCCCGCACCCTCTCCCGGTCCCCGCCGTGCACGCAGAAAGAGGCTCAAACATAACGTCCCAGACGCACAGGCCACCTGAGCTGGCCTTTCCTTTTGGCTAGCTCCCTGGTCTCTTGAATAATGTTCTGCAGATATCGCAGATCTCTCTCTCTCTCTTCTTAAAAATTCCAAGGGCGTAAAAATAAATGGTAGCCAGACGTGAGGTTATTTTAACACCTACTAGCATTCTTTGAGAGCCCTTTAAAGTGCTGAATCCGAAATTCGTTGTACCGGCAACCTTATGTAATTTTACATAATGAAATTCTAAAATCTTGGTTTCTGTTAATGTTTTCAGCAGAAGTGGTTGAAACTTGCGTGGTTTCTGATGGGAGGTTGACTGATAGATTAACTTTCTGGCCTGCATGAAAGAATAAAAGAATTAAAGCCATTATCTGAAAAATTCCAGAAACAACAAGAACAAAATCCTGGGTAGATTATTCACATGCAAATGCTTTTCCTTCTTTCGTGAATTATCTGCCCAAGTAATTATTTCAGTTTTTGGTTTGGCCTTGGCGGTCAGAGAATTCGTCTAAGTCCATGACTGTTTGTTTATTCCTTCCCTTCTGATTGATGTTAACTGAATTAAATTGAGGCCGGTTCAACAAACTTTTTGAGGGTCTGTCTGTTAGACACTCTGTTAGATATTAGTGGCTACAAGAGGCAGGAAAATCAACCTCTGTTTTTCAAGCATTCAGAGTCTTCAGTTTCTAAGTTCTGTAGGAAATTACACTAAAGTATAATGCACGTGTATGTTATAGTAGCTATGCAAAGTGCTATGGGATCACAGAGAAGAGAGCAGTAATTCACCTTGAGGCATGTGTATGTGTATGAAGGGCAGAGGACTCGGGATTATTTGGAAAATGGTTTACAATAGATAAGGCATTTTAACTGAGTCTTGTCTGAGGGCCAATTTTCCAGTGATGGAGGGCAGGTGAAAATGGTGTTACAAAGAATGGTGAGACTTTGTGTTTACAGAGTTAACAGAAATAAGGTATCTGGGCATTGGTGGAGGGGCTGGGTTGTAGGGATCCCCTGCAGGAGCAGTGAAATTTGTTGTTGGTGCATGGCCACGTTAATCCCAAAATGTGAAGGTTTTTGTATGTTTTATTTGAATATGTCCTGGTGGGATCGAAGTCTAATTGGCTATTTGTAAACAGGGCTGTGAGGTTAATGTCAGCTTTCAAAGAGAAGTATGAAAGATAAACTGAAGTTGGGGAAACATTACAGAGCAGGGAGGCTGGGCAGGAGGTTGTTGTAATGTTTCAGAGGAAAGATGAAGGCTTGAACCAAGGCAAAGTCAGTACACTAATTGGAGAGAGGCTTCAGAGAGAGGATATGTTCATTCATTCTTTCATTTTCTTCAATATATACTGAATCCCTTGTATGTGCGGAACATCATTCTACGTGTTGGAGGTACAGTGGAGCACAAAAACAAGCCGAACACCTGCCACCAGGGAGCCTAAATTCTCCAATGTAAATGAACACTTAAGTGTAGAAAGAGAGGTTGAGGTGAAAGATTTCTTTGAGATTTCTAAATTTTATGCATAGTGATGTTGCAAGCTGAGATAGGTCAGAAAGGAAAGAGGGCTCTAACTAATGAATTCGGTTAGGGCATGTTGAGTTTGAAGATTTTGCAGGCCATGTGGATGTCGACATCTGGTAGGTAGTTGAACACATGGATGTGGAGTTTAAGAGGGAGGTCAGACCTGCATTTGGGAATCACAGAAAATCTGAGGAATTAAAACTGGTTGTCCTTTCCCAGTGTCTCCGCTGATGTAATTGTCTGAGTGCATGTCTATAGCAAAAACAAAACAAACAAAATCGCAGAGTTACTATGTTTCTCATAGTGTATTCCACCACCCACAGCATCAGCATTGCCTGGGAGCTGGCTAGAAATGCAGATTCTCAGGCCCCACCCCAGACCTGCTGAATCAGCAACACCAGGTACAGGGCAGGATAGCTGTGACAGTGTTCTACTGTAAAGTCTGGGAACCGCCAAGCCAGAGAAGTTGGTGGAGCTCACCAGATACAACTCAGAAAGTCTGAGTTGGGGCCCAAGGGGGAGCAGTGGGTGCCTGTACTTCTTGGTGCCGATTGTCTCCAAAGACTGATCTGTGTAAATTCAGTCCTGGGGCAGCTGTGGATTGTTCTGATTCCACTATGGAATGTGTGAACCCAATATGATTAAGTCCTGAAGTATTATATCATTGATTCCGGGTGCTTTCTTTTTTTTTTTTATTCTAGAATATTCCTGACATTGTGGGGCTTCTGCCCTGTCCCACCCACCTCAGACTTTGTCCAGACTTCTGTCTGTCCGTTACTTTGCTAATTTGCCAGCCGCACTGTGAGTGAATGGTTGTGAAAGAATTTATGTTTCAGATGAAGTGTGGACAAAATGGTTTCTGAAATCCCTTTTAACTCTGATTTTGCGGCTTAAACACACACCCCCACATGTGCACACACACACACACACACACCTCCCCCAGTCTCTCCTTTCTTGTTACCATCATCTCCATTGTCACACATTTTTGAGCCCTCTTCCATGACCAGCCCCAGTCTGGTCACCCACAGCACCTAAAAGATATAGAAGACACTGCCTCTGCAGTCCAAATGGGACAGCAGGACAGACACACTTGAAAGATCAGAAAATAATACCCAATTATCTGTGCATCAGTTAATGGTGATTTGATGTATTCCCTAAGTGTTTAAATAATTTTAGAGAAGAGAGAAGTTGCCGAGGATATGAGTAGTCTGTTAATGTACTCTTTTAAAATGAAGGTTGTGGGTTATAGATACCGGGGTTTAATTTCTAGTTCTTCTACCATATAGCTGGTGGCCTTGGATAACCTCTTGGAGCTTCGCTTTCCTCACTTGTACAATGTGTTCATAGGCCTGATGTGAGGCTTGTATGGGATCTTATATGTAAAGTGTTTACTGCAGTGCCTGGCACAAAGTAAATGCTCAATAAAGGAAATCTAGTTTTATATATAAGCCTTGGGGACAACTGTTGGATTCTTTCAATGTCCTATTCATACATTGGCAAAAGAGACTGAAATCCAAGTAGTGGCAGCCCTCCAAGGACACCTTCCTAACTCACTGAAGTACCCTTTTCATCTGGTTGGGAATCTGCCACTTAGGCTGCCTGACAGTGACACAAGGAGCCACAGCTGGCATTAGTTAATCTAGCAGCTGGGGTGTGAGCAGAGGGAATGCAGGATCTTGAAGGAGGGACAAAGGGCACAAACACTAACTCTGCAAAGAGGAACGTGATAAAGGGAATGTGACATTGGCTCTAGCACTTTCCGCAAGCCCTGGCTTAGATTTATGCGTACAGGGTAGTCAGTTCATTTGAATCATGTTTGTTTGCATCTTAAGGAACTTGGGAACCTCCTCATCTTTGCAGAATTACATGCCTTTCCAAAAGTGGACAAGGCAAAGATGCCAGATGGCAATTCCTCTGGAACAGTTTCAGAAAGTGTTCTCCCTCCGTCCTTCCTTTTCTATGTTGCATCGCCTCCCAAAATACTGTGAGCCCACTCCATGTTATATGAGAGGGTGATCCATTGGGACCTGATTTTCCCTTCAAAACGCTGGCAGCTTCATTCACTGGTGCTTCTCCGAGTTTTGAGAAAAGGAATGGAAAATGTCAGTCTCTGAGCCCAGACATAGTGCTGGAGACACGAGACTCGCACAGACTCCTCCACACCCTCAGCTGGGGGCTCTTTGCTCTCCCGGCCCAGGGCCATATCCCCAGCCTTCCTGCTTCCTGGACCGTGGAGGCGGGTACCACACCTGATCCAGTTTGATTTCTTTGACCTTGGATGTGCCCAAAGATCAGTAGGACAGCAGAAGGGGTTCCCCCCTCCTTGTTTGAGAGACACCCCCCCACCCCCACCTTGAGAGTTCCCTGTCAGATACACAGAACATGTTGGTTTCACTCATACGGCCCCCTCAAGGCATTGAAACGTCTGTGTAGGCAGATTTCCAATAATAACTAATTTGTAATCATTAAGGTTCCAAAAATTGGAAGAAACTTGTCTCAGAGTGTTCCAAAGGTTAGAGTTTCTCAAATTTTAAACTTTAGAATTTTCATATATAAATTCTCAGTTTAAGTAGAGGGAAAAGGATTATTCAGATGTAGCAACAACTATATTTTGTACTAAACGTGGATACATGGGAACTTAACTAAAGCACCCTCTATTAAACAGAATACTTCATCTGAAATCCTTCTTTAGTAGAAAGAAGGAATTAATCTGAAATAAATTAATATAAAGGATTCTTTTCAAAAAACAACCTTGACCCAGGTTCAATTCCCGGACCATGCAACCCCCCCCCCCCCCCCGCCCCGCAAAAAAGTCTCCTTTTGGGCAGTGCAAGGGTAGTTCAGTGGTAGAACTCTTGCCTACCATGTGGGAGACCATGTTCGATTCCTGGACCATGCAGCTGCCCCCCAACCTCACGCCCCAAAAAAACCAACATTGAGGAAGTATTTTCCAGAGTTAACCAGCTCCCACTCATCCCAGTTTCCTACAATTTCTACATGTGCAGTTGTATAAAGCAATTGTTTATGTTTAAAATAATGTCCCTCAGGACTCATCAAAAAATTCAGAATTAAAAAGAGATTAATTGTGCCTGCAAACTCTAGTTACTGAACTGGGAAGATGGAATAATTTATATTAGAACACTTTTTATCCACAATTGAGTATTGCTGTTCAGTCATATGGATTAGGGTATAGAATTAACCAGAATAACCTATTCCCTGGGCCAATACAGTTTTTACACTGAAGTGTTTTCCAGTCTGAACAACAGGAGCCTGAATCAGAATTGTCCAGTATTTCAGCTCTCACTGTGTATGATTGATACTTGGGGAAAAAGATTGATACTTGGGGAAAGAACGCTGGGCTCCAAGCCAAGAGACTTGAGTTCTAAATTTGTGGCTATTCCCAAACAAGGTGTGTGATCTTAAACAAGAAGTTGTTGGTGGAGATATTCTCCAGGTTTCTTTATTTTCTCTGATGACATGCTGTTTCCCAGCATGCTCCACCAAGGCGCAGCTGGAGAGTAAGCCATAACATTGCATTTATGTGATGATTTGTGAGCAATGTGACAGGGCCCTGGGAAACCCGTTGGTTCTGCTTTTAGCAGCCCATATTGGGAGTTAGTGCCTTATATGTGTGGCTGGTTGTGCCACCAGTGACATTTGAGAAATTCGTGAGAGAATATGAAAACTCAACTGGTCACCAAAACAGCAGTTTTAGGGAGTGAGGGTTTCTTAGGCATTGCCTAGGGAAGAGCTTTGCCATCTCTTTTCTATAGCTATCCACTTAATCATTATAATAAAATTAAAATGGGAGAAGCCTTAATGGAAACAGAACATAAGATCAGAAATTTCTGTTGACCATCATAAGCACTTTCTCAGGAAGTCCCATTTAGCATTTCTTCAAATGAGCACAGTTGGTATTTTGGGCAAGAACAGTTTTCTCTCTTTCATCTGTGGCCCCCATCCACTAAATGCCAGTAAGGTCACCAACCATTGTAACAAATAGAGGAAGAGCCTCTGGAACATTTACAAATGCCACTTGGAGACAGACTTTCCTTGCCGAGAACCATTACTTAATTTAGAGATCATAACCAGGCAGCAGATTTGTTAATATTTTCCACTTTCACTTAAAAGCATAGACGATTGAGTTGAAAGGGATCTACGATATTATCCAACACAATTCCTTCCTTTCAAGTTGAGGAAATAGTTTAGGTGCCTTGTTCATGGCTACGTTTTAGTTGTTGGTAGAGTCACATCTAGTATCGGGCTCTCTCCCACCTAGTGCAGGGTTTCAGTCTGTACACAGTACTGCTTCCTTCACTGTCATATTATCATGGTCCAAGTGCTATTTGGAAATATGTGAATGAGTTGTGATTAATGATGAGAATTACAGTATCTTCTAATAATAGATGCCCCTACAAAGGTCTAAGCCTTGGGGTTTTTTAGAGTGATCATTCCCTTAAATAATTTATCTAGATTAAAGGAACTCATGTGCCTAAAACAGAGATGACGCTCTGTTTCATGGTCCAACATACAATTTTTTTTAGCCATGTTTTAACGTATTCAAAATCGTGATGTAACTCACAGTTGGCATCATGAGAAAGCACTGTATCAAAGTTTAGTTGGCCACATTATTTTCTTTTTTTGGCATCCACAGAATAATGGCATGTTTTACAATCAAAGACATCTTAGATTTAATGCAATAATATAGATCATTTCCAGGACAGGTCATAGAAGATCATTTCAGCTTTAATTCTTCCTAGAGGTGATTCATCTTGTGATAAAACCTTTTTAATTTCGTATCTGTGCATGACATAACAGTATAGAGATTGGAGATATAGTGAAGAGAGGCTCTATAGGCAAAAGTGAGAAACTGCCGAGTTTCTCTCTTCAGTCCCTGGACCCATTTTCCTTTAAAGTCCTTTCTGGTCTTTGGTTCTTGTCTGTGGCATTTTGGATCTAGCCGTGGTGCTGACTACTCCCAGAAATTTTGAACTGAATTCCAATAAATCCTGTACCTGTTGCTCTGGTATAAGTTTTCCAAAACTAGTTTAGAGTGGGGCGGGGGAGGGAGGGAAGATTGAGAATGTGATTTGAACTGAGTTTAGGTTTCTTGGTGGTGAAGGAAATGGAATGTCTGGAGATGTTTACCTGGCAAATGAAGGGATGTTTGCCAAATCTGTGAAATCATTCATCACTCTAGAGGAGTTATCCAGTGGCCAACCCAGAGACCAGAAGCAACTCTGTTGTAAACAGAGTTTAATACAGAGAACTGGTTACATGGGGAACAAAATTGTTGACATGACAAACAGGTCAGCATGGTGAGACCCTGTATAAATAAGCAACATAGGGAAGCTGCCACCATCGTAAGCTGGAGGGGACAGAGTGAGGAGGTGGCATAACTGCTGGTGACGTCCATTGGAAGCAGAAACCATAGCAGGCTTGTCTGGTATGGACTGGAGCCATGGAGGAGACGCAACAGCTGCCAGAGACTCCACCCAAGGCAGAGAGAGGTAGGGGGAGCACCTGGGTTTCTCTCTTTGTTCTGACTCCTGGTTTCTTGCAAATGCCTCCCATTAGCTGAACCCAGACATATGCAAGAGCCTGTGAGGGTCAGTTCCCAGGTGATAGAGAGGAGAAAAAGAATGAATCTTAGAGCAAACAGCCATGAACTGGCACGGGATTTATGAAATCCATCAAACAAATGAGGAAGTGAATTAGGAGCATCTAAAAATGGTTTCAAGAAAATAAAACAATTAGAAACAGTTTGTCTTATTTGAAAATAAAGCAGCGTGTTAAAAAATGTGGGATCTACTTTTGGCATTGGGTAAAGAGCAGGTAACTCTGGGTGAATCCCAGAGTGGATTAGGCAAGAAGCAAAGAGTATTAGAAAGCCCTGACCTAGGGAGGTAAGGACAGGGACCTGATTCTGCCACTTGCTAGCTGTGCTTTCCTGTTATGCGTGGAATAAATCCAAATTCCTTATCCTGGGAGGCCTTAGATGATCTAGCTCCTGTCTCCTCACCTCATCTTCTACTTCTCTCCTCGTCACTATACCTGGCCACTACAGCTTTGTTTCTCACTTTTGAGCCCACTGAACCCATTCCTGTTCCCTCTGCCTGGGGCATTTTGCCCTGAGCCCTTCGTTTGGCTTGCTTTCCCTTGTCACCTCCAGATGTCACTGTAAAGGAATTTTGTCCCACAAAAGACAGGTTCAGATCCTAACTCATGTCCTTGTGGATGTGAACCTTTTAAAGAGGTAATTGTTAGTTAAAGTTTTGACATACTGAACCAGTGTGCGTCTTTTTTTTAAAGATTTTATTGAGATATCTTCACACACATACAGTCCATCCAAAGTACACAATCATTGTCTTACAATATTATCATGTAGTTGTGTATTCATCACCATGATCATTTCTAGAACATTTGCATCATGTCAGAAAAAGAAATAAAAGGAAAAAAGAAAAAAACTCATACATCCCATGCTCCGTACCCCTCCCTCTCATTGACCACTACTATTTCCATCTACCCAATTCTTTTTTTTATCCCTTATCCCTCCTATTATTTATTTATTTTTTGTTCTTATTCTTTTTTACTCAGCTGTCCATACCCTGGATAAAAGGAGCATTAGACACAAGGTTTTCACAATCTCACAGTCACATTGTAAAATCTAGTTATACAATCATCTTCAAAAATCAAGACTACTGAAATACACTTCAACAGTTTCAGGTACTTCCTTCTAGCCACTCCAGTACACCATAAACTAAAAACGGATATCTATATAATGCATAAGAATAACCTCCAGAATATATTCTCAACTCTGTTTGAAATCTCTCTTCCACTGAAGCTTTATTTGTCTCATTTCTCTCTTTCCCCTTTTGGTTAGGAAAGCTTTCTCAATCCCATGATGCCAGGTCCCAGCTCATCCCAGGTGTTCTGTCCCAAATTGCCAGAGAGATTTATACTCCTTGGAGTCATGTCCCATGTAGGGGGACGACATATGGTTTACCTGCTGAGTTGGCTTAGAGAGAGAGGTCACATCTGAGCAACAAAAGAGGTTCTCTAGGGGCCTCTTATGCATAATTATAAATAGGCTTAGCTTCTCCTCTGCAGAAATAAGTTTCATAGGGGCAAACCCCAAGCTTGAGGGCTCAGCGTATTTAGTTGGTTGTTCCCACTGCTTGCGAGACTATCAGGAGTTCCCCAAATAGGGGAGTTTAATATTTTCTTCTTTCTCCCCAGTCCCCCAAAGGGGATTTTGCAAATACTAGTCTCTGCCAGAATTATTATGGGATGTATCAGGGCATCACACTAACTTGTACAAACCAACAGGATCTCATACCCTATTCAAGATTCCATATAATTATGGTGTTTGAATAAACTGACCATACAAGTTAAATTAGGTAATGTGCTACCCAAAATATAAATTTTGTACCTGGTTATACACAAATAGTTCAGTATATCAGAATTTAGAAATAACAGTTTCTAAACGGAACAGATGTGACTGCTGTAAGAGCTTACAGTTTAGACTGTAAGCTACCTTTACAATAGGCCCCAGTCTGATAACCCATGCTCTCAACTTCAATTCTCTGAGTTTGAATATTATAGTTAGTCCATATGAGGAAGGCATGATAATATTTGCCTTTTTGTTTCTGATATTTCATTCAACATACTTTCCTCAAGGTTCATTCACTTAGCTGCATCTTCACGTCGTTCCTTCTTGTAGCTGCTCAGTAGTCCCTTGTCTGTATGCACCACAGTTCCCCCTTCCATTCTTTAGCTGCTATCCCCTTAGGCCACCTCCACCCATTCTGCATCTTGAACACTGCCGCCACACACACCAGTGTGCAAATGTCTGTTCTTGTTCCCACTCTCAATTCCTCCGGGTATATATCCTTGCAGAATCTTTGGCAACCCCACCCCTAGCCTCCTGTGGAACCACCAAACTGCCCTCCAGAGGGACCGTACCTCTCAGATTCCCTAGCAAGAATGAATAGGCACATCTTTCTCCACATTTTCTCTAGCACTTATTTTCCTCTGTTCTTTTTTTGGGGTGGTGGGGGGTACATGGTCAGGGAATCGAATCCAGGTCTCCCACATGGGAGGTGAGCATTCTACCACTGAACCACCTCTGTACCTTCTCTGTTCATTTTTAAACAGTTTTGTTTGCACATCATACCAACCAACCTAAGTAAAAAGTCAATGGTTGCTGGTATAATCACATAGCCATGCCTTTACCACCACAACTTGTATGAAGACATTTCCTTTTCTTCTTCATAGAATCCATATTCCTCCCCCATATTCCTAACTGGTTGACATTTAGTTTTGGCATATGCCTTTGTTACATTCAGTGGAAGCATATTACAGTGTTACTGTTGACTATAGACCCTAGCTTGCATTGATTGCGTTTTTTCCTGATGCCATTTTCGACACCTTGCAATGTTGACATTCATTTGCTCTCTTTCATGCAAAAACATTGTATATTTGTACATTTAATCACCATCCTATCCACTGTAGGCATTCCTAAGTTATACCGTCTCAGTCTTTATCGTCTGTCTTTCCTTCTGTTGTACCTTTATTCAGTGTTCTTGTATTATTGTGCTACCATCAAGTAGTATTGTGCCATCCATTTCTGAATCTTTACAATCAATCCTATTGCACATTCTGTACTCCTTCAGGAACAAATGCCCAATCTCTACCCTCTTTCTATCTTCTGGCATCCTGTGTTCTTAACTTTGACTCTCGAAGTTCACGCATTAATGTTAGTTCATATTACTGAGACCATACAGTATCTATATTTTGCTTCTGGCTAATTTCACCAATGTGGGTCTTACTCCATATGTCTGGGGGCCTTATAATGAGACGACATTCAGACACAGTCAGTTGTAGAAACCAGAAGTCAGTAAAGACCTAAAGTCAGAGAATGCTAGAGAGAAGAGAGAGAATGCATGTGATGGAGGACTGCCATTGCCAAAACTTTACCAACTCTTAGAAAAAAACAGGGCCTTGCCGGCATTTTAATTTTAGACTTCTAACCTTCAGAACTGTGAAGCAATAGCTGCTTATTGTTTTAATCTAATCTATTATGTGGTGTTTGTCATAGCAGCTCTGGCAGACTAGGACAGTCAGCTTCTCAGTGGGGTCCTCCCTGACCACCCTGTCCTCAACACCGACTTTCTCCATCCCAGTCACCCTATTCTAAAGCTTTCATGACACTCTTCCCTATTTAAATTCTGTTTAGATTCTAAAGCGATCTAGATCATTCCTTACTTATTTGATGTAGTCCCCCATTGTAATATAAGTTCCCACGAGTCAGGGATCTTGTCTGTTTAACTCACCACTGTGTTCCCAGCACCCAGGACAACAATGGCTGAAATGTAAATGTTTGCTGAATATATAAACAAAGAAATCCCTTTTTTTGGTACTCACTAAATGGTATTATAATTGTCTGTCTGTAAGACTGTTTCCCTAGCTTGTGACTTAACTTTTGGGTTCCCCCCTCCTCTTTTCTTTAACTGCTTTTCATTTCTCATGTTAGTAAGACCCTTTTGGCTGGGGTATTTGATATTACTTTATAATTCTACAGTTGTAGAAATATATTAAGAATATTAACAGTTTGAACTTGAATTTCTGGAATTTATATTATTCTGTACCCAGTACATAAAACAGAGATTTGGAGAAATTGAATACTTTACCCTAATATGGAACCCAGGTCTTGTTGACTCCAATGCCTCTTCTCTGTTGCTTCCGAGTTTTACAAAACTAAAACCCAAGGCCCTTCTTTTCTGCCCTGCTTACCTCTCCCACATTCACTGTCATTCCTCCAGCTTACCTTCTTAAATCAGTGGGCTCCAGCCACACTGACCCATTCTGCCCTCTTTGCACAAGTTGTTTCTTTGGTCTAGAACAGGGCTTGGCAAACTATGGTCCCCACTGCCTGTATTTGTAAATTAAGTTTTATTGGAACACAGCTACACCTATTCATTTATCTATTACCCATAACTACTTTCACATCACAGCAGAAGAACTGAGAAGTTAAGATAGGAACTGTATGGTCCAAAACGCCTGCAATATTTATTATGTGGCCCTAATAATAAGGTTGCCAACTCCTGACCTAGAATATTCTTGCCTTTTTCTCTTTTGATTTTAAATTTATTTTTGTTAAATCCATCCTGTTCTTTCTATAGGTTGTCTTAAAACTCCTGCCCAGATCCCCCTAAGATAGAGTACCATAGTACCCAACGCATCTCATCCTGTTTCGTAAGTGACTGTTAGCCTGTCATCTCCTCCACTAGATCATAAATTCTGTGGTCTAGAAGGCAGATCTATATCTTGTTCGTGGATATATGCTAATCAATTTTCAAAATAAATATTTTTAAATGAATACATGAATGACAGAACTATTAGGACCCTCTATATGTTGAAAAATATTTACCTCTGAAAATAAAGCATCTATAAAACTAAAAATTCCTTCAATGGGAAAATGAAATTCAGCTTTAAAGAAATTTGACTTATGCCCAACTTCTCAGGTGCATATTTGCTGTATAGAGCAAGGCATTGTAATATATGGCGAAGCTGTATTAACTTAGATCCCTATAGCAAGGTTAAGCTGCAGCTGCTGTTTTATCCCATTTGCTACCTGCATTTTTCCAAAGGTCAGTTCTACCTGCAATGGCAAATTATTTCTCCATTTTCAAGCTTTCCAGTAATCTCTGGCTCCAGATCTCCTTGCATCAGTGGAGATGAAATAGCTGACTATGAGGGAGGACTTATTTAAAAAATTGATCTAAGACGCTGAAGCTAAACGGACTCATTTGATGACATTCGTGTTTCATGGAAGATGCACAGTTTTGGAGTCCTCTGGGTCTTGCAAGCAGAAGGACTGCTCAGCACTTTGCCGCAATCCTGGAAGAGGTGATAATGAATAAAGTCAGCAAATGGAAGACAGCACATTAGGGTAAGGACAGATGAGTCATGATGCAGAGTCCTTTCAGAGGTTCCTTGCCCTTTCACCAGCCAGGGTGTTCTAGTTTGCTAGCTACCGGAATGCAGTATACCAGAAATGGTATGGCATTTAAAAATGGAAATTTAATAAGTTGCTAGTTACAGTTCTAAGGCTAAGAACATGTCTCAGTTATGACAAGTCTATAAGCAAGTCTATAAAAATGTCCAAATCAAAGCATCCAGGGAAAGATACCTTGGTTCAAGAAGGCTGATGAAGTTCAGGGTTTCTTTCTCATCTAGAAAGGCACATGGCCAACATGGTCAGGGTTTCTCTCTCACCTGGGAAGGCACATGGCAAACACGATGGCATCTGCTGGCTTTCTCTCCCGGCCTCTTGTTTCATGAGGCTTCCTGGGAGGCGTTTTCCTTCTTCATCTCCAGAGGTTGCTGGCTGGTTACTCTGCTTCCTGTGGCTATGTCATTCTCTGCTCTCTCAGAATCTCGTGGCTTTCTCATTGTTCTCTAGCTTTTCCCAAAGTACTTCTTCTTTTAAAGGATTCCAGTAAAACCCATCAAGACCCACCTGGAATGGATGGAGACACTTCTCCACCTGATCATGTTCTTGGGAGAAGCTGAAATAGAAATGGAAATTCTCCCTTCTGACTGCTGAAATCATCACTTCTCCTTTTAAAGCCTTCACCTGATTAGGTGAGACTTCTGTCATTGTTGAAGCAATCTCCTCAGTTGAATGTAACTTTAATCAGCCATAGATGCTATCACTTATTGATGACTTAAATCCACAGAATATTCTCACAGTAACAATCAGGCCAGGAATTGCTTGACCAGAGGACAAGCATAAACTGGACACCATGAACTGGCCACTTAACCATCACAGGCATGAAAGTCTTTGTTGACTGAATGTAAGACTCTGTTATCACTGTTCACACCTGTTCAGAAGCTCTTATCAGATCTGTGTATGTGTATGTGGGGTGTGTGGGGGAGAGAAACAGGGAGGAGGAGGGAAAGAGAGGGAGGGAGAGGTGATGGAAGGGTGTAGAAAAAAGGAGAAAAGTATGGAGAGAGAGGAAGGAGCATTCTAGACCAGTGGTTCTCAAGGTGTGGTTCCTGGACTAGCAGCATCAATGTCTCCTGGGAAATAATTAGGAATGGAAAGTCAGTCCCCTTTCCCCTTCCAAGTCAGAAGGTCTTTGGGCAGAGCCTGGCAATCTGTGTTTCAAGGTGATTCTGAGACATACTACATTAGAGAATCACTGTTCTAGAATAAGAGACTGTAAATACAGTGGTTTTAGGTCCAGAGCAGCGTGGACCTAAACTCTACTTCTGTTTCGACAATGAACTCTATACTTTGTTGGTAATGACAGGATTGAGAAGAGTTTTTAGTGTCAGAAATTCAAGGCTAACTAACTACAGGAAGCATCTGTGATGGTGCTATTAACAATGATTTCATCAATATCAAGATCATCTTGGGGCTCTCAATTTCACTTAAGGGTAATACCCATAAATACTTTCCAAATGGTTGTGATGGAGTTCACTGTGCAATTATACTTGGTTCACAGTTAATTTAGGAAAAGCTAAATTATGTATGAAATGCGCCTGCCTTTCTCACCTAATCTTTTGTTCTCATACGTGACAAACCATGGCTTTGAATATGACTGTTGAAGATCTCTCACTTATGAAGAGCAGCCCCTCCCTGACAGGGCTGAGCTCCCCTCCTTCCCAAAAGCTGTCCTTGGAGACTCTGTTGTTCAGTCTTGGAAGGACTGGCTGGAGGATAAACTGTCCATTGCACATGCTCTGCAATGCTATTCTCCCTCTCTGTCCCCGTTTCCATGTTCCTCCATGTTCTTCAGTCTCCCTCTTTCCCCTCTATCACTGTCATGGTTAGGGACAGGTGTCAACTTGGCCAAGTTGTGGTACCTGTTCATCTGATTGGGCAAGCGCTGGCCTGTCTGTTGCAATGACATTTCATAGGATTAGGTCATGATCACGTCAGCTACATCCACAGCTGATTCCATTTGTAATCAGTCAAAGGGGAGTGTCTTCTGCAATTAGTGATGCTAAATCCAATCATGGGAAGCCTTTTAAGGAGGACTCAGAGGAGACAGGTTGCATTCCTGCTTTGGCTGGTGAGCCTCTCCTGTGGAGTTCATCCAGGCCATCCATTGGAGTCATCGGCTTCGCAGCATGCCCTGTGGATTTTGGACTCTGCATTCCTACGGTCACGTGAGACACTTTCATAAATTTTATATTTGCAAGCATTCCCTGTTGATTCTGTTTCTCTAGAGAACCCTAACTAATACAATCACTAATGATCCTAATTTGGGACTTCTTTTTGTCATGACTTACTCTCCTATCCTCCTTATTGAAAAGTGTGATCAATATCAATATGAAGGAGAAATTCAGATTGTAGTTTAAGGGAAGTAAATTTCATCTCAACAGAGCCCCAAGAATGGTGGTAGCTAATCAGCTTTAACTTCTAAAAAACACAGGAAGTTGGTTGGAGCATGTGAATGAATTTGTGGAAAATGGAAGGACTCTGCATTGTACCTCCTAGAGCAGTGCAGTGCCATTGTGGCCTTTGGTTTTAGTTCTGTTCATTTTGTATTAATTCATCTCCTGCTCATTAACAATTAATTGTTAATTTCCTGAATGCTCAGCATGGTGTTGTGTTACGGAGGATGCAAGGATGATTTAGACTTTACCTCTGTTTTCTCGAAGCCTATTCTAGTTAAAGGGAAGATATACAAAGTGATAATGATGATGAGAATTAGCCAGTATTTATTAAGTATCATGAGTCAGATAAACCCTGTACATAAGTTGTCTTATTTAATTCTTATAATTATTCTGTTGGGTAGGTGCTTTTAATCCATCTTACAGATGGCAAAACCAAGACTTAATGCAAAGGCAATTTGGCCAAGACCACTAACTAGTAAATAATGGACTGTGGTTTCAAAACTAGAAATGCTTGAGTCCAAAGCACAACCACTCTGCTATACTGCCTCCAGAAGTATGTCATGACAGAATTTTGGATTGGTCTAGGGCACTATTTTTTTTCCAAAAAATTCACACTTAGTGCTTATAATATTATTTTAGGCTGAAATGATCTGTGAATAATGTAAGGCAATGCAAAATTGTTTTCTCATTTTAATATAATTGAGTAACTAAAATGCTTGAGGTAGACACATGCTCCAAGTATTTGGAAAGGGAGAAACTAATGTGGACAGGAGTTGAAGAAGGCTTCAGGGAAGGAGGTAGTTTTGGATCTATTTGGTGGCATAGAATTATGGAAGCTAAAGAAGCTTTCCCCACTCCCCTCAGCCATTCTTTAGCTCATTGCTCAATTTTATTTTCTTCCTCATTCTTAACATTGCAAAAATCTAAATTATGCTTTTGTTTATTTATTCATTGTCTGTTTTCTCCCACTGAAGCTAGGAAGGCAGAGACTTTATTGATTGTATCCACTCCTCCTCCGCTGTGCCTGGCAGAAAACTTGTACTCAGTAGGCACAGTCAAGATACAGTTGGTGAATGGTGGGATTTTCTGTTGGAGCAGTTTGAGTTGTATAAACAGTGGAATAAGTACATGAGCAGCCAAGAGGCATAATATAAGTAAGAGTAGTTAATATAGCTTACATTTTTATAGTATTTTACAATTTTTTTCAAAATGCTTTTACCTATTTCATCCCTATTGAGTTGCACAACAATCCTATCAGGGTAGCTTGGCAGCCTTTTATTCACCTGATTTTACGAATTAGGAAGTGTGATGGTTAGCTTTATGTGAGAACTTGTCTAGGCTTTGGCGCCCAGGTACTTAATCAAACACTGATCAATCAAGTTGTTGCTGTGAAGGTATTTGTAGAAGTAGTTAACACCGACAACCAGTTGAGTTTAAATAAAGGGGACTTTACGAGCAACAACACAGATTTCCTGGAGAAGATATTCTGTCTCAAGACCTCGGAATCAATTCCTGCCTGTGTTTCCCGTCTGTTGGCCTACCCTCCAAATTTCAGACGTGCCAGCCCCCACAGATGTGAGCTAGTTCCTTAACACACATGCATGCACACACACACACGCACACACACGCATGCACTCACATTGGTTCTGTTTCTCTGGAGTAAGCTGGGCTCAGAGAAGGTAGGTCACACTGCTTGGTGAATGGTGGAGGTGAGATCAGATGGCGGAAGGTATCTGACCCCACTTTTCCCTTCCCTTTTCCTTCACCTGTCAGCTGTGTGTGGTGTGGACTGGACAAGCATCTAAAGGCACAGAAACCACCTGGGTATTGGCCTTTAAACCAGCAGTGGGGTCTGATCAGAACTAGGCCATGTCTCAGCCAAGGGCAAAGATGGTCCTATCATCTGTGTTCATTGGACAACCTCTATCCCTGACTAAGTCCCAGGGAATGTGGCCAGAGAGGACTCACTGCTGCATTGAGGATAGAATGTAGCCAACTTATCCTAAGTCTGCAATCACCCAGAGGACATTTGTTGATACTTCATCCTTTTTAAATTTGGAGGAAAAATGAACAATTTGGCTTCCAACTCTAACTAGAAGCAATTTTATTTTCTCATGTATTTTATCCCCATGAAGACTAGTAATTAATGCAGTATAATTAGATTACTCCAGGAAGATAGATTCCATCTGCTTACTTCACTTCCTATATCAAAATAAACATACTCAAACCTTGTCGATATATACCTAAAATAAAGTCATGTATATCAGCACTGCCCCTTCCCCCCATACTTACCAAACCATGGGGTTGGCTGGACTAATGAGCTTCCATTGGGATGACCTCCAAGCCCAAACATCTAATTCAGCTTATCAGCTGCATTCAACCTCTCTGAGGCTGACCAAATCAAACTAAGACAAGGCATGTTTTGTTTTTTAGCATATTTACCCATACTTGAATTGAATACAGTGAAGTTGCTGTAGATGAATCTTCTGATATCCTGGCTAAAAGTATCAGGCAAATCTATGCCAAGGTACATTCAGCATCAGTATCTGTCCTTATCAGTTTTGTGTTGTATGTGGCCATGTTTTCATTGAAAGGGAAGGAGAAAGAGATGGAAAAACTCAAAGAGGGAAAGATGCAGAGTGTGTTTGTGTGAGAGAGAGAGATGTGGGGAAGAGGCAGTGAGGAGGGGTAGGTGTTAGCATATGGCCTATTCCAATGTGAAAAGGGCTAAAGCTGATGCCATTCAACAGTAATTCTTCAAGCACAAGGTTTCCCTTTCAGGAGCAGCAGCCAGCCAAGAAAAGAGAAAGGAGCTGCGGAAAGAGAAAGGAGCTGCGTCTGGGCTGCAGTGGGCAGCCAGCACTCACAGAGCAGAGACACAGCTCCCCTTTGGGGCATGCCTGGATCTGAACTGGAATGTCCTGAGGTCTGACCTGCCAGCTCCTCCCCCATGCCTGGCAGAAACTAGCATCTATAGCAGACTTCTCTGAACAAAGGTGTCTTTCTTGGGACACTCTACCTGCGGCCTGACTCAGGAGCTCTGCTCCTGTCTTCCCCACTCTAGATGTGATCAGTGCACTGTGGTTAGAGACCTTCCCTGAGCTTGCCAGTGAGGAACTGCAGAGGCAGGCTGCTTGTGGTGTGTGCGCATGTACACACGTATTGTGGTGGTGTTTGGGAGGTTGTGTAGGATTTAAAATAAGCTCTGTCCCTTTCGGATTGAAAAGAACAGCTTTTCTAGCTGGAGCTCAACGAGAATGTTCCACCCACCAAAAAGCCTTCCTTTCTAGCCTTTTCTTTCCTCACTCTTTAATAACAGCAACAACTCCTGCAGTTGGGCAGCACCTGATATTTTGCCGGCACTTGGATATTCACGACAACCCTGTAAGGCAGGTCGGACAGGCAGAGGGCAAGTCAGGGTGGGAGAAAGAGCACCCCGGCCGAGAGTCCTTGGATAAAGGATCAACCCCACCCTCATCCCATCTCAGTTTGCTCATCTGTAAAAGAAGGATAACACCTATCCTGCCTCATAGGATTGTAGTGGGAAACAACGAAACCGTGCAATTGTGAAAAAATGCCAGATCACGTATTAGGCAAGCATAAGGAATTTCTGTATCATCTCATAGATGAAGAAATTGCACCCCAGAGATATGAGGAATTTTATCCAAGGTTGTACAACTTGGTGGCAAAAATAGGACTAGAATGGAGGTCTCCTGTATCATGATAGTTGCTTTCTACCACCCCACATGGTCTGACACAAGTCAGATTCTTCACCATCATTCCCAGTGGGCTCTGGGAGACAAAGTATTTGCATTTTCTCCTTTGGTTGGCCAGAACAAACCCAGGTGACTGTTATTTGCTTATTCCCTATTTGCTGGTTAAAAAGCCTTGCTTCCCTGGGCAGCGTAACAGTGGCTCAGTGGCAGAATTCTCGCCTGCCATGCCAGGGACTTGGATTCAATTCCCGGTGCCCGCCCATGTTAAAAAATTTTTAAAAAGCCTTGCTTCCCTCTTCCATGCAGAGATAGTTGGTTTGGGATATCTCTGAGCCTTGACTTGGGAGCAGTCGAACCTTGTATGAAATCCTGGCCTGCTGCTTAGACTCTGTATGTGTTGGGGCAAATTATTTAACCTCTCTGAGGCTCTGTCTCTCTCTAAATACACACACACACACACACACACACACACACACACACACACACTCATACCTTTATATATATGTATATTTACCTTTTTTCTTTATGAGAGAAGTCGTGTGTTTACAAAACAATCACACATAAAATACAGGATTCTCATTTACCACTCCCCTCCCACCACCATTCGTTAACAATTGATGGTGGCACATTTTATACTTGTACTCTTAACTATAGTCCATGATTAAAATTAGATTTCACTGTTTATGTGGTATACTTCATGGGTTTTTTCTTAAAATTTTTATTCTGTTACCATATATGTACAATTTAATATTTCCATTTTTAATTAAATTCAGATATATATTTCAGTGCTTAATTAAATTCATAATGTTATGCTACTGTCACCACTATCCATTACTAAACGTTTCAATCATTCCAAATAGGAACATTGTACATTTTAAGTCTTGACTTCCCATTCCCTGTCCCCACCGTATCCCCTGGTAATCTGTATTATAGATTTTGACTCTATGAGTTTGTTTATTCTAGTTGTTTAAAATCAGTGAAATCATATAATATTTGTCTTTTTGTGTCTGGCTTATTTCACCTAATATGATGTCTTCAAGATTCATCTATGTTGTTGCATGTATCAGGACTTAATTCCTTTATATGACTGAATAATATGCTACTGAATGTATATATTGCATTTTATTTATCCATTCATTGGTTAATAGGCACTTGGGTTGCTTCCATCTTTTGGCAGTTGTGAATAATGCCACTTTGAACAGTGGTGTACATATATCTGTTGAAGTCCCTGCTTTCAGTTCTTTTGGGTATATACTGAGTAGTGGAATTGCCAGGTCATATGGTAGTTCTATACTTAGCTTGCTGAAGAACAGCCAAACTATATTTCACAGCGGCTGCACCATTTTACATTGCCACTTGCAATGAAAGAGTGCTCCTTTTTCTCTGCATCCTCTCCAACACTTTTTGTTTTCTGTTGTTTTTTTTTAATAGCAGCCATTGTAGTGAGTGTGAAATGGTATCTAATTTAGGCTTTGATTTACATTTCCCTGATGGCTAATGATGTTGAGCATTTTTTCATGGGCTTTCTAGCCATTTGTATATCTTCTTTGGAGAGACATCTATTATAATCTTTTACCCATTTTTAATTGGTTTGTTTGTCTTTTTGTTGTTAGGTAGAAGGATTTCTTTATATATTCTTGATTTTAAATCTTTTCAGATATGTGGTTTCTAGTTTTTTCTTCCATTTATGTACATTGTCATACTACTTTCATGATAAATCCTTTGAGGTGCAGAAGTTTTAAATTTTGATGAGGTCCCATTTATCTGTTTTTTCTTTTGTTGCTTGGGTTTTGTGTGTACTAAAAAACCATTGCATAAGCAGGGTCCTGAAGATGCTTCCCTATGTTTTCTTTTAGGATTTTCATAGCTCTAGCTTTATATTTATGTCTTTGATCCATTTTGGGTTGATTTTTGTATAAGGTGTGAGGTGGTGCCTCTTTTTTTTTTCTACATATGTGGGCTCTGGGAATCAAACCCAGGTCTCTGGCATGACAGGAAAAAATTCTGTCACTGAGCCACCATTGCACCAGTGCCTCTTTTTGATTTTGCAAATGGGTAAAACAGTTTTCTCAGCAACATTTGTGGAAAAGACTATTCTTTCCCAATCAACTGGTCTTTGCCCCTTGTCAGAAATCAGTTGGCCATAAATGTGAGCATTGATTTCTGAGTTCTCAGTTCTATTCCATTGACCTATATGTCTGTCCTTGTGCCAGTATTAGTATCATGCTGTTTTGGTAATTGTGGTTTTGTAATAAATTTTAAGACTGGAAAGTGTGAGTCTTCCAATTTCATTCTTCTTTTTCAAAATAGCTTTAGTTATTTGGGGCCTTCCCTATAAATTTAATGATTGGCTTTTCCATTTCTGCAAAAAAAAGGTTATTGATGGGATTGCATTGAATTTATAAATTGCTTTGGGAAGGATTGACATCTTAATGATGTGTAATCTCCCAATCCATGAATATAGAATATCTTCCATTTATTTAAATAATCTTTGATTTCTTTTAGCAATGTTTTACAGTTTTCAGTATACAAGTCCTTTACATCCTTGGTTAGATTTATTCCTAGATATTTGATTCTTTTAGTTGCTATTATGAATGGAATTTTTTTCTTGATTTCTTCTTCTCATTGTTCATTGCTTGTGTATAGAAACACTACTGATTTGGGGGTGTGGATCTTGAACTCCACCTGTTTGCTACAGCTGTAGAAGTACAATATACCAGAAATGGACTGGCTTTTAATGATGGGGGTTTATTAGCTTAGTTCTCAGCGCATGAAAATGTTGAGATTAAGTCACCAACAGAAGAATTCCTTCTCTGAAGAAAGGCTGCTGGCATCTGAGACACCTCTGTCACATGGAAAGGTACATGTCCAGTGTCTGCTGTCCTTCTCTCCTGGGTTGCATTGCTTTCAGCTTCTGGCTTCACTGACTCTTTCAGCTTCCATGTGGTCTTGCTTGCTTCTCTGGGGCTTTTTTCTCTAAGCTCTCTTGGCCTTTTCTCTCTTTTATCATAAAGGACTCCAATAAAAGGATTAAGATACACCTTAAATAGAGCCGGTCACATCTCAATTGAAATAGCCTAACCAAAAAGTCCTACCCACAATAGGTCTATATACAGGAATGGATTAAAAGAACATAGACTTTTCTTGGGTATATAACACCTTCAAACCAGTACACTTCGCCCCCTGGAGCCCCCAAAATAGGTTCTTTCTAAATGCAAAATACATTCATTCCATCACAATATCACAAAAATCTTACATCATTTTAGTAACAATATTAAGTACAAAGTCTCATCAAAGTCACTTACAGGTGTGGTTTGTCCTAAGGCAAAATTCTCCATCTGTGAACTAGTGAAACTTAGAACAAGCTATCTGCTTCCAATATACAAAGGAGGGACAGTCATAGAATAAATGCTCCCAACTCCACTGGGAGAAATTTGAAGGAAAGTTCTGAAAAACTGCAGGGCTTACTTCATTATATTTATAAATGACATTTTATCCTCAGGGTTTGAGTTCTAATAAAAATAACATTTTATTAGATGAATAACATTTTATCCTCAGGGTTTGAGAGAGTAGTAACCACACCCTTACCAAGGGCTTGCACAGTAGCCCTTCTCTTACACATTGGGGTGAGGACTGTAACATCTCCAAACATTGGGGAGATGGCTGTGTTCTCAGCCCCACCCTCCTCAAGCATCAGGGTGGCAGCCAGACTCTCTCCAATCCCTACATGTATTAGGGTTCTCTAGAGAAACAGAATCAACAGGAAATATCCGCAAATATAAAATTTATAAAAATGTCTCACATTACCATGGGAATGTAGAGTCCAAAATCCATAGGGCAGGCTGTAAAGCTGACGACTCCAATGGAGGGTCTGGACAAACTCCACAAGAGAGACTTGCTGGCCGAGGCAGGAAGAGAAGTGAGACAGTCTCTTTTGAATCCTCCTTAAAAGCCTTCCATTGATTTGATTAAACATAACTCATTGCAGAAGACATTCCCCTTGGCTGATTACAAATAGAATCAGCTGTGGATGCAGCTGATGTGATCATGATTTAATTCTATGAAATGTTCTCATAGCAACAGACAGGCCAGCACTTGTCCAACCAGACAAACAGGTACCACCCCAGGCCAAGTTGACACATGAACCTGACCATGACACCAGGGAATGTGCTCCACTTTCTCTAAAGCCTGGGGCAGCAACACCCTTCCTAAACAATGGGAGTAACTAAGCTCTCTTCAATCCCCCAGTCCTGGGGTAGTAACACTTATCTTGAACAATGGGGTGGAGGGCCACCCTCTGCAAACGCTGGGGCAAACTCATCTTTTCCATGTGCATGAGTAGGTCCACTTCCCTGGCCTAAGGCATCTTTTATCCAGACCTTAGTTTTCATGGTTCTGCTTCTGAAGTCATTGTTTCCTTCAATTAGTCCCTTTTATGTCTCTTTTAGTCCCAGCTGGTAGTGGTTCCATTCTTACAGATCTTGTAAAAGACTCATTGGTTTTACATGCAGTACAGAGAGGTCCCAACCATCCATCAGATAATAGGACTTTCTATAGATCCTTTCTGAATAACTCTGTCTCCAATCCTGACTCGTACTGACATGGCTGACTGATTCCATGTTTGATTAAATCCTCACATGGGGTGCTCTTGTCTGGAGACTTGTTTTCTAGAAGCTCAGAATTTTCCAAACTATCACTTTCTGGTTTCTTTGTACCCAAGAGTTCAATTCTCAGCTCATGCCTTTCCTCTTGCATTTTACTATAAGCTGCAAGGAGAAGCCAAGCCACATTTCCCACATTTAATTTGGAAATCTCTTTAGCCAAATATTCAACCTCATCAATTTCAGATTCTGTCTTTCATCCTATATAATGAGTAATTAAAAAATTTTATTGTATAATATAACATATGTACAAAGCAAAGAAAGAAAAAAGCAATAGTTTTCAAAGCAGTCTTCAACAAGTAGTTAACAGGACAGATCCAAGAGTTTGTCATGGGCTACCATACCATCATCTCAGATTTTTCCTTCTTGCTGCTTCAGAATAATTGAGACTAGAAGGAATAAATGTTTTTTATCATCACAATTGACTTTGTTTTTCTTTTTTGTGAAAAGTAACATAAAAAAGCAATAAATTTCAAAGCAAAGCATAATTATCCAACTGTTTTAAACCTCCCAAATTATTATTATTGTCTTACATTGTTAAAGTTTATTCAATTTAACTCTTAAATTTGTTAATATTTTGTTTATTATTGCTTCTTGCATTCCCTTCCTCTCTTCTGAGTTCAGTTTCTTTCTGTTTGTGCTTACCTCTTGTACCTCCTTTGCTAGTTTTTATAATTAAGGTTTTTTTGTGATGACAATGACTTTTTTGTGAAATTGATTTTTCTTTTTTGTGTGAAAATAACATATATACAAAAAGTAATAAATTTCTAAGCACAGCACAACAATTAGTTGTAGAACAGATTTCAGAGTTTTGTATGGGTTATAATTCCACAAGTTTAGTTTTTTTTACTTCTAGTTGCTCTAAGATACTGGAGACTAAAAGAAATATCAGTGTAATGATTCAGCAATCATATTTGTTTGTTAAACCCCACCTTCTCTATGTAACTCCACCATCACCTTTGATCTTTCTATCCCACTCTTTCAGGGTATTTGAGCTATGTCTATTCTAACTTTTCCATGTTGGATGAGGCTGTCAATAATATGGGGTAGAGAGATGGAACTAGCTGATGTTCTAGAGATGCTGGGCCTTCTAGGTTACAGAATTTATCTGGTCCAGGGACCCGTCTGGAGGTTGTAGGTTTCTGGAAAGTTACTCTAGTACATGGAGCCTTTGTAGAATCATATATATTGCCCTAGGTGTTCTTGAGGATTGGCTGGAATGCTTTAGTTGGGGTTTGGCAAGTTATGATAGGTAGCAATGTCTAACTGAAGCTTGCATGAGAGTGACCTCCAGAGTAGCCTCTCGACTCTATTTGAACTCTCTCAGCCACTGATACTTTATTAGTTACACTTCTTTTCCCCTTTTGGTCAGGATGGAATTGTTGCTCCCATGGTGCCAGGGCTGGACTCATCACTGGGAGTCATCTTCCATGATCAGGGCTCAATTTTGCCACATTTTCTGCCACTTTATAACAAGGGTCACCTTTCTTCCAGTTCGCACTGAAAGATTCATCATTTCTGTCTAAGTCCTCATCAAAAGTACCTTTAGCATCCATATTTCTACCAACAATCTCCTCAAAGCAATCTAGGGATTTTCTGGCAAGCCTCTCACAATTCTTCCAGAATCTTATCAACTTATAAAGCTTTTCCAGCATTGTTAGTATTTGCAAGTAGCAGTACCCCACTCCTGATACCAAAATCTGTTTCAGTTTGCTAAAGCTGCCAAAATGTGATTTACCAGAATCGGCTGCCTTTTAAAATAGGGATTTATTCACTTAACAAGTTACAATCCTAAGACCATGAAAATGTTCAGATTAAGGTGTGAACAGGAGGATACCTTCTCTGAAGAAAGGCTGCTGGCATCTGGGACACCTCTGTTATATGAAAAGGCACAGGGTCAGTGTCTACTATTCTTTCTCTTCCAGATTTCATTGCTTTCAGCTTGTGGCTTCAGTAACTCTTTCAGCTTTTGTATGTCCTTGCTTGCTTCTCAGGGCTTTTTTCACTAAGTTCTCTAAGCTTTTCTGTCCTTTATCCTCTCATAAAAGAGGCCAGTAAAAGAATTAAGACCCACCTTGAATGGAGTGGGTCACATTTAAGTTGAAATAACCTAACCAAAAAGTTCTCCTCACAATAATGCCTGTCTCCACAGGAATGGATTAAAAGAACATGGCCTTTTCTGGGGTACATAATAGCATCAAATCAGTATACCACCACTTTGCTGAGTTCATTTGTTAGCTCTGGTAACTTTGTTGTGGATCCTACAGAATTTTTTTGCACTTAAGGTCATATCTTCTACAAATCGGGAAAGTTTTATTTCTTCCTTTCCAATTTGAATGCCTTTGTTTTTCTTGCCTAATTACTCTAGCAGAAACTTCCAGTGCATTGGTGAATAACAGTGGTGACAGTGGGCATCCTTGTCTTATTCCTGATCTCAGAGGGGAAGCTTGCAGTCTTTCCCCATTGGGTAGGATGCTAGTTGTGGGCTTTTCGTATATGTCCTCTATCATATTAACGAAGTCCCCTTATTTCCCTAGTGTTCTAAGTGTTTTTATTAAGAAGGGATGGTGAATTTTGACAAATTCCTTTTCTATATCAATTTAGATAATTGCGTTATGTTAACATGTGTTACATTAATTAATTTTTTTTGTGTTGAACCAATCTTGCACATCTAGAATCAATTCCATTTGATCATGGTGTATAATTCTTTTAATAAGTTATTGGATTTGGTTTGCTAGTATTATGTTGAAGATTTTTGTATCCATATTCATAAGAGATGTTGGCCTGTAACCTTCTTTTCTTGTGGTATCTTTATTTGGCTTTGGTCTGAGGGTGATGTTGGCCTTGAAGAGAGAGTGTTCTCTCCTCTTCAGTTTTTGGAAGAATTTGAGGAGAATTGAAATCAAGTCTTTTTGGAATGTTTGGTAGAATTCTACTTTTGAAGCCATCTAGTCTGGACTTTTCTTTGTTGGGAGGTTTTTGATGACTGATTTACTCTCTTTACCAGTAGTTGGTTTGTTGATAGCTTCTCTTTCTTCTTGAGTCACTGTGGGCGGCTTGTGTGTTTCTAAGAATTTGTCCATTTCATCTAGGATATCTAATTTATTGGTGTACAGTTGTTCATGGTATCCTCTTATAGTTCTTTTTATTCCAATGGGGTCAGTAGTAATTCTCCCCTTTCTTTTCTAATTTTAGTTATTGTTTATATTTTCTTTGTCAGTCTAGCTAAAGATTTGTCAATTTTGTTGATCTTTTCAAAGAACCAACTTTTAGTTTTGTTGACTTTTTCTGTTGTATTTTGTTTTCTACTTTATCTCCACTCTAATCTTTATTTCCTTCTTTCAGCTTGCTATGGGTTTAGTTTGCTTTTTTTTTTTCTAGTTCTTCCAGTTTTGAGACTCAATCAGGTCTCTCATTGAAGTCTTCCTTTTTTTTTCCTCGCATGGACAGGCACCAGAAATTGAACTCAGGTCTCTGGCTTTCTTTTTTTTTTTTTTAATGCTAACATTTAGAACTATAAATTTCACTGTCTTCACTGCCTTTACTGCATTCCTTAAGTTTTGGTATGTTGTATTTTTATTTGCATTTGCCTCAAGCTATTTTCTAATTTCACTTCTGATTTCCTCTTTAACCCTTTGGTTATTTGAGTATATTAGTTAAGTTCCACATATTTGTGGATTTTCCATTTATCCCTCTGTTAGTGATTTCTAACTTCATTGTGTTGGTGGTCATAGGCTATATACTGTATGAGTGCAGTATTTTTTAAATTTATTGAAACTTGTTTTGTGACCTAATACATGATCTTTCCTGGAGAATAACCTGTGGGCACTTAAGAAAGAATGTGTATTTTGTTTTTGTTGGGTGAATTATTCTATATATTTCTGTGAGGCCTGGTTGGTTTAGACTATCATTCAAGTCTTGTATTTCCTTATTGATCTTCTGACTAGATGTTCTATACATTACTGAAAGTGGTGTATTAAAGTCTCCTACTATTAATGTAGATCCATCAGTTTCTCCCTTCAAATTTGTCAGTATGTGCTTCATATATTTTGGGGCTCTGATGTTAGGTGCATATCTATTTATAGTTGTTACCTCTTCTTGTTGAATTGTTCCGCTTATCAGAATATGGTGGCCATCTTTGTCCCTTGTAACTGTTTTTGACCTAAAGTCTATTTTATCTGAAATTACTATAGTATCTTTTTTGTTTGTTTTGTTTTGTTTTGGAAATGCCGGGTCCAGGAACCAAACTGGGGTCTTCTGCCTGGCAGGCAAGAATTCCACCATTGAGGTACACTTGCACCACCAGTATAGTATCTTTTGATTACTCTCTTTTGGTTTCTAGTTGCAGGATATATTTTTTCCATCCTTTTACTTTCATTCTACTTGTAGCTTTGAATTTAAAGTGAGTGTCTTGTAGATAGCATATAGTTGGGTCATGCTTTTTTATCCTTTCTGCCAATTTCTGCCTTTTGACTAGAGAGTTTAATCCATTCACATTTAAAGTCACTACTCATAATATAGTACTCTCTCCTGCTATTTTGTTATTTAGTCTTTGTAAGTCTTATATCTTTTTGTCCCTCACTTCTCTTAAAACCTATTTTATATTTATTTGATTTTTTTTTTTTGCTTTACCATATTGAGTGCCTTCTCATTTCTATCTGAATATATTTTTTCATCTATTTTCCTTGTGAATACCATCAGGTTAATTTTAACATCCTAAGTATATAACAATCATATTTGGTCTCATACCAACTTCAGTAGCATACACATATGTTTTTCCTATACCTCTCTATACTTTTAACCACTTATATTTTTGTACAGATATAAGTCCAGAACCATAGATTTATAATTACTTCTTATCCATATGCATTTTGAGCACTTGTTGGAAGTAGTGGAGTTACATTCCAAACAATACAATTCAGTAATACTAGTATTTTTAATAAACAAAATGGTTTCCTTTATCACATGTCTTTATTTCTTTATGATACTTTGAATCGCTGTCTAGTATCCTTTCCTTTCAGCCTGAAGAACTCCCTTAAGCATTGCTTATAGAGCTGGTTTAGCGGGGATGAACTCCCTTAGTTTCTGTTTATCTGACAATGTCTTAATCTCTCCCTCGTTTTTGAAAGACAATCTCATTGGATATAGGATTTTTGGCTGGAGGTTGTTTTCTTTCAGTGCTTTAAGTATTTCTACCTAGTACCTTCTTGCCCCCATGATTTATGATGGGAAATCAGCACTCATTCTAATTGGGACTCCCTTGTATGTAATATGCTGCTTTTCTCTTGCAGTTTTCAGAACTTTTTCCTTGTCCTTTTCATTCAATAGTGTGATTGGTATATGACGGGATATATTTTTCTTCATGTTTATCCTGTTTGGTGTTCTCTGGGCTTCTTGGGTATACAAATTCACCTCTTTTGCTAATTTTGAGCCATTCTCTGCCATTATTTCTTTGAGTATTCCTTCTGCCCCTTTCTCTTTTTGTTTTCCTTCTGGGACTCCCAAAATGTGTATATTGGTGTGCTTGATCATGTCCCAGAGATGTCAGGCTATTTTTACTTTTAATAAGTCTTTTTTCTTTCTACTCCTCAGACTGAATCATTTCAAGTATCTTGCCTTCAAGTTCATTGGTTCTTTCTTCTGCCAGCTCCATTTTGTTCTTGAGACTCTCCTGGGAATCTGTCATTACAGTTATAGTGATCTTCAACTTTAATGGTTTGGTTTGGTCCCTTTTTAAAATTTCTATCTCTTTACTAAAATTCTTATATCGTTCATTCATTGTTTTTCTGATATTCTTTAGTTCTTCTTTATGTTTTCCTTAATTTCTTTGAACATTTTTACAATCGTTTTTCCTAAGTCTTTGTATATCCACATTCTGGTTTTCTTCGTTGATGTTTTCAAGATTTTTATCTTCTTTCTTTGGATGGGCCATTACTTTCTGTTTCTTTGTCTTGTACTCTTTTTCTTGCACACTATACATTTTAATAGTTTAAAATGTTAACTATGGGCCTTATTCTCTGTCTTTTTTCTTGATTTTGTAACAAGAAAACAAGTATTACTGAATTGTATTGCTTGGAATGTAACTCCACTGCTTCCAACAAGTGATAAGACTGAGATTTCCTTGAGCTCCAGCCCTCCTATCAGGAAGGTCTGCCTGAGGCAAATACAGTGTGTGGGGTTTCCCTGTCTTTCGGGGCGTGTGTCTTGTCCTAGGTTTTTGTTTGTTAGTTGCTCTGGAGTTCCCTATAAAGGGGACTCATTGTCCCGTCTGTTTCCCAGGAGCCAGACTCCCTCTCCCGAGTGTTTGAAACCAGCAGACCTCTGCTCTGTATTGCCTGCCTCTGTTTCATTGCCTCACACTGTTTTTGCCTGGAGGGTAGATTCTGGGAGGAGGGTCCCTCCAGAGAGGACTTTCCCAAGTCAGTCTTTCCCAGTAGGAACTTGACCAGGGAGCTATGAAGGGGGTGTAGACTGATTCTAAAGAGCCCTGGAGAGGGAATCAGGGAGGCTGCCAAGAGCTTCTCCAGAGACTTCCCAAACCTGAGATTTACTGGCCTGCCCAGCAAATGCAGCCCTACTGCTAAATGGCCCCTGCAGCCCTGGGGAAGTGACATATCCTTAAGTCTCCACTCCCACTGCCCCTGTCCAGAGTGAGCTGAAACAATGGCCACCCTGAGACCGGGCCCCCAGTGGTCCTAATTTGCTAATCAAAAGCTCTGATCAGTGATTGGCCATGGCCACCCCTGGGTCTTGGAAGGAGGATTTTTTTCGTCCTTTCTGTTACTGGTGAGCTAGCCAGAGACTGGACTCCTTAGCATCCTGCCATGAGAGTAGGGGATGGGTACCAGTAGCCACCACCTGGAGAGAGCCATGCATGGTTCTTTCCCGTAATTTATCAGTCTCTCCTGGGTGCTGTACAGTGTTCATCTGGCCTTGGGAGTTTCAAAACAGTTGTTTCAGACAGTTCCTGCCTGTGTAATGGTTATTTTGGTGGAAGGACTGAGTCCTGCAGCTTCCTACTCTATCACCTTCCCACAATCACCTCCTTTTATTCTTTTATTAGAAGGGAAGTTAAATAACACCTTCAACCCAGTGTTGCAGTACAGATGAAATGAAATCTGTACCCTGAATACAGGGTCTGACACAGAATGGAAGCTTGAGATGTGGGCATTTCCTTTTTTTTCTAAGGGTCCCTGTCTAGAGCTGGGATTGGAGAGACTTCCTCCGCCCTGTCTCCAAAGCGGGCATTGCAGCTGGCTGTGATCACCTGCACATGAGCCCAGCCATCCAGGAACAGGTGTTTATGTCTTCCTCATTCTCTGTGCCCTGTGCTCTGGTCCACGCTTTCCCCATGGAATTCCAGCACAGAACCCCACTGGTGACATCAGGGCCCCTCGTAGGCAGCCCCAAGTGCCCTCTCAGCCTTTCTTCCCTCTCCCCAGATGTGTACCCTCCGCCTGAGGCCTGGACCTGAACTGACACCCCTGCCCTCCTGGACTGACCTCTGCACACTTTGCTCTCTTGCCTCCCTCTGGTCTATGTACAGCCTTCTTCAGAACACCTGCTTCCTCTCCTCTAGCTTTTCAGATCCATTCCTTGTTATGTATAAA
Source organism: Tamandua tetradactyla (assembly GCF_023851605.1). NCBI lineage: Eukaryota > Metazoa > Chordata > Mammalia > Pilosa > Myrmecophagidae > Tamandua > Tamandua tetradactyla. Next base: position 18,445,423 of record NC_135330.1, on the reverse strand, counting down.
CCATCTGCCTCCACTAACTTCTTTGGTTTCATTGATGTCCCTCTTTTTGGAATGCCCACATTTTTATTTATGATTTTGCCAAGCATACAGGGCTTCATCATATACTATTTTACACTCTTTATTTCCTGTGGGCCAACTCTCTTTAACTCTGTGTTATGGATTGAATTGTGTCCCCCACTCCCACTCTGCAACATGTTCGCGTCCTAACCCCAGGTTCCAGGGATGTGAAATTTGGAAATAGGGCCTTTGAAGATGCGATTAATTAAGATAAGTCCAAAGTGGATTAGGGTGACCCCCATCTAATAAGCCCTTATAAAAAGAGGAAATCTGGACACCGAGATAGACAGTCAAACCCACGGGGGGAATGCAATGTGATGATGGAGGCAGAGGCTGGAGTGATGCAACTACAAGCCAAGGAATACCAAGGATTGCAGCACTCCAGAAGCTAACAAGAAGCAAGGAAGGATTCTCCCCAGCAGGTTCAGAGGGGGGCAACACTTTGATTTTGGACTTACAGCCTCCAGAACTGTGAGAAAACACATTTCTGTTGTTTTAGGCCACTCAGTTCACGATACTTTTTATGGCAACCCTGGAAAACTAAGTCACTCAGCTTTCTGTTCTTTAAGAGGAAGAGGTTGTCTTATACTGCTTTTTTTTTTTTTCATCCTTTCACAGTACACATAACATTTCTGAGTGGGTAGCATTATTTAAGGAGAATTTATATTATTTGATGAGCCTCACTTTCCCAAGTAAATTCCCTGCTTCTATGCCTTTAAACATTCTGTTCTTTTGGAATAAAATACACTTCTCCTTTTCTACCTGGCAACTCCTGTTCATCTTTGGTGTGATTAATTTTCAGCTCTGGTGACATCTGTACTGTGTGGCCTTCCCCAGTACCCTACCCCGACTTCTCTGAACAGTTGTCATTATTTTGGTGCTGAATCTTTCTCCTTAATTCTGAGGTCTCTGTGAGAGCTACAGCTGAATCTTCATCATCCCTGCATCGCAGTACTGTCCTGACACAGTGCCTAAGCATGAGCCCACGATACATGCTTACTGAATGAATGAATAAGTTCAAAGTCAGATCTTTTATGGGAACTTAGTTTTGGTTTGAGTTAAGACTTCTTTGAAGAACTGTGTCTGAGAGAGTTTCAAAGCAGTAGCTTCATAGACTTCGCTTGCCCCTTTCAGGAGAACTACTTACTTGAAATTCTCTTGGATTTTAAATGCTGCTTTGAGGCCATTGCATCCAGAGTTGATCACTGCTATTCTCAGGGAGAATGGAATTCCAATCCTGTAATGCAGGGCAGTGGCCGAAATAGCTTCCTATATATCCCATCTTCATAAATCCCTTCCTTGCTCTCCTTTTCCTCCTCCCTCCACCCACAGCAAATCCCAGACTTTCTGTACTCCCCCAGCCTAAAGGACATTTATGAGGCTCTTCATAGGGGAAGCATCTGAGGCCTTTTCCTGCTTCTCCCTTCCCTAGCACGAGGGTCTATGGTCCCCCTCTCTCACCCTCACCTCCTGGGCCAAGCTCAGATATCTCTTGCCCTGTTTATGGGCTGTTGGGATTTTTCCAACAACCTGAAATGAATCTGAGAGGCCCCCCACAGATAATGCAGCCCCGTCTCAGGGCCATAAACCATGGTTGAAGCTTTCATCAGTGATTGCTTATGTCATAAATGAGTGGGAGGAACAGGCAAAGGGAAAGAAACAGCCCTGAACCATTCCAGATTTTTTACAAGGAAGGGGAAAGAAAAGGCCCCGAGAAACATGTTCAAACTTAGTGCCAAGCAAATTCATCTTACTCGGGTAGGTTGTGTGTGGAGACAATCTCTGGACTTCCCTGCAAGATTTATGCCGTGTTTGTGTCTAAATGGCCTCCAGGGATGCTGACATTTGTTGTCAGAGAGCAGCAAGTGGTGTTCCTTTCATCTCCGTTGAGGGGTGTCAGCTTAAATGATGAGGAATAGCTCCGTCCTGCATCCGGGTGTGGGAGCCTCTGGCAGTGGAGAGGGGCTGACTCTCCCTGTGCTCCCGCTTTTCTGCCATTGTAAGGTTTTTTTCCTTGTCTTCTGCCCTCCAACACGCCTACAGGTTCTGTTAGTAATCTCCTGGCTCTTTCAAAATTTTGCTTTCCCTGGAACAAATTGCTAAATTTGTTTTAGGCACTACATATTTCCAGGGTGCAGCTGTGATTGGGGTCAGGCAGACATGCCCTGCTTCAAGAGAAGGTGGAAACCTCAGTGAACATCACAGGGGCAGCCTAAAAATTCCCTAGGAGAGTCAGAGCTCACCATTCTGCCCCTAATATTTACAATACAAAAGAGGGAATCTGGGTGATGTCCGTGATCCCTCACATTCCTGTTGGCGATTGGGTCCTGGCATCTGTCTGCACTCTGAGAGGTGCCAAAAGGCCCTATCACCCCACCATCTCCAGACCCTCTCTCACTCAGCTCTACCAGGACACTTGAAATACCCATGTTGGTGACTGTTGGGGTGGAGGCATTTCCTGTTAAATACATGTTATTGATGGTGGGAGAGAACACATCAAACCATGGCCACTCATTGTCTTCATGGTGTCTCAGATTATTCAGTGCTTCCTGCTCCAGAGTCAGAGCCTGAAAGAATGTGACACAGGATATGAAAGTTCGAATGGAGAACAGGAGGTCAGGAGAAGTCTAGAGGAGAGGTCAGCCGACTGTGGTCCACAGGCAAAATCTGGCCCACCTCCTGCTTTGGAAAGACAGTCCCATTGGAATACAGTCCTACCCATTCATATTGTTTAGTGCAGATTGACAATGGCAAGTTGAATAGTGGCCATGGAGACCACGTGACCTGCAAAGACTAAAACATTTGCTATCTAGACTTCTACAGAAAAGGTTAGCCAACCCCAATCTAGAACATGAAGTGTTGCGTGAAAGACAAAATGGGGGCCTTGAAGCGATAGAAGGCAGAGTGAGCTGTGAAACAGCAAAAAGGCATTGGAGGGAAAAAATGTACCACAAAACAAAAGAAATATTCCAGAAACGAGTATTTTTTTATTGTTAACTCCTCCTCCTCCTTCTTTTCCCTTCCTCCTCCTCCTCCTCTTCCTCCTCTCCTTTCCTTCTTACCCCTCCCCATCATTTCTGTCTCCGCTTCTCCCTCCGCATTCCTCCATCCTCTTCCTCCGCTTCCTCCTTCTTCTCCCCCTCTCCTTCTTTGGCTTGGAAACAAACATATTTTCCTCTCTCTTCTTATAGGGGTCTGGAGAGAATGAATGAGTAGCACCCATGATGTGTTCTGTATCCTCCAAAAACGGCCATCAAAATCTGGCCTAGGGGCGGACCACGGTGGCTCAGTGGCAGAGTTCTCGGCTGCCATGCCGGAGAACTGGCCTGGGAGATGGGTCTTTTCTCCCCTCCTCTCTGTTGTTTCATGATTGAATAACAGCTGTTTGAAATATGCATGTACTCTTCTGTCTTTGTATCCTAAACAAGATGAATACAGTGACATCAGCAGGAAGACTCAAGAGGCCATCAGCTGTCCTGCCTCTGGAGCTCTGAACAAATTTCAGAAATTATACTTTCCTTCTGGAACCAGTCCCAGCTTCCTCTCTCTTTCTATCCCTTCTCACAAGTACTCACATACTCACACTCTATGAAATCGACTCTCTGTGTTAACTGGAAGGACTAGCATGACATGACTTGTCATGTTTGCAAAGATAAAGAAATGAGCCCTTGGCATTGTAAAATCTTAATTCAGATCCCACCAATATGCAAAATTATTAGCTAAAAACATGTATCTAGTACCAAGAATACTTCTTCTATGTTGAAATAATGATCATAATGGTTATTAAGCACCTACTGCATTCTAGACAGTGCTGATCTCTTCATATGTATCATCTCATTTAATTCCAGCTACACTGTTACCTTCCTCAAAGAAAAAATAGAGTCTTGAAGAATTTGTTCAAAATCACACAAAGTAACTGGCAGAGATAGAACTTAAATTTGAGTGTCTATGACTCCACACCCATGCTGTAGACACCATGCCACATTGCTTTCCCAATGGCTGTCAACATATGAGTAGTTACCACAAAATCTAGCATTAGTTTAGACTCTACATTATTCTGTTTATCAGTACACATTTGCATCATACTATGTGAGGATAGACTAAATGAGTCAGACTGGCTGTGTAAGGCATTTGCAAACACCAGTTACTTATAGTCATCTGTCTTGCAGAAGATCTGCACCATTCTTGGGAGGAGGAGATGTCAGCCCCGTTTCCTCGGAAATGTCACTGAAGAGCTCACTGGTCCAAAGGAACATCCTTTGACCCTGAAAAGTCCACGACCAGAGAGAATCACTGGCCTCATTAAAGACTGGGCTCTGGGGAGTGTTTTCCTCAGGCTGACATACAAAGTATCACAGTCCAAGGAGCTTAAAACAAGAGAAATCAGTTCTTTCAGTTTTGGAGACTAGAAATCTGAAATCAAGGTGTCAGCAGGGCCACGCTCTCTCTAAAGGCCCTAGAGAAAAATCCATCCTTCCCTCTTCCACCTTCTGTTGGGTTCCCTGCAATCCTTGGCTTGTAGATGCATCACTCCAGTCTCTGCCTCTGTCTTCACATGGTGTTTGTTTTCTCTGTGTCTCTCTCCCCCACCACCACCACACACACTCCAGTATGACTTCATCTTTGTTACTTAATTATGGTTGAAAAGACCCTATTTTCAAATAAAGGTCACATTCTGAGGTACTGGGGGTTAAGATTTCAATATATCTTTTTAGGGAATGTAAGTTAATGCATAACAAGGAGTTTCCAAGGAGCAAGTTGAATAGGGCCTGGCAAGGGTGGATCTGCATACTCGGTGGCTTTCTTTTTTCTACCTTATATCCTCTGGTGGGGTCTTATTTCCCTGGGGCTTTTAGTTCTGAAGTGCTTATTTTTTCCTTGCCATTTTAAGACCCACCTTCTTGAAAGATCTTAAAACCTTTTCCTAGCAAGGTGTGACAGATAATGTCACCCCTGAGAAAGCTCATTATGTTACCAGTAAAAAAGAGCAGCCCAGAGTTGACGATGCCAGAGTGGCCACCCCTTGTCATGAGGATTCTTGTTTTAACTCTCTTTTCCTTTAATTGTTTGGATTTTTTATTTGTGTATGGTGTATGGGATGGGAAGGAGGGAAAAGACATCCTTGCTACAACATCCATTAAGAGCCTCCTATGTGCCAGGGCCTTGTTAGCTGGTTTGTATTTAACACCACTACTCCGACGACACCTGCTGGTTGGGTGCTCTTGTCTTCAGTGTGCAGATGAAGCTCAGTAACTTGACATAACTTGCATAGAGCTGTACTTATAACAAGGAACAGAACTGGGATGGAAACCTAGGGATGCCTATATCCATTTCTCTTGCAATTACGTCATAGCTCATGCCCTTAAGGAGTTCACAGGTGAGCATTCATTCATGTTCAGATTATATTTTTAAATGTTCATGGAGAAAAGAAGCCATTGACCTTTCAGATAAAATAAGAGTCTCTGACTCTGGTAGAGGCCCAGGGTGAAATCCCCGGTCTATCAGAACTCAGCTGAAGCCTAAACCACAGCAGCATATGCAAGTGAGCATCCTTTAGATGGAGAGTGGGAGTGAAGAGCAAAGATGCTCAGGGACCACAGTGTGTCCCTTTCCCCTGGCATTCTTGAAGCTGGCCAGAGGGGACAAGAACCAGGGGACAGGAGCTGGGGAAAGCCCTTGCTGCGAAGGTTTCCCACTGGGGGAAATAGGACAGCCAAGCTCTTTGAGGACCCAGAGATAAATGAAGTGCTTGTGTGAGTAATTTGGGCACACAGTTGCCTAAGGCTTTTAATACACAAAGTACAAAGAAGTCCAGTATTTCCAGACCCAAGAAATATCTTCTTGGGAGTGTGAAGTCTACAGGATAGAAGAGGTAGCCTGGGAAAGATTATGACATACACTAGAGAGCTTTATTTTTAAAAAGTTCCTCCTTTTATTGTTTACTTCTTGTAGTTGAGGAAATTCACGTGTTACACAGTTCCTTTAATAGAGTTGTTTGTTTTATAGGCAAGCAATTTTGATTGATTGTCTGGTGATTCTCATTATCTGTACCTGCAGGTAATCTAATTCTGTTTTCCTAGGGCCTTTGAAATGGCAACACTTTCTACCACCTGGCAGGGACTAGAATTTCAGACGTAGAGCCTAGGAAGTTATACCTGACATCTCTAGGTCTAGTTTTGAAAGTTGACAGCTAAGGAATAGTAGCTAAACCTTGTTATGAACCAAACAGCATTCTGAGGCCCTTATCAGTGGTAACTCATTTTATCCACACACCAACCCCAGGAACTCTTATATCCCAAGCTTGCAAATGAGAAAATCAAGTCATGGAGGGTTAAGTATCTTGCCCAGAGTCACTCAGCGGGAAAATATGGAGCCAGAATACCATTCTGTGATCAAGTTCTGAGCTATAATGAGGCTTTCAGATCACCCCACCTGGGCTGCTGCATTCATCTGTAAAGCCACCTGGAAATGTGAATCCCAGCACCTTATGATGAAATCACAGACAGCTCTAGGGAGTGGCCTCCAGGAGCTCACCACCCAGCTTTCTGCTTCTTTTAGGCAAAAGTGATGATGAAGAAAGTCTTTGCAAGTCAGCCCATGGGGCTGGGAAGGGAGCTGCTGAGGACGGCAAGGACCATAAGCGTCCCAAACGCCCCAGAACCATCTTGACAACCCAACAGAGGAGAGCATTCAAGGCCTCGTTTGAAGTATCTTCCAAGCCATGCAGGAAGGTACAAGAGGGAAGAAGGGAGGAAAAGGAATCGGGCCCCACATCTGCATGTGCACCCTGGACTCCACTGGGGATGTAGGTGGGCACCTGGGGGGCAGGGTGGTCGGGAGGCTGTTCAGACAGAGCCTGTGTGGATGGCCTCCTGTCCTGCTGGAGACTCCCAATAGAATCTCCCTAATGCATTCATGCATGCATACCCACTCCAGCTGGCCACTTACTCACACTTCTCATCTCATTGAGGCCAGTGGGAATATTAGGTGTCAGTTGGGTGATAGACCAAGATGCTATAACAGAGTCTAAACAATACAGTGGCTTAATGAGATCGGAGGTTAGTTCTCTCTTATTTCACAGTCCGGAGGCGAGCTCTCCAAAACTGGTAGAGTGACTCTGTTATCCATCACATGGGTCCAAGGGACTGCTCCCAGTTGTCACCATTTTTCCTGGCACCTGGGTAGAGAAAAAGGAGGTGGAGGGCAAGCAGCTGCCTTTTTAAGGACATGCTAGGTGTGGCTCATATCACTTCCACACATATGCATTGGCTCAGTTTTAGCCTTCTGCAAAGGAGGCTGGGAAATGGATCTTTGTGGGCAGCCCTGTGCCCTGCCAAACTTGGGGGATTCAGTTACTAATAGGAGGAAGGGGAAAATGGATATCGGAAACAGCTAGCAACCTCTGCCACAAATAGCATCCATTTAGTATACGCTTGCCATTTACTGCGTGCATGCCATATACCAGGTACTGTTTTTTATACAATAAAAAGAAAGAAAAGAAAGGTCTGTATTGAAATTCATGGGAGAAATAAATTTTCTTAAAAAGCATCCTTTTTAAGTAGAAAAAAGCATCATTTTTCTACTATCCTTGTCTGTATTAACCAGCTTTTGCTGTGACAACAAACAACTGCAACTTTTAGTGGCTTCCAACAGACATTTATTTCTTACTCCTGAGCTGTGGGCTGATGGTGGCTCAGCTGAGCTCAGGTAAGACCCGCTCCACCTGTCTCTTATCTAGGAATGCAGGCTGAAGGAGCAGCACCTGGGCCTGACATTCGCATGTGGCTGACAGAAGGCGAGAGGCCAAGTCAAAATGGGCATGCCCATCAAAAGGCTCTGTTTGGATGATATCCCATCTGTCACCAAATGGCCAAAGCAGGTCAAGTGGCCAGGCCCAAATGGGTGCAGTGGGGAAGTGCATGCCCCCACTCTAACCCCCATGGAGCAGGAGAGGGAAACTTGGATATTTACTGAACAGTAATGCAGTTTGTCATAATATCTGACCTTTAAAAAAGATTCACTGTAGAACTCTTCCTTTCCCTACCCTGGCTATAGCAAGCCTCTGAGGGAGGCACTGATAGAAAATGAAACTAGGCTTGTACACGGACAAAGTGATAACCTGACTCATTTATTTGCATTTGTTGCATGTGCTGAACTCCGAGCCTCTGTATGGCCCTGGGTCCAGGCCACTTGTGGAAAGATATGTGCACACATAACCATAACCCTGGGAGAAAGCTCTGAGGCCTTTAAGAGAGGGGCCAGCCATGAACTGCGCGAGTTGAGAGAGGGGAGAGGTCATTTCTGTCTGAGGAATCAGGCAGGGCTTTGTGAAACAGGTGGCTTTTGAGCTGGGCCTCTGAAGGATGGGTAGAGTTTCACCAGGTGGAAGTGAAGCCTCTGTGTGCATTGCTGTTTAAGTTGGCTTAGTAGAGGGCCATGCTTAAAACATCTTTTCTAATCACTTGCCCTAAAGCTCAGTCTAAGTGGCATGATAAAGTTGAAGTAGTAGTTCTCAAGGCCTCCAGTTGACTCTAATCACTTATTTATTCACTTATTTATTCAAATAGCTCCTTCCATCCCATCTCCTTCCCAGAACCTAACCAAGAAGTATCTGTGTATCTCAGCTCCAGTTTTCAGAAGCCTGTGTTTCTTGCATCTTTCCTTATTGCCACCTTGTCAGCCCACGTGCCTATATGGAGGGCAGATACGTAAACACATTTCTTCCTTCTCTGGGTTCTCATTATCCCATGTCCACATACCCTCTGTGCATCTGCCCGTGTGAGAGCTGCCTGCCTTGCTCTATCACATTCTAGAAGGCCCCCATCTTATTCTTTGGGCAGGGCTCACCCAAGACAGCAGTATTGCGTATTCAGTTAACCCCCAAAGTCATGTAGAGCTGTGATGGACAAAACAAAACATTTATATCAGTAAATTTAGACCAAAGAAAAGAATGAAAGCGATTCATATATTTTTGCATAGTCATTTTCACCCAGTTTCCCTTAAGTGTGTGAACATATATGTGTGGGTTATAGCAAAGGCACAATGATAGCTCATGTCTGAACAGCCTCTTGAAGGTCTAATTCCCAGAATAAGAGAAATCCAGAAACACCTCCTGGAATATACATGTGAATGGATGAGTATTCCTTTTTGTTTTTGTTGTCTATAAGATGTGGCTCTTCTTGGCCTCCCCATGCACTACTGGGAAATGTCCTGCCCCCTTCTTTGGAAAGTTAATGTTTCTGTATTTTCTAACGTTCAATTTTTTTCAAGGTGAGAGAGACCCTGGCTGCAGAGACAGGGCTGAGCGTCCGTGTCGTTCAGGTGTGGTTCCAGAATCAGAGAGCTAAGGTAATCTGCTTCTAACTTATGCCGACATCATAGCAACACAGAGACATTGTACTTGTGGCCAGGCTTCCTAACTCCCTGGATAGAGTAGTTCTCTCAAGTCACAGGTTCTGTTTTCAACAATCAGTTCGGCCACAGCAGCCCTGCAGAGGGGTCCAGACAAGGGGCAATTGATTAGCTGAAATGGCTGTTATTTTCCTAGTGGCCATGATATGAGCCTGGCCAGCCGTTTGCATGAATAAATGTCTTTCAATCAAAGTATGCACTTTTAGTTCAGGTTTATTTAACCCTGATACCAAAGTCCTCTGAAAATTTCAAACAGACCACAGATGAATGTATAAACAAAATGTGGCACATACGTATAATGGAATATTATTTGGCCATAAGAAAGAAGGATCTTAGGAGATACACTGCATGCCATGTGGAAGAACCTTGAAAACATTGTGCCTAGTGAAATAAGTAAGGCACATAAGGACAAACATTGCATGATAGTATTAATAAAAGATGATTAGAAATAGCAAATTCTTAGGACAGAAAGTAGATTAGAGGTTACCAGGGGAAGGGAGTAAGGGGATGGGAGATTGGAAAAATATGATAAATAAAATAAAATTTCAAACAGCTGCCTCGCAATGCATGCGAATACTATCATATTGGCTCCTGCCAAGATCCTTATTCCCTGCCATGATATCTTCTAGTCCTTTTGTTCATCTGTTTTCCTACCTCTGAAAAATGCATTTGTCCTGTGACCCATTGCTCTAGAGCCCTGATCATTAGTGGGTGATAAATTCATGTCTCACCATTTGATGATGATTGCTGCTGACTAAAACAGCATTTCCCTAACTTAATTCCTCGGAACAGGGCTGTCGATGGATATTCTGTCATAAAATGAATCCATGGTTAATAAGTTTGAGAGATTCTGTATTCTGTGGCTTCATAAAGCACAAGAACATGCTGAAAGCTCTGAGAAATCCTGCAGTAAAGACATTTGTTTAATTGAAAAAAAGGTAGTACTTCTTCCACACACACCTATACTCTGAGTATGTAGTAACATCTCATGGAACCCTAATGTTCTAAAGAACACAGTTTGAGAAACATTGGGTCAAAATGTTCCTTCCCTTAGAAAGTATCTGTGTGTTAACAGGGTACTTAGGGAGATAAGCACATTACCCAGAGGCATGAACCTCACGGTAGTTCTCTCAGAAGCAAAGGCCAGCTGGAAAACTGGGGAGGTGTCAGAGAGCATGAGCCCCCTGGCATCCCCAAATCACACCCTATCAGTAGCCCCTTGCTCCACATTCAGGCAGGGCTAGTCTTCTGCACTCATCTACAAACTCCACAGCGTACACACGTACTTCCTCACAAATAACAGTCACAGTATAAGCAGCATGTTTCATTTGCTCAGAGAGAAGCCCCCTCCCTACGTTAGGCTGCACCATTGCTTGCATCTGTCTTTCCACCGCAGCAGAGTAGAAAAGCCCTTCAGCTCGATACATCTAATTTGAAGTATTGCCCCTCAAAGCCTGGCTCCTTTGCTGACTTAAAACCAGGGAAATGGTCCCTCTGCTGCACAGACAAGCCCTTTCACTGTGAAAGCATTGCTTCCTGTTTCTTCCTTACTTGGTGAGCCTGCTGCAGGCCTCCTGACTTCTAATCCTGTGATTCTCTTTTCGTCAGATGAAGAAGTTGGCCAGGCGGCAGCAGCAACAGCAGCAGGATCAGCAAAACACCCAGAGGCTGAGTTCTGGTAAGCTGGGCTCCTCCCGGCCAGTCCTTGCTGGAGTTCAGGCTCTCCTCCCAGATGCTTCCAGCTACCCAGCTCTTTGAATGAGATTTCTGGATTCATTGATGCCCAGTCCACACCTGCTTTGAGAGATGGGTCCTTCAAGTGACATCTGAACCATGAGGCAATTGTAAGCGAGTTGAGCCCAGAACTGCCGCTTAGCGGTGGCACTAAACTTATCCAGAGCCTCCTTGCTCTCTGATCCTGCCACAGTGTCAGGGAAGTCAGTATCATGTGCGGATATTTCCATTTTTTTCATCCTGCTTAGTCCTCCTTTATCTGAGCTAGTTAATTTATTACCTCAATAATGTAAAGTAGTAAAAATAATAGAATAATCCCCTTCTTTGTCAAGTAATTTGTTGTTCACATGATACTCTCCTGCATGCTAATTGACTCACAATACCCATTCCGAGGTGAGCAGATTACTCTTTCCATTTCACAGATGAGCAAACAGAGGCTCCACCAGACTGAATGACAAGTCTTAGATCAGTGAGGGGTGGAGCTGGGCCTGGAAGCTCTCTTCCTGATCCCAAGTTCCACTAGGCCATGCTGCCTTCCTGCACCCTTTCCTACTGTTTGGTTTTTTAAGGAGGTGGTGTGAGGACTGGATGAGGGTGAAGAGGAGCAAGTTTTGGGAGCCTTCAAGGAAGTTAAAAGAAAAAAATAAAAAATAAAGAATCATTATATTGGAACAAGATTGCTCTTTAAAGGGATATGCTTCCCAATAAGTCCATCCAGAATTCCCTGAATAGTTCTTTTGCACCTCAGGGCAGTGTTTCTCATACTTTAAATGTATTCACAAGTCACCTGGGATCTTGTTAAAGTGCAGGTTCTAATTCAGAAGGTCTGGGTGGACCCCAAGATTCTGCTTTTTTAATCACCTTTCAGGTGATGCTGTTGCTTTTGGTCCATCTGGACCACACTCCAAGAATGTGATGTTGGTTCTCAGTCCCCTCACCAGAGCCCCTTGGCTTTACACGGATCCTGCCCTGAGCTGGACACCTGGCCCAGGCTTTACCTAGCATTTGATTTACTGCCTCCTGCAGCCAGGAGTTCCCTTGGCTTATCTTCTAAACCAAGCGGTATCTTAGCAACAAGATATATACTCAAGGGAGAGGAGAAATGAAACCAGGGCCTAGATGCTGGGAAATGGCAGAGCAGTCACTGGTCAGGAGACCAGAATTCTGCCCTCAGCTCTACTGCTAATGCTGTTTGACCTGGGACTGGCCTTTACATCTCCTTGTGTCTCAGGCCACACATCCCAAAGTGGGCCAGTTATCTCTATCTCCCAGGACCCTGGTAGAGTTCAAAGAGGATCACAGGCATGAGAGGGCTTTAAGAAGAATCAAGCAAGTTGACTTATATAAGCCAAAAATCTCAAAGGCTGTCTCAAGGCGTGGAGGACACAACTCATAGTGCTTGGGGCTCTCTCTAAAGAAGTCTGAGGATGCCTCCCAGGGTAGACTTAGGAAAGCAGAGGCTGGTGGAGGGAGAAAGTTGATCCCATTGTGTAGATGAGGCCGTGGAGTCTCTGACAGTTAATGGAACCAGGCTCTTAGAACCACAGCAAGATGTGGAGGCAGGAACTGAGTCCTCCTTTTGTCATAAAATTCTTTCCATGAATGTAGCATGGTGTAGTTACAAAGCACGTGATACACGAGCTCATGTGATCTCAGCTGTCTGAGGTCAACGGGGCCAGTATGAATGATTCCCACTTGACTGATGGGCTCACAGTGGTTAACACTGGAAGGATCTTTAGACTCATCTACTCTAGCAGCTGCCAAACATGTTGAATAATGCCAGCACTCTTTGTTCAAATCACATATTTTGAGGAAGCGCTCAAAGTTCAGTTGCCTCCATTCCATCCCTATCCTCCAAGGTGATTCCCGATGACCTTCTGTGGGGCAGAAGCTAGAAACCACTGATGTCACACAAACCCTTCCATTTTATAAAGGAGGAAACCACATCCCAGAGAAATAAAATTGTCTGGCCAGAGTTACACAGCTTGTGTGGAAGCCGAGATGGCTGTCGATGATTCTCCCCACCTGTGTCCCCTCCCACACTAAATGGGGCAGCTCTGGAGTGTGCCTGCTGAGGTTAGGTCATAAAAGGCATTGTGATTTCTGCTTTGTACTCTTGGATCATGCCCTCTGGGGAAGCAGCCCATGAAGAGGTCCCCATGGTCAGGCAACAGTGGGCTCTCAGACCTGGTACATCTAACTCTAAGTCCAGGGCTTCCTGCACTGCTCTGACCTGCCTCTCCCTCTCTCCTTTGGAGCAGCAGCAAAGACCGGTGCTGGGAAGTAACACTAGGAAGTAGAGGGTTGTAGCATCTGGAGGATGCCCTGAGGCCTTCTTGCCCAGCATGGGACACTGGGCTGCACGATGAGAATGACCTGCCTTCTTCTTTGTCCCACAGCACAGACAAATGGTGGCGGGAGTGCTGGGATGGAGGGGATTATGAACCCCTACACTGCTCTGCCCACCCCTCAGCAGCTCCTGGCCATCGAGCAGAGTGTCTACAGCTCAGATCCCTTCCGACAGGGCCTCACCCCACCCCAGATGCCTGGAGATCATATGCACCCTTATGGTAAGAGGGACTCCACCCCGACAGGGACCTCTCCCAGCTTGCTTGCATGGGTTTCTTATTCCCTCACCAGTACATCTACACAGTTCCTGTGAGCTCACTGAAGCCCCCAAACAGATTGAGTTCCCCATAAAACAATGCTAAAAGCAGAATAAGTACCCCATAAACTAATGGTATAATCATCTAACCAATGACTACTGAAAAAAGACCGAACATATTTATTAGTGATGTTTCCATTTCTTCTCTTTCTCAAAGCTTCTTCTTTGTTAGTTTAAGTAGGTTTTGCTTTCATTGTAGACCTGTGTGTTGTGATTGAATTTCACAAGTCCTACATTTCATGCCAGGTGGGACGCGCACATATTTGCAAACAGTAGCAATGTTGACGCAGGCAGAAGGCTTTCATTAAGCAAACGTTTACCTAAAGAGAAAATATATAGAGGCACATAAAACACATTTTCTAATTGGGCAACCCTACTATGGATATTGGCAGGTGATCTAATGTAGTTCATGAAACATAAGCTGACCTTTAATGGTTAAAAGTATCCCACTGCCCAAACTGGAGTTCGTTTACAGGAGGGGTGTGTGGGTCACTGAGCCTCTCACACTTGTCCAGCTTCTAGCTGAAGCTAATGGGCAACAGCTGGGGCTTGGGGACCCTGGTAGGGTGGGGCTATGGAGGGCTCAAGTTCAACTTCAGGGCCAAATGAAGGCCACTGCGTTTTCATACAGAGAAAGCCAGTGGCCTGAGGAGTGCATTGCTCTGCACTGTGTAGTCTGCAATGAATATAACCCTGGTGGCTAAAAATAAAATTTTCTTCAGGGAACCTGCAAAAGCATTAGTAGCAGAGAAATGCGCCTCATCTCACAGACTTTGTCAAACTTCCATTTTGCCTTCATCTTAAAAAAAAAAAAACTCCGTTTATTGTTAAAATCACTTCTGCCTTCCCACATCATACATTCAAGAAATGTTTAAGTTCTGGCCTTTGCAGGGACTTTGTTGATCAGCCTCATTCATTCTTATGTGCATAGTTACATGTGTGCCTGCTCCAGTGACTTCCACTCTCTTTGCTTCCTTAGAAAACACGTGTTAACATCTGTGCCGTTCTTCACCCCACAGTTATAGGAAGACAGGACACATGAGTTTTTTGTAAATCCTTAAATCTTCCAAGTCTCAGGGGTCTTGTTACATAAAGGACCCCTGTGGTGAATCCTTTAGTGAAATAGATAATCAAAACCAGATGATATGTTTCATAAACTCCAGTTTTCGTCTCTCCCGTTTATTTGAAATGGAGGCGAAATGTCCAGCACCTCCAGTTTCTAGTCACAATGCTCCCTCAGCTGCTCCACAATTTGCCCTCGTGGTTTCTTCATCCAGGGTGTAAATTAGTTCTTCAGTGTACAAATCGGGGGGTGCAGCAGGCACTCAGTCAAACCTTGCCGTTTTGACAGGACAAATGTTATCACAGCCAGTTTCGTTAGCCTCAGTGACGGAGCCGGTGCTTGTTTTCTTACCATCCCTCCTTCAGGAACCATTTTGAGGCCCAAGTCTTCAGGAGCTCTGTCTGTGCCCGTCTCTCCTGCCCATTCCCTGCACTCGTTGTTGAGGTGTCCTGACATTTGCTTATATTGTACTCACTTCAGCACTTTGTCGTACCCCACTTTATACTGTTTTGAGTTGTTGCACTTTAGACACTGACCCTTGAAAGAGACCATAAATAGTCTGATACATAGGGGTTATGCTTGTTCCCACTTCCCTCCATAGATCCTGCTGCTCCACCTTTCCCACCCCTTCCCCTGACCCAGTAGAAAGCTTCCCGGGGGGGGGGGATGTGCTTAGGCAACACTTGTTAAATTCAGTTGAATTTGCTAGCATGGAAATGAGTCACTCCTTTCAGACCCTCACACCAGTGTTTCATCTCCATTTCAGGTGCCGAGCCCCTTTTCCATGACCTGGATAGTGACGACACTTCCCTCAGTAACCTGGGTGACTGTTTCCTAGCAACCTCAGAAGCCGGGCCCCTGCAGTCCAGAGTGGGAAATCCCATTGACCACCTGTACTCCATGCAGAATTCTTACTTCACCTCTTGAGTCCTCCCTTAGAGTTCTGTGGCTCGGCTCCCAGAGGGAACCACCATATGTGAGGGGTTGGCTGGTTTTAGGATGGGGCAGCCAGGGAAGAGGCGGGCTGGGGAGGGAGTTTTTGTGGGGATGCTGTTGTATAACAATATGATGTAGCTCAGCATTTCCAAAGACTGAATACATAATGGATTGCATAGTTTAATGTTTCTAATAAGAGTCTTAGCGTTAGATATGAAGATGTGTTTATCATTAAAGACAGGGACTTTTAATATAGACCTTCTCATACAAACTAGGTACCTAGGGACTCCTAACAACTTCCCACCATTTTGGGGAAGCTCTTTTCAAGAGGTGCATACGCCCATCCATCTATACACCCATAGACAGACAGGTAGATAGATGTGTGTATGTGTGTGTAACCTTTCATACTTTATCATCAAAGTTTATTCCTAATTATAACAGACACCAACTGTACAGCAAAAGTAACTTTATTTTCAGTGTGAACTATATTTAAGGAAATGCTTAATGCACTTAAGTTATAAAATGAGATGATTTACTTTTATAAACTTTATTTTTAGTTTGAAGAGACTTGTCTGCAGGGCAGAGAGGGCTGCTCCATCTAGCCCCGCAGCTCTGAGTGCTTGAGTTACTTCTGTTTTCAGATAGTGTTGCTGAGGTCTGCAAAGCAACTGAGTGGCTGACAGTGTTCTCTCGGGGGCTGTTGTTCTCTGTAGGGGTAGAATCACTGGACTTGAGTGGGAAGGGACAACACCTGATCCTGTTCTTAGAACATCTAAAGCCCAGGCTCACGGACTTTCTTCTAAATTCAGACCCGTGGTTGTGGGGCAGTGCTAGCTAAGTCGGTCATGCTCTTGAGCTTCAGCACACGCTGATGTGGAAGGAGGCCGATGGCATTTACCTACCTCACTGGGAAACACCGAGGCTTAATTTACCTCCAGGACACCTGAGCAGGGGTGAGAGTAATACCTGATATTTGTTCAAAATCCAACCAGACCAGTTGGCAAAGGAGCAGATGTGGGGCTGCAGATCAGGAGAGCTGCTCCACCTGCCACAGTCCCTCCTGTAAAGCCTGAGCTGGCAGAGGTAGCAGCTCAGGGCAGGGCCAGAGACCTTAAGCGGGGAAGAGGCCAAGGCTGGGGGGCTGCAAGAGGGCACCGTGCAGGGCTCTACAGCAGGGGTTGGCAAGCTACGGCCTGCAGCCCAAATTTGGCCGTTAGGGTTGTTTTTGTATGGCTTGCAAGCTAAGAATAGTTTTTACATTCATAAAGGATTTTAAAGAGAGTATGCAACAGAGACGGTATATGACCCACAAAACTTAAAATATTTACTATCTGTAGTGTCTGGTTCTTTACAGAAAAAGCTTGCTAACCCCTACTCTAGAGGGTCTGTTTCTGAACAGCCTCCTGGAGCCCATGGAGCGAGAGGTAGAGGCGCAGAGCCCTCCTTCTGGTTCGCTCTCCTGACCCTGAGCACAGGTGACCCGGTAGCCATTGTCCGCAGGGACTGCTCTACACCCTCTTTTCCACATGTGGTGCTGGAATGGGATACTTCTGTGCTGGGAAGGCTCCTGGGCAGCCACAGCGAGGAGGCCGGGAAGGCAGAGGTCAGCTGGGGCTCCTGCTCTGAGAGGGGCCGTGACCCGCTCAGCCTCACTCGGGGCTGCGGCCGGAGCCTCGGACACAGCGCCGCTCCCCACCCCACCCCCCACCCCCTACGCTCTGCAAAACCCAAGCGAACATGTCCCCTTCTGTAGAGTCTATGTTGTGTGATTTTTGTGCTCTTGTTTATAATCTGTGCAAACCACCAAGAAACCCAAACCCTTCTGGTGAATGAGAATCATACAGATGCTGTATCGCACCAGAGGCTTCTGTGGTAGAGATGAGTTGGAGAATGTAGCTGATACTACGTGAGTGAAAGCCAATAGAGATCCTGATTCCACTCCTTAGTGGCATACCAAGATGAAATTAAAAACCTCTTACAAATGAGCTGTTGTTTATTCAGAGGTCGGGGGGTGGGGAATTGGGGACATGGGTGTTTCGTCAGCAGGCGTGGGGATGAGCTCCGGTGAAGCTTGGAACAAATGGAAAGAATGACTGCAGCGAAACCTAACAGAAAAGCAGTCTTCAGCCCCCTTCCAAGATGGACTTCAAGAAAAGGGCTCAGAGAGGGAGGTGTGGGAACTCCACATCCTTGCCCTGAAATTCCTCTGGGGAAGAGCAGTTTGAGATATGCATTTGCTTGAAAACCAGAGCAGAGTCATGAGACAGGAGAAGTTCTCATGCAGGATTGAAGGCAGATGCCTAGCCAGGGTGGGGGAACAGAGTGGAAGATCGTGGCTCCCCTGATAAATTATCCCCAAATTTTCAACAGTTTTAAATGTATTCTGTGGATGGGGCAGTTATTAGGACTCTGAAGAAGAGAGGTGAGGAAGCAGTATAAAGCCAGGAGGCAAACACTCAAGAGGCAGCACCGTTTTTTTTGTATGTTCTCTCACCTGCAGTTGTTCAGGTCCTATGGCCCCCACTGTCAGGCTCAGGCACCCCATGCTAGAAGCTGCCTCTTCCTTCTGCTGAGGATTGAGAAGAAGAGAGGTGTGATGAAGGCCAGGCCGGCAGGAGGAGCCCACCAGGGAGGCCTGCATCTCAGACCACCTCCTTTGGCCTGGGCCTCATTCTGACTCCAGTTTCCAGAGACACCTTCTGCCTGAGACCCTTTCCTCTCATGTTTGCCTAATTATCCTTCACAATTCTGCGTGGACTTTGCCTTCCCAAACAAGTCTGCAAAGCAGGGTTAGATGCCAATATTGTAGCATTTGGACTAGTGCAATTTGCTATAGCAAATCCCCAAATTGTGCAATAAATGTGTATTTGTGCTCATATAAGAGAACTGGAAGGAAGTTTAGGTTAGAGGGCACTTATCCGTGTGCAGTGAAGCCTTTGCCATTTTCAGCTCATGACTTCCGGGCTTTCACCAGGTCTCCACTCCAGCCAGTTGGAAGGTGGAAGTGAGAAAAGAACAATGCGTGGGGGAGGTTTCTATGGGCTGGGCCTGGTAGTGGCTCCTGTCTCTCCCACCCACTGTCTTTTGGCTAGAATTCTATCCCAAGGAAACCCCCACCGGCAAGTAGGCTGTGAATGTGATTTAGCCGTTGCCTGGAGGAAGAGGAGAGCATGGGTTTTGCTGAGCTGTTGGCAGCCTCTGCCAAGGTATTCCTCCAAAGGATTCCAGTAGCAGCCGGTGCTGTCTCTGCTCTCATAGCACTGAAATGTTTGTTTTCTTGTCCATCTCTCCTGCTAGCAGCAAACTTCTTGCGGAAAGAAGCTCTTATTCTTTGCTATTTCAACTCTCAGAGGAAGAGAACAAAACGCTTGGCATCTAGCATAGCACCTTATAGATGCTTTTAGGTGAATGGATGGGCCTGGCAAACTCTGCCATCTAGTTTTGGTACCTCCAGTATCCTTGTATATCTACAGCTCCATTCAAGGCATTTTAGAGTTAACTCCAAGGACTCTATGGGTAGTTGTACCCCAGGGTAAAATGGTTTCCACCCCTCATTGGGCAACACCAACTTGAATTTTGGCATTTTTTTGCTTTCCTGATAATTATCCAAAATATCCCTCAGAGATAGATTCTGTCCTGAGTCAGGCAGGAACACTTGATTTATTGTCTGTCTATCTTTGCCGGCCTCCCCACAACTCTCCTCTCTGACTCTCTTCTCTTGGCCCTCTCTGCCTTTATCATTTTATTTGTATTTGCTAAACCACCCACCACGTATTTCCACTTTCCCGCAGGTTCTATCAGGGGTTCCTAGCCACTCTCTTCCAGAACTTCCTCTCCAACTGGCCATCTCTCTTCTGTCTTTTCCCCTTATTTCCTGTGCTGGATGCCCCCATCCCCAACTTTAACATGCCCAGACCTGCTGGTGATAATCAAATGGAAGCAGCTTTTTTTTTCTTTATCTTACTTCATTTTGCAAAGGTCACAGAGCAGTTTGTTGATAAACTTTGGAATCAAGCACTCAGTTCTGTAATCACCCACATCTTCAATGTAGAAATATTTTTTTAGTGTAGAAAAGAATGTATTCCCTCTCCCTTCCTGGCTTCTGTTCATGCAGTGTTCATTTTACAAACTATTAAGAAATTTCTGTTTGTGATACTGAATACTAAATGTCTACAGAAAAGACATAGAGTGCTGTTGGGGTTCTTTTTGGTTTATAAAGGATTTCTTTGAGGGCAAGAATTTATCCATCCATCCTCTCCTTTATTTCTCCCTTCATTTAGCAACTGCTTCATTGAATACTTACAGCCCAAAGCACAACCCTAGAGTGAGCATGCCTAGTGCACATCTCAGCTTCTTGACTCACCCAGCTGTTGTGCTCGGCAAGTTATCTCACTCTGCTGAGGCTCTGATTCCTCATCTCCCGTGTAGGGATGGTACATGGAGGCAGCTCGGAGGGGTTATGAGGACCAATGAGAGAATACCCGCACCTGGCACAGGGTAAGTGCCCACTGGCTGTTAGCTGCTGCACCATGGACCAGACCACACTCTCAAGGTTTAGTTATCGGTGGAAAATCCTGAAGGATCGTGGAAGTCTCTGTATTTGAGGAAAAGAAAAACACATCCTAGTTCACCAGCGATAGGAAGGCTCTTAACTACATTTCTTTTCACAATCATTTAAATCTCAGTGTGGGTCTTACACAAAGTCACAACTGTGAGGGAGTGGTAAGCTTTTTTGTTTTTTTTAAAAGGTATATAGATGAAATTATAATTACAAGAAACGTAAGAACTCTGACTCCCAAGAAGAAGCAGTCAGGTCACAGGAGGTTTCTCCAGCCATCTGTTTCCTTGGTCCAATGAGGAGAATGACGCTAGGACTGGGGTAAGGGTGGAGAGCTGTGGATGTATAAGCTAAGGCTTTTCTTCCTGGGAGATGTTTGAGTTGAACTTACATGAATCAAAAATGAGAAGAAAGTGGAGTTAGTTTGTTAATTCCCAACCCAATGTCAAAATTAACTTATAACAAAACTGCAAATATCAAAGTATTTCTTCCCACTCTGCTTTCCTCTCCCTCCCCCTTCTCTCTCTCCCTCCCTTTAAGCTTCTCTCTTTTTCACTCTCCCTCCCTCTCTCTCATGCATGTGCACACACAGATACACACACATAAGTCAATCCAAGCTGGAATGCAAACACCATGTAACTAGAATAAAACTGTACCATCAAGAGTTGCAATTGAGCCAGATCCAAATTAATACATTGTGTCCCCGAATCCTTTGTTTACTGTGTTGCAACACTATATTCAATGACAAGAAGGTAAAAGCTATCTTAGGGCTCTAAAGAAGACCTTGAAAGTTTTGTGCTGAAAATACTGTTCCCCTATCCTCCCCCTATCCATGGATGATGTGGAGAACTGGAGATTACCCTGGCCTTGAAGTTTATGTCATAGTTGCAGCTCCCTAAGCATATGGCCTTGGGCAAGGCTCTGAGCCTCTACTTCATCTATCAAATGGGGCCAATGATGCTTGCCTACTTTACAGGTCGGATATTTATGAGCATCAAAGGAAGGTATTATGAAAGAACTTTGTTATGTATCAAGCGTGATCCAGATAGAATGGGTTCTTAGTATCTCTCAGAAAGACATGTGCAGATCAGCTACTTGGGGAGCAGTAGTGCTCCTGCTTGCGTGGAGCCCACAACAAAGAAAAGATACTCCGGATCAGAGTGAGAATAATTATTTCTTCACCCAGCAGCTGTGCAGCAAGATAACTGCTTGATGGGCCTTCTTTCCTCCAGTGGAGGATTCGGGAAAAGGAGCCTACGATGGCCAGCCTCTAGTAGAGGCTAATCTGTCTGTTAAGGAAGGGAAAAGTGGAGTCTGCCCCTGATTTGTGTAGCTGGCCAATAGATCGTGTCCCTTTAACACCTTATTATTTACGCAGAATATGTCAAGCCTAGTTTGGGCAAGAGGAATCCCTAAGCAGAAAGAGACATCGGCTTTGCTCTCATGGAGAATTGCAGCTTAGTAGGGGAGATAGCCATTTATCAGAAACCCTAATAAATTTGACTTGCACTGGTGTTAAGAACCACAAAGGAGAAGACTTAGCGCTGTAAGAATATAGAATAGATGAAGACTTGATCTAGTCAGGAAGGTCAGAGAGAAAGTTTCCCTGGGCAAGTGATGGCAGAGCCAAGATTTTGTTTATCTCATCTAGTACCCTCGCCCCCATCAAGTACTTATTCTGTTTCTCCTTTCTATGAGATCTTGTTGTAACTGCCAGGGGCGGAAAGAATCTGATAAATTGATGCCCTCCAAGGTGTTTATTGATAAGGTCTAAAGAAATTACTTATAGTATCTTATAGGGCAAAATGTCTTCAGAATCAAAGGAATGGGCTCACTATCACTCCGTCAACGCATATTTATTATACCCTGTGGGGAACAGTTGCTGTTTTCTGGCCACCTAGCATGCATTTACTTTACTTCTGATAACATCAGTGTTTCCTTTGGGGACATGACCTTCCTTCATTGTGTATAGTCTTTGTAGGACTAATAATCAAGGTCATCTGGGCTCCTGTAGCCTAAGAGAGGGGGCACACAACAAAGCGAGGCCAACCACTATTTCCCCGGATTTGAATCTTGATGGCGTGGCACAAAGTTGGAAACTTGGTTGGAGTATGTTCATTTCCACAGATGGTACCTGACGAGATGGTTGAACAGTTCCTACTGCCTGGTCCCTGGAGCTGCCCTGGTCCCTACCCGTTTCTAAATTTGGTCTCCAGACAACAGATGATTCTTCAAGCCATGTGCTATATCAATAAATACTCCTTTTTACTTAAGTTATCCAGAGTTGGTTTCTGTTGCTTACATCAAAAAAAAAAAAAAAATCCCTGACAGAAGCCACATATCTACACTTTCATGGTGTTTTGCATTGTACATAGGGTGTGTGTGTGTATGTATGTGTATGTGTGTGTTAAGTCTTCATTACAACCCTCTGGGTAGAGTCAGGCAGGTATTACTTTCTTCATTTTATAGATGAGAAAACTGAAGCTTCACTAAGAAGCTGGGACTTAAACAGCTTTCAAAGTTAAGTAGAAATTAGATGGGTGGTGAAGAGACGGAGGGCATTCTAAACAAAAAGGTATCAGACTGGGTAAAAGTATGGAGGTTAAGGAAACAAAGCATTTAAGTGAGGATGTGTGGACACCATTCTGGTTGGAGTGGTGGGTTGATGGAATCAGAGACGTTGAGTCAAGTTGATGGCCAAGGCATTGCCTACAAGAGCCTGTTACCACTAATTCCCTAGTACACATCAAAGGTGCCCTATTTCAAGATATGGCTGAGCCAGTTAATTATTCTCCATAATCTATTCTTTCCCCAAACAATACCCTCAATTTTTAACTGGCGCAAGCCTACTTGGAATAAAGCCTGCATTTCCCAGCCTCCATTGCAGCTAAGTATGCTCAGTTAACTAAGTTCTGACCCATTAGACATAAACAGAAATATAATATGGCATCTTCGAGGAACCATCCTTAAAAAACAAGTGGTTTGTGCCCTTTCCCTCTTCTGCCACGTCACTTCCATCTTCTTAGCTGGAATGCAGCTGTGATAGCTGGAGCCTGAGCAACTCTTACCTTAGGTGAATGGAGGCCATCCAAAGTGAAGCAACAAGATGGAAGGAGCCTGGATTCCTGAGAACTTCTGGGCGCCATGCCTGCATTCCAACCTTGAACTGCTTATGTCCTAACTTACATATGTGAGAGAGAAATAATTTCTTTTTTTAAGCCACTATTTTTTTTGCTCTGTCACTCATAGCCAAACCTATCCTGATACACAAAACTAAACACCATTAAAAAGAAAACTAAGCTAATTTTGTACCTCTCATACTACTAAAATGAAGGCTCAAACAATTTATTCTTAGGTAATGCGAGTTACCAAGGCAAGGCAGATAGAGAAGAGAGTGATTACCCTGTGACTTTACAACATAGAGACACTCTGGAAAGCACAGACTTTAGAGCTGTTTCCTCTTGTCCCACAAAGAAAGGAATGTCAAGGTGGTCTGTCTTCTTATATATCTCATCTGAACAAACTTCTCTAAATTCTCTTTTGTATATTTTGGGCATCTATAACCCTGATGGGGTTTGAACAGATAACTCAGCTTCCTGAAGGAGAATAAACAGGTACTTCTGTAGACTGTTTCCTACATACCCCTGATCTAGCCACAAGGGCAGTTCTAAAAGTCAAATATTCACACACACACATGCACACACACATGTATATGTAATACAAACACATTCGCATTTGGCCAGAAGTCACCTACCCCCTCCCCCCCAAGCATGACTAGCCAGTTGTATCCTGTTTATCCTATCATCAAGTTACAATTTGGACAAAGCCTGAGAATGGCTATGAGTGTGTGCTGGGCATCCAGGAGAGATGTAAGCTCTTTCCCTCTCCTGTGATATGAGGAATTTTTCTTCCAACCATCTGCTGCAATTTGGGGGAGAAAAAGGAAGAAGACTGAAATATTGCTCTAAGGAAGTTTGCTTCTATTCTGAAGTAGGAATAAGGACTTAAAGATGCATAAAGCAGCAGGCTTCCCCACTCTACCTTGAACTGGTGGGCTCAAGTATAGAACCAGGTGGGATTGAATTGATCACGAATCATATATTGTGCCAATAACTTGCAGCAAACTGGGTAGTACAAACCCCAAACAGTCAGACATTTGAAACGCCTCAGTTTATGCATTAACATTTTCACTTTTCATCCAGACATTAACCACTGGATAAGCAAACACAGCTCACACAGAAATGATTTCAGTTATTTATTTTTTCATTGCATTGAGACAGGGAAACCAGCTTGGAAAGAGTACAAGATTTGAACTCAGGCACACTTGAGTTATACTTCTGCACTTATTGCCACACAACCTTTCCCTCCTCAAACATCTGTTTCCTTCTAAATGGAGATAAAGATCCTGCTTGCCAGATTGGAGAGGAACTGATAATGCAAAATTGGTAGCTGCCTGGAATATGGTGTCATTAAAACAGATAAAAACACAGAACACAGAACTGGGTTTAAACCAGCTGTCTTGGAATGTCTGTCACCTGTCTTGGCCTCAGCCTGGTGAGGTGAGCTCCTCAGAGAGTTTTCTAAGGGGGCTGCTCTGTGCCCGCCATTATTCCAGGGCTGCTGCTAAGAAGTCAGGCACAACAGGAAGCTGGGGGATCGTGGAGATGAGGGGTCTTATTGTGGAAGCTTCTCAGGGAAAATGGAGGTCTCAGGTGCTAGCGAGTGAGTAGAGGAGAAAAGGATGAGTTCGGGATTGACCTTACTTCAGGGATTGGGACAGTCCATCAACAACCCCTCCTTTGTCCTCAGGTCTTGCCTGCTGGCCAGCCTGAGATTTGCTAGGAGATTGCCTTTCAGGGGGGTGGGGGGCCACTCCATGTGATGCTATCAGAAAGGGAAAGAGCTCACTTTGAGAGACCTTATGTTGATTTCCAAGGGCCGGCAGAGATCCATGGCTGGAGTTAAATGCAGGAGTTCCTGGCCAGGGGAGCAGGCAGAGTAGAGCAGAGGAGTGGCTCAAACCAGGCCCTCTGCTAACCTGAATATCAGGCTGCAGAGGCTTTGATCTGGATCAGTGTTGCCTGATAGAAATGTGTGAGCAACTTATGTAATTTTCAATTTTCTAGTAGCCACAGTAAAAATAAATAGAAAGAAATGGGAGAAATTAATTTTAATAGTATATTTTATGTAACCTATAAAAACCCAAATATTATCACGTCAGCATGTCCCACAAGTGCCCAAAGCCACCTGTGGCTAGTGGCTGCTGTATTGGGCAGAGCACATCGAGGCAATTTGGGCCAGAAAGGAACCTCAAACCCTGAGTCAGTGGCAAAAAGGAAATTGTAGTTTTAGCTTGAAATTTCAGAATAGTTAGCTCACTGCAACTCAGATTTTATTAGCACTTAGCTGTATTTTACTGGCAAAGAGTACCACAGGTTGAATTTCTTTAACTCTCATCATCTCTCTTTAATTCTCTCTACCTCCTCTTACCCTGAGACCTGCCAGAAGGAAAATACTAAAAGAATGAGAGAATAAGGGGTGGGTCGAGTCTATGCATTATTAAGAGGAAATTTGGTCAACAGCTGTTGAATCTGGGTAAACCTGACCAGAAAGTGTCTACACTTTCAAATGCACAGGATAATTGTCTGTTTGGGGACTTATTTATGCTCTAGGGTTAGGGCTACATTTGGACGCAGCTGATCACTCTGTAAGAACTGATTCTGGATGTCCCTTAATTATGCAAGGCAGAGTTGGGACAAACGTAAAGGCGACTGGTTATTTGCTGCTAAATTGTCATCTCTGCGAGGGCACCTCTGTGCTTCCAGGACTTAGCACAGTGCCTGGCATGTAACAGATGTTTTAAAAATATTTGCTGAAATCAATTGAATGGCCAAAAGGCAAACACTCAGGCTTTTTCCCTGTAAAGATGGAAAACCAGATCTATTTGTTCAGATGCAGAGCTGGCAAGGTGGCCTGGTCAGTCAGTGGGAGGGCTGAGTGCCACTGAATCAGCTGCTCAGCAAACGTGTCCTGAGCACCAAATATAAGCGCGGCACTACACTCTGCTCCAGCATAGGATGAGGAATCAGACAAGTCCCTACCCTGCTTCAAGAGAGAAGGCGCTAAAAACAATTATACTCACAACACGACACAAAACACAATAGGAATGTGTACCTAGTGCCCCGGGAATACGGAGGAGGCCAGCATTAAACCTCCTGGAGGCGTCGGGGAATGCTTCACGGGACACATTTGGGCTGCACCTCGAGAGAGGAGAAGACGACAGGCTGGAGACGAGGAATGGAAGAGCTTTCTAGACTTCATTGTTGATGAGAGCACAGATAGGCAAGGACACCGGAAAGGTGACAGTTAAGGTTGGCTTAACCCGCAGTTCTCAATCCTTTTGGTCTCAGGATCCATTTACACTTTTAAAAATTACTGAGGACACCAAAGAGCTTTGGCTGATGTGAGTTTTATCTCCCAGGAATCACTATTTTTGCAATTTTAGAAATTTAGAAAGAACTTTAAAAATATGTATTTATGAATTTATTCTAAAATAACAGCAATAAACTCATATATGTTAATTGTTTTGAAAGCAATACTGTATTTTCAGAAACAAAGAATAACTTGGTGTTGCATTCGTTTTACGTTTTGGCATAGCTCTAAATCTGGCTTAATTGAGAAGAGCTGGAGCCTCATAAGTGCTTCCGCACTCGGTGTGTGGCAGTATATGTTGTTCTGGTTGAAGTACATGAAGAAAATCTGGCTTCACACTGATGCACCGATGCATACATGCAAGGAGGAGTATTTTAGTAGCATTTTTAAGTGATGTGGATATCCTTTGATATTACACCCCAACTCAACAAACTGCAGTTCCTTAACAGTCATTTAAATCTGAAACCAAGTTCTCTGTTACATTAAACTCTGCTGGGAACTTGCACCGGGATCTCGGTTTCCAGTTCCATCCTGCATAACCCCGACTGCAGCGAGGCAGGACGAGATGACGTCATCCTCTGACCACAGAAGGTGGGGGAAGAGGAGGGAGCTCGCAGGAGGGAGTCACATGAGTGGCCCAGGTGCAGGCCTTTCCCTGAAAGCCAAGCGAAAGCCGGGCTTTGGACTCCACCCTAATCCCCATGGGCCTCTCAGTTTCTTTCCAGAAATGGCAGGGCCCATTCACGCCCTGGCTCTGCCCCTGGAGTGAATGGGTATCTTCGCCCCATCACAGCCTTCATTCACACTCATTCCGCAGCGCAGCGCCGGAGTTGCTCGGGTGAGGCCCGCGAAACCCAACTCAAGGCCCTTTCTACCTGCTTCTCTCTAATAGTGGAAAGACCTTGCCGTTAAAGGGGTTTCCATCCGCAGCCCGCAGGAGGGGCAGGGCGCAGGTCAGGGGAGACAGTGACAGCCTTAGCGGCCTCCGGAGACCAGTGATCCATAAACAGGGCTCCACAGAGGTCTAAGACCTTGGGGCCAAGGCATTCGGTGAACAACTAACATTTGCATAAAGTTTGAATAAGTGACAAGTCACTTTCCAAGCAACCTTGCATTTGAACCTCAGAAGCACACTGTCCTAAGGCCTATTCCCTTTTAAGCCAGAGAAAACGGATTCCCACCCCTTAACTGGCTGGTCTAAGGGCATCAAGCTTGGAGCCTAGTGGCCAACTCGGGGTTTGCATCACCCCTGGCTACAGAAGAGGGCTATAAAGCCCCTAAATATGCAGAGGCCTGGGACACAGTCTGTACTTTCTCAGTCTTTCTTTCTCTGCTTTTCTTCCTTTCAACTTTCCATCCTTCTTTCTCCCTCTCTCCCTTCCCCCCTCCCTTGTTTTCTTTCCTTCTTTTTCTTCCTCCCTGCTTCCCTTCCTTCCATCCAGTATCTGATGAGTGAACTCAGAGCCAGGCATTAGAGGTGCTGTGGTATAACAGGAGGAAAAGACTGCCCTGCTTATGGATTTTATAGTGCAGAAGTGCTGTGTATTGGCAGGGAACACCCTGAAAATTCCACTTTGGGACCTTAGTCCCTTGAACATTTGCAACTTTGGAAATAGAACTCTCTCTTTTTTGTCACCTCCTTGTCACCTAAATTAGTCGAGGTCAAAAGACTTTAAACACGGGCCACGCTATGACATTTACAAGCTAGTATGAAATAATGCAGAGTAGACAGTGGTGATGTTATACAGTATGTATGTACTCTATGTAAGTACTTGTCAGGGACTTTCTTCTCTCAAAAACTGTCTTTCTGGGTGGGCCGCGGTGGCTCAGCGGGCAAAGTGCTTGCCTGCTATGCCGGAGGACGTCGGTTCGATTCCCGGCCCCAGCCCATGTAACAAAAACGGAGAAACAGAATACAATAAAACAAGAAAATGTTTAAATGTTTCCCTTTCTTCCTTCTTTCCTTCCTTCTATCCTTCCTTCCTTCTCTCTGTCTTTCCTTTAAAAAAAAATAAAAAAAAAAAAAAAAAAAAAAAACTGTCTTTCTGAGATTCATTCCTGTTATTGCATGTAGCTGCAGTCATTGCATTTCCACTGCTGAGCATATTGCACTATAAAAATAGAACACAGCATTTATATCCAGTCTACTATTGATGGACATTTAGCTTGTTTCTGGTTTGGGACCATTATGAAACACAGTTGCCACAAACATTTTTGTACATGTTTCCTGGTGCACATATGCAAGAGTGCTTTTTCAACTGTGATTGATGGCTCACTTCATGAGCAGCATTTTAAAATGATGAAACAAAATAAAGTTGAGCATATCAAAATGCACTCCACGTAGTAAGCATAGGGTTTTCTTTTTTTTGCAGAAGGAAAAGTATTGCTTTCTGTTATCTATAAATCTGTCTGTGCACCCATAATTGTGCATACACACATACCACATACTCCACGCATCACATCACATACATTTCAAGACTGCCTATTGCAAAATGAACAAGTACCTCCTAGATTGGATGATACCATCAGTGTCATATATACAAGTGAGTGTCTGTGTATGCATGTGCATGTGCGTGTGCACAGAACAGAACTTGCACCCAATCTTTACCTTTTACCAAGGACCAGGGAAAATCCCAGGGGATTTTCTTTTTTCCTCTGCCTGGAGGAAACATATCCTGTTGCTTGGGAAACTCTGACTACTGGAGATAAACCTGCCCCCTCTCTGCCTCTCTTCCACTGTCACTGTGCCTGGTACTCTCACAGGAATGGTGAGGAGCTATAACCTTTGCTTTCTTTTGAACTTGGACTCTCTGCTTCCTTTGTCTCTATTTCTTTGATGTAAAGGAGGAGACATTAACACTTGCTCTTGTTTTATTCATTCCCGTTGAGTCCCTGTTTCCTCTCAGTTAAACCACTCAGAGGAAAAAGAACCAGCTCTTTGTTTCACAATTGGAAATTGTTAAAATGAAGCCCTTTAATTAAATTTTCTCTCACATTCTCATAAGTATAGATTAGTCCCATTTGCCACATGCTGACCTTGACTGTCCCCAACCCATTCATCTCTGACACAGTTGTGTGCACACATGCACAAGCATGCCCATGCATGCTCACACATATGTGCACACACACACACACACACACAGCACATCTCTCCAAAGAAATCACGAATCCTGGGCCTTAGGATCAGGGATGGGACTGGTAAAATCCATGATGCATTGAAGAGACTAACACCCATGTGAGAGGTCCTGTGATTTGGGGGCCTAAAAGTTAGGTGCTCTGATCCAAGTCAGGTGACTGTACATTAATTCGACACATGAGTATACACAGCGTGGGAGGGTCAAAGGAGAACTGTCCTCTGATCTCACAATATGGTTGGGAAATTAGACACATACATGTTTTTTTCTGAAAAAAAAAATAGACTTGAATAAGTCATATAAAAGAAATTCAAAGGAGTTCTAATGAGATGCCACAGAGGGGAGAAGCCATTCCAGTTGAGAGGACGGTGTTTGAACTGGGTGTTAAATGGTGGACCTCAACAAGCAAAGGGTAGAGAAGTACTTTCTAGGCAGAGGGACAACTTGAGCAAAAGGAGGGAGATGAGGCCAGTAGAGCAACAGAACGGTCAGGGGGAAGGGGTCCTTGGAGACTGAGTATTGCACATACGCTGTGAGGCAGTGACACGTGGGAGCCACGGTCAGCGGACTGCTCGCTTTGGCTGGTTTGGTGGCCACAGGGCTTGGCGCCTCACCTGTGAAGAAGAAATAACAATACTTTGCCTACAGGGTGGTTGTGGATATTCAGGGAAGTTCATAAAGCAAGAAACTTAAAAAGTAAAAAAATGAGTCACCTAAGTGTAACCTCTACTTTTTTTTTTTTTTTTTTACCGCTGCTTTTAAGAGAAGGGAAAACCAAGACCCATAAGTTTATGAATTGCTAAAAGCCATGTGATGGCTTAGAGGCAGAGCTTTTTTTTTTGTTGCTCATCTACTATCGTGAGGTCATACATAAGCACCTCAGTTCCTTCTTCGGAAGAGCTGTGTGCTTTTATTGACTGCAGTGTGACCGTCTACACGGACATCAACTGCTCAAACATGTTGGACCAGTGATTGGTAATTACTTGTTGTTTGGCCCACCTATCTGTACTGAAGGCTGCATTTTAGAATTTGTCTTAACTGCCTTTCCTCTTCACTCCCGTAATGAACTCCGTGTGGCACAGAGAAACTGAACCAGATTCTTGTAGGCACTTAGTGATGAGAGGGTTTGGTCCTTCTGGAGATTTCATGGAAGAATCTGCTCCTTGCCTTTTCCATTTTTAGCAGCTACTGTCAGTCTTTGACTTTCCTTGGTCTGTGGCCTTATCACTCCACTCTCTTGCTTCTGTCATCGTATCTTCCACTTCTGTACTCAAGATGGTCAAATCCACCTCTGCCCCCTGTGATTACCCTTAAGGCCCACTTGGCTAATCCGGGATAATCTCCTAAACTCCGGGTCCTTAAATTAATCACATCTGTAAGGTCCTTTTTGGTGGATGATAAGGTAACATTTACAGTTTCAGGTCTTTGGGGCCTGGCTTTCCCTGAGGGGGCAGTAGTCAGCCTCCATATACTCTGAAGTGCATCTTGCCATCCTTCCCTGGGCATGGGAGGATGCCTGGAGCCCCCCCTCCCCCCACCACTGGTGCACAGCACTTGAGAGTGTTCACACATTTCATCTCTGTCCCTCCCCTCAACAGCCCCATCTCACCGCACATGAGTAGAAGCAGCGAACCTCAGCATCGGCTGAGGTTAAATGGTTTTCCCACTGTCATGCTCTTAAACTAGGAATCCCGTAGCTGACTCCAGTGTGCCCTTTCCTCTTTCCTCTAGTGGGCAAACAGGATTACAGCCGGGGGCCCTTTCCCCACACTAGAGTCAAGACTTGACTGACCCATCACTGCAATACTGCTGGTTCTCAGAAGTAAGAAAAAAATCACAGATTCTTGGGTTTCAGCTCTTTGGGAAGATTAAGAAAAAAGGATTATGTGCCTCCTTAGTTCTCCTACTCTTATGACCGAGAGAGGCATAGATTTTCCCTGAAGTCCTCTAGGTCTGACCTTTGACCTTCGCATGTGTCCAAGGTCGTGGGTAGGACCAGTTCAGTTGCTGAAGTGGGACATGATTTGCTTAGGAAATCAATTTTCTATAGGGAGTTGTTTCTCAAAGAAGAAAAAAGTTACTTTCTAAAAGTAAGTGAGCTGAGATTTATGTGAATTAGGCACAAGACATAATGAACCCTTTTTCTCAGTTCTGTACAGCTCATGGCATTCAGTAATTTTACAGCAGTTTTAGACACTGAGATAAATTATACCTGCATCCTATTAAAATCAAATAGTTGATTAAAATGCTGAAAGAATGATTATGGACATTCATAAATGGACTTATCATCTCAGTAAGTGCATTTTTAGATTGAACTGATTGGCATGGATACGGTTCCAGACAGCTCAACCAACAAGAAGGAGACCGTTAACCGATTCTCAAGGTCTCAGTGGAAAGGCCATCAAACATATGGATACAAATAGCTAAATACTGTGATTTTCTTTCTCATTTTCCAACCATTCACTTGGAGCCATGCTGACCCAACTGTGATATAACTGAGCTATTCATTGGTGTTTTACCACATTCCCAATTTGCACAATTTTTCACTTTCTGATCTAAATTTGACGGGCATCAAAATGAGAGGCAGCTGCCATCCTGCTTCCTGCCTCCTGCCACTCTGTATTGCCATGTCCTCGGCGCCCTGCCCTGCCCCGTGCCCTGCCCACACTGTCCCCCCACCCCCATGGCACCTGCGCTGCCCCCCGTGAGCTCATGCCCCACACTCCATACCCCCAGGTACCCACACACCATCCCTCCCTGTGCCCTGTAACGTACCCGCCAACATGCTGCCATGCCCTGCCCCTCCCCTTACCCCGTGCCCCGCCCTGCTTCCCTGTACCTTGTGCTCCACATGCCACCCTGTGCCCCCACTCCATGCCCTGTACCCCCACCCCATGTGCCACACCCCATGCCTCCACTCCCCTGCTCCACTCACCGTGCACTCCTGTGTCTCACCCCCACATCATGTCCAGCCAGCAGAAATTTCCAAACTGGCAGGGGCAGTAGACAAACCCAGTTCCACAACTTGGAAAAGCTGCTTATCAAATTCATTTGGGAGGGAAAGAGACCTTGAATAGCTAAAAATATCTTTAAAAAGAACAAAAGGGGAAGACTAATTCTTCCTGATTTTAGAGCTTATTATAAAGCCACAGTGGTCAAAACAGGATGGTACTGGCACAAGATAGAAGTATTGACCTTGACCAGTGGTATCAAATTGAAAGTGCAGAAATAGACAACCAAATCAATGGTCAGCTAATCTTCAACAAGGCCCCAAATCCAAGGAACTGGGACAAAATAGTGTTTTCGATAAATGGGCAGTATCAATAGCCAAAAGAAGAAAAGAGGAACCTTCCTTTATACTCTACACAAAAATTTACTCAAAGTGGGTCAAAGACCTAAATATAAGAGCCAATATCATAAAATGCCTAGAAGAAAATATAGGGAAACATCTTCAAGACCTAGTCATAGGAGGCAGCTTCCTATATTTTACACCCAAACCACAAGCAATGAAAGAAAAAATAAATGGGAACTCCACAAAATCAAATGCTTCTGTACCTCAAAAGACTTTGTCAAAATGGTGATGAGGCAGTCAGCTCAGTGTCAGAGAGAATATTTGGAAATCCTGTATTGGAAAAAGGTTTGATATCCTGTATACATAAAGAAAACATAACTCAACAACAAAAGAACAACCCAATTTTTAAATGAGCTAAAGATATGAATAGACATTATTCTGGAAAGCAAATACAGATGGCTAAAAAGCACATGAAGGGATGCTCATTTTCATTAGCTATACAGGAAATGCAGATTAAGACTACAATGAGATACCACCTCACACCTATAAGAATGGCTGCTATTAAAGAAACAGGAAACTACAAATATTGGAGAGGATGTGGAGAAATTGAAGCACTTAATGCACTGCTGGTGGGAATGTATAATGGTACAGCTGCTATGGAAGACAGTTTGGCAGTTCCTTAGAAAGGTAAATATCGAGTTGCCCTATGACCTGGCAATACCTCTACTCAATATATACCTAGAAGAGCTGAAAGCAGTGACACAAACAGACATTTGCACACTGATGTTCATAGCAGCATTATTCACAACTGTCAAAAGATGGAAACAAAGAGCCCATCAACAGACGAATGGAAAAACAAAATGTGGTGTATACATATAATGGAATGTTATGCAGCTGTAAGGTGACATGAAGGCCTGAAGGATATGACAATATGAATGAACCTAAAGACATAATGCTGAATGAAATAAGCCAGACACAAAAGGATAGATGCTATATTATTTCACTTTTACGTCCTTGGTAAAAGTAAACTCAGAGGGCGGGCCACAGTGGCTCAGTAGGCAAGAACGCTTGCCTGCCATGCCGGAGGACCTGGGTCTGATTCCCGGTGCCTGCCCATGTTAAAAAAAAAAAAAAAAGTAAACTCAGAGACTTATAATATAGAATATAGGAGACCTAGAGATACACAGAAGCTAAAGACAGGTGAACTGTTAGCTAATGAGGTTGAACTTAAATGTAAGAGAATGGATGAAAGTGGGTCTATGAGTAATATTACCATATTGAAGGTGATCATGATTGAAAGGGGTTATATAGAGCCATGAATCCCACCGATTAACACTACAAATAGAGTAAGTTCTTGCATCAACTACTTCAAACGTATGAATCTTGTACAAAGAGTTTATAACATTGGGGTATGGGTGAAAACTACTATTGCATGCTATGGTCTATGTTTAACACAAAGACATCAACAGCACCACAGCAGTACCAGGGGTAAATAATTGGGGGCTGCAGAGAACAAGAGTTAAGGGGAAGTTTGGATTTTCTATTTGGTGAGGGTATGCTTATTGGGTATTTTCCTTTTTTGAAGCAATGAAAATTTTCTGAAATTGAGAGTGTTGATGGTTGTACAACTAAGTGAGGACAATGTGAGACATGGATTGTTGACTTTGAATATTATACATGATGCCAAATGGATGGAGGTGGCTGAAGGATACACTGACTGAGAAGTAGAATGATAAACCGTGGTGTATACATATGATCGAATACTGTACGGCTGCAGAAAGGAACGAAGTTGTGAGGCATGCAACGAGGTGAATGAACATGTGGACATTATGTGGTGCAAAGAAACTAAAGAAAAAATATTGTATAGTCTCTTTTAGAAAATACTTATACAAAAACTTGGGCCTGGATTGTAAGCTCTTATAGCAGTCCCATTTAGTCCAGAGCTGCAATTGTTATTTCTAGATTTTGAGATGCTGTGCTATGTATGTATAACCTGGTATTTCCCTGGAACTTTGAGTACCTGTGTGACACCTAAGACTCAGAGTTGAAGTTCTGCTGGTCTGAAAGTCAGCATTACCACATACAACTGTTTAAGAAATCAAAAAAGAGATCAGTCTTCAATTAGAGAGAGATAAGAACAAATCAGGTGGGGACTAAGGTAAATCAGAATACAGGGCTAAGGAGGACATTGTTTGTATTTTAGAACTTCACTTACTGTATGAGACCAAATAAGAGAGATTTATTTTGTTCAAAATCTAAATTTTCTGTACACATAATCTAACTCAACCTGTCTGGATAGATCATTTAAACAACCAAAACACATAGAGCCCAGAATGGGAATGAGGGCTTGTAATTCTGTATAGCTTAATGTAATGCCTGGATTCATCCCAGAATATGTTGAACAGATAATTAAAAATTATTGGCAAAGTCCCTTGAGAGACAGCAGAAAAATATGGAACTATTAAGATTTACCAGCAGGGAAAACCCTGATACTGTCTCAAACATTCTTATGGCAATAAGCCAAGCCCTTGATCTGGAGGCTTGCGCTTGTGAAGCTTATTTACGTAGTGAAGAAGCTAAGCCTTCCTATAGTTAAGCCTAAAGGTTACTTCTAGAGGACCTCTTTTGTTGCTCAGATATGACCTCTCTCTCTCTACAACCACAAGTCTGTAAGTAAAATCATCACCCTACTTCCTACATGGGACATGTAGGGATGAAAGTCTCCCTTTCAACATGGGATGTGGACCCCAGGGATAAGCCTGGCGCTGCACATTGGGATCAACAATAAAATAAGGTACCAGTGGCTGAAAGAGTTAAAATAGCATCAAGAGGCTATTCTAGAGGCTACTCTTATGCAAGCTTCAACTAGATATTACTATTTACCATGGTTTTCCGAACTCCAATCAGCATCATTCCTGTCAACCCTGAAGAACACCTAGGGCTCTATCCGAGATTCTACAAAAGTTTCATGCACTAAGATTACTTTCCAGAAACCTACAATCTCCAGATGTGTTCTTAGGCCAGATAAGTCCTGAAACCCAGAGAGGCCAGCCTCCCCAGAACATCAGCTAGTCCATCCCCCATCCCATATTATCAATAGCCATTTCCAACATGAAAAAGTTGGAATGGGCATAGCCCAAAGACTTCTCAAGATTGGGAGAAGGATCAAAGGAAAGGAGGAGTTATAATAGAGAAGGTAGGGTTTAACAAATGAGTATGACTGCTGCATCATTATATTGACATTTCTTTTAGTCTCCAGTGTCTTGGAGCAGCTGGAAGGAAAAAAACTAAAATTGTGAAGCCATAACTCATACCAAACTCTGAAATCTGTTAACTACTTGTTACTATATACTTTGAAATTTATTGGGGTTTTTTTGCGTGTGTGTATTTGTTATATTTCACAATAAAAATATTTTTAAAACGACACAGATATAATGTTAGTGAAGAGCTCAAATTATAAATTTTTCTCTTCCTGGATTTGTTAGATTCCACTAGGAATATCTAAGTGTGGTTCTTCCTTCAGCATTGAAAAAGTGTAAGACTAGAATTTCAAATCAGGCTTATTTACCAAGAAAAGAGTATTGAAGCAGAAAAAAAGTACACAAATGAAAGGAGCTAAGGATGGTGAAGCAGAGTCAGGAGTTAGAAAAAGCAAGAACCATGCGGCAGAGGCTGCTTATCGGCTTGGGAAACGTCAGCTCTGTACAGTAGTTCAAGAGTCCTAATAAGAATGAATCTAAAGAAAAGAGAAGAGAACACACTTGACCAGCCTAGGGGGTGTCAATGATCAATGCCCAAGATCAAAAAGAGACCACTGACAAGCACTGCAAGAGAGAAAACAGATCAAAGAGTAAGAGATTTTCAAGAATGAAGCATTCAGATAGAACCAAATACAGCAAAGCAATGAAACAAAAAATTGTAAGAACATATATATACATTTTTTATTTGAGAAAATAGAATTTCTAATTACAGTTATAAAATTATATATGTTATTGAGTAAAAGAAATAAAAGATGCTTTAGCAGGAAAAAAAAATGTGAGGCAGTGTGTTGTCTGGGTTAAGGATTCAGGTTTTGAAGTCAGCCTCCACTGAGATAATGCATATAAAGCACTTAGTAAAGGGTGCACAAAAAATAACCCTATAAAAAGTTAGTTATTAAATTTTGTGTACACTTGTGAAGCAACAAGGAAAATATATTACTCAAAAAATTCAATAGGAAACAAGCAAATAATTCCTACACTTACCTAGACTTATAATGTCTGAGATTTCCAGTTAAAATAATTGGTGAGGCAATTCTTTCCCCCTTTCCAATGGGGTCTGTGCCTTAGCCATGAGCTCATACTTACCAATATACCCCAATAAGATATTTTTTATCTACTAAAACTTAATGGCTAAATCCAGTTTATTTTACTGAAAAAAAAAACTTTGAAACTTAGTCTCTTCCAAACTATGGTGAGTGTTCTGCATGTCATCTAATCTTCATCAAACAGGCCTGCATATGGAAATTGAGATATTTGAGGATCATGAGAAAACTGCTGTGTTTTCACTGGGAAAGATTGCTAAGATCCCCCATCTTGGTAACTTCTGTTCCTGGTAGGTAGATTGGTCAATGAGATCTCTGTCATTCTTATTTATGCCTTCAAGACAATAACACAGCCAGCTAATACATGTCTCATTCTGGTTTCCCAAAAAAGCAGAACTGAGCCAGAGAGTTAACCTAAGAATATATTCATGATGAGCAGGAGCAAGCACAGGTGGGGCGAAGCAGGAAAGGGTGAGTTGGTCACCAAAACTGGTGATTGATCCTGCCAGGTGATCTGCGAAGTCCTATGAAATGCATCTCAAAGAACATCCACGGGAGGAGAAAAAGCATCATTTACTCACTGGTTCCTGCGTGTCATTGCTCGAAGCCTTGCTTTGAGTTAATACCTTGCTTCACAGGGTATTGACTCTCTTGCACTCTTAAGTTGTGCAGGTGAGGGCTCCAGGTGCATTTCCAAGGTGCACCAGGTCAAGGCCAGAGCTGGGAGGCGGAGGCGGGGGTGCAGGTCTGAGTCCTTCCTCAGTGGGACTGTTTGCAGCAGTGAGGCCAAGAAGATCTGAAGAAGTACAAAAGAAGTGCCCAGTGCAAGACATTGCAGACAAACCAATACATGTCTTTGTGGGACCAGGTACCCCTAAAACACTCAGGTAAAGGGTCGAAATGGTTTCTTTTCAACCGATTGTCTTGTAACTACACAGTAGGGACCCAGGAAAAAAGTGGCAGCCAAATGTCAATAACCTTGTATAGTACTTTTCCACTAGTGTGCTTAGTGCTAAAGCTAAACCTGACTCTTCAAGGCCGTCCTTGCCTCCACTGCCCAGTTCACGTGTCTGCTCTATGACGTAGCTCTACCCAGTTCCGCACCAGCTGATTTGAGCTTGGTTTCCAGCTGGGTTCACATTAGCACGCTTCTTTCTGCATAGACCCCTGATCGGCACCTTCCCATTCCAGTGTACCGTGCCCTGGGCCTCTGGGTCGCACTTGATGGACAGCTGTGAGTGCCCCAGTCCCTACCCCATCTGCCACGTCGCTGGGCTCCAGCCAAACCCCTCCCGCGCGCAGCACCGCCCCCTGCTCTCAGGACGCCATCCCGAGCCAGCGTCTCGCGGTGGGGAATGATGCGCTCAGCAAGACCCCTGCTCCAGGTGCTCACACACGTGACATTCGTCCCCACCTCGGGGCCATGCTGCCAGCGCGCTCCTCCTTGGGAGATGCCCTTCCTACACTCCCTGTTGTATTTCCTGAGTCTGTTCGACACGGACCCCATCACATAACGAGTCTTCTTTTTCTCTGCCCTCTAATAAGGCTTGATGTATGCGGGTCTCCATTCATATAGGTTACGGCCGCATATCCCAGCGGTGTGCTGATAAACCTGTTCTCCGATTAAAACAGAAACTAAACCAAACGCTGATTTGTAGCTTTTGCCGTTTTCCACGAGGTAAATGCTCCCACATGGCTGATCTCAAGCTGACAACAGTTTAACAACAAGTTTACAACATTCCTGAACGTTTAACAATCGGCTCTCTGCACAGTCACTGCGAGCTGGCTTGCAGTACATCACTGATTTATTCCCCTTGCAGAGATGATCACTGCTATTTTTTTTTTAAACCTCAAACTGGTTATAAAC
This sequence comes from Tamandua tetradactyla, assembly GCF_023851605.1. NCBI lineage: Eukaryota > Metazoa > Chordata > Mammalia > Pilosa > Myrmecophagidae > Tamandua > Tamandua tetradactyla. The sequence continues at coordinate 18,405,971 of NC_135330.1, read as the reverse complement.
AGGACTGTAAGTTTTGATTACTGATCTGTGTTCCTTTGCTGAACAGCAGAGTACAAAGCAAGAGCAGAGGTTCTGGAACCAGATGATGTGGGTTCGTAATCCTGCCTTTGGCATGTGCTGGCTGTTTGAGTCCTTGTTGGTTATTTATCTTTCCATGTCTCCGTTTCCCTGTCTAGAAGATGGGTATATTAGTTTTCAATTGCTGTGTAACAGATCACCACAAACTGAGCATATTAAAGTAATACCCATTTATTAGCCTATCATTCTGTGGGTCAGAAGTCCAGGCCCGGCCCGGCTGGGTTCTCTCTTCAGTGTCCACAGGGCTGAAACCGAGGTGCTAACCAGGCTGTGTTCTCACATGTGGGCTTGACTAAGGAAGAATCTGTTTCCAGACATCCAGGTTGTTGGCAGAATCCAGTTCCTTGAGGCTGTAGGGCTTAAGTCTTTGTCTCCTTTCTGGCTGTTGGCCAGAGGTTGCTCTCGGCAACTAGCTACTGCCTGTGCTGCCCCCCCTCCCCCACGTGGTCCCCTGCACCCTAGAAGCCAGCAGTGGAGACCCTCCCTCACAGTAAATCTTTTATATGCTTTGAATGACTCTCTTCAGGTAGAGCTTTTTAAGGGCTCACCTGACTAGGTCAGGCTCACCCAGGATAGTCTCCCTTTCTTCAGGACAACTGTCTGGGATTAATTGCATCCGCAAATCCCCTTTGCCATGTAACATAACATAATCATGGAAGTGAGAGCTCATCATATTTACAAGTTCTATCTACTCTCAACAGGAGGGCATTATACAAGGGTAGGGGTTATTAGGGGACATCTTAGAACCCTGCCACAATGGAGCTACTAAAAGTATTTCCCTCCAAGATTGGTTGTGAATTATATATGCAAAGCATTCATAATAGTTCTTGGCATATATTAAATGTTCAGTAAATATTGGCCAAAGGCATTACTAAATGAGAATTTTTTTTTTTTTTTTAAGAAAAGGGACCTTGGATTATTTATATTGGCTCCAGAGCCAAGTAGCACTTAGCACTCAATAGATGTTTGTTAAGTGAATGAATAAATCTCTCTCATACAAATATATAAAATAACATTTTCCCAATATAAATGACTTCGAAGTTCTTCTCTTCCAACAGCCACATTTTAAGTGTAACAAAATTGAAGCTCAGATTGCTGGAGTTGCTTGGGGAAGAGCAAAGTCTAGATGACAGCACTCCAAATTCTCTGTAGAATATCTTTCACTACATTCCAAATGCAGACATTGGCCTAGAATTATCTTCTCAGTCCATCCAGCAAGACTTGAAGCTCCCTGGAGCTATAGCAGTGGGTTTTTACTTCTTGCAACTCTCACTAGCACCTAACATAGTGGTAGACAAACAAAGAACAAAGGTGGGCACTCAATAAGTGCTTCTTGGCCGACTGAATTATATTGGTATGTGATATCCTCGGAGTAATTTCACTACGTGACTAGTTGTGGATGCCAAAGACAATTAAACTCTGCTGCTCTCTGCTTATTAGCAAGATGCTCAGCATGATCATTCATGAGGAGCAGATGATTTTAGGAGTAGACAGGCCGTTAGATCTTCCGCTACGGGGTTTCCCAGGGTTTTGTTTTTTTTTTCCATAATAAGAGGCCCAGAGATCTGAATAAGAATTATTCTTAACAGACTCTTTGGGCATTCACACCAACTCTATTGTCCAACATTCTTCCCTGATTTGTTGTATTCTAGAACTCTTATCACTATCTAATATGTTATATATGCTTTTTAAAAAATGTTGCTTGCAGTGTGTCTTCCCCACTAAAATGTAAGTTCCTAAATGTAAGCAAGAAGGGATTTAGGAGTGTTTTGTTTCCCACTGAATCCTCAGCACCTGAACAGTGCCTGGTTCAAAGTAGGTGCTTGAACCTATTTTACATACATACATATATATATATTTATTTTTAATAAATATGTATATATATTTGTATGCTATATGGCGGGGTCACATTTCATTCTTTGTCCATGTGAGTTCCCCATTATTGCAGCACCATTTGTTGAATTTTTGTTTGTTTGTTTGTTTTTTGGGAAGTGAATGGGTTAGGAATTGAATGCGGGTCTCCTGCATGGCAGGGGGGTTCAATTTATTTTGAATGGAAGAAGGAAATGGGCTTGGGGGAGAAAAGCTGGGTTGAGAGAAGTTAAATTGGCTTCATCCCTTCAGAACTTCACAGAGGTTTATTATAAGAGCATGTAGAGAATTCTTTGAGAAGCATGGTGCATGGTGGCATTTCCCCAGGATGAGTCCTAAGCTTTTGTGAAGTGCTCACATTTTCTATCTTCTTTTTTTTTCAAGGAAAACCAAGAACCCGAGGCTCAGGGAGGACAGATGACTTAGCCAGGGCTCCACAGCTTTTTCTTTTAGCTGGATACTCAAATCTGTTGGCATTTGGACTGCTGTTCTTTCAACTACACTCTTCCTGAGTCATCATTACATTCATTTCTCTGTCAGAAAATAGCTAATGTTTTAAATGGTTGCCTTGGTCCAAAAACCTTTTAACCAGTGAGTGCATGAAACTTGATAGAACAGTTTCCAACTATAAGGAAGCATATGAGATACTTAAGTGGATATATAGATCAAATCTCAGCATTAAAAAAATAATTCCATTAGTCCTGTAAATTCCTTCCCTGTAATGGAATTTAATTATGATTATACTGACCGAAAGCTGTATTTTCAGGAATGTAAAAAGAACATATCAGGCTTCCAATCTCTTTGATGAATTTGAAAATAAGAGGAAATGGAGTGAACACAGGAAGGAAAAGGGAAAGATTGGGAGATCTCTATGTCTGTCTGTCTTTCTCTGTCTCTGTCTCTGTCTCTGTCTCTCTCTGTCATACACACACACAGAGATACACACACACATTTTTATTCTTTTTCCTGTAGGTTCTTGGACTTTTGTGGCTTCCTTTCCTCTATTAGGTGTGTGAACTCTTTGGAGGGGAGGATTGAGGGCAGTTGGAGGGTCAGGACTGTGCAGGAGAGACAGAGCTAGATCTGGAGGCATCACATTTGGATTTCTTCTGCCTCTGTCACTAACCTACAGTGAGCATTCAGGCAAGTCATTTCCTCAGGCTTCAGTGGTGGCTGGAAAATGGCCATCCTACTGCTATGAATGGTCCATAAGAGTTGGTGCATACTTTCCTGTCCCTGGTTGTGATAATCACTTTAGGTCCTAGCTTAAAGTGGAGGGTAATAGCTCTAAAACTTGTTTTTTCTTTTTTCAGGTTTTTTTTTTTTTTTCGGTATGGGCAGGCACAGGGAATCGAACCCGGGTCTCCAGCTTGTGAGAGTTGTGCCACTGAGCCACTGTGACCCACCCCCTAAAACTTTGCAGTACATAAGGATCACTTGGGGTGCTTGCCAGATGTTTGGATTCCAGGCCATATTAGGAGCTTTGTGACAGGGGCTGGGACTTTGCAGTTTACTATACACTCCTAGATAGTCTGATGAAGTAGACCAAACACCGCACCATTGGAAAGCATCGTATTAAAGTTGAGAAAAAGTCATCTCTATTATCAAGACTAGGATGCCCTGTTACAGACTTACTGCAGCTTAATAGAGAATGCTATTAATAGAGGAAGATTAAAGCCAGGGATAAAGGAAAAGAAAAAAAAAAAAAAAAAGATGGCCTGTGAGAGAGGTTAAAGATCTCCAGCCCAGAGACCTAAGCAATGGCCATGGGGTTTCACTGGGGGCTTTTGTCAGGCCCAGATGGAGGTAGGGTGAAAAGGAGAAAGAATTCAGTGAGACCCAATCATATTGGTGAGACTCCTTTTAATTTTCACAATTCCCTGCTTGCTGTAACTTATGACCCCCATTTTCCTAAAGGGAAAATTTAGACGGGTGACTCACTCAAGTTCACACAGCTACTAAACAATAGGAATTAGATTTAAACTCAGGCCTTGCTGGTTCCAAAGCCTTTGCAATCTTTATCATAACACTGCACTGCCCCTATGTTAAGAATTACCCATGAGTAGATATCTGGATGTTCCTACCGGGCTTAGGGGAGATAGAATGGAGAGAGAAAGGGAGAAGAAGGTGAGTGACAGAAGACAAATAATGGAGGGGAAAGGTAAGAAATGTAGAGAAGGAAAAAAATAAACAAGTCTTCATAGTAAAGAGCATCACAGGATGCTATGGATTGACTCGTGTCTCCCACAAGACATGCTTGAGTCCTAATGCCCTGGTCCTGTGGATGCGAAGTCATTTGTAAAGAGGCTCTTTCAAGATATTGTTAGTAAAGATGGGGCCAAACTGAATTAGGGTGGGCCTTAATACAACATGACTGGAGTCCTTAGACACAGAGGAAATGTGGACCCAGAAAAGGAGAAAGGAGACAGATGGCGTGTGATGGAGGCAGAGATTGATTTATGGACTGACAGCAAGCTAACACCAGGATGCGACAGAATACAGAGAAGGCATGGCTGTATTGACACGCTGATTTTGGTTCATGGCCTTCAAAATTGTAAGGCAATAAATTCCTGTTGTTTTAGCCAACTAGTATGTAGTATTTGTAACAGAAGCCCTGGCAAACTAAGACATAGTATTACTAATATCTAACGCAGATATCATAGGTTTAGAGAAAAAAAACCTTTGCAAAATTAAGAAGGAGATGGTATTGACTTTGGGGTTTGAAATCCTCTTGAGAAGATTCACCTCCTCTGTCTTGGGTAGCAAATCCTGAAGTCAGGAGTGGATTATATCAACTGGTATAAGGTGTAAAACATTGATAGGGCGCAAAGCACAGATGGCAGAGATGTTTGTGTTTTACCAGGGAAGGAAAAGCTAAGTCAAAGGAATGCATGTCTAATTGTGAAATTTCAGACCACAGTGGATAATTAGGAGTGGGCAAAGTGTCCTCCCATTGCACCTAAAAAATAAATCACATTATATTAGAGCCTTCCTGCTCTGCTTCTGCCTGCAGAGGAGAGCAGGCCATTGTCCAAGCCCTGGTTGGACCTTTTTTTCCAGAGGACATGTTGATTTGTGGGCTACATCCTGAGCCTTACAGATGCATTCTGAGGTTGAAAGAAGGCTGACCTTAGGCCACTGAGTTCTGATTAATGATCCATTTATTTCTTCCACATCCATTCCTGCGCTCCCACAGAGAAAAGAGTTCTTCTTCCTGTTTAGAGTGGCCTCAGGGCTGGCCACTGAGTGAATATCACATTCTTACAGCCACCTGCAGCTCCTTTTTGTGGCTGGCCACACAGAGGTCATCGAGTCTTGTGTTATCTGGGCAGCTGCCCCTGACCTGTACAAGGCTTCTTCATTCAGCCCAACAACGTCTGCAAACTCTTTGAGGTCTGGGGTCAATGATTCCAGCAAATGGGGTCCATGCTCCTTGAAGAAGTGCCTCAGGAAGGGAGCCTTTCACCCTCTGTCATCTGATAGGAGAAAGTTTGCTTTGCTCTTGAGTCAGCCAAGCACCCAAGGATCAATCCCAGAGGATTTCCGCCCTTATGCCCCCTTTTCTGGATACCACCAAGAGACGGGAGGGTCAACTCTTTCTTTTTTTTCATTTTTCTGTTCATTGACAAATACTCATTAAGCACCTAGTGTTTGCCAGTCATGATACTAAGTACTGTGAGTCCTTGAGGGGCCCACAAGCTAGTGGGGCTGCAGATGTGTGAGCAGGCAACTATAATGCAGTGCAGCAAGCGCTGAGTTAGAGGAAGAGCAGGGCACGGTGGGGATATGTGGGAGATGCATCTCATTTTGACTAAAGCATCAAGGAAAACATCTTGGAGGAAGAGACAGCCAAACTGCATCCTGAAGGACTAACAGAAGGTAGCTCGGCAAAGGAAAGGAGTGTGGAGATAAGAATATTTCAGACAGAAGGATTAGCATGTGAAGAGGTCCAAAGACCTGAGAAAGATTGCATGGTGGAGAACTTGCGAATGGCTCAGCAGTAAGAATGGAGGGACTATGTGGTAGAGGGTGCAGAGAGAGAGGTAAGCAAGGCCAGGCCACAAAAGGCCTCATAAACCTAAAAAATTGATTATTATCCTGAGGACAACCCAAGGTCGGTTCAGCTGACTGCCTTCCCTGACCCCTATGCCATAACCCATGCGTGTGGGACGGGTTCTTGTGGAGAGCCGCCTCCCGGGTCTGGCCTAGTGGACACGCTGCGGCCTGCTCTAGAGTTCCCCCCGCCCATCGAGTGAGTCAAGATGGCGCCCGCATCCTGTTTCCGCGTATGACGCACGCGCCCACCAACCCTATCTTCCAATCACCTCTGTATACGTGGCACTAACCTATTGGGTTTGGGCACAGTATATAAGAGGTTACCCGGACAGGGTGGGTGGAGACGACCCATAGGGAGCCGTACCTGACGGCCGCATAGAGGTTGTTCCCCCGCGGGGTATTCTGTCCCGCGCGGAATTTGTAACAGAGCTTGCAAGCTTAGCTCCAGTAAAGGTCTGTGCTCACAACTGCAGCGTGTCTCGAACCCGTGTCTGTCACTTGAGTCGGTTTGTCTGCGTCTGTCTCTCTCTCCCTCCTGTTCCCTCCGCCGGCCGGGGATCAGAAGCTGAGCGAGACGGCGCCGGACAAGTGGTGGCCCGTACGGGGAACCTCCTCTCTCGACACCTCTTCTGCAAGGAGAGCCGTACTGTCTCTTCTTGAACTGAGAAGGACGTGCATCCTGAGCTCGCAGCGGACTTCCCGCGCCTGATCACCGCGAGAAGGTGAGTACTTCTTATTACGTGAGAGTTAAGGCCCGCGGGCTTTCAGGTAGCCCCGGGGACTCGGAAGAGCTCTCCGAGTGATTAAAGTACAGTGCCGACTGCAAACATGGGGCAGTTCGGAAGTTTACCTTTGTTAGCTCCCTTAAAGACCCTTTTAGCGGACGGCTCCTGTGAAAGTGAGCCGCCCACTTGTAAGCCGCCAGAGTCTGGCGCTAGTTCAGACGACTCTGACTCAGAGTCAGATGGTGATGAGACCGAGGGTGCAGACGCGCCTCCGCTGATCGATTGGGGGAGGCCCCCTGTCTCACCCACGCAGCCTTCCGCCCCGCCAGCGCCTGCTGCAGGGGCGCGGCGGCTTCCGGTGAATGGTTTTGGTGATCTCGCCAAAAACCCTCACCACGGGCTCCCTCTGGTGGCCGAATCAGGTAATTACAGTGGCCCTCCTTTGCGAGACCCGGAACCCCCTACAGGCTGGTCTAGGGAGGGGCAGTTACAGCTGTGCCCCCCGCCTGCGTACGCAGGCCCTCAGGGTCCCACGTCATCAAACAATAGAGGGAGGCATTTCTGGAATTGGATTCCTTTTTCAACCTTTAGACCTTTCGGTATGCTGGGTGGTTACCAACCGCTTAAGCCAGAACCAGCTTCAGAAATGTACCCAGTTATTATCAATCCCCAAGGTAATAATCAGTATGAGTCATATGATTACAAAGTCTTAAAGGAGTTGAGGCAGGCTGTCCATCAGTATGGCCCCAATGCTCCTTTTACCTTGAATATGGTTGAAAACCTTTCCACCCTGAATCATACGCCCGCAGATATATATCAGCAAGCCCGAGAGTTCCATGCCAAATTTCATATCAATGCAGGTACCCTAGCTAAGCGGTTTAGTATTCCGCGTGCAGCGGCTAGAGATATAGTCCGAGCCTGCAGAGATTGTGCAGAACAAAGAGCAGTCCCTTCGGTTGGAGTTAACCCTAAGGGCCTCATCCCAGGAGACATTTGGCAAATGGATGTCACTCATCATTCAGAGTATGGTAAAATTAAATACCTGCATGTGTCAGTAGACACATGTTCTCAGATATTATTTGCCTCTGCTGAGACAGGAGAAAAAGTCCACCAAGTCATTGCACACTGCCTTGCCGCTTGGGCAGCGTGGGGTAAGCCAAAAATATTAAAGACAGATAATGGACCTGCTTACACCAGTAGAACCTTCCAAAAATTTTGTGATAATATGGAAGTACAATTAAAACATGGCATCCCTTACAACCCTCAAGGACAAGGAGTCATTGAGAGAGCTCACAGGTCTCTCAAAGACTTACTAAAGAAACAGAAAGGGGGAATAGGTCACGGCCTGTCCCCAAAGGCTCAACTGTCTATAGCCTTATTTACATATAATTTTTTAAATGAAAATTCACTAGGAATGACACCTGCTCTTCAGCACACTACTCCGAGTCCTCCACATAGAGGTCTAGTCCGATGGAAGGATGTCCTGTCAGGACAATGGCAAGGCCCTGACCCAGTGCTCAGCTGGGCCAGAGGCTCTGTTTGTGTTTTTCCCCAGGAGCCAGGACGTCAACCAGTGTGGGTTCCGGAAAGACTGGTGAGAACCGTGACATCGCCCGAGGAGGCCAAGGAGCTGTTGCCCAAAAAAACCAACAAGCCTTCAACCTGAACCATCAGATCAGGCCTCCAACTCTGCTGATGACGGCGGCGACTGACGAGATGGCAACGAAAACGCCGGTCACCCTTCGATTGTTTAGAAGGGGGACCAGTTTTAATACCCCCCGCTCTCCCAACAGGTGGAATCAGACCTTAAAGTGCTTGGGAAGATCAAGTTAACCCCCGTTGCCTTCGACCTTTCCAAACTGGGCGAGACTGTACAAAGTCTGTGGAACCGAGTCACCTCTTGGTTCTCTTGGCCCAATTTGACTACTTGGATTCTCGTAGTGGTGGGACTATTAGTGGGATTAGTCACTGTTAAATGCTTGTTAGAACGCTTGTTCCAGACACAGCAGCAATTGCGTGTTACTACCATGTTGGCTATGTCACTCGCCCCTGGTGCTCCTGACAACGACCGCCCTGCTGCCCAGTCCCCCATTTCACCGTATGACCCATCCCGGCCACTCAGGGCGGGACGCTCGAAAGCAAGACTCGCTGCAAGGCCCATGGCTGTGTCCCGGGTATAAAAGGCGGCACCAGCAGTCATAATTTTGGTCGTAGGCTGATCTCTTAGGCAAAGTCGCAGTCCTGGCCAGACTAGACTCCAGCCATTGCACAGAGACACCTAGCGACACTCTCGATTCTGGTTGCCGCTCTCCTGCCCCCCCTCATAACCCAGTTGCGAGGCGAAGCACTGCAGGGAGAGTCACGTGGTTTCCAGCTCACGGGCTCTCCGGTCTCTATATGAGGTGGCATTCTGGTTGGTGCCTAGCAAGCCTAGTCCAGACTCCCCAAAGCACCAAAACATGTAGTGGGCCACTCAGGCCCACGGGAGCACACTCATCAATGGAGACACTGGGTCAAAATAAATAAAAAAAGGGGAGATGTGGAGAGCCGCCTCCCGGGTCTGGCCTAGTGGACACGCTGCGGCCTGCTCTAGAGTTCCCCCCGCCCATCGAGTGAGTCAAGATGGCGCCCACATCCTGTTTCCGCGTATGACGCACGCGCCCACCAACCCTATCTTCCAATCACCTCTGTATACGTGGCACTAACCTATTGGGTTTGGGCACAGTATATAAGAGGTTACCCGGACAGGGTGGGTGGAGACGACCCATAGGGAGCCGTACCTGACGGCCGCATAGAGGTTGTTCCCCCGCGGGGTATTCTGTCCCGCGCGGAATTTGTAACAGAGCTTGCAAGCTTAGCTCCAGTAAAGGTCTGTGCTCACAACTGCAGCGTGTCTCGAACCCGTGTCTGTCACTTGAGTCGGTTTGTCTGCGTCTGTCTCTCTCTCCCTCCTGTTCCCTCCGCCGGCCGGGGATCAGAAGCTGAGCGAGACGGCGCCGGACAGGTTCTTCCATTGCCACCTCTACTGCTAAATCCACCAGGGCGTGGGAACTATTTGCTCATTTCTAAGAGCCTTCCCGTCCATTACCTCATGCCATTCTCCCAACAGCCCAGGAACTGACAGGGCATTCTCTGTTTTATCCTCATTTTACAGATTGTTCAAACCCAAACTCAGAAAGGTTGAGACTTGACTTAACTTGGGGAAGATGGGGCATGAATGTAGGAAAATGCTAAATAACAATGAAATTCAGGAATCAAAAAAGGTCAAATAAAAGGGCAGATTTATTGTGAAGCTAATGAAGTTTAAATCTCAGGATCCCTTACTTTCATGGGTCTCTTCAAAGACTCTTACAGAAGACCTAACAAGGTGTTCATGGGATTTAAAAAATTTGTGTAAGTAAAATATTTGAATGACAAGCAGTTAAGACCCCTTCGTTGCACTCCAAATTCCTCTTCATCCCGCTTCCCCTGGTGTTTTATGGTTCTGGAATAGCTATGAGCATTTTTGAGATTTGACTAAAGGGCAGTTGAGTTAGGATTGCAGTTATTTGGGGGTTCATGTTTTTCAGTCTTTTGTGTGTATAAGTTATTGCTAGCCAGGCTAATACGGAAATGGTTTCCAGGAACTCTCCTACCACTCGCTTCCCGATTCTTCAGAATTATGAAATGAGGATGCAGGGTCAGAGGTCATATGAAATGTGGCACCAGAAATATGTAGGTCTTAGAGGAGAAACAAGATTTGAAATATATGATTCAGGAAGCTAGGCTTTGAAAGAGTCTTCCAAATATCAAATTGTAACTGGAGGACTTGATTCAATGTCTAATCAAAATGGAACTTTTCTTACGTCAGAAATATATTCAATAATGAAATGCATACAATTGCTAGCACACATGGCTGCTATTCATTCATCTGTAGAATGCGTGTATGTGTTTGTGTACAAAATGGGAATTACACGAGATAGAATTTATTGCAATTCTTAATTCCTGTGTGTATAGGGACAAACCCGTAGCAGTATTACAAAATTGAGCTAATCTGTGTGTGTTTGCATATCTTGTGCCTCCCAATTATCAACGATAACAAATTTTAACAAATCGTATTAAAAGAAAGACTAAGTTATCCTTTTAGTCTCATATTTGGAAAATTTACAAAATTATAAAATTGTTTGCAAAAAAATTGTTTGCAGCTAAAAATATAGGAAAAAATATAAAGGCATATCAGGAAGTTAGTTATAAAAATGTGATTTTTTTTCTGGATTTTGAGATGCTTGTGGTATTTGCCAGCATTAAAATTTTGGTAACATTTCTTTTTTTCAATCTAAGTAAATATTTACTTTCCTGCCAAATTTGAATTTATTTGGGGGTATTCTTTCATTTAAAAAAAAAAGCCCTCCCTTATCCCCTCTCCGTTGTATAAACTTACTCTCAGACACTCTGGATGTGTGCTGGGCACGGGTATTGTGTAAACACTGGGTCATTATGGTCTGGTAAGTTGGAAGATGGTTTGGCCACGAAGGTGCAATTCGAGCTGGGCTTTGTAGGGCAGTGTGAAACGATCCGTTAAGTGTCCTAACCACTTACGGACGGCTGAGTTTCAGCCATAAGAAAACTGTAGATGGTAATAAGTGGATGCTGCCCAGGGGGCGGGGATCCCAAACAGCCAAGGGTCTGCCATAGCCCTAAGGAGACGTGACTCTTCCCTGCAAAAGTGATGGCTCAGCAGTAAGAATGGAGGGAGTATGTGGCAGAGGGTACAGAGAGAGAGATAAGCAAGGCCAGGCCACAAAAGGGGGGCCTCACCAACACAACGTGGGGCGGACTGGCCTGGAGGCTTTGTCAGTAGGAGGTTCTGTTCCAACTTAAACCGGACAGGTAGCCTAAAGGCTTCTTATCCGAAATGAAACGAAAACCCCAATCCCTGCGCAGCTTTTCCCTGGAGCCAGCTCAGTACCGCCTCCGCATGCCAGCGCCTGGGGCAGCGTGCTTTACTTGCTGGTCACTCCTGATTTCCCCAAACATCTTTTATTACCTTCTCCTGTCTTAATTCAAGTACTTTTTTAACCTTCTGTTTTCTCCACACATTTTCTCTAGACAACGAATTTTTCGAGCACTCCGGCTGGGCCTTTCTCAGTTTTGTTTTGTTTTTAAACTTAATATCTAGTGCAGTACTGTAATAGGGACTAAATAGATACTGTCTGTGGAGGGAGGTAGGAAGAAAACAATTGAAATTATCCATAAAGCTATTCAAATCAATATTGTCCATAATACTGAAAAATCAGAAATGCCCTAAAGGGTCAACAATAAAGAAAAGGTTAAATACATTACGGCCTTTCCAGTAAGAGGAATATTTTATAACAAATACAAATAATTCCGAAGCTTAGGAAGACACATGGACAAATTTAAAATTTAAGAGCATATTTATACTTTGTGATAAAATGGAATACAATGTCTGCCCTAGGATGATAACTGCATGACGACACAGAGCATGCAGCAAGATTTTTAGAGAACAAACAAAAGAGTTGTGGATGATCCTCCTCGCCCCACCTCATTCTCCTGTGCTCTGCTATTCCCTCCAAGAAAAGAATGGTTTAGACAAAAGCAGGGAGGGCCTGGGTTAGCACAAGCAGAATTCAGCTAGTTCCTGTTGCTGACTAAAGCTACACTGGCCTGAGCACGAGTATAGTGGCTATTTTTTCCCAGAAAGGGCCCAACGAGTATAAGAAAGCCAGATTATTTGACACATTGTGAAGTGATTCGCCATTTTTGCCTTGGCATAATTCCTTGTGACGCATTTACAAAAACACACCAGCCTAAGTCCTGCTTGTGAAAGGGCTTCTGAGACATACTCCAGTGGTTTGGGGGAAAGAAGGGGAAATGCATTTAATTCTGAAGTGTTTTGAGCATTTACCATGCGCCAGTTTATCTGTATTTCACCATGCTCCTACCCAGTAGGCACTATCGCTCCATTTTATTGTTGAGAAAAACGAGACTCAGACAGGTGAAGAGACCTGCCCAAAGCCACACAGCTGCAAATTCACACCCAAGGTTTTATACTGGTAAAACCTGCGGCCTCTTCCATAGCACTATCACCCTCTATGATGACCCAATCTTTAGTCTCACCCTGCTTTATCAAGCTTCCAATCAAGTTTTATGGTTCGTCTGCAAGACTTGCTGGCATCCTCATATATTATAGTGCACGCTGTGTTCTCAATCCAAATACGGTCCCACCGTCCATCCCATCCAATGTCAACTCCTGGGTTCATCGCACCCTACAGAAGTCTATACAGGGCTCTGGTTCTGGAAGCCAGGAAAGAAAATGCCCCGATGACTGCGATGTTAATAAGCAACGAACCTAAATATGATTTGGCCCTCACAAAGGCCACTCTGTCCTCGTTCGCCAGCAGGGGAGTCCTGTTTCAGCTCTGGGCCGGCCACCCTGGCTTCACCGCTGTCTTAGGGTGTGCAGCAGGCCAGCTCTTCCTGATAACATCGCACCGGCATAGTGGAGCTTTGTGTACATTCAGAGCTCTGGTTACCTGGGGCAGGCAGGATGCAGGCTGCGGGGCCGGAGGCCAGGAGGGAGGCAATGACTAAGTAAAAACAAGCATGAAAGGAGAATGTTTTGGAAACCCCAAAGGAAGCTTTCTTCCCCCCCTTTATCCTCTAGGTGCTTCCCAAGAAGGCTGCTCGATCGCTGCCACCAAAGCAGAGGTGTCTGGGCACTGGCTGCCTTGGGTGGGGTGGTGCGCAGGCTTAGGCCCTCGGCTGGAAGCGCGCCAGTCTGCGAGCTCAGACACTCCTTCCCAGTCCCCAGCGCAGTCTCTGTGTGACAAATCACTGGCAAAGGGTCTTCCAAACCGGCTAAGGTTGCTGCGACTTCTTAATCTGAAGCCAACAAGCGTGAATTTGCCTTAGAGCACAAACAAGATGGTTCTTCAAGCTTTCACTTCTGAGAAATTCAGCATGAGACAACTTTTAATACATCTTTTTGCTCAGCCCAAAGCCTGGTGTGAAGCGACTGGGTGGGATTAGCTACTTCCTTGGGGCAAGCCCAGTTCTTCTGAGGAATGAATCTGATTCGAAGGAGCCTGGAGTTAGAAGTTGCGGTGGCATAAATCTGCACCATACAGGCTGTGAGGCTGGTTGTCATGAGCCCTCGAGTACCCCCTTGGGGGCCCTGCCTACTCTCTCCCTCTTGGGACCCCTTCACCTCGGGTTCCCAAATCCTCCTGTTACCCAAAGGATTCTGGTCTGTGCCCTGGCCGAATGGGAAGACTTCTCTTCTCCAGCATTTCTTACTGCTCCTCTTTCCTCCCTTATAATAAGTGTAGGCATCTTAGGTCCTAGAGCTTTGAGGTCCAGGAAAGCAGCAGAAGCTATACAAAAAACGAACTCTATGATGTTGTATTCGTTTCCTGAGACTGCCATAACAAATAACCACAAACTTGGTGGCTTTAAAACAGCAGAAATGTCTTCTCTCACAGTCTAGAGGGCAGAAGACTGAAATGTCAGCAGGACAGGACTCACTTTAGAGGCTCTAGGGGAGGATGCGTTCCTTGCCTCTTCTGGCTTCTGGTGGTTCTAGGAGTGCCTTGGCTTGGGGTGGCATAGCACCAATCTCTGCCTCCATCCTCTCATGGTCTTCTCCTCTGAATCTGTCTTCTCTCCTCTCTTTTATAAGGACATTTGTCATTAGAGTTAGGGCCCACCCCGATATTCCAGGATGATCTCCAGATATTTATTTTATCTGAAAAGACCCTTTTTGCAAAGAAAGCCACCGTCACAGTTTCCGAAGGTTAGGACAAGTGCATGTCCTTTTGGAGAGCACCATTCAACCCACCCCATCATTCAACCCATTGCAGGTTAATGGGTTGCCACGTTGGAAATGTGCACAGAAGGGAGTTCATAAACTCATAGGTTGTACTTGTTGTACTTTCCTACTGCTTCCTGGGATGTTTCTCCCCCGATTATCTACATAGCTCAAGAGGGGCCTTACATCACAGACAGCTTTCCTGACTGTCTCATCAAGAATAGCATTCCCACATTGCTCTTTGTTCCCCTTTCTGGGCTTGTTTTTTTTCTTTCTAGCAGTCTTTGAGGAAGGGGGTATGTTTGGTATGTGCGCTGATGTTTCCCCAACATCCCTGGCACCTAGAGGGGCTTGATAAACAGTTTTTCCTAAATGAATGAACTGTGGAACTGGAAAGGATTCAAAGAACCATCTTTTTGACTTAGCCACATAACTTCAGGTTGGCAAGATTTTATTATTGTTATCCTTATTTGACAGTTGAAGCAGGTTTGATATGGAGTGGTTGAGTGATTTCTCATAGTCACAACATTGTAGGAGGTGAGGACATAAAGCCTGAATTTTGTGAATTCCAGTTCAGGGGGCTTCCTATTAACCATTGAACTGTTACACTGAGTGCTTTTTAGTTTAATTCAACCCAAAGTTCCACCTTCATTCTTAAGTGATTTTCTACTGGGGGAGAGATAGGGAAGGGTTGAGGGGGATGGTAGGAGAATGTATAGAGGTTTTCTTCTGACAGAAATGGATGCCCAACTAAACTCAGAGAACTGTGAGCAATTATCAAGTTCCTGGACTTGAAACCTGTTTTGATAACAATGTGTGTGTTTGTGTGTCTGTTAGGGAGAGAGAGAGAAACTGGGAGGTGCCTTAGTTTGCCAGAGCTGCTGTTACAAATGCTAGACAGTGGGTTGCCTTGAACAATGGGAATTTATTGGCTCACAGTTTCAGAGGCAAGAATCCAAATCCAGGCATTGGGAAGACGATTCTTTCTCCTTGGGTTGGTAGTGCCCTGGCACTGGCTGCCAGTAATCCCTAAGGTTCCTTGGCTCCCTGTTCCTTGGGAGATGCCAACTCCTTTTTCTCCCTCTGACTTCCTGCTTCTACCTGTCACCTTCTCTGACCTTGGCTTTCAGTTTGTTCTCTTCATAAAGTCCCCAGTAATCCAGATGAAGGCCCACCCTGCTTTGGTTGGCCACACACCTTAACTACATATAACATCTTCAAGTGTCCTAATTACAATGGATTCATACCCACAGGCAGGCGGATTAAGATCCAGAACATGTATAATTGGAGTATATAATTCAATCTGCCACAGGAAGAGATTCTATATGAGGAAAACGAAGTCAACAAATGTTTTCATAGTAAGCTAGTCAATTAATTAAATCTTCTCTGTCTGTCTGATTGTTGCAAGGATCACATTTTTTTTCTGAGAGGTTTCATTCCCAGGCTCTCGGGTGAGCTCTCAGTATTTTTCTCCCACTGCTCCTTGCTGGTTCAGCCTGCACACCCACTGATCCTTACCAGGCCAGATGACCTGGGGGTAGGAGCAGCTACCATGCTTGTCCTTCCTTCTCATTGCAGCTGCCCACTAACAGATGCATTTGTATTGCTTTCCTATGCAAGAAACTTTTTATATGAAACTTCTCCTTAGTTGGGCTTCAAAGATTAAAGATAAAAAAGTAAACAAAGAGAGGCCTGTGGAAATGTGCAAAGGCTTGGACAAGCACTGTAGAAGAAATCTAAAAGGGCTGGTGCTCCTTGCCCAGATGAAGGGGAAGCAGAGAGGTGATTTACGCTGTGCCCAGGTCCACGGAGAAGATGTGAGGAGAGGTTGACTTCATGGGTGAATTAAGGCGATAGGACTAGTTGGACTGGGCGATAGGTCTAGTTTTAGTGACACAACATTAGCAAAGTCCATTATCATCAGTGGACCTCAATTTCCTTATTTTTAAGGTCTCTCTCTTTCTTGAAGCTTTGTCTCTCTGTGATTCTAGCCATCCCATTCAATTTTCTTAACAGGAAAAGCGAGAAAGAAATGCTCTCATTTTTGCAGATTTTTCTGTGCTTAATAAATAACGCTATAACATTTGCAGTGTTTGTGTAGGTTTCAATTGAAATGTGGTGCAGGGTAATGAGCTGTGGGATCAGGAAGACTCAGATGGAAATCTTGAATTTACTCCTTGTTTGGGACAAGAAATCTAACTTCTCTTAGAGTTGCCTTTAACATTTGGAATGTTGCCTTCCTATAAGGCTTGTTCTGAGGATTAATGTGATAGGTAGCATTTATTGTACTAACTTAGGTATGGGCTAAGGGCTTTACATAGTTCCTCATTTTCCTTTGGGAACTATAGATTTTATAGCTAAGGAAACCACGGAAGGTCAGAATAACAGGTGGAACCAGAAGCTATGCCTGGTCTGCCTAGATCCAAATTCGAAGTTCTTGACCATGATGCTACAATACCCATCACGAGGCTCCTTGCCCTTAAGAATTTGTCATAAACATAGATTAGATTAGATTTCTTTGTTAATCCCTGTCAGATCCTGGTGATTTTTAATTTTTATTAATTTTTCTATAGAAGGGTAAATAAAAATATTCCTTTTTCTGACTGCAAAAGTAATACATTATATATACATTTAAAAAGCAAATATAAAAGGCCAAAAGAAGAAAATAGAAATTACCTAGGAGCCATTGTACATATTTTGCTACATATCCTTCTACACTATTATATATATTCTATTATATATTTATACACACACACACACATATATATACACACACAGACTATGTTTTTGTAAAAAATAACATTATTGGGTGGGCCACGGTGGCTCAGCAGGCAAGAATGTTTGCCTGCCATGCCCGAAGACCCGGGTTCGATTCCCGGTGCCTGCCCATGTAAAAAAAAACAAAAAACAAAAACATTATTTTGTTTTTATGATTTTGTAAATGGCTTTTCTTCATAACAATATAGATAATTTAAAATGCCAATTCATTCATTCAACAAATTCTATTGAATGTCTGTTAGGTGGCATTTGTAGCAAATCAGGGAACTGAACAGATAAAGAGCCCACTCCTTGTGGAGTTTACTCTGGTGTTCCAAGCAACAAGCATAAATATGATGAAAGTCAAATCATAAAATGCACACAAAGGTAATATGTACCATGAAAAAAGGGGGGGGGGGCAAGATAAGAGCACTGGAGCGTATTTTTTATCTAGAGGAGTCAAGGTAAATCTCTTTTAGAAAATGACATTTGGGCAAAGACTTGATGGAGGTGAGGGATTTAGACCTGCAGTTGACTGCGGGGAGAGCATTCCAGGCAGAGAAAACAGTGGTGGCAGTGGAGACATGACAGAAGGACTGGCTTCTGGATGTATTTGAAGTCAAAACCAATGTGTGATTTGCTGACAGATTGGATGGCAGGTGTGCAAGAAAGAGTAGCCATGGATGCCTCCAGAGTTTTGACTTGAGCCACTGGAATGATGGAAAGGACAGAAATGAAGAGGGTCGGAGGTTGTGGGGAAAGATTAGGTGGTCAATTCGGGGCATTTTGGATTTGAGATGTCTATTGGACATCCTAGTCGAGATGTTAAGTAGGTGGTTGGATGTACAAATCTCAGTTCAGGACAGAGGCTTGGTGAGAAATATAAATTTGAGTGTCATCGGCATATTGATGGTGCTTAAACTCAGAAGGCTGGATGAGATCACCAGGGGAGGGGGCGTCAGTAGAGAAGAGAGCCCACGCCTGCGCCCTGGGGCTCCAGTATGGACAGTTTGAGGAGAGGAAGTAGAAACAGTAAAAAGAGGCTGAGATAGCGAAATGAATGAGGCAGGAAGAAAGCCAGGGAAGTATTGTGTTCTGGAAGGTTAGGAAAAAAATCATTAAAGGAGGAGGTAGAGATCAGCTATCAAGTGCTGCCAATACATCCAGTAATAGAAAGACTGAGAATTGACTACATGAATATAACTCAAGTGAACTAGTGGGTGCTGAGGGTGAAGGAGCCTCCAATAGCTTTTAGGATTCTTTTCTTTAAATGATTACTATCATTACTAATTTTAATGCTCAAATTGTCCCAGATTTGGCTATTAGGAGCCCCTTTCAGTTGGTCCCTGTGCTCTTTTCACAAGTTCACGCTATTCTTGGGAGAATCAGTTTCTAATGGACATCTCAAGTTTTTCACTGTCATAAGTGTTCTGCTGAATATCCTTAGACAGCTCCACAAGCTTAAGCCACTTTTAAAACTTGCTCTTATTTCAGAGCATATGTTGATGTTTTTCTTTTAATTTTCTCCCATGTACACTTTTATTATTGTCTACTTCATCCCATTATAATGAGAATCTCAAAACAGAAGTAGCTTTATTGTTTGTTTCTGATTAATGTGCTTACTTGAAAAAATTTCAAACCATAGAGGAAAATTAAATTTGAAAAGTCACATAAAAACCCACCAACTTGAAATAATCCACTAATCACTTTTGGTGGACACCCTTTCAGACATTTATATCTCTCTGTATAACCTACAACTATGCCATGCATATGTGTGCACATCTATAATTTTACCTAAATGAGATCATAATCATACCAAACAGATGTTCTATAATCTTCTTTTTCCCCACTCAACAGCATAGAACATGAATTTAATATACATTTAAACAGAATACAACCAGGTTTGTAAGCAGAACAGTAGTGATTTTCCAATATGGACATCATGATCTCTCATTTTATTTATCTAATGAATATTTATTGAGTACCTACTTTGCATCAGGCGCTCTGATACCTACTTTCTGGTTTGACATAGGGTTGAGTGTTTGGGTAGTCTTTATTGCTATGCATTAGTGTTTCTGCTCGCCTGTGCTTTCAGACTCATGGTAGGATTGCATTGCCCTGTGGAGTTTAGGCATGATCCTGGGACTTGGTTTGTTCAATGAAATGTGATCTTTTTTTAGGCTGAAGGCTTAGAACCAGTACAAGCTTTGCCACATTCTTTTTCCCCTGCTCTGGAGATTCTGGAAGCATATGTTGATAGGAAACATCTATCAGCTTGTGACCTTGAACGACTACAAATTAACTGAGTCCCCTGCCAAGTCCACTGAGTAAGAAATACTTTTGTTACATTAAGCCACTGGGGGGTTTTGTGGTTGATTGCTGCTGCAGCATACCTGCCCATTGTGATGGGCAGAGTGTCTAACCAGCTTATTAATTTATTTAATTGGCTTCCTTCACAGAGACTTTTTCACTTGCTGTGCTGAGAACCAGATATACTATGTTTACAGTTTGTCACTGCTCTACTAGGCTCATCATTTTCTAGGTGTGAAATAGCAGGTTACCCTAAATCCAGAGCCTGCTGGGGAAAAAAGCCTGCAGGTTAGTCACTTTATCCAAGTGTGGTATGGAGAGCATCTACATCAGAATTATCTGAGGTGCTCAATTAAAAATACGAATTTCTCAGCCCTACCAATACAATAGATTCAACTGATCTGGGGTGTGCCTTGGCCTCTGCAGGTTCCGCAAGTTCTTCAGGTGATTCTTATTATGGCAAAGCAATCGACATGAGCAAGGAGTAGATCACAGGCAAATGACTCAGCATTTTCCAGACTAGTGCCAATCATTTCCTACGTGTCAGGAATTGTGATGGATCCTGGAAATGCAAAGACAAACAAAGTAAAGTTCCTGAGACCTCAAGAAGTTCATAGGCTATTCTTATGGGAAACTCTTGCATAAATAATTTCAGTGATGTGTTGGGTTGGAAGTTTCTACAAGTCACAACATGGGTCCCCAAAGCAGAAGTTGTCATTTGAGTTGCAGTGGGTGATGGGGCACAAAGCCATCAGTGTTATTCAAGCTAACGTGAATAAAGCCAATGTACTAGAGTCTTATTTGAAGTCTGATGAGAAGGGAATTCCAGGGTAGGTTTTGAAGAGAAAGCTTCAGGACTACAGAGTGACTGGGCAATATATCTCCAACCTAGAAAAAGAGAGTAACTGAAATCAAATCTTAATCATAATCTGTAGAGACTTGCCTTTGAGATGCAAGGAAGGGAAGCAATGGTTGGCTCTATGGGTGTGCTTATCAGGGGGTGGGCAAAGTGGGTTGGCTCCAGGCAACAGTCTGATTTGGAGGTAAAGCTGAAGAAACCAGAGAGGGAGAACCTGAACCAGAGAGGTTTATGGCAATCACGTTGATTGCAACTATTAGAAGAAAGGTTAATGGAAGAAGAAATAGATTTTATATAACTTGTCTAACAGAGTATCTAGCAAATAGTGGGCATTCTAAGTTCTAGTTCCCTTTTGTCCCTCTCCCCAAGGGGAAAATAGGAGCCACTGTATGGAAATTGCCTGAAAGAAGATATGTGCTCAATGTAAGGATGTATTTTCCAATGATGACAGCTGTTGAAATATGGATTGAACTATCTTAGGACAATGCCCTCTTCTACACATTCAACAATCAATACTGGAACATCTTCTAAGGGTCAGGTATATTAAGTGATGAGACTACTGAGATGTAGCTCTCTCCATTGAAAAGTTCAGAGCCCAACATACTATGGGTTTGGGTGGAAACAGATAAATTCCAGTACAATATCCTCTGTTGGAGGGAAGGAAAAACATGCTGAAGGATCATAAATTGTGGAGTAACTGATCTGCCTGGGCAAATTATAAGAAGCTTTACAGAGCAAGTGAAATTTGATCAAGGATGAATAGGAGTCTGCTATCCAACAGGGTGGAGTTCCTTACCACTGAAAGTGTTCAGATGGAGACTGAATGGCCATCTGTCAGAGGCGTGGCAGAGGTATCGCTGGGGAGGTGAGAGACTAGCCTAGGTGATATCTAAAGCCCCTCCAAACCCAAGAGTCTATAAAAGAGCCATAGTAGTAGGACATATTGTGCTAGCATATATGTTACCATCTATCAACACTTTATTCCCAATTCTTTACCTCAAGGGGCAAAGGGGAAGGGGGATGCTGTCAACCTGAAGAGGTTTTAAGTTGGGATCAGTCAAGGGAGGGGGTGGATTTATCTTTCCTTTGCCCTGAGGACTTGTAGAAGCTCTTTACACCTCTGAAATGAGTGTACTGAAATGGGACTGTAAAATGGATTTAAGGAGAAAACATGGGGTGGAGGAAAAATCTTTGCTCCTCTCAGCACTTGGCAGAGTTGGGGTTGGGGGGGGCATTCCCTCATGCCCAGGTGGGCGCAGATTGTTCTTGGCTGTACAGAACAGCTGAAGCCACCTCATTTGCAGTAGCCCTGCTTGCTTGAGCCAAGGCACCATCTGAGGCTCTGCGTCTGCCATCCAACACTGGCTATGCCCTTCAGGCAAAATAAAAGAGCAATGGAGACAAAGGAGACATACCCAAAGAGAAAAGTGCATCCAACTTCTCTCAGTCAGGCAGCTGAGTTTCTCGGCTGGAGAATACTTGAATTGTTCACATTCTTGACTGTGCTCAGATGAGCACAGGTGCACTCAGGTGGAGCGCCACCATCCTTTTCCTTCACCTGCAGGGCTGAGAGGCCCCACTGACAGGTAGGCAGACAGACCTGCTATTGTCATCTGCACAGGGTGGTATATCAAATGCATCTTAAGAAGGGCTTGGGGCTTGAGGCTCTTGGATCTCCTAAGTGCAGACTTATGGGGAAGAAATGAAAAAATCTTTTAAAAGTATAAGCTTTACCCTGGGGGTGGGGAGAGCATTTAGGCAAAGGGTCCAGCCACTTTTTCTTCTTGGCTTCTCATGGTCAGTCAAATGTAGAAGTAAATCACTTTACTTCCAGCCTCCAAAATAAAAACCTTGGCTTTCACACTCGTTAAACTCTGGAACTAGTTAACACATCAAGTTTCTTCTGGGACGTCTGTCAAGAAGGATTAGCAGCCAGTTGATGGATGTGGGTTCAGACTGCAGTGAACTTGTAATATCCACTCAGTGGATGGGAACTGGCCCTGGGTCTCCTGCTGACCCCTACAGGCTCCTCCAAGTCAGTAAGAAATGCAACCTGATCTGACCGAGTATCCGGTGGGTATAGATGGTGCTTTTTCTCTAAGCTAATAATAACCCCATTAATAACTACTATAAGAAAATATATACACATCAGGTTTTTTTTTTTTTTTTTTGCCAGAAGAAACACTGGGAGGATAAACCAAGTACTGGTGAGATTGGTTACTTGTAGCAGGTGGTAAGAATGAAGTGCAAGGTATTAGAGGCAGAGACAGTTTAAAAAATATATCTTTCTGTACAATCTTAACTTTTGGAACCATATTAATGTTTGACTACTCAAAAAAAGTCAAGTTAATGGGGATGGGGAAAAACATAAAACGTAATACAAACAAAAGACAATGGATCTGTTGACATTTCAAGTGTAAAACTTAATCACACTGAAGGAGGAAACAAAACTAGTCCAACTAACTTTTTACTACAGTGTTTTCTCTATATACCCTTTGTCTAGAGATCAAAAGAAATATAAAAATATTGAATTATACTTAGTAGGTTTGCTTTTTACCATGGTATGAGTTAGCAATTCTGAGACTGCTGTACATATGCTCTAGGATTGGGGAAATTAGTAAGTAGGTTGTGGATGGGATCCAGGATTGTCACTGTCAGAGAAGGGAGTTACAAATACGGGGAGTGGAGTGGCTAGAATGCACTGGTAGGGCTCTCTCTGAGACGCTACACAAGCTTCACTCACTAAGTTTATTCTTCAGAAAGCTAAAACCTCCAAATGGTTGCTAGGCCAGATAAGCCCTGAAACCCAGAGTTGCCAGTCTCTCCAAGAGCATCAACCAGTTGCATCCCCCTGCCCCTTAATGTCAACACCCCTTTTCAACATGAAGAGGTTAGAATGGTCATTGCCCAAAAATCCCGAAGGACTGGGAGAAGGATCAAAGGAAGAGGAGTTGTAACAGAGAAGATAAAATTTAACAAATGGGTATGACTACTGAATCATTATATTGATATTTCTTTGAAGTCTCCAGTGCCGTGGAACAGCTAAAAGGAAATATCTGAAATTGTGGAACCCATACCATAATTTGAAATTTGTTCTAAAACTACTTCTTAAAATGTACTTTGAAATAAAATGCACTGGTAATATTGATTTGAATGGAGATACCAGTACAAACTCATGTTTTATATGTATTATGTTTAATTTATATGCCTAACATAATATGTATGTAGTATGTTTAAATATGTTATGAATGGTCTAAGGACAATGAGTTCATCAATGTATTCAATTATCATTATTGGAATACCTTTTAGGTAACATCTGTTTAAGGGTCTGGTAGCAATGAACATTCTAAGGCCTCAGATCTTGGCTTCTAAAGACCACGTCCCGGAGATCTTAAAGAACTGCCAGAATGATGAGAGAATGAAGAGATAGCCACAACAACTACCAGAGTCCACCAGCCAGCAAACTTTGGAGATAAAGAAGGAATATGTCCCCGGGGCAGCTTCTTGAAACAAGGAGCCTGGAGAGAAAGCCAGTAGACATCGCCAAGTTTGCCATGTGCCTTTCTACTTGAGAGAGAAAGCCTGAACTTCATCAGCCCTTCTTGAGTGAAGGTGAAATTGCTGCCCTCCCCCCTGTATGGAAAATGACTTCCAGAGATATAAATCTTCCTGGTAACATGGGACAGGAGTCCTGAGGATAAGCCTGGCCCTGGAAATGTGGGAATAAGAAAGTCTTCTTGACCAAAAAAGGGAGGATAAATGAAAGGAAATAAAGTTTTTGAGACTGAGAGATTACAATAGAGCTAAGAGGTCATCCTGGACTTTATTCTTATTCAGTATATAGATATTCCTTTTTAGTTTTTGGTGTATTGGTATAGCTAGAGGGGAATAACTAAAACTGTTGAAATGGATTCCAGTAACCTTAATTCCTGAAGATGATTGCTTGTGTAGCTTTTATGGTGAGACTGTGTGATGGACATCCCCTTTATCCATTGATTGGACAGAGGAATAAGAAAATAAAGACAATAAATATATAAAAAACAGGAGAGAATGGGGAGATGGGAAGTTTGGGGTGTTGTTCTTTACTTTTACTTTTATATATATTCTTATCTTTATTTTTTTGGAGTAAGGACCACGCTCAGAAACCTATTTGATGAAGAATGCAAAGTTATATATTTATGATGATTGTGAACCACTGATTGTACACGTCGGATGATTATATGGTATTGGGATATATAATATATCTCAATAAAATTGCTTAAAAAGAATATACCTTAGGGCGGGCCGCGGTGGCTCAGCGGGCAAAGTGCTTGCCTGCTATGCCGGAGGACCTCGGTTCGATTCCCGGCCCCAGCCCATGTAACAAAAACGGAGAAACAGAATACAATAAAACAAGAAAATGTTTAAAAATGTTTCCCTTTCTTCCTTCCTTCCTTCCTTCTATCCTTCCTTCCTTCTCTCTGTCTTTCCTTTAAAAAAAAAAAAAAAAAAAAAAAAAAAAAAAAAAAAAAAAAAAGAATATACCTTAGATATTTTTCCATGTCATTTCATATGATCTAGTCTCATTGTTTAGTTTTTCTTTCTTTTTCCCCTTATATATAATTTTTAAAAAATTAGTTAAGGTTGTGTAATATTGTACTATATATGCATATACATAATTAATTATAAAGTAAAATATTCACTATATTCCCACAAATGCTCTTTCTTATATGAGTACAATATTACATATATTAAAAATTTTTAAAAAGGCAAAAAAAAATTATGTGGTGCAAGAAGCTCCTAGCAAAGCCACACTCTCCAATAGAAACATAGCTCAACAATTATAGATTGTTAGAATTTTTTCAGAGCAGTGGAAAACGGTCAGGGTAGGTAACAACCAAGCAAATAGTTTACCAGGATAAAGAAAACCTAAAACTGGGACACTCTCAATTTCCTTTGCCCAACCCCTTCCCCAGCTCAGATTTGCATTTTGGGAATTGAGGCAGCTTGCATTCTCAGTGCAGCAATTCATGTTCCTAGTGTTTGTCGCTGGTATCCGGTTATTAGCATACCCAATGAGCAAATTAGGTGTTTATATCACTTCTCCAATCACTCCATAGATTACTGATTTACAGGAAAAAAATAAATAAATAAAGACCACGTCCCACTAAAAGGAACCAGGGCTTCTTGGAGAAATGGAGGATTACAAGGTTTTGTGAATGGGGCAGAAAAGGTATAAAATGAGCCCAGACCAGCTTATTATGCCAAGAAGTAATGAAGTGCTAAAAAAAGTGATAGAAATATGTCAAAGTGACCCAGGATCCAGTCTGAAAGGATTCCCACTAGCCAAATATGGGACATTTGAGCATCAAAATAAATAGTGATAGTAAAGAATGAAAGGCTATAGAATAAATAAGAATCCATGAATCTGTTGTGTACCCCAGAAAAGCCATGTCCTTTAAACCTTTTTAAATATTACTGGGTGGGATCTTCTTGATTGTTTCCATGGAGATGTACCCACCCAATTGTGGGTAGTAACATTTGATTAGGTAGTTTCCATGGAGATGTGTCTTCACCCATTCAGGTTGGGGTTGCTTACTGGAGCACTTTAAGAGGGGACTATTTTAGAAAAAGCTTTCGAGTCAACAGAGCACACAGCCAAAGATCTTTGGAGATACAGAAGGAGACTACCCCTGGGAATTCTTATGAAATGAGAAGCCAGGAGAGTAAACTAGCAGACATCATCATGTGGCTTTCCAGCTGATAGAGGTGTTTTGGACCCATTGGCCTTTTTTTGAATCAAGGTATCTTTCCCTGGATGTCTTAGTTTGGACATTTTCATGGCCTTACAACTTTAAGCTTGCAACTTAATAAATTCCCCTTTTAAAAAGCCATTTCATTTCTGGTATATTGCATTGCAGCAACATTTTACAAACAAAAACCGTAGGTATAATATGTATATGAATAAATAAATAAATGGAGAAGGAAACATTCTACCTTAGAGTAGGATTTCAATTTTAAAAATAGAAGAAACAATGGAGTTAAAAATGATCATTTTGCAAACGGTAGAATAGAATAATCAATGGCTGTTAAAATGAGTGGGTGTTAGTTCTAGGAGGACAAGAGATTTACGTAATCTCAAAGTCTCTCCCTACGAATAACTTATTAGTTACAAAGAGATTGAAATTTGCAGTGGAGAAAGCTGGCTCACCAGGTGATCAAAGTTAGTGTAACAATACTGAGAAAAGCCAATATTATGTGCCTCCTCATCCGATGCCCTGAGAAGGACATATTCTTTCTTCTGTGGTATTTCTTTCAAAATTGCATGACACGAATCTAATCATGAGGAAATAACAGAAAACTGTAAATGAACTACATTCTAAAATTCAGTTATAAAATAACCGAATTATCAAAATTATGAAAGACAAAGAAAAGCTAAAGAATTATTTGAGATTAAAGAAAATAAAGAATCAAGAGAAAAAGTGCAACATTATCCTGGATTGGATCCTGGAAAGGGGGAAAATAACTAAAAGACAGTATTGAGGCAGTTGACAAAATTTGAGTATGGACTGTTGTTTAAATTACAGCATGAATCAATGTTAAATTTGTTGAGTGTGATATTTGTCATTGGGCAATGTAAGAGAGTGTTCTTGACCTTGAAAAATATATACTAAGGTATTTAGGGATAAGGGTGCATGATGTCTGCAAGTTACTCACAACTTTCAGGAAAAAAAATAAATGTATATTGGGTGGAGAATGATAAAGCAATAAAGCAAATGGGACAAATTGTTAAGAATTGGTGCATTAGCTAGATCTGGGTAAAGGCTTTCTTTGTATTTTCTTATGCCTTTTCTCTATTTTGCAATTATATCAAATAAAATAGTTATGAAATAAAAGGGAAAAGTTCCAACTGTTATGATGATTATTCCTGCCTGATATTGCATTGTTTGGGGGAGAATTAAATAGCAGTTATATTGAGAGAACTTACATTTGTGTGCTATTTCACAGTATATCATACGTCTTCACACTCATTTTTCTCATTTGATTCTCACAACAACCCTTTGAAGTAAGCAAAGCAGGTAGTTTATTGCCCTAATTTTACAGGAAACCCAAGTTAGACTCATTAAGTCTCTTTCTAAAAGTCACAGAACTAAAAAGTGGTAAGATTAGGTCTTGAGGCCAGGCTTCTTACTTCTAGTACCAAGTTGTCCCCACCACACTAAGGTTATGTCTTTGACCTCTCTGTCATGTGAATTTCCTCCCCACCAGGTGGTTTAGATATTGACTAGATTATGATGATGTCAGGATGTTCTATCACTGCACCTGTGTTACTGTATCTGTCCTCGAGTTTGCCCTCCTGCAATGTAGCATTGTTTAGTGGTAGTGCCACACCAGTGTCCCTGCTCAGATATTACTATACACATGAATTCAAGCCCCTTTCCCCTCACAGGCATCCACAACTTTTGGTTGTACTTATTAAGTAGAAGCTCCATAGCTTAGGATATATGTAGCATCTTAAATTCTATAGCTCCTTCTTTTCAAGTATTTCAAACTCAGACAAACTGTACTACTGAGAAAGGAAGGTAGGCAGGTAAAAAGTATTATGGGATGGATAGAAGTTGAGGCAAAGGATCAAGCAATGGGCAAGTCAACAATAGACAGTGGTGATTGAAGTTGCAGATCTTGGATGTATTTGAGCTACTATTTGAGAAGAGTCAAGTTCAGAACTTCAGAGGTCTTTCCAGGGTCAATGAGGCATGAAGGACCCTGAGATAAGGCTTTTTAAATGTGTAAGCAGAACTGTTCAGATTTACTTCAAGGCCCACCTCAAGCCTTGATATTTTTTTAATAGACTTTCACAGCCCGTCTTCCCCTTTCCTCAGTATTCTGTCTGTTATGAATCCTTACCACCCGGATTATCTGTGCCCTTCATTTGATTCTGATCCCATACCACTCGGTTTGTAGATGACTGGGGATTTGCACACAACCACCACATATTCCTTAACTCCTGGAAGTTAGGTTTCTACTCTGCTGATAGTGCTCCCCAGTGGCTCCCAGGTTGCCTATTCCAAAGACTTGCTCTCAGTCTTTTAACCTCCTCCATTTACCTTGAACAGATATTCTTAATTCTTGAAGACACGATGAAAATGCAGATATGCACATTTTGCCTATTATTTCAGAGGTTCACACACACATACTCTGCTAGGCCAAGGATGCTAGGCTATGAGCCCCATATCCAGATCACCTACTTCTTCTTAAATCTCTGTGTTAGGAGTATTAGGAAGAGGTTATTGTTACCATCTTACCTGATAAGGCATAAAGAGCCAAGGCCTTGCTTTTAGGCAGCAGCAAGAGGCATGGTATGTCCTCTGTTCACTCTAGAAACACCCAGTAAGCTTCAGTCTTTTCTTCTTGTCTCTGACCAAGCTTGGTTTTTGAGAAAACCTAGCTTCACTGTAATACCATGATGCCAGACATCTCAGAATTTCCATGAAGCATGCTGAATTATTCAATTGTAAAAGCTGGGTAGATAAAAAGTGGGGACAGAAATCATGCCTTCTGACTCAATTTTCCTTCCAGATTTTTTTCCACCGCCCAACCCAGCCTCAAAACACCTGGATAGTTTTCCTATAAGATGCCAAATGTCATGACTGACTGATGAGTTATATGAATTGATCAAATGTTTCAATATTAGACTGACGCAGCTTTAAAAAAAATCAGAGTTTCTAAGATTCAGCTTCAAAGGGATGTTTGGAGATAGATTACATCATATCTGGGAATGGATTTTGAGCTTCTTGGGAGAAAGTATTACCTAGAAGTCTTTTGCAAATCTTTTCTAGAGTTGTCAGGTGGCCAAAGTGTATTCCTCCCACAAAGTTGACATTAGTCCTCTCCACATTTACTGATTTCATATTTTCATCACCAAGTTTGTCTCTTCCTGCTTCTCTTCACTTCATGAGAACTCAGGGCTTCCAATGCCACATCCAGAGTGTTTTCCACTGCACCTGTTTGAAATACTGTTCTAGGCACAATACTTGTATGGAGCCAGAATAACATGGAACAAAGAAACGCACCCTACTGTTCTGTCTTGAGGAACGTACATCGTAGTAGTCAGATTAATGTGTGCCAACTCTGATTTCATAGGTTTGCATTTCCTAAACTAAGTTTCTTTATATTCTAGCTTCTCTAGAAATGTGACAGGGGAGGGGAAACATTCACTCATTTATATCTGATAGGACAAACAAGCCAACCATTAGCCATCCATAGTTAAATACTTTTAGGATATGCTGGCAAATAGGTATTCAATAAATATTTTTTGAGTGAATGCATAAATAAATGAAACTTGTCTAAGTTAACAAAGTTAAATTGGATTCTTTGTAGTACGGTGGGTCAGGGTCCCCAGAAGCAGACCCTGAGGTCTGAGAACTTATGCGCAAGAGATTTATGAAGGAAATACTTCTAGAAGTCAGTAAGAGGAATGGGGAGAAAACAAGCAAGGGTATAACTTGACATAGGGTCTCAGCCCTGGGGAAGGACTCGAGTTTTTCCCACCTCAAGGCAAAGGACTAGGTTTGCACACTCCTGTATCAGTCATCACTGGTCATTAGCCTTCTGGGGGAACGTCAACTCCCAGGCACAGCAGCTCTCAGTGAATCCATCAGTTCACTGTGGAAGGTTGTGAAGGACACAGAAGCTGGAGGATGAGCATAAAGAACTTTAAAGAGAATCCCCAAGGGATCTGCATACAGCATAGACAACTTCTACTACATGCAGTGCCTCAAAGTCTTTCATATACTGATGTAAATTGTGAATCACCAAGAGGAAAACCTAACATTTAGTGTTTTCCCAAAATATTTGACCTCCAAGTCCACTTATCCCCCCAGTGCTTCTCAGATAAGTTTCCTGCGAAACATACTTTGGGAAATACTGCTCACATTTTGCAAATTTTGTTTAGTTCCCCAAATGCCAAGTGTAGAAGTAACAATTGAGTCCTGTGCAATGTTATTCTACAAGTGAAAAACCAACAGATGGACAGATGGGTATTTTACTTTCAGTTTTACAAAATGACAGCAGTGCTAGAACCAAACTATGATTCTGATGAACATTCTGTTTTCAGAAACAAACACTTCCTTTAAGTGGTTAAAGGAAACATAAGGTTAAGATTATGTAGATGGGTATGGTTTAGCCAATAATTCTCTGATTTCCAGCATGTTCTGATTGATTGGTCTGCTTGTGAACGACTTCATTTAACATTTTTGAGAGTGGAAGCCATTTAGAGTCAACTAGGGAGAGTGAGGGAGTGATGGTCCTTTGGGATTTAAATGGCATTTTCATCTTGGATTTTAGGGACCTAAAGAGCATATATACCAATGTAATAAGTAAATGTAAAATGGAATTTTGATACCTAAAAATAATATAAAACATATACACATCAATTATAAGGCACTTAGTAAAAGGACAATTTTGAGCAATCTCTCATTTCTAAATATTCAGCTGAAATATTAATTTTCTCCCTTTTTAACAACACTAGTAGCCATCAACCCAAGGCCAAGGCTGGGCTTTGTCCAACTTTGTTAGAGAGCTGAGAATTAGGAAAGAATGTTCCAATTCTGAAAAACCAGTCTCAGATGGAGGTAGAGAAGGTAGAAAGGGAGGGAGAATGGAAAAAAGCAGAAAGAAAAAAAAAATCACCATTTATTATGTTCCAGGCAGAAACCAACCAACCACTACAAGGGCAGTTACATTTACCGCCCCCACCCTCCCCTGCACTGAGGGGCTGGGAGGGACCACTCTTCCAGAACTAGGGGTCTGTGATATTATATTTTAACCCAAAACATTTTCAAATTCAGGAAAGGAGGAAAAATGACTTCGTTCCCTGAGAGTCAAATGGTAGAAACACTAGGTGAAGTCTGTGCAATGTTATTGCACAAGTGCAGAACTGACAGATTGGTTTTTCACATATGGATTTGCAAACGACAGCAATGCCAGAGCCAAACTATAATTCTGGTCAACTTTTGATTACAACAGCTTTGTGAGATGATTCGTGTGAGAATTCAAACAATGAACTATAAATGCTCACACTGGCTAATGTCCCAGAAGGGATGATGATTTTCAAATGTTTTCATTGGGTTTTTGGTATAGTTCCTATACTGGGAGCACACTATTGGTTGAGTGAAGTATCTCAGTTAGAGAGTTTCCACTCTGAAGTACCTGTAAAGTGCAGCATTTCAGTTTACCATGGATATCAATAGTGGCACAGTTCATCAGTTAGTGGGTCGTAAATAATAGCTTTGGAAAAAAGTTGCAAACAAAGCTGGAGTTCAGGGACGGACAATTTTAATGCTGTAGGACTTTAGCCTGCCTCTTTTACATCTGGATGTACATCTGTACATGTATACATCACTCTGATTTATGTGTGTCTGTATCTGCACACAAACATGTAGGATGCATCCATTTTCTCTCACTGACATAACTTAAAACATATTGTACTACTTTAGCTCAAACGTTCTACAGCTCACCAAAATTCACATGGGGCTGAGACACAATATGGCCAAGAAGGAAGATTTTTTTTCCCCAAATTATGAACAATTTCACAAGTGAGAATGGGAGCTAGGTTTTAGGTTTCTGGATCCTAAAACAAATACTCTATAATGGGTTGGCTTAGAAGGAAATTTACTGGCTCACGCTTTTGAGACTAGAAGTTCAAAATTGAGGTGTCAGCTAGATGATGCTTTCTCCCCAAAGCCTATTGTGTCCCAGGTCTGGCTGTGGGTGATCCTTGGTGCTTGGCTTTTCTGTCACCTGGTAATGCACATGGCAGCTTCTCATTTCTCTTCCGGATTCTGCTTACTCCAAGCTTCTGGCTGCTCCCTGAAGCTTCTCTCGCTCTGTGTCTAATTTCCTTTGCTTATAAGGACTTCAGCCATGTTGACTCGAGACCTATACTCATTCAATTCGGGCACACCTCAACTAATAACATTTAGTTATTATTTAGGGGTCCAATTTACAAATGGGTTCATGGCCACAGGATAAGAGGTTGGGACCTGAATGTGCCTTTTGTGGGGGGACATGCTTCAGTCCCCTACAGAGTTCACCCTGAACTTACGATATCAGTGCTCACTTCTCTGTATTTCTGTTACCATGAGTTCAGCTCTGGATGCTAAAAATATATCCTGAGTCCTTGTACTCTGACTTTCTTCTATTTCCTGGGGTGTGAGAGTGCCCTCTGGTGGGCATTTGGCTGTAAATGAAAGCTAGGTATGCTCTTTGCTCTACAATGGAGTACAGAGCACAAAACCCCATACATTGGGCTTCTGTTAAGATCAGGAACCAAAGGGAATGGGAATCCAACTCCTCCCGACCCTGTACCCTCTCCACGGTAGTCGAAGAAACCATTCAGTGTCTAAATCAGTGCTTTCCAATAGAATTTTCTATAGTAATGGCAATTCTTTGCTTTTACTTTTGTGACACCCAATATGGTAGCCACTAGCTACCGAACATTTGAAATATGGCTAGTGAGACTGAGGACTGAATTTTAATTCTAATCAGTTTAATTCCAATTTTGCGACAAGAGCTAACGATTCTATAGCACCTTGATTCTTTCTGAGCAATTGGTCAGGGTACTCAAGACCTGTCAAGGCAACATTCTCCTATAGGAAAAAATACGTATATCCATAAACTTATCTTGTTTCCCTTCATTTCAGAAAACAGCTTACAGACTATGGAGAATCAGAATTGAAAGTGGCCTTAGAGGACAGCTATTACATTCCTTTCATTTTATAGATAAAGTAATCAGGGACCCAGGGAGGTGACAGTTTCTTTATAAGCATTTGCTGGGCACACCACTGAGGGGGACAAGCTGGGAGGCTCCTGAGGGGGCAGGTGAGCACTGGGTGGCAGCAGGGAGCAAGGGAAGCAGGAGAAGAGGTGTGCCCGAGCGGGCTGCTGCAGTGCCAGCCATTCTCAAGCATGGTACATGGGCCAGAGGCAGGCGCAGGGGGTGGGAGGACGAGGGGGTTGGGTGGCTGCTGCTAACCTAGGTTTAAATATAGACTTCATCATGTCCTAAATCCAAATCCTTCGCTCTTCACTTCAGATATAACCTGAATCCAGCCAATTCTTACCATCTCTATCATTTTCATCGTGGCCCAAGTCAGTAGACACTGTTATATAGTTTTCCACCAGAACCACGCCAACCCCTTTCACTAATGTCCACTTACAGTATAGTCTTCCCCAGAAACCTAATGCATTCTCATCACATTTAAAACCCGGGGTCCTTACTATGGCTTTCAAGACCCTGTGCGTATGTGCTCTGGCTACTTCTCTAACTTCAGCTCCTAATCCTTTTTCTTGTTCTCTGCTCCAATAAGAGTGGCCTCCTTGGTTCACCTCAAACTTGCCAGGCCTTTTTTGCACTTGTTGTTCTCTCTTTCTGGAATGTTCTTTCCACAGATATCTGGGTGGTTCCCTCCTGCCCTTCACTTAGGTCTCTGCTTAAGAGTCACCTTATCAGGAAAGTCTTCCTTGACCGTCTGTATTAAGTAGAAGTGGCCCACCCCCATCACTCTCTCATTCATTATCATCTCTGTACTGTTTTGCTACCTTGCATCATGCCGTATATATTATATTCTATAGTCTATATAGAATTGTTTTACAAAAAATCACCCCTCCCTCCACCTCCAAGTGTGAACTCCACTGGGGTTTTGTCTTCTTTGTTCTGTGTGCCTAGAGCAGTGACTGGTATATAAAGCATAAGGAAAAGAAGGAAGTAGTGAGGGAAAGAAGGAAGGCTGGAAAGGAAGAAGGAAGGAGGAAAGAAAGGGAGATGACCTTGAGCAAGTTAATCTACCTTAAATCTCTGTTGTCACATCTGAAAATCTGGATAACTACGAATTGTATCCACCTCATTGGGTTGTTGGATCTGTAAATAGCCCTCCATGGGCTTGGTCCAGTACTGGGCACACAGCAGTAAATGTAATTTGTTGTCATAACTCCCTTTGGAGGCTATGCCCTCATTGCCTGTACTCATTGCCTGTACTCTGGGAGTAATCGTTGCAACAGCCAGGCGTCCATTTCTGTCACTTTAGTCCTGTCCATCTTGACCCATTGGACCTGCCATTTCTGCCTGAAGATGGTGCTCTCCATTCTTTCCCAGTCTCCCATGCCTCAGTCCTTCATAGCCCTGCTCAGAAGTCATAGTCCCTCCAGGCTTTCCACGCACTGCTGATTGCTCACCTCAATGCACTGCGATGACTGGCTTTGTACTCAGGATGCTGCAGCTGGAGAGGACCTCGCATCATTTTTACAAATCGGGAAGCTTATCTTGGAGATGGGAATTGATCACATGACTAGTTAATTGCAAGAGTGGGTCTTCAAGGCACATTTCCTTACAATACTTCCAGGGATATTTCTATTTCTATAACCTGTTTAAGTTACTTTGATTTCCCGATCTTTCCAAATACTACCGCAAACTCTTTAAGATAAAATGCTGTGTTAGGACTGAGCTTCAGCAGTCCAGCTTTGCTACTGAGTTGGACAAGTCCTCTCTGGTTTTTTATTTCCTCCTCAGTAGAGTAAGCTTAATAATATTCCTGCTCTAACTTCCAACAAGAAGCATCCTCAGAAGATAAAATAAAAAAGTGGCAGATACAAATTATTTAGAATTCTTGAAAGGTCCTTCAGAAAGGAATTATTTTTTGTGTTTTGCTCTTGTTGCTACTATTTCTATAGTTATACCTTCCTAAAATAGCCCAGCACCTATGAGAGTGCAGCCCATCAAGGGATTGAGTTGGTATTGGCCCTGTGATTTTCTGCTTTTATTTATAGTTGCTTTTTTCATAGGATAGTGTTCCCAAATATTATTAATTTTTACAGTGGAGTCTTGCCTTTGAGTGCTAAATGGTTGCATTAAATGAATTAATCTCTCTTGTATGGAGTCCAACACCTTTTTCTCCAATGCCCACACCTCTCAGTGCCCTTTTAAACCATTGAGTCTTTGATAAAATGAGATAACTTCACTTTCTTACATCTGGACACCTCCAGACCATTAGAAGAGGCTGGATGATCCATCCCAGGTAGACAGTGATCAGGGTCCAAAATACCTAGGATAGCAAAGCTGTTTACCAAGTGAGCAGGCTCTCCGTTAAAGTTTTACTGGGCTGGTCTGTCTCACTGAATAAGTTGCTTGTCTCCTTGCAAAACCATGTGCCCTGTGGGGCCATGTTTCTCAAACTGGGGTGCCCATCCACTGGAGTTAACGCCAGAATAAACAGCGAATTCTCTCAGAGCATCAATTTTAGGAGAAAGTGATTTAAATCATTGTTCGAAGTTGAACACAGAGATATTA
Source organism: Tamandua tetradactyla (assembly GCF_023851605.1). Taxonomy (NCBI): domain Eukaryota; kingdom Metazoa; phylum Chordata; class Mammalia; order Pilosa; family Myrmecophagidae; genus Tamandua; species Tamandua tetradactyla. The sequence continues at coordinate 18,370,182 of NC_135330.1, read as the reverse complement.
TGAAGTGAACTGTAATATCCTCATAAATATTTAACATAAATATTATTAATCTTCAAGGAATTGTCTTGCTTATGGAGGGCTGGTTCAATCTACATTCTCAGGCTCCTTACATTCTTTTTATTTCCCAGAGCTCAAGGTCTCCCTCTCTTCTGCGTTTTGGGTACTTCGGTGGAACAGTCTGACGTGCATTATCGAGATAACATGTGCTACTGTGGAAATGTTCATGCTTTTCACAATTAGATGAGAGTAGATCATTGCCAACAATTTATCTGACTAGTGTGGCTTATATGGAATAGGGACTAATAATCCTTAAATCAACACCCATTCCCATCTCCCAAGAGAGTAGTCAGTGTTTTTAAGAGGGCTTGAGTCTACTTAGCTTTTAAGGTTCTAATAATGGATGTTTCACATTCTTTAGGACCCTATCAAGTTCCTTTGGCATTCAGGGCTACCTTGACCTGATGATCACCCAGGGGGTCATAACCCCCAACTGGTAAGAAAAATATAGTTTAACTTGGTAGTACCTACAGTAGCAAGCTCAGGTCCTCTGCAGGTGCCCCCATGGCTTGTGCCTGGGGGTGGTAATTACACTTAATAATAAGGTTGGTTAAGGACTCATATAGTCAAAAATGTCGTCTGGAGAGTTCAAAAATTCATCTTGTGGCTGCCTCCCTGTTCTTCATTCCTGGACCAGCTTTCTCAAGTTACTCTCCTTTGACCAAAGAAAGTCATAATCACAGGGAAGGGGCTGCAACTAAACATCTGCTGGGGAAACAAGTAGAGCTATTCACCTGCATAATCAAAGAGGTTCCTAAATTACACAGGGCACCATGGTGACCTGGAGTACAACCACAGGAGCAGCCACATGGGGGTCCCAGGGCTAATAAGAAGAAACTAAATGATGGAGAACATTGTTTGTGGAAGGTGCTTAGGTCACATTACCTCCAAGTCACCTTAATTCAGCAGCTTTAAGCCTGCACAGGATTTACATCCTCTCTTAGGTAGAATTACAATTGGTGTAGGGAGAAAGGGGTGGTAAGAGATTGGTGGATGATACCTAATGAAAGGCAAAATTGCTGGTTGAAGTCTACATCTCGAATTGGAGTCACTTGGGCAAAATGGACTACCTCCCTCCCTTTTTCATCCCTTTCTTCAAAGTGTTCCTTCATTCACTCTTGCCACCTGATTGGTGGGAGAGAAGAACCTAGGAAGGCAGGCTTCCAGCTGTTGGATGAGCACAGAGAGTGGCTACAATGGCCTTTGTTGCCTTCCCACAGGCTGTCTATTGGTTTTCAAGTCCCAGATACAGTTGTTCAACTGTGTGAGAGAAGCTCTTCTTAAGTGCCCCAAGGAGAGCTGACTGCCACCACCTCCGGTCCTCACTCTTGTTCAGACTTCCACATAGTGTTGGATGCTTTGCATTATTACTGATTCTACAGGGTCTCCCTGAGAGAGAGTGAACACTTAAGGAACAAGGACTGGCCATTGATTCCGGAGCCTGCAACTCACTTAGTCCTTCTACCATAGTAGGTACTCCATAAGTGTGGATTGACCGCATACATGAATGAAAGTGATTTTCTATTGACTGGAGAGTCACATCAGAGGTCCTTAGGGCAGCCTTTAATACCTTACTCGGTCCATTCTAAACCTCTTGATGAGGTTTGAATCCTGCTCAGCCAAGATAAGCTACTTATCGTCCCCTTGATATGGATAGGCCACATATGTTCCCACCTGCGAGCCTTTTCACGTGTGTGCAGTGCCTCCCTAGCCTCTCCATCTGCATACCACCTTCTCATTTATCACCCTGAGTCTCTATCTCACTCCTCTGCAAGGTCTGTTCTGTCCTCTACAGCTCATGGCACCCTCTCCTACTCTGGATTACTCCAGGGCGCTTATCCATTATACCTTCAGTGGTTTTGATATCAACAGGCAATCTTCAAGAGCATCTTAAGAATATCTTTCTTGTCTCTTGTAAGCTCCCCTCCAAGCCCGGCATGTGACTGGGAACATAGGAGGAGCTCAACACTACTTACTGAATGAAGGAATGGACGTCAGCTCACACAGAGAGGTAAGTAATCAAGTTTTTGGTAAGAGGGGATTTTCCCCTTCTGCCTCAACTTCCCTAGATACTTAAGGAGAAGATGCAAGGATGTGTAGAGCGTCTGAGAGAAAGTGAGAGAAGATGAAATGATGGCAGAGTGGAAAGTCAGAGAAACACCAAAGAGTCCCCTCTTGCACAGGTGCCCGTCAGGCTCCAATGAAAAACAAAACCAGAGTTGTTTTGTGTGTTCCCTCCATCTAATTGTGTGGTTGAAAATGACTCCACTTCTTTCGCTCAGTTCTCTTATCTTCAATCACATTCCCTCACCCCCAGGTCCCTGGATTGCTATACAGCCGTTTATTTTCTGGACATGTAGAGCTATTTTACCTCCTGTTCTGAAAATATTATTTCTTTATACAAAACAAACCATTTCTCTGCCAAATCCCTTCCTAAGCAGTGTATTCCACCCATTCTTGATGATACTTGCAAGATAACTTTAACTCTTTTTTGATGAAATTGCAAACTTACTCTGCTTATTCCCAAATGCTCTGTGGGGTGGAAGACTCAATTTAGGGGTTTATTTGATGCCAGCAGGCTTAATTTGGTCCCATTTTATTTTAGACAGTAGAGTGTATTGAGCTGTTCAGCTGCAACCTGTTATTCATCTTTTTACCCTGAGCACTTAGCATAGCACCTGACTCCCGGTGAACTGAACTATACTCGGGCGAATCTCATTTGTAATGGTGGCATTAAAAATTGATGTTTTCCTAAAAGACCAGAAGATCTCAAACTGTAGTCCCTGGACCGTCAGAATCAACATCACCTGGATTAGAGACTCTGTGGGGGTGGGAGCAGGGGCCCAGCAGTCTGTGCTTTCACAAGTCCTCCAGCTGATCCTGAGGCATGCTCAAGTTCAAGAACTCCTGATAGACCAGCCTTAGCAGTTCAACTTTTCCAGTAACTAGTTGTTATCTATTAAGGGATGCCAGAACTTAATCCAGGTTTGTCCAAATCCATCACGTTATCACACAGTTTTGGGACATGGTGTATAAGTATGCAGGGGGCGGGGTGGCAGCTGGAGCTTGTTCTCAGTCTCTTCTGTTCTATCAAATGGAGAGAGAGCCACCTGTCAACACACACGCCCTGGGCTTTCTTCGCTGCCCTCGATTTGCACTGAGCTGCCCTGTCCCGGCGTCCAAGGGATAATAGGAGTAATAAAGACGGCACTTCATGAGAGCAAGCCCTCCTCTGGCCCCCTGTGCTATGCATGGCATTCCCGTAACCTGGCCAAGCCACCCAAACCCCCGTCGTGCTGAGATTCACCTGCGGCAGGTAGACAGTGAGGGATTGTTCAGAGCAAAACACTGTGCAATCAATTGGAGATAACAGAGGCACAGGGGTCAGGCGGGCTGCCCGGAGCATCTTTCATCTTTGACTTATATTGGTGGGGTGTAAAGTGTGGCATCAGCCTGGCCTGCCTGGCGCTCAATGGCTGCCTTGTTCTGCCCCCCAGTTATCAGCCATCTCTCTGATGTCACAGGTTTCATTTGGGTAGCTGACTTCAAAGGTGCTATTCAAATTTTTTTTTAATTTTTCTATTTCAGGGATAATAGCCCAGCTTTTCAAAAGCATTTTGCTGTGCAATCAAATCAAATATTCTTAAACGGACGGGGCCAAGTTAACCCAGCCCAGGCACAGGGGCTCCCAAAGGGTTGCTAAAAACCTGGTGCCAGTTCTGACAGATGCACAAAGGGAAGCTGTGTTTTCTGTCCTCAACTGTATTCTTCTAGCAAGCCCATCCTCGTACTGAGATTAAAGAAAAAAACCTACCTCACTGTTCACTGTTCTCCAGGCAAATGGACTCAGCCGAGGCATTTTCCACTGAGTCCGCAATATACAATTCAAGAATAACTGGGAAATTGAGTCAGACTAACTGGATCATTCAGTTTTTCTGAAGGATTGAGTAGTAGGTTCAAGGAAAAAGCTAAGCTGAGCTCTAACCTTCATATATTATAGTCTCATGTTTAGTTTGAGTCCATATCTAAAAATGGACTATAGAATCTACCACTTGGAGGTCTCTTCCTCCCTTTGTTTTCTTGGATTGGTCACATCAGTGGCTGAAAGCTCCAGTGGGAGTTGTCTGAACTATAAGGCGGTCTGACCTGACTTAAGTGAGCTGAAATTCCAAACACAAGTTTTAGTCTTTATATTGGAGAGACATATTTCCAGTGAATAATAACGTCTAACATTTATCAGCATTTATTATTTACAAGGCACTGGGTTATGTGGTTTACAGGCACTTTCTTATTTAGTTCTCATAATCCTCTGTGGTGGGTTCTATCATTAACCCCATTTTACAGATAAGAAGAACTGAGCCACAGCGAGGTAGAGGCTGGGATTTAAACTCAGGTCTGACTGCTCCAGAGCCAAAGGCTTTTAGCCACAGGATTTAACTGCTCCTTAGTGTGCTGCTGCAGGTGACATCTGAGTAAAGAAAACCACAGGGAAGAGAGAAGAAAGGGGACCATCAGCTTTCTATCAGGGACATTTCTCTCTGATCTTCAGAGAAAGAAACTGCAAGAGAAAGGGCTGAGGGGAGCCATCACTTTTGTACTTTCAGTCTCCAGGGTCTGTCTTGACTCTGGAGCTGAAGGGAGCCCTCCACTTCTCCCGGCAGATGGGTGGAAACGCCACTGCTTCTCTGGTTTTGGGCGATGGGAACACGACTGCCCAAGGCCCGTTCTGAAGAGCTGGGACCAAACTCTATAAGATCCATCGTTTGGGTACTTGGCTGTTCATAGCACTCAGGAGAGTAGGGCAAAGTTAGACATGGACCTTTTATTTTAGGAGTGTAGATTTCAAAATTTCAGAAAAAAGAAGTTCAGAGAAAAGATGAGAAAAATTCAACAAGATAAAACTGAGGAAAGAGGGCTCCTTTACATAAAAGTACTCAAAAAAATTCTCAATATTGCAAAAAAAAAGAAGAAAATATATTCAGTAAATTCAGGTGGACCCAGGAACCTACCTGAAAGTTCAGACATTGAACTTGGAGAAAGGTGCATTTAAACAATGGTGGACAGATGCCCTGCCACTAACTTGTGATGAGAAGTTTGCAAGTAAACCAAAAGGTTTACTTGATGACAAAAAGATAGTTTTGGTTTTTTTTTACATTTAAGTTATAAGCATGAAGAAAACAAGAACAATGAAAGGACGGGTGCCCCGATAGAAGTCAGTGTTGGAATGATAACAGATCAAAGAGAAAAGAGTCCACAATTCTTATTTTATACCTCTACTCTTTTAAGGAGAACAATTGTCATAACTGAAAAAGCCCACACCAGCACTGAGAGCAAGGGTTTAAGATCAGGAGAGGGAGAGAGCTATAAGGGAGAAACTAGGTGATCTAAATGCAGGCAAGTCTCCGGGAAAGAATGGTCTGCTTCGGAACGGGAGACAACTTGCACATGTGTTGGCTGGAAAGATCCTCTGTAATTTTGAAGGAATCCTGAGATCAATGGATCATTGAAAAGCTGACTTTTGAGTACTTGGGCAAGGAAGCATCAGATCTAACACGACTGAATTGAGGACAAGTGTTGCCAAAATAGGCCCATCTCCTTTCTTCTTAGGATTATGTTCAAGTCATGGTTCAAGTCAGTTTTATGCAACATTTGACAAACTTGCATGATTTGAAGCTGGATGTGCTAACTAATATGCTGAATGAGAGAACTAGAGTGCCAAAAGATATTTATGATATCTAACAAGATGAAAATAACATAAATCAACAACTGCTCCAGTACAGAATAGGGTAAAGGTGCCTAGCTAGGCATACCTTGAAAACCAATCAAGGCTTTTAAGTGACTGTAAACTTCGTATGAGCTTGGGATGTGGTATGGTTGTCCAGAAAATGAAGTCAAACTTGATCTGTGTGAATGGAAATACAGTGTTCAGAGCAAGGAAGAAGGGGAGCCAACATATTTTAATGTCTTCCTCCTGCAAGATATTTACAAATATATTATCTCATTATTTTTTCCACAGCCTGTTAATCTCATTTTTTTTTCAGATGAGCTATGAGTCCAAGGCGGAGAAAGGCTAATTAATATGTTGAAGATCAGATATCCCGGAAGTGGAAATGTGAGAGTTCAAACTCAGGTTGGTTTGATTCCAAAGCCCTGTTCTTTGCACTCCCCACAGTGATACTCTATAGAAGGGGATCATCCACTCCCTCTGGGGCTCTGTCTACACCACAGCATGGTGTTGGGTTTAGCCACAAAAGCTGTGCTCTAGGAGAAGCGTTAGGATGCAGGAGCATTTCTACACTGACTCCCCTCTATTCCATTCTAGAGTACAGTTGCTGTTCAGGGCACCACACTTTTTGGTGGGGAGAGATGAGAACAAAAATAAAATGTGGTTACAGTGATAAGGGATCTGAAAAATGGTCATATGAGAGACACAGTGGATATTTAACTAGCAAAAACAAGAGAAAGAAAGAAAGATTTTGGGAAGATGTAAAATCTGTCTTCAATCAGTTGACTATTTGCCATGGGGAAGAAGGAAGTAGGAATTCTGGTTACTCCAGAGGTAAATCTGGACCCAATGGAGGATACAGGGAAGTTGATTTCCACTCTATATTAGATTTCTGATGCTACTGTAATGACCACAGTTTTAGTGGCTTAAATTGGATGACATCAGCAAAGTCCCTTCTGCCATGTAAGGCACCATATTCCTAGGTTCTGGGGACTAGGATGTAAACATATTAGGGGGCTGTTATTCTGTCTACCACACACTCTAAGTAGATGGGTGGATTCCTAGATCTGTCATCAATGGAGTCAGCTGCTTTGACACTCTGCTCCAGAAAGAATCCAGTAGAAAATGTCCCAGATTTTTAATGGGGATGCTGAAGAAGGGATTCAAGTATCTGATGAGAAGTTAATCAAATGTCTTCTTAAGTTTGCTCCAAACCTGAGAGCTGAGGGTTCTGTAGCGTATGGTATGAGTTAGAGACCTCACCAGCCCTTATTGAGTTAGAGACCTTACTAGCCCTTTTTTTTCCTAATTTTTAAAATCTTTTATTGATAAAACAACATCCTTAACACACAAACATTCCGTACATCGTGTGCAATCAATGGCTCATAATATCACCAACTAGCCCTTATTTTGTTGGACACTGTCTTGAGTTTTCTCATCTCCAGCCCTTTTTTATCATGTTGTTCCATTTACCCTCTCTCCCCCTCCACCTCTATTATGATGGCTAAGAGTACAGGCTCTAGAATCTGATGACTCAGAGTTGATTACTCAACCTCTCTAAGATTCAGTTCTCTTATTTGTAAACTAGGCACAATACTATTACCTACCTCACAGGGTCGTGACGAGGATTAAATAAGATGCCCTTGTTAAAGGAGGCTCTCGATAAAGTATGTCCGCTCATTCAATGATAATTTACTGCTTTTCTAGACCCTGGCATCAAGGCTCTTACATTCTACCAGGAATCAAAAACTAATGAATAGTCAACTTAACAATTATGTAAATTCTATGATATGCTAGAAGGAGAGAAGAGTTATAGGGGAAAATAAGCAGACTAAAGGCCATTGGGAGTATGTGTGGGGATTGTGTGTTTTAATTTGTCAAGGTAGGCTCATTTTGAAAGTAACATTTGTGTACAAACTTGAAGGAGATGAGGGACTTAGTCATGCAGCTACCTGGGAAAAAGCACTGAAAGCATGGAGAAGGGCAGACAGAGGTTCCCATAAGCACTGCTGAGGAATTCTTCATAATGACACTAATAAAAATGCTAACTTAGGCGTGTGTCCACGTGTGACTTTATATATGTACCTGCATCTGCAGAGATACACTTTCCATTACCATTTATGTTTAGAGGGCTTTTACTTACATTATTTGATTTCATCCTAATAATCCTGTGAAGAAAGCAGGGGCAGGAGGTATTATACCATTTTGCCAAATTAACAAAACAAGAAATTTTGTCTCATTCAAGGTTCACAGTTAAGGGGAGGAACAGGGTGAATTTCAGCCAAAGTTTCTGACTCCAAATCCTGGGCCCTTTTGTATATTCCATCCAGGCTCATTAGTACATTCCTGGGCAACCTCATCCCACAGCACTCCCAAGGACTAGGAGAGTTGCTTCTATCTACATCCGCTTTCAGAGTTTACTCTTATTGTGAGGTTCAAACTGAGGAAGGTACCTTGTTATTTTCTCCTTGAATATTATGTATTGGTTGCTTGGGTGGAAATACCCACCTTGCCATTTCACTGCTGCTTGAATTTGCCTTTCTATGAGTACCTTGCAAAAAGCACACGGCTATCGCTGACTTTTCTCACTTTTTTCCTAACTATTGGCAGTGGTTCTTTGTGGCTCATGGAATGTTGGCTTTATAAGGGATTAGGTGTATGATAGAAAGAGATACATTTATATGTGACAAATAGGGATACGATGACGGCTTTAGGTCCCCTAAGCGCTGTCCAGGATGGCTGTTGTCCTCTACAGTAATGATTTACATGGATTAAGCCTGTTGGCCAAGAAGGAACTGGGTTGGGATAATTTTTGCCTTTATGAGATGTCAGCCCGAGGTCAGGAAATAAATGTCACAGGCACCTAGAGAAGCAAGTTGAAAAGGTGAGGGACGTAAAGTCGTGCCTCCAGGGTGACTGAAGGGAGTTCCCAGCACACGCTGACAGCCTGCATGCTTTGCCCTCATCTGCAGGAGGACCAATTCCCTGGAGCCTGTGATTACTAATGGGGTACCAGATGCTCCGTCTTTATTGCTGCCAGTCACGGGGTCTGCCTCTGCCAGTCCACAGGGACGCGACTTCTGTGGTCAGAGGGCGGGGTCGCCGAGCAGCGCTTGCCTCTCCCTGCCCTGGCTTTACCTTCCACACCAGCTGGATGGTAGTTACTGAAGTTGACAATTCCCTTAATTCCGTGGGCTGCTTCAGGCAACTGATGTCAGACAGCGCCACCTACTGAGCTGAGGAGTGGCTTCCCAAACTCTAGGGCTGTGAGCTTCTAAGGGGAATAGGCCAGCCATGCCCACCAGCCCATTCCCTGTCTGCGTTCCGGGTAGCCTAGATGTAAAAAGCGACCTAAAAGTACGATTTAAGGACCTTCCGGGTACCCAATACCCTGCCTCTACAAAAATCTTTCTTCACGTCCTCATTCATCTTGAAATTGATTGGGAGGGACACAATCAGTCCTTCATTTAGAGAAGTGGGGAAATAATGATTGGGAACTTCTTATAGAGACACCTGAATTTTGGTCCTGCAATTCTGAAACCAGCTATACCAAGAGCTTCACTTGAGCTGATCTGTTCGCTCATCTGTTAAAAGAGAAAAGGATCTGAGATTTCTTTCAGTTCTAAAACTAAAAATTCAGATACTCCTTGTGAAAGTAAGAATTTGACCCAAATTCTCCATATGATGGAAATATCTTAAACCCTGTCCTTTCTTTTTTTTTTTCCCCCGGGAGAAGAGGGGAGAGGGAAAAAGGGCAACGGAGGGACCGGAGGGGAGAATCGCAGAGGCAGAGTGAGGAGGGGGGCAGGAGAGGACAGGAAAGAAAGGGAAGCCCCTGTCCTTTCTTAGGTGCAGGATTTACTTAAGGGAAAAGACTACTGAGAAAACAAGCACTTTAAAGGGAAGGGGGAATAATACTAGATAGTATGGTTTTCAAACTGAAAAATTCTAATTTATTAGTGGGTCATGAAAACAGTTTCTTGTCTTTCAACCAGCATTTTACAAAAGCAAATCAGATCAAAGATAGTAATGAAAAGTGTTGTTTATAAAACTTTTATTTCAGTTATCTATATGTGCTACTCTCAGCTACTAGTTTGTGAATCTGAGTAAGATAAAGCAGGACAGAGAGCACACGGAAGGTGGTCTGCTCATGAATCTGCATTCTGAAGAACACACCCCACCCCAACTGCCCCTCAGCAATATTCCTTGATTGGTGAATTTCCACTGCTTCAGGTTTGGGTTTTCATGTCACATTTAGCCTGGTGGTAGCTTTTCACAAATCGGACATACCAAGAGGCCTGGAGGGCATAAAAGGATGGAATGAAATGATTGTTCAAACTATTGGTGTTAAATTTTCCAGACCTTGTAGAGATCCTATTTTAAATGTCCTGCTACCCAAATGGTCTTATTGGCTATCTTTTCCTACATTCCATTCAGTAAACTGGAAATTGTCTATGAGAGAATTTAATTTGCAAATATATGCACAAAGTGTTTGTCAAAATGCGTTGTTTTCATTGTTTAGTGATAGTTTGTGGTGCAAAGGTTTTCAAGATTCTCCAGGGGGAGATTCTCACATCCTCCAAACCTTTCTAATAAAGCTACATATAGCAAAGGAAGCAGACCATTATAATAGGGCCAGCTGCTTATAATAAATGAGAAATTTATAATCCCTAATCTTGTGTATCCAATATTAGTCAGAGTAGGATTAGTACTGTAGCAAAATAATCCCAAAACCCAGTGGCTTAACAAAATTTAATTTTTTTTCTTGTTCACACAAAAGAATGTATTTCTGGTTGGTTGGTTCTACTGGGAGCTCTCCAGCAAGTAAGATCCAGACTCTTTCCATCTTGGGATGCCAATATCGTCAACAGAGTCTCCAATGTCACCATGAAAGGAAAAAGCATGGGAAGGCACACTGGATATAATAATCGTGATGTGAAAGCAGCACATATCAGTTACACTCACATTGCATGGGCGAGAACTGGTCACTCAGATGCACAAGGCCTGGGTCATGTAGCCCTGGCTGGGCAGCCACTTTCCAGCAACAACTCTGTACCACGGAAGGGGAACACAAACTCTGATGGTCAGCTAGCTATCACTGCCATGCCCTGCACTTGGGGCCATAAATCAGAGGCCCTCATGACTAGAGCTTCATTTCTTATTTTAATTCCCTTTTAAGAACAATACAGAGCAAGTACTCCATTGAGCTATGTAATCGTTTTGCTGCCTTCTCCGGTAGATCTTTCAAAGCAAATCTTCACTATGTCCCAGGCCAACTCAGGTGGAATTTTCTTTGGAAAATAGTGGAAGGGTCTGATCAATGAACTTCAAACCCCTTTAGAATTGAATTCTTTGTGAACTGCACAAACTCCACTTTGATATTGTCCATATGGAAACATGGTCGGTGGCATGTCCTCTTGCAGTAATTTTAGTTTAGCTAATTGGGTTATTTGTCTCTTTATCACTGAGTTGTACAAGTTCTTTATATATTCTTGACACAAGTCCCTTATTAAGATTGTCTTTTTGCTTTCTTGATGGTGCACCAGCCAAGGTTCTTGTCTATGTACCTTTGAGACAAAGCCATTGCATACATATAAAAGAAAGGAGAATTTGCTTCCAATGAACTAAAATAATAATAATAATACATCACCCTAGGCAGAATTTGTGAGTGATTTGGAGAATAAGTGTCCAAGGACTTCTCGGATAGTCTGTGTGGATCCTTTTGGCTAGTGACTAACCATTTGGCCAATCAACTCAATCAAAATAGCAGTCAGTTCAGTAAAAGAGCTGTTTTGACTGGGTCTTCTTTTTCACTGGGCTGACGATTGTTTGCCTGAACCAACAAGTTATTTGGTAATGGAAAACTATCCAAAGACCTCACTGCCTTCATGCAATGTATTGATGCCATAATATATTCTTGGTTAGAACAGTAAAATTACAGCTGGTTTAGAACCAGAGGAGGTCCCCTCAGTTGATTGATGAAGAAGTTAAGGGATTCACCTGCAGCTTCATACTGCCTGGGAAAGCCAAGGAGCTTAATCCTCCTCAGTTCAGGCCAAGTTTCTTTTCACTACTCTACTCTATGATTGCCCCATTGCCTGCCTTTCCTGGTTGCTTCTTGATCTTTTTTACTTCCTTCCCTGAATAGCAAGACAGGAAAATGAGAGTTTCTAAGCAATGTTTCATGTCTTAGTGGAAGCAAACCTGGGTGGTTGCTGGAGTCTGGGGTTGGAGTTGCTGGGTCTGTGGACATGGTCATTTTTTTCCTCTTATTTAACAGCCAGAACATTCCTAGTAGCCAAGGGCTTCTGTGCATGGAACCTGTCAGCGAGGCATTCTGGCTGAGGGTCACTCTAGCATAGGAACAGATGACAGGACGGCAGGCAGTCTGTCCCCTTCTAGGGAATAAGGCAAGGATTCCTTTAACACAATGTGACAACTAATCTCTCTATAGCATCTGACTGAGAGGCTTTAATTACTACTGTGATATACACATATGATTTCTTCATACACAAAAACAGCCGGCGCTTTAATGTGCCTCCCCGTTGCCATGCAGCACAGCTATCAGCAGAGTCGGTCCTGAATCCCTCTCCTTCTTTTCTCCTTGTCTCTTTCTCCCTCCCCTCCTCTCTTTCACCCCTCCTTTCATTTCTTCTTATTTTGTGAGAAAGGGCTTATTGATTTTATGCTGTGAACCCACAGCTGAGTCCTTCAGCTCTCCTTCCCCTTTCAGGCATGGCAATAAAAACAGTGTTCACAGGGAATGGAGGTGTTTTCACAGCCTTGCTAGTATTCAAATGAAGATATGGATAGGAGGGGGTGGGAGAGAGAGAGAGAGAGAGAGCGCGAGAGATAGGGAGTGCTGGTATGGAATGGTATTGTACAGGAGTGGCAGGAATCACAGGAATGAATTTTAGGGGGAAAACCCAAACCAGACTTTCTTCCAGTTAAACAATCAAACTGTAACCTAGTTGTGAGTCATCACTACACTAAATATCTGTATCATTTGCCATGTAAATATATAAATATTTTGCCTCTACAGTGATAAATATCTGAATATTTAGAAGTATCTGGACGTTTGACTTAGGTTATTTACTTATATTAAAATATTATCTATATTGTCCTTTTGAAATGTATTTGTCTATCTTCCCGCCTCAAGGCAAAACAATGCCACAAACAATGCCAAGGAAAGTTTTAGGCAATGGAAATATTAATCAGACATGGTCTGAGCACTGAGATGTTCCACGAAGTGTTTTGCAAAAGCTTAAAAATATATATGGAGGGTGGTGCAATGGTGGCTCCGTGGCAGAATTCTCGCCTGCCATGCCAGAGACCTGGGTTCGATTCTTGGAGCCTGTCCATGGCGAAATATATATATATATGTGTGTCTCCTGGCCAGGGTGAGTCAACATGATGGCTTCCTTTTCATACTCTGAGAATTCCAGGCCTCTGGGTGCCACTTTATCCCCCAAATTCACAACACTTTTAGGTTTTGTGATTCTTTCCCCTCAATTTCAGTTCTCACCAAGTGCACGACTAGAGTCACCCTGGAGAGATGAAGTATGACAACTAAGATTCTATCAAACATTTTGATGGAAAAGAGACTTCACACCCCTGGTCCTTACTCAGGAAACTGCCCTCCCTCCCCCAAGTTAAGATTGCACACCATCTAGACATACTTCCCCTGTGTGCTCTAGCAACCCTCCCTCATCTATATCCCTAGCATCTCAGCCCTCTCTCCCCTGCTGCTTTGTCTTCATCCCTCTTCAGCTTAGTTTGCTCTGGTCTGGATGTTGCAGTGGCTCCTGCGTGCAGCTCAGACCATGTGACAGCTGGCCGGACACAGCCCTTGATCTGATCCTTTGGGACCTCCAGGATCCTGACTTTACCAACATTTCAGGGTTCATATCCTCATAAAATCCCCTCCCCCACCAAATATCTGACCAAGGTTTGGACTGCTTGCCTGCCATCCAAACCTGTCCTCTACTTTTCACCTTTGTTAATGCTGTTCCATTCTCCTTGAATGCCCTTCCATCCTCGATGCCTCCCCCAACCTGTCAAAACTTTTTGAAGATTCAACCCACATGTCTCCTTTTCCATGGGCCTTTCCTCTGAGCTTCCATAATACTTTCTTTGTCATTGTTTGAGGTTCTGTTCAAATGCTGTGGAGTGGTAGGAGAGACTCAATGTGGGTCAGAAAACTAATGTGTTAGCCTCAGCACTGTTACCAAAAAGGTCACTGGGGTTAGCTGTGTCTCTCATTCTCCTTAAACTTCAATTTCTTCATGCATCAACATGATAGGCTTAGACTAGATGGCTTATAAGCGGACTTCTCCTTTAAATCCTAGGTGATTCTATGCTTGTAGTTGCAGAGTCTACATCTTAATGCTCTTACAAACCTACCAACTCCATTAAGGCAAGATTGATTCCTTATTCACCAACACTGCCTCTTTTTCTTCTTGGTGCAAATTGGCTTGCACACAGTAAGCCCAGCAGGCAAATAAGCAGTTATTGAATAAGAGGATGGAAGAAAAAGTATCTCTTACTGCAAATGAATCCCACTTATTATGTTTTCAGACATGAAATGGGAAAAGGTTGATGCACTTTATTTTATGATTTACTACTACCTTGATTTAAACACAGTTTTAGTTTTGGCTAAAAAGTTAGGTGATTGAGCTCAAATTTTGATTAAAAGGAAGGTGGCTCTCCCATCCCTCTCTGTTTGACTCTTTTTCTTTCTGTACATATGGACTTTTTTGTTTTCCTAAATAAATTGTGTGAGAGATAAATGTTCATTTACTTGAGGGGATAAGCTTCAACATTCTGCCTTCTGTCACAAAGTAGGCTGCTTTTGATTTTTAAAGAGATGTCCAGTGTCTATATATAACCCCATGGTTTGCAAAGCTTGCTGTATTGTATTGTATTTAACATACAATCTGTATATTGGTTGGTTGCATGGAGTAGGAGATCACCCATATGATGTGATTTCAAGGTACCAGGGGGCTACCATCTGCCTAGCCATTGGTTATCATGAGAGAATTACTCCTGTGATTCAAGAAGGCTTTATATCCACAAGAGTAGCCTGATCAAATGTTATACCTCAAACTATCATTGTTGATTCTTTAAGCCAGACAGCATTTACCCCAAGTGCATTCTATAAAACAAAAAATCCATGAGACTTTAATAGAGTTTGCATAAAAGGGATTTTAGGGGTCAAATAAGTTTGGGAAACTTCAATAAATAAAAGTAAACGCTGATAAAAGTAAACAGGCTTTCCTATTTGCAGGACTTCTCAGAATCTTAAATAAGTGAATCCCCAAGAGGAGAACACAGTACACTGTATTTCCAAAACAGATATAATGACAGAACCAGATCCTTCTAGCCATTTATTTTATTTTACTTTTAAGTTAAGTATGCTGAGGGTCTAGGTTTCCACTAGACACATTCTTGAAAAAGCTTCCTTAAAAGACTAT
Organism: Tamandua tetradactyla; assembly: GCF_023851605.1. Taxonomy (NCBI): domain Eukaryota; kingdom Metazoa; phylum Chordata; class Mammalia; order Pilosa; family Myrmecophagidae; genus Tamandua; species Tamandua tetradactyla. The sequence continues at coordinate 18,354,927 of NC_135330.1, read as the reverse complement.
GAGAGCTAACCAAATACCAAATTCAGAGAAGCAGCAAAATTGAAGTGAAGGAAAAGATGTATCAAAAACAGACTGCCATCTCCAGCAGCTGAACAAAGCTCTGCGGGCAGGAGGAGGCACTGGACAGGTGGTGGAAGATCCCAATTCCACCTGAGCCTCAGGTAGCACCTTTTCTTTCACAAAGCTTCACTTGATTCAGCTTTGATTGGCTGTCCTCACACTTCCACTGGGTGATCTTGAGGTTCATAGAAAGCAGTGCCATTTCTCCAGCAAATTTGCTGAATGCGCTTGGCAGAATGGAGAGAAGCCAGGAAGATCCTGATCCAAGGACTTAAGCAGGTGGCCTATCAAATGCCAAAATGACTGCTTAGCTAATTGAATCATAATTCAGTCTTGGGAGGGGTGGGGTCTATGGTAGGGTGGGGGGACTGGAAATCAGTAGATCCTGTTTCTCGATAAGGCAGTTTAAAATCGACTGTGATTGACTATTTCCCCCCATATTTTCAAATGCCTCTTGGTTCTTTCTGAACTCAAAGTCCTGAAGACAACAAGTTGACCACACACTTCAAAAGAAAGAACACCTGTTAGGCAGCTAAACTAAAACTTCCTGCGTGATTGATTGGGCTGTGGTTGTAGGAAATGAATGAAACTCATGGTAATAGAACTCAGGGGAGGAAGAGAGGCAAACCGGGAGTAGCAGTAATGCCCACTGCGGCCCCAAAGAGTTCCAGGGTGCCCGGTGCAGCCTGGGGATGGAGGTTGCTGTGCACATTACCTAAGAAGGGCAGATAGCAAAACCCCTCTTGGAGCCTACCCTCCCTCTGTTGGCCTCTGCAGTCTGAGCAGACCCTCCCTGTCCCGGCCTTGTCCCAGCCTGTCCAGCCTCTCTCTCCTCATCACCAGCTCTCTCTGCTTGTTCGTCTGTCCCCAAACCAGTGACTTTGCTCCCACTGTCTTCACCTCCCTCAAGTGGGTCTATGTCTACCACCCCTGCTGGACTGAGTGGGATCTCCCCAGAGTCAGGGAACACAGCATCGCGGTTAGTCTTTGTAGCTCGGGTCATCAGCACCCAGGAGGCTCAGCGACATTTGCAAAGCTCTACCTCCTCCATCCAGCCTTCTCAGACCTTCTAGGTCTGGGAGATTTCCCTTTTCTTGAATTCGTTCCATTTAGCATTGGAACCTCCCTTGCACCGTGGCGCCTTTTTCCTTTGCATGTTGTGGTATCACTCTTCCCCGATTAGACCACAAGTGAAAGCACAAATACCCTGCTCCTTATCAAGTCGCCTTGTCCGTCCTGCATGGTTCAAACAGAAGCTGACTGAGAGATGAGCGACAGCCCCACACTTCTTCCAGAGTAAAGGAGTATGGGCTACTGAGTAGGAAGGCAGGATGAAGGATGACTCTTTCATTTAGCAAGGAGGATGTCAGAATGCTTAGATGCGAGGGAGCCAAGGAGGAAGCTGATTTCCTCCTCTTCCCACCCCTAGACTGTATGCCCCTGGTTCAAGGGCTGGAAGACAGAGAAGGAGGGCACAGGTGCCTGCCCAGGTGTTTAGGGGAAGGGCGGGGCGCGAGTGGCAGGTCGGTGGTCCAGGAGGTGGGGCTGGTGTGAGGAGACAGCAGCACTTCCTCATCTGTCCGCGTGGCAGCCCGGCAGGGGGCTAATGAGAAGCCAGGTGTGAGGCAGGAGCTTTCAGCGGCAATTATGGGCTTTTCAGACTGCTGACAGCACTCAGCCGGGGGCCAGAGGCAGCGGCTGCTACCTGTGCTGCCCCACGGCCCCTCCCTCCTAAGGAGGTCATTACTGCCCCACAGGCTGAAGGGACCTCCAGGCTCTGCCCCCCGCTGCCCCTCCGGCTTCCCACTTGTGGGCCCAGGCAGCCTCTGGCTCTCTGAAAGGAGGACTATATTAAGGTTTGGACCTTATAATTAAAGAGGGGAAAAGCCTGCATCTGCCTCCTGGTGTTTCTGCTTCTTGGCATTCACTGGGCTCCCCCAGCCTGAGAAGAGGGGCCAAGATGATTGCCGGGGGGGTGGGGGTGGGGGCTCCCCAGCATTAGCAACCTGGACCTGCCTAGGACGTAAACTAAATGTTTCCTTCTGCCTGATCTCTAACAGCGATGGCCCGAATGCCTGCCCCACATTCATGATTCAGCCCCGGAGCTCCTTCTTCTGGAAGCCTCCCCTAACCCCTGACCTCTGGCTCCCACCCCCTACTCTGGGCCTCAGAGACCCCTGTCCTACCACCTTTCACCCTGTATGGTAATGGGCCACCCACTTCTTGTTATCCAGCTTAGCCTCTGTGCCTCTGTGCCCATCACGGTTTCGGGTACAGAGCTGGGGTTCTGGAAATCCTGCTGGACAAATGAAACAAATGAATCAATCGTCCAAACTGACCATCAAGCAATTCTGAGTAATAGGACAAAGAGAGGCCCAAGAGCTGGTCCCCACCTCCTTAGCCCTGCTCCTGACATGCTGTAGGAACTCAACAAGTACTGGGCCCTGCCCCTAGGTTTTCCCCCTCAATCCAGGCAGATGCAGTGATCATATTGTTATAAAATCTCCAGCAGAATGGGTTTCAGGACCTAAGCAGGAAGGCAATGTAAAATAGCCTTACAAGAACTTTTCAAAATGTGTTCCCTCTTGAATTGTATTTGTCCCATGAACTGTGCCAGGCCTGTTGCCCTTTGAGCAATGCCATGCTTGTGCCCCTCGCCTGCCGCTCCCCACTGTCCTCCCCCTGTGCCGAGCCACTTCCTGGAGGCCAGATCCCCTCCCAATCCTCTCATCTTCCCTTCTCCATACCCCTTTATCCCACTCACCCCCAGGCATATCCTCTCTCTTTCCTCTACCAAGGAGTATACCTGATTGCATTTATTTCACAAGACAGTGGCACAATGATTTCAGCCAGTAGAGTTGAATGTTTTGCGGCGGTTGGGGGACAAGGGTGCTCGGTAATGTCCCTTTTTGGTACCCTGAAACCTCTTCCTTTTCTCAGTGCCCCACCTCCTGGCTGTGACAGAGAAGACAGCGGAGACCGAAACAAGCCATTAAAGCTCAAAGCCTCGCAGCCCGCCGGGGTCCCGGAATAAAGCTGCGGGGGGGCGGGGGGCGGCGGCGGGGGAGGACGGAGGGACGGGCGACCACCGGCGTCCGCCACCAGCGCGCGCACCTGCGCGCACCTCGCGCCCCGGGCCGCGGCCGCCGCGCTCCACCTCTCCGAACAGCTGGCCCGCGTGTCACAGCCAATTAGGCTGTGGAGGGAGTGAGAGGGAAAGGAGTGACACCGCACAGTGACCCCTGCTGTCACAGGGCAGATGTGGAGGCCGACACGCGTCCCCGCACGGCCACGCCGCTAATTAATCACCTCAGCCACCGCGTCGTGACAGCGCTGTGCCCGGTGCCAGGCGCCTGCCGAGGCGGGGGGGGGGGGGAGGGTTGCGGAGCCGAAGGCCGCGGTGACCCCGCGTCCCCTCTCGCGGCTGGCCCCGCAGACCTGCTTCTAGCCAGTTTCTGCGGAAGCCGCTGGGGTTAAAAGGAAGGGCGGAAATGGAGGGGGGGCACTTTTTAAAACTCTTCGGCCGTTACGCATGGTGCAGGTTGGGGGCGCAGGGAGGTGGGAGAGAGTCTAGCGGGGGTGCTGGCTCTAGCACAGGCGTTGCGACCAGTTAGGGCGCCTCAGGGATTTGCCTGGGGGTGAGCCTGGGGCCAAGTGGCCCCCAATCTACAGCTTTATTCCACCCCCCCCCCCATTCATCCTGTTGCCCCTTCATCACACACTGAATGTTAGGTCAGGACTGGGACAGACCCTGAGCTAAATGCTGAGGAAAATGCCAGCTTACATCCTACACATCTTTCAATACTTGCCTTAGACTTGTCGTCTCCAGGAAACTGCCCCAACCCCTCGAGTCTGTGGGTGGCCCTCTGGTGAACCCCCAGCACGTGGCGTTTTCCCGTCTTAGCACTCAAGACACTGGACTGTAATTGTCTCTTCACTGAGGACAAGGACCGTGCCAGGGTCACTCATCTTTGTTACCCGGTCCCTAGCACAGTGTGTGCTGCAGACTTTGCACTCACAGACGGTCGGTGATTGATTTATGAGTACGACAGGACGCGCATCTCCGAGGAGCTCGGGGCTGGGAGGCGGCGGCGGAAGCCCGCGGTGCCCGGCAGGGACGAGGTGGGGAGGCATGCCCGCCGAAGCCCGGCCGCAGCACGCACAGCCGTCCTGTTTGAAGGGTGACTGCTTTTGTGGAAATCTTGGTTCAAGTCTACTCAGTTTTTATTAAAGCTCAAAATAATGGACAAAGCTATCAGGTCAATCGCTGCATAATTTATTCTTAGGCAAAACTCTTTTCTTGCTCCAGATAAAGCTTACCCTGGCCAAGCTTGCCCTGGCAATGTCTGCTTCTATTCAAGACTCCTCGGAAACATTTTCTCCTCAGATTTCCTTTCTAGGAGGGAGCCTAAAACTAGGAGCTTGAAAGGTTAGCCCCAGAATTCATTCAGTGGGGACAGGCTCCCTTTGTCATATGAGACTGTTGTGGGTAGCTAAGGGCAAGGTTGGAAGACTCTGACCAAGTTCTTCTGAATGTATTGATTGGTTGAGAGAATGAAAGAATCTACAAACAAGTGAAGGAACATCTATCCTTCGTAACATTTAACCTCTGGTAAAGACAACAGAAATCACTTATGGCTCTGAAAGAATCTATCGTTCTTAGAAAAGAAGATGAGATTTAGAAGAAATCTCTCTTCAAATGTTTAGATCATGGAATACCCCAAAATATCATTGTCATAATTTTTACTGATGTTTCCAGAGACGAATCTAAGAAAAATATGCAAAAATAGTGCTTAAAAAGTGATTTTTAAATGTTAAAAAATACAAATGTCAAAAGCTAGAATTTGCACCTTAAAACATTTGGGAAATGAGTACCTAAACCAGAAAAAATCATGCACATAGGAATTTCTTCTGCACTGTATTGATTGACTAAATTGTTATATGCTTGCACATGATGGCTAGCATTTGTAGGACAGTAGAGTATCCCTAGACCACCTTCCAAGGAGTTTGGCTTTGAGATCTCTCTGTACTGTACATTTAGTTGTGAGCTTTTGAATGCTAATGGCTGCAGCAGAAAAGATGTATACTTTAAAGATAGGCTGCCATTGTATTCAAGTGCACCCTTCTTAACTTGTGTGACTTTGAGTCACATCCCAGCAGGGATCAAAAATATCTGATAGGTTGAACGATAGCGGGTGAAATTTAAGTCAAGCAACTGACTTCAGCTATTTCAGGGAGGGTAGTGTGGAGCTCAGTCTCTACTAACTGATCACCGAGGACCCTGTAATGCCAGGAAGGCATCTCTGCCTAGCCTTTTGGTACCTTCCCTGAAAATGGGCAAAGGTTTCCAGTTTAAAAGGCAAAGTCTCCATCTTGTGGTCATACACAAAACTGCAGCTTCTCTGGAGCAATTTCAAAGCAAAATTACAAACCATAGAGCTGAAGGACTTTGAGGCAAATCTTTGAGGTTGGGCTGCCTTTTTCTGCGATCTCTGTTTTTTCCATTCCTGTAAACGCTTTCCTCTTCCCTTCAAGAGCTCATTGTTCTCCAGCTGTCTCTCCTGTGGTCTCAACCACTAAAGCTGGCTAAATAGCAGCCATTGGCATCTCCCCGCAACCCAACCCCCATCCAGACATTTTTCCCTTATATAAAAGCAACCTTACCACCTTACAAACCTTTGGGAAACAGAGAAGAGAAAAAGGCCAATGTCAGAGGCTAGCAGTTGTCTGACTCCTAGATTTCTAGATACTAAAATGATGGGAGTCGAATGGCAGGGAGTATGAAAAGTCAACTTTAAGAAAGGAGGGTCAAAGAATCTGTCTGCTTGCCAATGTGGATCCACTCAGATTTTCTCCTTGGCTGAGGGTGGGCACAGGCCAAGGCACTGGCCTAAATCAGGAAACATGAACAAGAGTCATTGATGGGTCATGCCCAGCAAGGGTCTATGATGCACCGATCCTTGACATTTTTGCAGTTGCCTTCTCGAGTTTAAAGGACATTACTGGTGGCTTCCTTGACAGCCTTGAGAACCTAGGATCTAGTATAGCCCGACAATACAAGAACATCAGGTATGAGAGTGTAAACTAGAGTGCAGGGTGCTCTATAGAATAGAATCCATCACTGTTAAAAATGACTTTATGGAGAAATAATAATGGCTAACATATTGAAGTGCTTTTTGTGGCACATGACAGTTACTTAATAAATATCAGCTATTATTATAATGTTATAGGGTGACCCATTGTGTAAAAGTATGTGTGTGTGTAAGTGTGTGTATAGACTGACAAATACAGATGCATGAAAGTGGAGTGAAGTGGTTAAGAGCTAGAGCTTTGGTGGCAACTTGTCTGGGCTCAATTAGGGTTCAATAACAGCCAATGTGACTGGCTTTTTCTAAGGATTTAATCAGGTGCTACATGGAAGCAACTGAGATGGTGTGTGGCACTTAAATGCAGCTCAGTAGGCATTAGCTCTTATATAGGTATGTACTAAAACTTCACAATGACGATCTCAGAGCGTGTGAATATGAGGGATTTTTATATCTGTCTTTTATGTCTTATATCTATTTTCAGAGTGAACCAGCATTAATTATGCAATAAAAGAAAGCCTTTTTAAAGAAGGAAGTATAGCAGGACTGTCAGAGGCGACTGGTGGATCAATAGCTGGCTGAAGGCCAGGTGCATACTGATGGCAGGGATGGGAAGGGGCTCTGGGCACTTACATTCCTGGTTTCAGCACAGTTAGGTGGAACTAAGGTACAGGTGCATAGTCAGATATGGCTGTTGATTATAATGGTGCAGAGGAGACATCTAGCTGTCCCCTGTATCTGTTTATCCTACCTACATGGTAACAATCCCATGTAGGGTTTGTAGAACAAACTTCTGGCAGGGTTTCTAGATACCCAGAAAACAGAGTACAGTTTTTCAGCTTTCCTTGCAATCAGGTGTGTCCTTGTGACTAATTCTGGCCATGAGTTGTACATGCTGTGTATCACTTCTGGGAAGTGTCTTTAAAGGTAAAGGACATAGCCTTTTCCCACTTTTTCTCCTACCTAGTAACTGGAAGCTGTGTGTGATGGTCGGAGCTGGAGTAACCATTTTGGGCCATGAAGAGGAAAACACTTCCTGCTAATAGGGGAACAAAAAGAAAGAGCCTGACTCTCTGATATCATGGAGTCATCATCTATCTGGACTACTTACATTTGGACTTCATTTACATGAGAGAGAAATAAATGTATGTCTTATTTTATCTATTATTATTATTACTATTTTGCCATTCACAGCTCAATGGTTTTCAGTTAGGGACTATTTTGCCACAGCCTCCTTACCTCCACCCCCAAGGACATTTGACAATGTCTGGAGACATTTTGGGTTGCCACACTGCATAGGTGCTACTGGCATCTAGTGGATAGAGTCCAGGGAAGCTGCTAAACATCCTTCAATGCCCAGGACAGCCCCCACAACAAAGAATTAATCCACCCTAAATGTCAGTTATGCAGAGGGAGAGAAACCCTGCTCAGAGAGGAACTCAATCTTAGCTGATATAAGCTGCTTCCCAAGAGATATCTGCCAGGGCTTTGTAAGAAGATTTGACCAGCTGAAGCAATGTCATGAAGTTGGTCTGAGCCATGGAAAATCCATGGGCAATTTCTGCCTCCACCAGCACCATAAACCTTTCAGCAACACTGGTGCATTTGGATGGCAGGCAATCTCACTCTAGTCCTTGGCTGAGCAGTGGGCTTCTGCTTTACATGAACCTAGTTGCCTGCGCACAAGAGGCTGGGACTCCTGGGCGGATGGTAGCATAAAAAGAGGCACAGTTGGTTGTTTATATCAACACCAGGGCAGATTAGGGTAGCACATGACTACTTCCAAAGATCCACTTGGCTAACCTCCCAGAAATCCATGGTGCCGTGACAGCCCTCTCAACGAAGCACCTTCTAGACTGGACCCCCAGGTCCAGCTGCAAAAATCATGTGTCAGGAAGTTTGAGAGTGAGTCAGATCTGCCAGGTCCTCTCTCATGGGGCTAATGAGTCTTTCCTTGGACAGGTTTCTGAAAAATTTGGCAGAGCAATATTGAGAGGTACGTGACATACTGACAAGGAGCAGGTCCCTACCCTGGCAGAGGCTTTGTTATCTGCCCTGAAGACCCCTGCCAGTGTGCCTGGGATACCAAAAGTATTTCACAGGGAGGTAGGCTGCCTAGCTCATCTCACCTGCCTTGGTGTTCTAGATCCTGCTCTGGAGTAAATATGGGCTGGTCAAATTAGGTGAGTTATGCAAATCACTTTATTAGACACTCCTAGATGTGAGCAGTTTGATTCTAGCTCGGGTCCCGGGTGAGAAGGCTGGACATGTTGGGTGCGGACGGACATCATTGTGTCCTTGAGGCACAAAACAGCTGGTGAGGTGGCCATTCCTGGTCAATGGTGCTTATCAACTCTTTACTGGAGTTTTGCGGAAACTCTTAAAATCTCTCAGCAGGCTTGGTGAGAGGCTCTTGAGATCCAAGGGGTAGAATGATGGAGGTAACCGGGATCAGACATTTGTGGGCATCCTCAGGTGACAGGGACCAGCTGGGAGAAGAAGTCATAAAGCAACAGTAACTAGGGGACGGAGTCAGGATTTTTTAAGTTGTTGTTAGGGAGATTCAAGTTATATATTTTAAACTGGACTACTCAACAAAACAAAACTTTTAAGTCATAATATACATAAGTAAAGTGAATAAATAATAAGTCCCAACGTGGTCAACTCACAGCCAGTCTTATTTCATTTTGTATTCCATATACTTCCTGTACCATCCCCTATCCCTAGATTATTTTGAAATAAATTAAATCCTTCTGTACGTAAATACTTCAGTATCTACTTCTAAATATAAGGTCTTTTAAATAATCATAATTGTAATACCATTATCACACCTAAAATTACAATAATTCTTTTTTAAATGTAATTTTAGTGAGATATCTTCACACACCATACAATCCATCCAAAATATACAATCAGTGGTTCACAATATGTCACACAGTTGTGTATTCATCACCATGATTATTTTAAGAATATTTGCATCACTCCATAAAAAGAAATAACAAGAAAAAAGAAAAAACTCAAATATACCATACCCTTTCCCCTCCCTCTTATTGACACTAGAATTGTGGTCTACCCAATTAAAAAAGTCTCAATAGGGGTAGGTTACATAAGACAGGTAGTATTGACAGATCTATCTATCTATATACAGATAGATATAGATAAAAGTATGGGTAAAGATATAGATATATCAATGGAACAAAACAAAACATCCAGAAGTACATCCATACAAACTTAGGGTACTGACTTTTTTTTTTTTGCAATATTCTTATACAATCATTACCAAAGATCAGTACTATTGGATTATTTCAACAACTTCAGGTATTTCTTTCTGGTTATTCTAAAACACCAGACACTTAAAAGGAATATCTATATCTATATCTATATCTGTATCTATCAGTCATCACAGTTATTAGTTAAATCCTAATTTCTCAGTTACACCTCCTCCCGCTCATTTGATCTTTCTCTCAATCGTCAGGGATATCTGGGAAATGACCATCTTAACTTCTTTGTGCTGGAAAGGGGTTTTTACATTCTGGGGTAGAGGAATGGGACTGATTGATGTTCTTGGAGAGACTGGTACCTCTGGGTATCAGGACTTATCTGGCCTGGGATCAATCTGGAAGATTTAACGTTTCTGAAGAAATAAACTTACTAAGAAAAACTTTTACAGAGATTTAGAGCCCAGGGCATGCCCTAGGTTTTCAGAAATAGTGTTGGTTGGTGCATATGATACTGTGGTACTTTGAAATATCTGGCTAAAGCTTGCATAAGAGTAGCCTCCAGAATGACCTCTCTGCTTTATTTGCAATCTCTTAGCTGCTGAAACTTTTTTTTGTTCCAATTCTTTCCCCCCTTTTGGTCATTCTCAATCCCTTAATGCCGGGTCCTGGCTCATCCCAGAAATTCTGTCCCACATTGCCAGGGAGACTTACACCCTTGAGAGTCACGTCCCACATAGGGGTGAGGGTAGTGAGTTTATCTGAAGAGGTGGCCTAAAGAGAGAGGCCAAATCTGAGCAACGAAAGAGGCTCTCTGGGGGTGTCTCTTGGGCATAATTATACGCAGGCCTATCTTTGCCACTGCAGAAGTAAGTTTCATAAGGGCAAGCCTCCAGATTGAGGGCTTGGCTTACTAAATTGGGAGTCCCTAAGGCCTGAGAGGATATCAGGAATTCCCCAGGCGGGAAAGTATAATAGTGCCACCTTTTCCCCAGTCCCTCAATGTGACTTTGAAAATACATTTTTATTTTCTACCCAAAATACTCTGGAAGGTATCTGGGTATTACATTAACTTGTACAGAATAATAAGATCTCATATCCTATTCTAGGTTCCATGTTATGAAGTTGTTTAAATAAACTGACCAACAGATTAATTTAGATAATGTGCTGCAGAAAATTTAAATTTTGGACCAAATAAACATCTCGTCATTTGATCTCTATTTTGGTTTTCTAAAGCTGCCAGAATGCAATATACCAGAAATAAAAAAGCTTTTAAAAAGGGAATTTATTATGTTATAAGTTTACAGTTCTAAGGCCATGAAAATGTCTAAATAAGGCATTACCATAACAAGAGCTTACCTTCACTCAAGAAAGGCTGATGCCCTCCGGAACACCTCTTTCAACTGGGAAGGCACATGGCTGGTGTCTACTGGTTCTGGATCCTGGGCTCCATTGCTCTGGGTTTCATCACTTAGCTTCCCTTGGCTCATTCCAGATTCTGGCTTGCTTAGCATCTCATGAGAAGGCACATGGTGACGACTGCTGGGCCCTGCATCTCCAAACGTCTGGGTCTCACGTTGCCTCTGTTAGCTCTGCTGTTTCTGAGTTTCGTCCAAAATATCTTCCCTTTTAAAGACTCTGGTAAACTAATCAAGACCCACCTTAAATGGGCGGAGTCACAGCTCCATCTAATCAAAAAGGCACATCCATAATTGAATGGATTATATCTCCATGGAAATAGTCGAATCAAAGGGCTCTGCCCTAAACAATATTGAATGAGGATTGAGAGAACATGACTTCTCTGGAGTACATGACATTTTCAAACCAGCACAGCCTCCCACTGAAGCTGAAGTTTTAAAATACAGACAGTATTCTGATTCAGCGTAATACTAACCAGGTCCATTCCATTCATACAACAGTAATTCTTTGATATCATCAAACATCCAATTAGTGTTCATATTTCTCCAATTGTCTTATGATATATTTTACAGTTGGTTTGTTTTGAATCAGGATCCAAATAAGGTCCAGGCATTTCGATTAGGTGATATATCTCAAATCTCTTTCAATAGGTTCTGCCTCTATATCTTCTTTTTTTCTTATAATTAATTTATGAAGATTTTCTTATGATTAACTTATGAAGAAATCAAGCTGTTTGTTTTATAAAATTTCATAGTGGGTGTTTCTCTTTCGATTCCCCTTGTGATGTTTTAACATGTTGCTCTGTGTTCTATATAAGCCTGAGATTAGTAGTTAGATCAAGAAGCTTGACCTGATTTGGAGATGATTTTGTTGCTGTTAAGACTACTTCAGAGGTGGCATTACAGTATTTCCACCAGAAGATACAGACACCTAATGATCTCACATCTTGATAATTAATGCCTACTTGCTTTAATTCATAGCAATTGCAAAATGACAATCTTGAGCCACCTCTAGTGGGCCAGGCTGTACAGCTGGGTGTCGCAGCACCTGATTTCTATAAGGGCACTGCTCGCTTTGTACAGCCATAGCTCCGTGGTTTTTACCCCTAAGGAATTATATGCACAATTTTTGAAAGCGGTTTGGCATATTGGAAGCAGTCATATCAACATCGATGGAATCCTCATCCCATAACTTACTAGCTGTGTGGCTTGGTATACGAATTCCTTAATTTTTCTGCATTTTAATTTCCAAATGTGTAAAATGAAAATAATAGACCACACCCTATAGAAATGTGGTAAATAATAGAAATAATGCTTATAAAATATCTGACATATAATAGACTCTCAGTAAATAGCAATATTTGTAGTCCCATATTTCATTGATTTTAAGCTGTACATTTTTTTTCACATTTTAACCTTGCTAAACTTGGGATTTTAGATCTGAGGATTTGTGATGGCTGTAGAGTTGGTGGTGACAACTTTCACTTGCCCAAGTGCCTTCAGTGTAGATCACTGATGTTGCTCTAGAGACTCAATAATTTGGAAAGGTGCTTTCTTTTTCTTTTTTTTTTTTACATGGGCAGGCACCAGGAATCGAACCTGGGTCCTCGGGCATGGCAGGCAAGCATTCTTACCTGCTGAGCCACCGTGACCCGCCCGGAAAGGTGCTTTCTGAAATGAACGTAATCTGTTAATAATTTCTAATGGCCCCAGGATTTCCCCAAGTTTCATGGAGTTTTCCATTCTAGGATACTAGGTATGGAGTCTATGTATCTTGCTCATAGAATCGACAAAGGTGAATTCTCAGAAATACTTTGGACGTCTAATAGTCAAGACAACAGAAAATAAAAACTGATATTCAGACAAAATAAAATAAAAATTGAAAAAGTGAGTTCCTCCTGTGATAGGTCACTTTAGCTTCTTTTCTCATACTCCCCCTTTCCTTTTTCTCTCTTCTTCTCCCCGAAGTAGCTAATCTTATGGATCAGAGTCCATAATCCGAAGGGGGCCCTTATTGCCAGTGGATCGATTCTGCATAACTGAGTTTGAATCTGAGAGCTGATGTTTTCCCTTTCCTTTCCCTATGAAGTTGTAGTAAATGGAGAAGGCCTGGCCAACTTGAATCTTCTCGTGACCATGTTTTGTTTCACTTAACCTTACACCGTAAATATCTTTCCATGCTTCTAGTACTTTCATTTAAATAGCTACCTGTTAATCTATTTGTTTCATTCCATACTTGTACATAACCATTATCTTGCATTGTTCATCATTATGAAAACATTGTGGTCAAGACCTTTCAGCCAAGCATTTTTATTAATTTGGGTTATCTGGAATAGATGCCCAGAAGTAATTCAAATGCACCTGTGGCAAACGAGTGATTATTAGGGAAAAAAGGTATTTTTCTAATTTTGATTTCAAGGAGGTCTACCCAAGACTGAGAAGAGATGCAAGGAGACTAGGAAGGTCTGAAAGGGATAGGGGCCTAACTGATGAGGTGTGGGTCAGAGAGGACCTGGTGAGTTAGCAATATACCTTTTGGTGAGCACTGGCTCCTACCATGAACGCTCCATCTTTTACATCGGTGCTGTCCTGAGTACAGATGGCCCGAGAGTCCTGAGGGATTCCTTGTTTTCCTCACAAGAACAGTGGACTGGAACTGCAAAATGACTAATAAAGAACTCCTTATTGTCATGTCCAATTAATAAGTTCTAAGCTGAGTCTTTGGCCAAAACTCTATAATACTCCTCTTTGGGGATTTTATTTTATTTTATTTTTTATAACGTCATGTCCTAGTGATGCTGAACAGTTACTTTACTGCTCCCTGCACACACGTGCTGTTTTGTACATCCTTGCTTTGATATCTGCTGTTCCTTTTACTTCTAATGCTTTCTCTGTTTTGTTGCCAGCCTAGCTCCTTATGGCAGGTCCTGTTGCTTGCTTACTAAATAGCCATTTCCCCCTTCTTCACTGCTAAAAGAAACCCATCTTGGTTCAGATTTGGGACAACAGTATGCTCATGTTGGTGAGCTCTTCCACCAACCCCAGAGAAAGAACTATGGGTTGTCTTAGCCAAACATGGCAATCCTGTGCTCCTTTGCTAACAGTTGCTTTAAGACTGCATAGATGGCCCAATTATGGTTAATAGGACTCAAGAGGAAGTCTGCTGGAAATTTCTGGAGAATATTTTTCTCCCTAATAAGTAGTGAAAAATCACACCCTCCTACCCAATTTGGAACATTGTTGTGTGAGAACATGTGTTGTATGGCACTTGCATCATGAAGAAAATAACACAGACACATTGAGTATAGCAAGCTAGAATGATGCAAAGAACTTGAATCTTTCAGAGACTGGAACTTCACACTGCGAGGGGACATGCTGACAGCAGGCTCACTGGCTAGGTGGAGTGGAAACCTAGCACTCACCTGTGGCATCATGTCATAGAGAATAAAGACAGAGTTAGGAATGGACCCTGTTCCCAGCTCTTTGAGTTGATGATGCTGTTAAGCTGCCTGAAGAGAAGAAACGTGATCACAGCATTAACCAAACACATGAAGTTATGAAGTCAACAACATAGAGCTGATGCGGAGGACCCGCGAAACTATCAGCGTTCTGGGTTTCTTTGCTTTTTTTGCTTTGTCATCATCAGCCTGTGGCTTTTCTTTCTATTGCTTCAAGCCTACTTCACCTTTAGCCTCCTCTCTGCATTCTAGAGAGTAAGGAGGAAGAGACGAGCACTCAGAGTCAGTGCTTATAACAAGAAGATAAAAGCCTCCTAACAACTTCCATGCACACTTTAGCCAGTACTGCCACATGGCAACCTCCAGGGAGCCTTTTGGGGGCACATTGCGACCCCAAGTAGAACGGGGAATCTGAGAATAAAGAGCGAGGTGAACGAGTAAGGTGGGCAGAAATCGTGCCTGCCATGGGTGGGAAGGTGCTCTGACCACCCTGTTGAACTAGGCACGTCTCTGGGGTTCTTCACCTTCCAGCAGGTTAGGAAGGAGCCTCAACAGATGGACGTGAGACTTGCCAGAGCACAGGCTCCAGCCGGACTTAAAATAACGCCACCTCACATTTACTGTTCCCCAGAGCCATGAAGAAATGACTTCAGTTTTAAAGCACAGCAGCCTCCTTCCACATTTTCTGGTCATACTACACTGGAATTCTTCTTCTTTCTTCTTTTGGTCTCCCCAAAAGACCAGTGGTTCTCAACCCTGGATGCAGACTGTTATCACCCGGAACAGTTCAGCAATTCCTAATGCCCAGGTCCCATGCTAAACCACTTAGATCCGAACCTTTGGAGGAGGGGTGTCAGTATTTTTTTAAACTCCTGGGTGATTCAAATGTGCAGCCATGGTTGAGACTCCTGCACTAGAACACTGGTTTGGAATCCCAGCCACAGAGAACCATCCAGCAGGTTAAAAAAAAATGCTGATGCCAAGTCTTAGTCCCAGAGATTCTGATTTAATTGCCTTGAGGGTAGGACTTGGGCATTGATAGTTTTTAAAACTCCCCAGGTTATTCTAATGTGTAGCCGGGTTGGAGACACATAGCACAAGAGCTACGAAGGGAAGGAAGAAAGGATGGAATCTTCTTTTTTTTTTCCTCCCCTGGTTAATAAAATTGCTAAAATGCTATCTCCTGGTATCTTTAGATGCATAGCTAGAACAGTGGTTCTCAACCAAGGTGGCACATTAGAATGTCCTAGGGGAGTTTTAAAAATGTCTAATTCCTGGGCCCCACTCCCTGAGATTTTCCATTCAATTGCTCTGGGGTGGGGCCCTGGCATCATTTTTGTTTCCTTGTTTTTAAAACTCCCCTGTGATGATTACCATATGCAGCCAGGGTTGAGAACTGCAGGAGAGTGGTGATGATAATGCCCACGGTAAGTTATAACTGTGAGGTGAAAGTTTATGTTAGTAAAGGATCGACAGGTTATGTTTATACCAGGCATGCTGGAGTTGAGCATTCGCGTTGGTGTCTTTTCCCGTTGTTATTGTGAATTCAGTATAGCTTCTGCATCCAGGGAGGACTGTCTTGTCGAAGAACAAGGCCCACTCATTCCTTGCTTGCTTTTAACTCTCATGGGACATAATAGGAAGCCTCTAGAAGAACTCTAGATCAACTATCAGTGTGGCTCAAGATATCAAAAGTCTGAAGTTACCTGCTTAAAGCTGCAACTCTCTATTTCAATGATGTCCTTCCCTGTCCCTTCCCTGTCCCACTCCCATCTTTCTTCTCTCTCTCTCTCTCTCTCTCTCTCTCTCTCTCTCTCTCTCTCTCTCTCTGTGTGTGTGTGTGTGTGTGGTCTGGGAAGTGAACCTAGGTCTCCCAAATGGATGTCAGGCGTTCTACCACTGAACCACCTGTGCACCCTCCATCATTCATTTTTGTGAAATCCTTAGTCAATATGGTTGCTTAGGGTTGTGTAAATGAAATAACCAGCCTAAATGTGTTAAGGCTGTGGCAGATGTTCCTGGCTATACGGTGTGCCCTGCACGATAGAAGCACATGGCTCCACTGCCCCCTCCCTCTGTGCTGGGGACAGGAGCTCCTCTCGTCCTCTGCAGCCACTGCCCCTTTCAGCAAGGAAGACACGCAGGGCTGTTGAGAGCAGGGCATGATGCCAGCACACTGAGGGGTGGTGAGTGGGGCCGACTTGTGGTCAGTGCTGCCCGCTCCCTCACCTCTAGACCTTTCCCAGTGCTGCCATCTGCACCCTGGACCTCCTCGCCATAACCAGGAGCCCTGGAATTCCTGAAAACTCACCACCTGGTGGCTATAAGGAGGATCGTGCACACACACACATACACACACACACACACACACACATTCACCTCCGATCTTTGCCGTGTGCTCATGGAAAGGAGGTATGAGTACTGGAACGTGGAGTGATGCCACTTCCACTAACTTACAGAGCATCTCTCCATCTTCTTTTATACTTTCAGAATTATTTCTTTTCGCCAAATCTGACCTGCAAGTCCAACATGCAAAAGAGTAGGAAATCAGAACTTCCTGGTTGAACAGCAATGCCCCAACCACTTCTGTGACCCTCAAGATTTTGCTGATCATAATCTGAATACCTCTACTTGGCCCACATGGCCTGTGGGCCACGTTGAGCCTGTAACTTACGGTACGACTTCCTGCCTCCATTCTCTTTCAAAGCGGACTTACAAAGATAGCCAGGGATGGCATTTTTCAGCACCTATGTGTACATTATCCAGAAGATTAGGAGAACCCAATCTTTTTGCTCAAACTGATTGTGTCTGCAGTTTTCCAAGGTCCAGTGGAAATGGATAATATGGTTGTTAAATAACAGTTGGCAGCCAGTCATGTGGTCATCGACTAAAACAAAAAAATTGGGCCAGAAATTGATGAAAACAAATTGATTCCTTTTTTCTCTGATATAAAAATAACAAGTACACGTTTCTCGGTCTAACTCATAGTTTCCCAATCTCGGCACTTCTGACATTTGGGTTGGGTAATTCTTTGTTGGGGGGCTGTCCTGTGCATTGAAGGATGTTCAGCTGCCACCCTGGCCTTTATCCACTAGATGCCAGTAGCATCCCCTGCAATGGGGCAACCCAAATACTTCCAGACATTGCTGAATATCCCATGGGGGGCAAACACATCCTTGGTTGAGCACATCTGGTCTGTCCTCTCTCAACTTGCACGGAACATTCACTGAGGTAAGAATCTATAAAAAGATGTGAAAATGCTGGTCACAGCTCACTGTCCTTGCTCCCTCCTGGTCCCTGCCTCTCTCCATCTCAACCAGGAGGGGACTGAGGGGAAGAGTGGGTGACATCTGGGGAGCGGATGAGGTGGGGAAGGAGACCTGCATGGCACTAGGTCAAGCAAAGTTTCTGGGCACATGTGTCTTGAAGCTATGTTCATTAAAAAGAAAAGTGCATTGATAAGGTCATGTTTTCCAGGTTTAAACTGAAAATATGTTTATTTTTTCACTTAACTTTGGCAAGTAGCTTTCTCTAAATAGGAAAAGAAGTGTTTTTTAAAAAGCCTACAAGAGCAGCTCAATATTTCCAAAAGGTATCAAGGAAGAAGCTTTAAGCCATTCTTTCTTTCTGTCTTTCTTTTTTTGTTTGTTTGTTTTTTAAAAAATAAGGTCAAACTAGACCAGAAAGAAAGTCAGGAACTCAGGCTGGATGATGTAGGAGGCTCTACCAGAGTTGGCCACAAAGTTCTTCGGGGGAAAAAAGCCACATTCATCACAATCATTTCAACCCACAATTTCAATGGCATTTTCCCTTTTATTTTAAGTGTATTAAACATATCGCTACAGAGCATGGCCTTCAGAAGTTACAATGTTTTAAAATATAAAATCTGATTGCTGAAACCTCTTAAATCTGACAATCTTAGGATTTGCAAGAAATCAGCAAGGTGTCAGAAATTTTAATTCAGAGAGGCGGGACCTGCCTTTCAGTTTGTGAGCGGTAAGTCTGTCTTTCTAGGTCCTGATTTGGAAAACTTTCTTTTTTTTTTTGCATGGGCAGGTACTGGGACTCAAACCTGGGTCTCCAGTATGGCAGGCAAGAATTTTGCCACTAAGCCACTGTCACACTGCCTTGGAAACCTACTTTTGTAACAGTCCTAGGCTAACTCATGCTCTTGATGTTTAACGAAGAAAGGACAAATTCAAAACACATGTTTATTTTCCCCCATTTATTTCTGTAAAAAGTACTACCTTTTAGAGAGAACACTGCCATAGGCACATAATCCTGAGGTAAACGTGGTTTCTGGCTCCATTAAAAAGAGCTTCTATGGTGGAATAAGTGTGTGAACTGTGGCATACTCTGTCTTCTTGGAGACGTAAGTAAGATACAATGATCTACCCTTTTCCTCTAAGTTTAAGTATAAAACATTCCTATTTTCTCACGGTACTGTGTGGAAATTTCTCTGGGTAGTATGAATCATAGGTGAAAATCTTTCAAATAATAATAATAAAGGCTGAATGAGGAACTCAGAAAAACCTTGACTAAAAGACTTAACTCTTGTAGTGGAAAGATATTCTGAAGAAGCAATTCAAGACACATTAACATCAGATTGGGCAGCGAAAGCGTCTTGCTTTGGGGAAGGCTTTTAACTTCTAAAATTAAAACACTGCAGAGACACATTTCGGAAAGCCCAAGGCTTTTTATAGCAAGAGAAAAATGGGGGTGGGGGGACAGAGAAGGGGTTGCATCCTGGAGGTCTAAGACCTTGGAGGCCTCGGAGGAGTCAAATCAGACCTGGTTTTAGAGCCTGGGGTTTCACCTCACCTGCTGCTGAGGTGCCCCAGAGTCAGGCAGACCTGGCACCTGGCCTGGCGCACCTCCCCCTCCTCCTGTCCTTTCCCTGCTGCCTCCAGCACTTCAAGAGTGCCCCACGCACGGGAAGAGAGGCTCCAAGAACCCGCAGCTCCCCGTGTCCCGAAGAAAGCTCTTGGAAAAGATTCTCCCGTGACAAGACTGTCCTCAGAGATGAGGGGAAGGGCAGGGAAGGTTCTCTACATGCATCGGCCCCTCCATAGAGGTCACCCGCTAATTTGTGGGGGTAATTTTTTTTCTTTTAAAAAAGTTTTTATTGCAGTAACATATACAGAATTCAAAATTTCCAAGCGCCACCACTCTCAAGTGTACAGTTCCGTGGTAGTAATTATATTTGCAATATTGTGCTGCCATCACTGACAGCCATTGCTCCTGCTTTTTCATCACCTCCAGCCGAAACCCCGCACCCCCATTCAGCACCTATTTAGCAATGCCTCTCCCTGCTTCCCCCACCTCCCGGCCCCTGGTAACCTGTAATCTACTTTCTGTTTCTATGAATTTGCTTATTCTAATTGTTTCACACAAGTGGAATCATACAAAATCGTTTCCTTTTGTGCCTGGTTTATTTCCCTCGACGTGCTGTGACATGTGTCACCACTTCATTCCTTTTCATGGCTGAATAAGACTCTTGCAATGGTGAGGGCATTTTTGATCCTCACGCGGCTGAGGGGTCCTGCTGGCATTTGGTGGGAGGGTTTGAGGGTTGTTAAATATTCTGAAATACAGTGGACTGCCCAGCCCAACAAAGACTCATCACAGCTTCCCTACCTCTTTGGAAAGCTCTGCTGGAACAGGAGAAAAGTGTTATTTATAATACTTGAGGAGTGTAGACCATAGCTCCATTTAACAGAAAAACAAAACAAAACACAAAAAAGGTATTTTTTGCAGAATTCTAATGCATCTTAAATTTCCTGGTAATGCAACCTGCTACAAAAATCCTGGAAAAGATTGCTCTTTGTTTTGCTCAGAATTTCACCAATTTTTTGTTTTTCTTTCTTTCTTTTTTTTAAATGTCTTTCAAAAGTCATATAATCGAGAGCAAAGCTGTTGGTGGCATTCAAGATGCCAACATAGTATATTTCTGCCTACTGCATTTGTGACTGTCATTTGCAGTGGTTCTATGACTATATATAAACCTACAAATATTTAATTACCTTCAAGTATACCCGGGCCTGAACATTTATTTATTTAAATACAGATCGTTTCATTCTAAATTTCTTTCCTTGTATTTTCATTTATACTCCAGTTGGGGTTTTTTTACTGATTATTTTGAACTTAGGCACATAGGTAATCCATATGCATTTCAAAATAGTAAAGGGAGAGTGAAATATTTTATAATACATAGAGTGATCGAGTCGGTAAGAGAAGTACGGTGCAAGCGTCCAAAGGCAGTGAGAGCAGTTCTGCAGTTTTTCCACTGGAGGTCGCTAGAATCTCACCCAAAAGTGTCGGGAACAATTCGGGAGAATTACATTTCTCCCGCATTCAATCAGTAGCGATGCAAAGTGCCATCAACGGTTCGCATCCCCCGCACAAGAGGCTGGTTTTTATTTTATTTTCCCCAAGTGCCGCCTTCTCTTTGATGCCATCTCTTCCACGCACGAGTCAGCACCGGCCCCGTGTTCGCCCCCAGTGAGCTGGCCCGGCACCCGCCCTCCCCGAGGTTCCCTTTCAAGCTTATAGAGACGTAGGGGCGTAAGGGGCCTGGCTGCCTTATCAGCCCACTCTGGCAAAAATCAGATAAATCGGCGTTTTGAGGAATTTTTAATTAGACCATACATTACACGCTGTGTTGAAGTTCACCATGCCAGTATGGCCAGCCCCAGGGGCAGACAGAACCGCGTCCCCTTCAACAGAGCTGTATCAATGATACCACTATTTTGAACGTTGAAAGAGAGAAAGGGCCAAGGCAGGCGAAAAACCTCAACAGTTTTGGAAAATCTATTTGGCTATCAGAAGAAAAACATTTTTCGACAGGGCACATCTTCATGGCCTGAACTTATGGTAGAGGCGTTGGCAAGCCAGCGCACGAGGTGCTGTCTCTGACGTGGGGGTTGAAGTCTATTGTCTTTGTGTCTCAGGAAACTGATTCTTCTAGGTTTTTCACTCCTATGGAGAGGTGCAAACATGTACGGCACGGTTTCTGAGAATTGCCGGAGAGGATTATGACTGCATAAGAATCACAGGCTTTAGAGTCTGCACTGCTGGCAGTCTGTACACTAACCTCTTAACTTGAAGAGGAGAAAACGAAGGTCCTGGAGAGTGGGAAGATGACGATAAGATTCCGGGCGATGGGGGAATGGGAGGGACATTTAGTGTCAGGAAGCGACTGTGCTCCAGTTCTTGTACTGGGTGGGTACTGGGCACATTACATAAACAACAACAAAACAGAGCCAAATGTGGGCCAAGCCCAGGTTGGTGATGAAACGGTATCATACACCAAAGTTGCTAAATCCAAGTCTGCGTACCTGATGTCCAAAAAAAGGAAAGAACACAACAATGGGGAAGGGAACGCTCTGTGGTTCCCAAGGTCACACCGCAGCTCTCAGAGGCTGAACCAGACTCAGCTTGTGAGCTCCAGCCCCAAACCTGAATCAAACCCTGTACATTGGATTGCCTTGCAATGCACACCTTATCGAAAGCTAGTTAGAGAAAAATCTAACAAACATAATCAAGGGGACTGTGAAGTTCCAACGTGGAAGGATCTGATATATGAACATCGAGATAGCTTCCTTTATTTGAGCAGGTAAATTTTACACCGTCTAGAATCAGCAACTACTCTGCTCTGCCCTTAAAATCCCATCAATCACATTCCAAGGGTTTACATACATATAGAAAAGAAAGTATTCAAAGGACGTTTATCCCCTGGAGAGGACCCAAGAACTCAAAGAATAAATTAAGTCAATACTTTATTGACTCCTTCAGAAATTAGAGATTTTCCTAATTTTCTCATTTTTCTTTCTTCTCGATCAGGGTTTGGCAAACTACAACCACAGGCAAAATCTAGTTTGCCACCTGTTTTTGTAAATAAAGTTTTATTGCAGCGCTTTCAACTGGGACAATTTTGCTCCCCAGGGAACATCTGGCATGTGTGGGAAGAGTTTTGGTTGTCACAGCTTGGGGCTGGGTATGTAGTGCTAAGCATCCCGCAATGTATGCAATGGCCCATTCCCACAAAGATTCTTGAGCTAAAGTGTCAATGGTATGGGAGTGAGGAATCTTGGTTTTATTGGAATCCAGTCACACCCATCTGTTTCTGTACTGTCTCGGGTTGCTTTCGTATTACAACAGCAGAGTGGAGTAGTTGAGACAGAAATCATACGGCTTACAAAGCTTAAATATTTACTATCTGCCCTGTTACAGACAAAATTTGCTGCATATATAGATCATCAGTTAAGAACAACAAACAAGGAAGCCTTTTCTTTAAGGCAATATTTTGTCTGAAATATGTACGATACTCCTTACATCTAGTTTTAGTTCTGTATCTTTCCGATCCCACTTCATTACCTCTATTTATTATGGCCCTGCTTTCACATCAGGCTCTGAAATGAGCCCTGGGATATTCAAACTCAGGCACATTTCCTGCTCTTTGGGGGGCTTATAGCCCAGAGGGTGAGACAGACATTAATTATGCCATCACCCTAATGAATGTATAATGACAAACTGCAATAAGAGCTTCAAGGATAGAGACAGTGTCTATGACAGTTGACGGGGGCTCAGGAGAAGCTCCCCAAGGAAGTAAGTTTTGAATGGAGGCCTAGGTGATGAGCAGAAGGTAACAGACTAGGCTGTATGCAGTGGTGTTGCTCATGGGGCAGGCGGAATTGGGTGGGGAGGAGTTAGATATTGGTAGCTTGGAACATTGGTGGAAATGAAAAAAAAAAAAGAACCACAACAAAAAATCCTCTGTAGTTGAGACTCAAAGAGCCTGGGGATGCCCAAAGGAGGGTAGTAGAAGATGAAGCTGGTGTGGGAAGTCAGAAGGGACCAAGCAAAACCATGTGGGGCACATTATGCATCTGGTTGTCATCCCATGAACTCAGGAGAGAAGAGAAACTGCTTGGGAGGGGCACAACTATTTGCATTTATTAGCTTAAAAAATCTAATTAAACCATTGTGTTATTTTTCCCCCCCAATAGTCATGAAGGGACTGAATTCAAATATGATCATTTTCCTTTTACCAAATAGGTTTGTGTGTGTAGACTCAGCTGCAGTTTATCCTACAGTGATTTCTAATGCTAGCCTTCTTTTGAAGATCAGTTGAATATTTAAGTGCGTGGGTGTTTGATGTTGCTAAAATTCCCAATTCTCATTGTACCTTCTAAGTTTTCTAGAAAATACTCATGAGAGGGACAGCAGAATCAATAGCTCATTGGGTAAATACTCTAAGATGTAGACTGTTCTGGTCTGAAACTCTTATGTACCCCAGAAAAGTCATGTTCTTTCAATCCCGATAAAAGTTTGTGGGGGCAACCATGGTCTTATAAACCTGATTCAATATTGTAGGGTGAAACCTTTTGATTAAGCTGTTTCCATAGAGATGTGACACACCCAATTATGGGTGTGATCTTTTGATTAGATGGAGATGTCACTCTGCCCCTTCAGTGTGGGTCCTGATTAGTTTACCCGAGTCCTCTAAAAGGAGAGACATTTTGGAGAAAGCTCAGAAGCCAAATAGATGCAGATATTTGGAGATCAAGACAGAAATAGCCTGGGTGCTAAGCAAGGATCCACAGAAAAAGCCAGAACCTGAAGAGAAGAAATCTCCAGCCTAGGAGATGCTAAGCTAAGAGATGAAATCCAGAGTTTTGCCGTGGAGCAGCTAAGCGAGGACCCACAGACTCTTAGAGAGGAAGCCACTGGAATTAGAAGCTGGAAGCAGCAGAATCGGGAACAAGAATCAGCAGATGCCAGCCATGAGTCTTCCCGTGTGACAGACACTGGCCTTTCTTGAGTCAAAGTATCTTTCTCTGGATGCCTTAGTTTGGACATTTTTATGGCCTTAGAACTGTGAACTTTATAAAAGCCAACCCATTTCTGGTATATTGCATTCTAGTAACATTAGCAAACTAAAACTTAGACCATCAGGTTTTCCCACGCAAAATGTGCTTTTAAATCAAGTTTTAATTTCTATATTTCTCATGTAGATAACTGATCATACCCAGTCTAAAAAAAGATTTGTTATTGTCTATAACCTATTTATTAGTAGGACCTTTAGAAATTTAGGCTATGAACACTTTGTATGTTTAAAATCAACCAGACATTCTAAGGTGTGGATTAAAGGTGGAGAAAGGGATGAAGAAGATAAGAAAATGTGATTTTGATTATTGTTCCTTTGAATTATGGGCCATTGTTCTTCATCAAACAATTATTTCTATTCTAGAGCAGGATTTGGCAAACCATTGCTAATGAAACAAGTCCAGCCAGCTGCCTGTTTTAGTAAATAAAGTTTTATTAGAACACAAACACACTCATTTGTTTATGTCTATGGCTGCTTTTGTACTACAATGACAAATAGTCGAATAGTTGTGATAGGAACTGTGTGGCTGCAAGCCCAAAGTATTCACTATCTGGGCTTTTACGGAAAAAGTTTGCAGACCCTGTTCTAGAGAAAGTAGAAGAAGGTATTTATTCATTCCTTTCATGTAAGAAAATTTAATGGCAACTATATAGGATCTGCCTTCCTATTGCCAACCCTGAAATCCCTGTATTTTCTCACGGGTTAGGTAAGGACTGATAATGATTCTCAGCACTCACAACATAAGCAACACTTCACTAAGCATTTTGTATGTGTATAATCTTACGTAATCCTCACTGCAGCCCTATGAATTAGATAGTATTAACCTCATTTTGCAAATGAGTAGATTTAGGCAAGAGAAGTTAAATAACTTGTCCAAGTTCACAGAACGTCAATGGGAATTTGATTCAATTTCTCATTTTTTTTTTTTTTTTGGCTATAACCACTCTATTCCAGTAAACACCCTGCAGATTTCTCTATCAGAACCAAAGCCAAATGGAAAATGGCTGTGGAGTCCAAGAATAGTATCTAGCTTCCTGCAATGTGCCAAAGGCTGTCAGTTCTCAGGACAAAAGTCCTGGAGAAAAGTGCTTCCCAATGCACAGATCTGATCTCCTTCCAGAAAGCTGAGCTGACCGTACTTGAAGCGGATGTTCAGCAGTCTACTTAGGAGCGATGGATGGGTTTTATGCTACCAAATGTGATTTCTGGATTCATTTTCTGATGGATTTAAATTTCTTCTTTTAGCGTATAAGATAAAGAACTCTGAAAAGAAACGCTCTCTTGACCACCTGGCTCTCAATGATACCATATTCAGGTCTCTCCTTTCACTAAGACTGGAACATTTGATGGGATTATAGAATTGTTAAAGAAACACTCCTCCCCAGTCCCATCTGTCATCATTTGAATATTTGCATTTCACAAGCAAAATTAATTGCCTGATGAGAACACTGCTGCTGACATCACAGAGCTGCCGCCCCGGCGGTCCCAGCCCTGAGATTCTGGGGAGTTCTTAAATGACACACTATGGCATCGCCTGCAGCAAATTGAAACCCTTGATCTTTTAGTCAAGGCTGCTTGACTGCAATAGAACTCACTTGATAGACCTTGCAGAATCTGAGTCCACTTGGTCCCAGGGGCACAGAGCGATTTGTGAAAAGAAATCCTCATCAACTCACAGTCGTTTGAATTCAACAGGTTATTTTCAAAAGAGCCAGGTATTTGATGTAACTCAAACTTCTTCTTTTCCCTTGAAGCAATTTTTTTGAAAAAAAAAATGTATACTTTTTAATGAATTCAAAATGGAATAGAATAATATCGCCTTCTGGGGCTCTTCCTTACTCCAGGATAGATCAAGTATTATTTTAAATCTCTTTTGAACACAACTATACACCATTAACCTGGTACAAAGGGCACTTGGGTTGAGTCAGTTAAGAAATAGAATTTTTAAAGTCCCCAACTATAAAATGAATTACCCAACAGATGCAGCAGGCTCTGAAGGAATCATTAAGAGCTATTTAGCTAAATAATATCTGTGCTAACAAGTCCCACAAAACAGATTTCCATGACAATGTGCATTCTACAATGGCACTAAACACACATCGCACCATAAGGGTTCTATCAGCTAATTAATATAGGGTGAGAGCTTAAAAAAATGAAATTAACTGAGTAAGATTCTCTTAACTGAGCTTTCTACTTAAATAGCACAAAGCAGGGCTATTTGCATAGCACAAAGAGCATCAAGCTTTCATTTTTGTTTTGGCCTCTGAGGACAGGGTCCCTGCTCTAGTTCTCTCTCTCTCCTGCCTTTCCAGCTGTGCTCCCAGCAAATATGCTTAGAGAGCAGTTCTTTGATACAACTGCTTCAGAATGAGTAATGAGGCGCCCCAACTTACAAAAGTCTGTCCTAATGTTCTGCAAGGGTATCGTCATTCATCCATTATTTCCTTCAACATTTGCTGACATTTGTTGACCCCCCCACCTCCCACCGTGACCAGGCACTTGACACTTGATACTAAGAGGCATCATTCCCTTCTCTCCTTCACCCGCCTGCCTTTGTCAGATGGACAACTCCACTGGTCAGAGCAGCTCAACTTTGGGAAGCTCTTGCAGCTCAAATAAATGAATCCCAGGAACCTTCCTCTTTTGGGTTATCCCGGGAGTCAACTGTAACATGACATTTTGCAGTTGTAGGTAGGCAAAACTTCCTAACTTGCAAAACAAAAACAAAAACCCAGACCAGAAAATTTCGCTAAGTAGATCCCAGCAGCATGCATGTGGCCAAGCCCCCGAGCCCTCCCTCCAAACCAGAGATGTCCTTCCTGGTAAGGAGTTTGGCCTGATTATGAAAATGATGTACAATTTCATGTTAAAATTAGCTTCCTCTACTTCCTAAATCAGACCCAACCCCAAATATAATTAAGGGGGGGCATGCCCTTCTTCCTTCGGATTACCCATTGGGGAATGAATGATGAAAGTATGTGGGGCTGCTAAGAGTTTGTCTTTAGGCATAAAATCAACACCCAAATTCGCTAGACATCATGTAAATTTCTTGTACTCTAATAGGAGAAATAGCCAATAAACAATTGCAACACAGTGTGATAGACTGGATTGACTGTCACTGCCTTGGGTGGAGGATTGGGAATGGCTTCTCAAAGGGAGACGTGGCACCCTGAGCCCTGAAACCTAGAGGAGACGTTTCAGGAGAGGGAGAGGAATGAGCATTGCTGGCGGAGGAAAGAAGATGTTAGAGCTCCCAGTGGAGCAGGATTGTCAAGTCAGGATGGCACTGTAGTTTAGTGCCACTGAGGCATCTGATGCAAGGCAGGAAACTACTGGAAATGTGGTTCCATAGATATACAGGGACTGCATGGCAAATGAATCACATATTCTTGTATTCAATAGGCTGTGGTGTCTTAGAGTTATACACCTCAAAAAAACCTGTTCTCAAGCTTAATTCATTCTTGTGGGTATGGACCCGTTGTAAACAAATTCTCTTCCAGATGTTACTACCATTAAAATGTGGCCCAAATGAATAGGTTGGGCTTTCATCTAGATTACTGGAGTCCTTTATAAACCGAATAAGAGTCAAACAGGAAAAAAAAATAAAAGCGAGAGGAAACAGTGAGAAGGTGAAGGTCAACAGAACTGGGAAGAGAAAAGAGAGTCCATGTGAGAGAAAAGCCAATGACAAGCATCGCTGGTAGTCAGCCTCTGAACCCCACCGTCTTCTGGGTGAAAAGCATCACCCTGATGACGCCCTCACTTGGACTTCTCCTAGCTTCATACCTTGTGCCCAAATTCCCATCGTTTAAGCCAACCCGTTGCATGGTATTTGCTTTGGCGATGGGGAAACTAAAACATATGCTAAGCTCTTTGGGAGCAGTGCTGTCTCTTGTTCAACACTGCATTACCCACAGTACCAAACATGGTGCCTTGGTCTTATCAGGTACTTGTTAAATATTTACTCACTTACCTGTTGAATGAAGTACTGAAACAATATTTTCAACGATTTTATGGACCCATTTCTGCACAATTAGGTGACTCATCAATATGACAAATGGAATTTGATCATGCAACGTTCATCAGATATGGAAGGCAAGACACCAGACCACTCTTTAAGTAAGTACATTCTTAGAATGAGTTGTTCATTATTGACTTGTAGGACAACATAGACAAAAGGGGATAGAATTGGCTCTGTGAGGGGAGAGAACTTTATAGTGGAATATAGGTGAATGACTGCTTTTTAAGGACCAAGAGGCTGAAACGTGACAGAAGTGTGTAATATATGCCCTGCTCTTAGATCCATGCTGTCCAATGGAAATCTAATGCAAACCACATATATAATTTAACGGAGCAGCAACATTAAAAGGCAAAAAGAATTTGGTGAAATTAATTTCCATAATATATTTTATTTAACCCTTTATATCCAAATCGTCATTTCAATATGGAATCAAAATAAAATTACTGGTGAGCTATTTTACCATCCTTTTTCAAACTCCAGTGTAATTTACACTTACATCACACTGGAATCTGGACTAGCTACATTTCAAGTGCTAGTGGCTAAGTAGTGACTGTGTTGGATAGTGTAGTCACAGGCCTTCTCCAAATAACCTGAAGATAGTTATCACCAGAAAGCTGCCCAAAATGTGCCTGATCAGTAGGTTGTTGGCCTATACTAGAGATCAGTGACTTTCAAATTGAGAAAGTAAAGTTCCAAACCTGGCTCTTTTGACACGTTCTGCAGTCGCGTGCAGTTTGCA